>NW_026947495.1:52782500-53407500 GCF_034190915.1 Cavia porcellus
TGTTGCTCTTTGTTACTGATATGTATTAGAACAAGAGTGGTAGGCAAGCTGACTGCCACAGGTATGGACTGGTAATATACAGATACTATGCCATAGGTCATGTAATACACACAGCTCATAGTTTTCTCCATTGCAGGGTGGGTGGAGAACAATAATGACAGAATCTTCTCAGAAGAAG
This sequence comes from Cavia porcellus, assembly GCF_034190915.1. Taxonomy (NCBI): domain Eukaryota; kingdom Metazoa; phylum Chordata; class Mammalia; order Rodentia; family Caviidae; genus Cavia; species Cavia porcellus. The sequence continues at coordinate 52,782,679 of NW_026947495.1, forward strand.
GGAAGATTTGTTTTTAATTATTGAGCCATAAGAATGCTTTTTTGATATCACTTTTTTGTGGGGCCAATATTTAAATGTACACCATTGAGAATAACTACTTATTGCTCATTGATTTACTTAAAATGTTCACAAAAATCAGACTCATACTATATAGGGAAATGGAATAATTCCTGACAGATGTTTTCTAATTAAATGTTGCTAGTTAGAACATTGCATATATAAGGAAAGAAACTACAAAACTGTTCTGAACTTTAATAATGTCAGTCACTGAAGTTTTATAGAAAGATGAGAATCTCCACATATCTTATCAAATGATAACAATTTCTATGTCAAGAAATGTCAGCTGAATTATGGATGAAATGAGAAGAAACTTGTAAAATATAGAAATGAAAATAAATATACATGATGGAATTTATTATCGGTATAAAGTGAACTCTTACAAAAACAACACCATTATTTTGAATGAAGGAACTAGGCTTAAACAAATTTTGGATTGATAGGTAGGTATTTGACAGGAATTTGCTAAATGTTAAAAAAAAAGAATTAATAGTGAAATAAGTTGCTATAGATTTCTGGTACAATATTTTAAAGGAAAAATGCATTATGGCAGCAGTTTCATTTTTAAATTCTTTATATGTACTTTTATTGTAGGAAAACCAGAAATTACCAAAAAGTAGTAGTCATAAGTACTTGTCAACATTCAGGGATGCATTTTTCTAGATTTTTTTACTGTTGTTGTGATAGTAAGACTTTATAACTACTTAAACAATGATAGGAGAGTTTGAGGAGAAAGCTGGTATCCTGAACTCCTGTTATTTATCACTCATTCATTTAGGAAGTCTTTCAAGGAGGGACTACTGGTGAAGGTTTACCATTTGTGGTATGGTTTTTCCACTAGGAAGCCTCCTCAGTTACCACTGCCATGAAGATTCCGTTAGGGGAAACTCAACCTTATTGCCACCCATGCTAGAGAAAGGGAGAAAACAGGGAGACAAAGAGAGGAGACACCACTTTTCTGAAAGGATACAGACCATCTAGATTTAAATTTCTACTTAGATATAATAATGCTTCAATAAGAAATAAAAGAGGATTCAGTCACTTTAAGTAAATTAAATGGAAAACATCTCTAAAAATTTACTGACCTTGTTAGCAATTAAAATTAAACAGATTTTACCCAATTTCTTTGTTTTCTCTTTTCAGCAAGCCTGTATGTGAAGAGTGCATGGGACTTGAATTTCACAGTGCCAGATAATGTAGAGTCAAAAATATGTGAACAAGTACAACTAGAAAATATCAGGCATATGGCACGAAACACATTTTCATTCATTTTCCATAGGAGGGAAACATTTTAACAGAATGCAAAATATTGTGCTCTGGTTTGCTTGCCAAATAGAGAAAAGTGTGAATTTTAGCAAGGAAATCAATGGTGAGTTTGAATTGCAGGAATTTAGAGTAATTGCTTTAATAAGCAAATAATTAGAGAGATTGAGTGCTTAGATATTAGAATTAAGAAAGAAGTTATTAGAAGCTCACTCTTTTCCCTTTCTGCTTTGTAATTGAAGGGTTGGTTCGGAGGAGTTTTGCCTCTGTGGCAATCTCAATTTTTGTTTGCCAGAAAGCAACTGAGCTGGGTTACTTTCATATTGCCTTACACTCCTCCATGTGTTATGTTTATAGTTTTATGAAGTGCCATAGGTGAAAGAGATTCTTATCTGTGCTTATTAGCATCTGTTTCCTTCTTAACATAATTGTGAGCATCTCCATTGTAACTGGACAAGACTGGTAGACATGAATTATTAATTCAGCCTGCACAAATAATATTAATTTGTTAATTGGAAACCTATCATCCAACCGTAAACAGATCAACTGAACAAGTCTATTTTTAAAAGAAACTGCTTTATTATGATATTGCTTTCCAAAAAATTACAGCGACAATTCTCAAAAGTAAAGACATGCTTATATCATAGGTCAAGTCCATCTGTCAAAAATGACTGAACAGCAATGGCTTTTCTTACGTATCAGATTTGTTTACTTGGGAAAACAGAACTCATCTCGCCTGAACCCAGCACAGAGGGATAGACTGTGACTCTAGTAGTGAGCACGTTGGAACAAACTACAAGTGCAGACATAGTTCTTTATTTACTGCTCCCAGCAGGTGTCAGATGCCATAGTTTCTCTGCAGCCATCAACACCCTGGGGCTTTTTAGTTCCACATCTAAGACTAAGAAGAGGAGAATGGTGACTAACCCCAAGGGATTAGGTACCTGAATCCTATCCCAACTACTAGCAGACTCCAGCTGGGATTAAATTTTTTTTCCCATAGAATTTCTGATGCTCAGTGGTTGCTGATTACTTCCAGATTTTATTTCTACCCCAGTGGATATTTGCTACGAAGAGTTTATCTGTTGTTAAAATTGCAATTGCTATAAAGAAATGTCTTCTTTCAAACCAATGCCAAAAACATGGACTGTTACAACAGTTACACACACAAAAAAAAACAAAGACAGAAATTACCTATTTTAAATAAATACAGCCTTCACATGATAGAAGAATGAATCTGCATATTTGGGAAAGATTGGTGTCATTTGTTGGAGGTTCTCATCAAACACCAAGATGTGATCATTAAAGTTACTGGGTAAATGCCTTTAAGGGGTTTGTGCAGGCAGTCTTAATTTAGTTACATGTGAGGTGATGGAGAAGATTAGCAGCACAGCCAGTATCATAGTCAAGCTAGTAAAGGGATGCAAATATTCACATCTTTTTTTTTTTTTTTCTTGCTTCTGTGTTTATTCAGAATCATTTCCTTCAGTAGCAGAAAGCACTCAAAATACTGAGTACTTGATAACATTCCACTGAACACTGAATTATTTTAGGGTAGTAATTTCCTATGTGAGAAAATTAAATCTAAGACATACGCATGCATATAAAGTATTAGGATCCTCCAAGGTACTTTCTTGCCTTTTTAACTTGGGGATGACATTTTAAAACATCAAAATTCATTAAATAAAATTTCTCATGGTTTCTACTTGTATTGAATGACTTCATTTACAAATGTTGCCTCTTCCATGGTTGTTGGTATTTTTAGATCCTGGTCTTCTGGAGAAATTCTCTCTTGGAGGCCCACTTTGCTTCAGTGATTTTTTCTAAAAAATTTCTCTCTTCTCAATGTCAGCCAAGACTATCAACTTCTTGGTTGCTGTTCCTTTCCCTTCCAAATATGTTGACTACATAAAGTGTTAAGTGTTTCCTCTCCTGAAATTTTTTCTAGTAACTGTAGACTAATCAGTCTACTACTGTAGAAAAATCAGTATTTTTCAAAATAAAACCACATCACTCCATAGACAGGCAATTTATGTCCTTCTAAAAAATAAACTAACAAAAAACCTCCACAGATCTCATCTTGGGATATTAAGCCTTAAATTGAGGTAACTGAGCTAATTTTGATCATTCTTACTCCTAACCACTCTTTAGGAAAAGATCTATATTACTGAACCTCCTCTTCTGGATCATGGCTTCAATCGCATCAGTTACACAGATAGAGAACACAGTATCAGCTAATAATATATCCTTTTATTTCTATTCTTGCTATTTCCTTTATAAGAGATCACAGTATCCTTATCTAGGGTAAGTATAATACATATTTTCCCATTTTCCATAGCAAGTCCGTGCCAATATTTGAACCTAGAGTAGATAATGTTTAAGAGTCATGCATAGTAATTCTTCATTAGTGCTATGATTTTCAGTGTTATGATCCTTAAATTATATAAAGAAATATTATATTCCATCATATCACAAATTTCTATACCAAGAAGTACAAATATAACCTTGCCATTGTAATTTGCCATATTCATCAGTGGTTTATAGCTCATTGAAGTCAGTCTTTCTCAGACTATGAACTATGCACTAAGAAGACAAGTTACTCTTTACTTTTAAAAAGTTATAAGCAGAATAATAATGCATGCCCATATTTCTACAAGCTAAGCATATATTAAAAATGGTACAATTACGTTCATTATTATATGTCCTTATATCTAATCCTGCATTATACATTTTTAAACTTTGAAAAGGCAAAAGAATTTTTAAAATCACTTGATTTACTTAACATTTACTTAATTCAAGCTGTGCTAAGACTGAGTACTTCAATATGACATTAATGATTAGGACAAGGGTGCTAATTTAGAGACCTTTAAGATTGGTAATAATGCCAGACAAATGCGTAGCTTGGATCACATGAACCTAAGAGATGCCAAACTCAAATAAACACCACACTATTATGAGGGAGAAATGATGAGGTAGTGATGCAAGCAGGGAATTCAGAAGTATTTGAACTGGACGCCATAGGACCAATATAAAATGACAGTTGTGTGAGTCAGACTCTATGCTGCTTAGGAAACCAAATCAATTTAACACAAATTTATTACTTCTTATACTATGAACTTAAATCTGGAGATCCATGCCAAACTGAAAGATTAAAGCTAAGATGCACTTTTCTCTGGTTTTCATTGTGCATCTGTTTCATTCTCTTGGAAGTTACTCTGAGTTTGGAACCATGGCAAAGAATTGATTGAGCTCACCAGAAATATGGTTTTGTTATCCTTACTCCAGTTTGAAAAATCCAACCTAAAGTTTCATGACTCCACTTACATTGTTACGAAAGGCAACTATGTTTTCACCCTTCAAAAGAATTTGAAGAAATTGAGAACTACACTAAATATTTAAAAATGTTTTGTGATATAAAGCTGGAGATGACATGTAATAAAATTGAAGAAATATTGTGCAAATAAAAGTACTAAGATTTTGGGGAACAGATGATGGGGCATACTGAGAGTGAGTTAAAGAGCTTAAGTATTATTTATAGTCCAAAAGGAAACAAAATGTTTGAGGACAGAATTAGCTATATAACAGACTGTAGATTAGGTTATGCTGGTGGACTAGAGACTATGGAGACAGGAAAAAGAAAGACATCAAGAATATCAACCAGCTGACCAAAGCCAGAAAAAACAGTTTTTAGTCCTGGAGTATCATTATCTAGCTACCTAATGTTAAGTGAATTGAATCTTTTTTGATTGTTTCCACATTTACAAAACTGGGAATCAGAATATTTCTTCCATCAATCCAATAATAATACCACAAAAATAAGTATGATTGTCTTAAATAATTTTGAAGTATAAACAAATGCAGATGTTATTATTCATAATAGTGCCATTCAAGATTTCTTCCCATTAAGGAATGGAAGACCTTTTGCAAATTTGTCACTACAGATAACTGCTTACTCGTCTGAATGGCAAAGGCATTTAGGCTGTACCAGAGACAGAAGAAAATAAGCAAAGTTTATTGCAAATTAAGAAAAATAGCTACTTAATGTCTGACATCAATGTCTCACTCGAATTGCTCAAGTAACAGTCTGTGAGCACGAAGAAAATGCCAATATGATTCAATGGAAAGGTTCTGAGTTAAGGAAATAAACTTGCATATTTGGTAACTACTCTACACACTACAGATTGTGCTTCCCAGGGAAACATCTAAAAGTCATAAACAAATGAGAAATGCATGTATTTCTTTGGGTAATAAATTAATCTAAGCCTTATCTGGCAAATAGCAATAAAAGTACCAAAAGTCCTAATAAATTATCTGTCCAATAAATGTTATTCTCTCCATATTTTTTGGTTTGCAACATGGATTTCACCTTTATTTTCCTAGTCCCAAGCCATAAATATTAACTCAATGTGGTAAACTAAATCAGTATTATAAATAAAAGCTAGTTATCAATCAGATTGTAGATGAATGACCTCCATATCTTTTCAATCAAAAATTATTGTTCTACATCTTCTATAAGATCAGTGTTCTCATTGCTTATCATTAGAAAACAAGCAAATGCTGATTTTTAAAAATAAAATTTATAAATACAACAAATTAAAGAAAAATCATTTAGGAGGATAAAACCTCATTTTCAATTCCTCTGGAAACAAGAATTTAGTTTATCTTAGAAAATTATATACATTGAAATTAAAAGTTGAAGTTAATTTAAATTTGAATTTTCTTTCAAAAGAAAAACTTACTGCAAGTTATTAAAATTTTATCATTTCATTTTTTGGCATACATAAATCTAAGATACTATTAGATGCTAGTCTTAGGTTACAATGAAATTAGAATTGCGGCTAAAGTATAAAAGTAGGATAAGAAAGTTTGGCCTTCTCCTTTCCAACTTTTAATTTTTTTTTTAAATCTTGATTTAACATTTCCCAGACAATGATTGTAAATTATAATAGTTTCCATTGCATGGGCTACACTTTAATGCTTCTATAGATAATATTTGTAAACTCTGCTGAACTTTTGAACTGTTTCAGTTATACAATCAAACTTCAGAGTTGCCAGTATTAGTTTTCTAATTTAAAATACTTTTAGGGTTTTGATTGTAACTTAATGATTCAGTGATTTTGAACTCTGGATGATATATAATATTTGAGGTTGCTTAACATTTTACCAAATAGATGTGTGGTTTTTACAAATCCTTAATATTTGGTGATCCATCCCCAAAATGCATTGTCCCTAAAATAGTTAAATTGACTTTTTCTGTGGTATACCACAGCGTATCTATATTTAATTTTGTGCTGCAGTTATTTTTATTGGCTAAATTACAAGCTAAGGAAAAGAGAAATGTAAAAGAATACCCAAGTTTACACCTTAACTTACTTACATTAATACAGTTCTTCCATTATTCCATTTGTTGCTGAGAAAAATTAGTGACAAAGAAACAAAGTAAACAGAATGGGAAAAAAAGAAAATAAAAGCACTAAAATTAGAAACTGTGGAGGTGGACCTTTAGAGACTCATATGAAGCTGCTGAAAGAAAAAAATCTGACATTTGTTATCTAAGCTCGTCTTAAATTTTAGATACACTTTAAATAATGGAACATTTCAGAAAAGGTTAATTTCAGTGATGGCGGAAAAGTGATTTTAATCACTGCTCTTCATCAAAGGGATCAATAATAACAACAACGAAAGTCAGCTCACGTGACTCACCGCATTCTGACGCCAGGCCTTCACACAGCCATTTGAATTCGTTGCCCACCGTACGTTAAGTGGACCTCAAAAGGCAAACAAGCTGCTAAACTTGCTCACATGACCAGTAAACAAATGCTGTCATAACAGGTCTAAGGCGGTTCTATTTTGGCTTGAAACAGACTTCTTTGAGCTTTGTCAACACATAGCATAGTCGCATGTTAAGAAAGACACACTGCTGAGAGGCAGGCAGACACAAACTTTAATCTATCACTACTAATGATTGTTCATCTAATCTTCAAAGTTTTAAAAATTATTGGAATCTATTGACTAAACTGGAAAAAAAACACTTATCTCACAGTATCTTTGTTGGTATTAAGTAGGAGAGTGTGCATAAAGTATTTGTCAGGTAAATATTCTCATAATTGTTCCATGATTGTTGCATTTTGGATAATTGTTGCATTTATTCTACTGCACTGTACTTCAGTGCCACCATGCCAGACGCAGCAGCACGTGATGGCAACTGTGCAGGTTACCTAGATCCACACCTTGGCTCTAATGAATCTTTAAAATGGAGCAATGCAAGCATTTTCTCCTCAGGGACATTATGATGAATTCATGGACTACGATGTGTAAAGTGCTCCTAAGGGTGGCTGGCAAGTGGCTAAGAGGATGGAGATGTTTTCTGTTGCTAATGTTTGTGATTTCCATTATTTTCCTGGGTTACAGGTGCTTTGTTAATCTCCAGATATTCTAGCAACAGTTTGACTCTATGTTCCTCCCACTTACTGAAACGAGAATCATTTTCATTTTTATTTTATCCACATGAATGGCTTTGTATTTGGGCATTTCATTTTGTAGTGTACTTGTTTTCTGGAAGGGAGGTCTGACAAAGGCAGATCTATCTCCATCCTTAAATAAGAAACAAGAGACACAGATTTCTGAACTAATAAGCACATGAAGAGGGAGAACCACTTTTTAAAAGTGGCCAAAGTCCAACAATAAGGTGTATGGCTGACAGGGATCAAACTGGAAAGGCAAAACATTGAGTGTGTGCTTTCTTCATTTTGACCAGCAATAATAAAAAAATACTAAACCTTATTTTGCTATTTATTATGTATTTGTTTATTTGGATGATTGGGAGGGAAGTTGTGGATCAAACCCAAGGCCCTGAACATATTGGGAGGCAAGCAATCTATCACCAAGCAATGTCCCCAGACATAGGGTTTCTGTTGAAAAAATGAATGTTATTTATTAAATAAATGCAAATTGTTATCTCCTATATCTTCACTTATCTATGTATCTATCATCTATCTTACTCTCCTTTAAGGAATCAGCTGATGTAACCATGGGGCCAGTTATCCAAATATTTAATCCAGTAACATGGAAATTCAAGCAGGAACTAATGTTGCAATTGTAAGGCAGAATTCCTTCCTATTTCCACTGGAATGAGGTCCATTCACTTTACAGTTGTTAATCCTTTGCTTTGAATCAATTTGAAACTTATTATGTTAACCACATCTATAAAATGCCGTCATCACTGTAACACCTAGATTAATGTGTAATTAAATAACTGTCTACTATATCCTAATGTAGCTAGGATGACATGAAACCTCCTATCACAGCAGTCTGATGGATTCTTTCAGGTTGAATCTGATATTTTTATGGGAATAGCAATTAATTTATTCATCAAAATTTATTATCACCAGTGATAAGTGAGGTGATCAAAGACCTGCAGGGCTGAACTAACGTGTTTGAGCTTTGGTTTTAGCTGTTATCTGACCTCAGATATGATATTGAATTCTGTGTCTCAATCAGTAACATTTAGACAATAATAGTATGTACTTTATATTGTGAATGCAGCTAATATTTATAGAGTGCTTTGATTCTTGCTTATGACGTAATTAATGCTCAAATAGAAATTGTTAAATAGTTCTCCATAGACTCAGAGAGCACAGGTCACGGGAAACAAACCAAGAATAACCAACTATGACATGAAGTATTATAATGAATACATCAAGATATTCTGTGAAAGTAAAGGGAAAAACAGTAATTTTTCTTGGAAACCAGTAAAGGGATAATCTCTTAAACAGTCTGATTGTTTTTAGAAGCCGAAGGAAGTCCAGAAATGGCAACTTATGGGTGAAACCTGTATACATTTGGGGAATCTTACAAAATTCCTAAAATTTAAGAATCTTTAAAAACTTTTGCAAGACAAATATACAGATATGGCTAGGATTTTTTTTTTAACTCTTTACAGGAGAGGTTCTCAATGCATAGGCCACAGACTATTACCAGACCCTGATCTGTTAGACATTGAGCTGCATAGCAGAATTCTACTCAGGGGAGATTACAAATGCTCCCCATTACCAGCTGAGCCCTGCCTGCTGTCAGGTGGGTGTTGCACTAGGTTCTCATTAGAGTGCAAACCCTCCTCTGAAGTGTGCATCCCAGGAATTTAGGCTGCTTGCTCCTGTAAATTATCCTGAAATGCACTTCCCAGCCTCAGACCATGGAAAAATCGTCTTCAGGGAAACCAGTTCCTGGTGCCGAAATCATGGAGTATTGCTGTTTTAGAGCACATTAAAAACAAAACTCAAGTTACTACTCTCAAGTCACACATGGATTCAAAATAATTCCATAGCCATTTATGCAAATTAGAACTGTTTTCTATCAGAAAACAAACTTTAGAGCAGTCCTGCTACCAATCATAAGATAGGGAGTATGTGGGGCTACATGTATGTATAAGCCTTAGCATTGATGTTCTAAGCCTTAGAATTTCTAGACTTGCAAATTATTCTTAAGCCAAAGTTTCAACCCATACAAAGCCAATATCTGCACATTATACCCCACCATACTCATCCAAGTGGTTCTGGCATAGTTAGTAAACTGTTACTCTGAAGACTGTCTGTGTCCACAAGCACCACCAGTTCAAGCAACTTATTTTGTTTATTGTTGATTGTTTCTCCTATTGAATATATAAAGATGACAATTTTAGTCAGAGTGCTAGGCTCATGATGAGTAATACATTCTTATTTAATTGAATGAATAAATTAACATTTTCTGAATGAGTAATTTTAGTAAAAAAATTATTATTCACTTAGATCATAGGCTCCTGTTTCTTAAAATTGGGTAATTAACAAATCAAATACTTTTAAAGAGACAAATTTTCTTCAGTTTGTGAGATTATCTCTGTTAAATTCGAGAGAGCCAAGAATGCCAGCTTATCTCAAAGGTTTATTATAAGAAAATAGTTTTCATTTTATTACTGTGTAAAATAGAAGTTGTCTGTTTATAACCAGTTAAAATGTGTGTTATATGTGTTTAAATAATCACAAAAATATAATGACAATATTTAAAAGTTGTAGGCTCTGCAAGAATATCTCCTCAGAAGTCTGATCACTCACATACATGCATTTAGAAAACATGAGTTATATGCATTTCTAGTTCATAGTGGTCATGGTAGAAAAACATAAATATATTTATATTCTGAGGAAACTCCAGTTGATACAGTCTTCTAATATTTTTAGTATAGTTTGAGAAATTGGAGCAAAGAAACTTTAGTTTGCATAAGATTAAGTGAATTATATAATTGTAATAACTTTTTAAAATTTTATTTTAAAGAGCATAAAATATAATAAAAGCAATCAAAACAAATCAGTGTATGTGATACAGGACTTCAAAACATTACAAAATCAACAATTGTTGTAATAATACCGTTTGATGTCCTCAAAATAGCTGCAAGTAACTTCAGACATAGTAAAAATTAAACAGAACTGAATGAAATAAAAACAATAAAAACATGACAATGAATGCAGTAAAGGACTTCAAAACAAGCCATAGTAAATCCAAAATTGCTACCATAATATAGCTTACTATCTTTGAAATAGCTGTTGTTGTCATCTGATTTAACATAATCAAACAAAACAAAAGAGAATAAAGCCCAACCCAATAAAACAATGGAAACAATATAGGAATTCAAAACAAGACCATATGGAATCAACAGTGGCTACAACCCTCAGAAAGAAATTCCCGCTAGATGTCACACTGTGTACTGCTATCTATCCTCTGAACATGTGATCAGACCACTGGCTCTACACCTGCAATATCAGTGAAACAGCAGTGCACCACAGGCATCCAATTGCATTTCACTTCAAGAGCTATCATCATGGCCTGTGCTTCTCTGGATAAGCTGGTTTGCTGTAGAGGTGAATTGGTACTTCTTGGTGCTAAGAAGCTGGGGTTTGGGTGTTCCCAGTCCAGCTGGGGCCCACATATGGTACTGGTTCCCAGACTGGGTTTGCTTACAGGTGTGGCCATGTTTTCTCTCCCCTCAGTCTGCATATGGCACTGACTCAAAAGGGAGAGGCTTGGATTTGGCTCTTCCCAGTCAGCTGGTAGCCCACACATGGCACTGTTCCCAGACTGGGCTTGCTTGCTGGTATGTCCTTGTTTTCTTTACCTCCAGTCTACAAATGGTGCTGACTCATGGGGAGAGGTTTGGGTCTGGCTGCTTCCAGTCTGGTGGCCGCCAGTGCATGGCACTGGCTCCCTACTGAATTACATGATTTTAATAACTTGGAAAACTGTTTTCAGTGCATAGGCAGTCATCACCTCAGTTTTATCATTATTTCATCATTATTATGGTAAACATTTAACCAAATAATCACTGCTATTCAAAGTTATTCCCTCATCTCATTTGATATGAAAGATAGCTTGATATTTGAAATTTTACAAAAATGAGCCATGAAGCAAAACTATACACAGCTTGAAAACATGTTAGACAAAATTGAAATATAATTTCAGTTATTTCTAAAAGTCTCATAAAAGCAATTTAATAATTCTAACAATAGTTCCATATTGACTAAAATTATATTCATTTCAAAGAAATTAACTAAAGTCTTCTAATGTTTTCGTGTTTGTTTATGTAAAAAGACTTTGAAATAAATTTGTACTTATTTAAATTTCAGAAATTGAGCTTCTGAATATGGCATGGTTTGTAAATCAAAAATCAAATGGGAAATACATGAATTTTAAACAATTGTTAATATTAGGATTAATAAATACTGAAAATATAATTTTCTTTTAAAATCTTGACAGTCCAATAACCCTTATATTGTTTTACTTCTATTACCTAATTTTAATGAAGCTGAAAATATCATTTTTAAAAAAATATAAAATAATTACAGGGGGAGAAAATGCATAGAACTATGAACAGTAATAATGTAAGAGAATGAAACACATTTGTTTAAGTGTGCTGCGAAGAGCTCACCAACTCCTACGCAGTACCAAAAGCATACATTAGAGGGGAGGACCCAAAATAGTGTCACAGCATACTTACCATTATATTTATTTATTCAAATATTTATATACTGTTCAGTATTGTCAAGATAGTAAAAGTAATTTGAGGGTCACAACGATGTAGAAGATGCCACCTTTATCTTTTGAGAGGATGGAAAATCACTCATACTAAAGGCAAAAACAAAGAGAAAACTTGTAAATGGATTTTATACAGACAAAACCAGAATTCAAGAAAGTTCTGAAAAACAGAATAAAGAAATCATTAAAAAGCTTCATGGCAGAGGAGCATGGACAAATGCATCCAATATGGAGCTGTGGGAAGGGCATTTTCAGCCTAAAGCTAAGATTATAGGTATAATATATAAGACACTAGAAATTAGTAAAGCCAGAGCATTAAAATTTATAGCAAAAACTCAATACTATGAAAAAAAAAACAAGCCTTTTTTTAAAAATCAAATACCTCTTTAACCTAGTTAAAGTTACATAGTGCTGCATAAAAAATCACCACAACATTTAATGTTTCAAAACAGTGACAAGGTTTTAGATCAATTTTCTGGAAATTGGTGATTTAGGCATGGCTCAATGGAGTGGTTCTTTTTGTTTGGGTCAACCTCCAGTGATTTCACTTGGAAACTCAGCAATTTGCAATCAACCTACAGATCAACAAGAGGCTGGTTAGTTTAGGATGGCTCCATCTGGGATAATTCATCTCTGCTGCATGTGTCGCTCACCCTCAGCTAGTTAATCTGGGACGGTCACATGGCCCTTTGAGAGAGCTGGTTAGGTAGACTTCATATGGCAGATGTCACTTGTATCACATGCTCTTGGCAAAAGTTCTCAGGCCAGCCCAGATTCAAGAGATTGGGAAACAGAATTCACACCCTGAGGGAGCAGTCACAAACTCATCAAAGTGTAGATTCAGAAAGGATTGGAGAATTGGGGCCACGTGTAATCAATCTAATACACACACAATAAGAAGAATAATAATTAACATTTAAAAAAACTGTTCAGCTTCCTCAGATAGATGCTAGATCTTAATACTTAGCAGTTATAGGTACTCATAAGTATGAAAGCACCAACACAGTCAGGCTAGAATCTTAATCTTAAAAAATCAGACACAGTTTTTGTCCGCTTTATTTTACAGCACATTTGTATCCAGTCACTGTCAGAGCTGTAAAGGACTGGCAGAGAATTTTGTTTTCTTTCTTCAATTCAATGTCTTTTAACTTATCAACTGCCATTACAATAAGGAACATCAATTAATGCTAAATTACAAAGAGATTCTTGTGGGATTGCCTATTACAGCTGCCTTGATGCCAAAACCATTCAAAGTGATGAATGTTTTACGCTGAATACCAAATACACTCATAATTATTTTGCCATTTACTCAAAGTGTTGCCAATCTACCTTTGATTCTAAAGAAACTGCACATCTTTATCCACTTGAAAATAAAATCTTGTGCTCATGAGATCAACACAAAGGCCCTTTTATGTGGGTCAAAAGGATGCTTCCCCCATGCCCATTTAATATGTTTTCTCTGAAGTTTTCTATGCTGCCCTTAGGGCCATCCACATACTAGTGATAAGCATGTAACTTGCATAGCAAACTCCCTCTCTCCGAACCTCACATCACAATGTTCAGGGTTCAGTGTGTCCCATAATAAAATGATTTATTTCTGTATGCGCTACACATACAGCTAAGGTATTGCTCTGTGAATAGAGCCCTACAATATAGACACAGTTTACTGGGAACTTAGCATTTAAACGACTTTCATCTTGACAATGACTGACACATCTCGCTGAGAATATTATATATTTAGAAGACTTTTTTGAAGGCTCCCTACTTAAGAATCACGTCTCATCATACTCAATGAACTTCTGAACCAAGTCTTAAATGTTTAAAGAAGGGTCACAAAGCCAGTCTGCTACAAAAGTCTGCAACTAGCACCCAACTCATACCGTAGAAGAAATTCACGCAGAATAATTTTGCTTAAGTTTTTTTTTTCCCATTTAAAATAACCTTCTACTTTTACCTTTGAATATTTCTCATTGCAATCAGAATTTGTGCTGGAATCAAGCAAAGGAGAAGACAAAACCTAGAGGAGGAAAGTACATCACATTCTTCATAAACTTTATAAGAATTTCTTGAACACTGCTCCATTTACACAGCAGATCAAGGAAGGCTAGAATCCAATTTCAAATCAAATAACCCCCATATCGATGTGCAGGATAGCTGATAGTGCACTATCATCAACTCTGTGCTTTCTGGTAGGTAATGTGCACAGCGTAACTTAGAGTAACCATTTGGCAGAAATGGTCTCTAGTCAAATTGAAATAGCCTTTAGAGTCTTGGTTAGAATGGAGAGCCATAATGTATGCTTGTCATTTGATGAAAAATAGTGCACTTAAATTAAGGGGAAAAAAATCCTGCTGTCCAGATCTGAGCCTCCACAATGACACAGGTGTCAAGATCTTATTTAAAAGTGTTAAGGTGTACTACTGCTTAGCAGCACAATTTATAAGGAAACATGCGATCATGTGCCAGAGTCTAAAGATTTGCTGCCTGATACCAGGCACAGGTAGTGATAAAATATGTTTCTTCCAGATAATTACTTGCTGCTCAAGGAATGTGGCATTTCTAAATTGATATTTCAATACAGCATAAATAGATTATGTTGCACAGGTAGACATGAGCTGGCTTTTGTCATACATTTGGACTTAGAATCACTCAATGTCACCTAAAACAATTTTTATGCTTACAAAGCAATATAACTTCTTGAGAATAAGAAAATGTCCATTTATATGGGCATAATGAAACATTTAGACTTTGGATGAAAAAATATATTCAATTGTTTGAAAGGATTCTAAAAATATTCCCACTGAATAAAGCTCTATGAACATTTAAAGTAGAGCAATCCCATGACATGTATTATTTCTTAGTTTGATAAAGGAATAATATTTTACTTCTAGGTATTATTTTAAGGAATTTATGTGGATATTATTTAAATCTTTAAAAAACACTGCAAGTTACACATTATGTTTTCTCATATTATCAGTGATAAAACAAGATGAAGAGGGATCAAATGAGTTGTCTAAGGTCCTACAGATGTGAGTCTCCAGGTATTTTGATTTGAAAACTTGTTATATAACAATAACCACTTTATGCATTCACAGTTAGAATTGTTGAGAAACGTTATAAAGTTTTTTATCTATGAATATAAGCAAAGATGCCATGACCAAACAACATGAAAACACTTCTCCCAGGACTCCCGGTAAAGACGGTGGATAGATGAGAGCAGAATACAGAGGCTCCCTGAGACAGACAACTCAGATGCTGAAATAACACAACGTGGGCGTCCCAGACAGAGGGAGATCCTCTTGACCCAGGAAGAAACTAAAGCAAAAAGAACCAGTCAAATATGCAGTCCCAGGCTACTATTGAGGCAGCTAAGATTCTGTGCTCTCACAAACCTGAATTTCTGCTGCTTTGACTCATAGAACCGCAATCACACTGAAGTCAGAGGTTGGCAAGCTCAACAGAGAATGGAGCTGGCAAGGGACCAGCATTGACCTGCAGTGAGTGCCGGGAATAAAACCCTTCCATACAGGAATAAAACCTTTCCACAGGAAAGGGGCACCAACAGGATGACATTTTGGAGTAGGGCAGGACTGGCAAGAACAAGGAATGGCAGTGACTTCAGTCAGTTGTTGCCTTCCAAGACAAGATTGGTGAAGTATGCCTGACCTGGGTCACACCCCTGGCTGAGACCCAATAAGTTGTCCCAAACCAGTTCCCTACACAGCACACACTAAGGCAGTGAAGGCCTCAGCAGGTTGACTGACCAGGAGGGGAGGAGCCAGCATATGCTGCCCCTGTTTGAATCTCAATAACACACTGGAGTGGGCAGGATTACCTAGCCAGCATGCATCAGAAGAACCATAAACAACAAGGAAAGAGACTGGGATCTCCTCTATATGCCTGTATGGAAGAAAATAAAAAACATGAGAAGAGAAAGTAAGAAGAAAAAGTCTCCACCCCACAACGCTGAGAATATTGATCCAGGAAAGGTAAATACAAAAGAAATTGAGGACAGCAAGCATGCAATATCAGACACAGCATGGACATAAAGACATATCTTCAGGACCTCATAGATGAGTTCAAAAGTGAAATATTTAACCAAGTAAAGCAAGATCTAAGTAGATTAATAAAAGAAATGCTAAGCACCTCTCAAGAAGACACAGACAGAAGAATGGAATAGCACCAAAAAAGGAGAGAGATGTTTGATGAAGAATATAAAGAAAAGATAGAATACATAAAGCAGGTACAAAGAGATTACCATCAAATTAAAAACTCCATTGAAAGCTGGCAAAACTGCTTGAAAGAAACTAAGGATAGATTATCTAAACTGGAAGACAGGTTTTCAATGAGTGATCATGAGAGGAAAATTTTCTTAAAAATAACAAGGAAACATGAAATAACAAAACAAAGGCTAGAAGATGACAAGAGAATCTATAACTTAAGAATAAAGAATGTGAATGAATAAACAGGGGTACAAACAAAGGAACAAAGGCTATTCAAAGAAATAATTAAGGAAAACTTCCCAAGCATAGGAAAAGGAAATGATATTCAGATGTATGAGCCTACAGAACTCCAGCCACCTACAACCAAATCAGAGCTACATCCAAGCATATAATAATCAAGATCCCATAAATTCAATATAAGAACAGAATATTAAAAGCCATCAGAGAAAAGAAACAGATCACCTATAAAGGAAAACCCATCAAAATCATGGCAGACTTCTCAACACAGATCACCAAATCAAGTAGAGCTTGGAGTGAAGTATTCCAAGTCATGAAAGAAAATAACCTCCAGCCCAGACTGATGTACCCTGAAAAACTGTCTCTAGAAATTAATGGAGAAACAAGATGCTTCCAAGACAAAGAGGAACCGGGGGAATTCCCAACTACCAATCCAACTCTACAGAGAACACTGCAGGACATCCTAAAGAGAGAGAAAAGTACCAGAATTCCAAGAACAGTGGCAGAGAGGCCTCAATGAATGGAGCAGAAGTGGAAGAAGAAAAGCAGACAACTAATGGCAGAAAAAGAGCACAACAGAAATAAGGCAGAGAAGGTTATAATCTCTAATATAGATGGCCTTGATACACTAAAAACAAGAAAAAGAAAAACACAGGCAAAGTAGATCAGGAGCTGGTCCACCGAGATGCTCTTTATAGGAAATATAATTAACCTGAAAAAGGGTTTATGGACCAAAAATCAAATATGAGAAAACAATGCTCTATGCGACAGGGAATCAGAGAGTAATAGGGGCAACTCGACCAATATTTGGAGATATGTTGGAAAGACAGGCTTTAATAGGTAAAGGAATTCAACTAGAGATCAAGTCCAGGAGGGAGAGGGTTCAGAACCAATTAGGTAAATAGCAGGTTGCCCCCCCCATCTAAAAACTGATGGTGTTGATGAGATCCAAAAATTCACAGTGCACCCTGGGGGACTGAAAGGGGAGGAGTAGTCTTAAATAAGATGGCAAAAGATATTGTTAATAGTGTATCAGGACTTAAAACTCACATTACTCACACCGCTCTGCTTAGATAGATTTCATTCTGTCCCAGTTTGTCTACTTGCACTAGATCTGAGAGCACAGAGAGCTATCCCAAAAATAACAGGATATAGTATAGTAATCATCTTTAATTTCCTATTAACTTAGTCTTGAGCTCTGTATAACTTATGCTTTTTTATCATGATTGATCTTAGTTAAATCTGGTTTGTTTGATTGCTGTTTGGTATTGACAGATTTTATGCAAAACTGTTATGATTGACAGTATCAAGTCTGAGAGTATAGGCAACTACACTGAAGATGACAAGATTCACTACAATACCCATTCTGGTTTGATAACTGTCTGTTTTTGAAGTTTTATGCTATCTACAAAGGTTTGTTTATATTAATATTGTTACGCACTGCTATATTCAATTATACTATGTCTGAAGATATAGACAATTCTATTGAAGATAATAAGAGACAACACAGTAACCATTATAGAACTCCTTGTACAGTGGTTTTATATGTCTTTTTTGTTTCACGTGTTTATAGGAATATATTTGTTTTGTCTTGTTTTGTTTTGTTTTTCCCTCTCATATAGATAGGATAGAAATACATGTTAACACTCATGCATGCGTAGAACCTATAAACAGTTTACAAGAACTGATCTTACAATGCATGATGAAATGAACAACTACTTTGAAGAAAAAGAGACACTACAGTACCCAGTGCTGATCCTGTAGTGTCATGATGTGAAATCCAGCAAAATACTATTCTTTGTTCAGAGTGATTTTAGCCTGCTATGGTTTGTTTAAACTCAGCATAAAGATATGGATAACTGCATGTATGTTTAAGTGCATAGGATTGATATCCATATTACTAAGTTTTTGTTGGATAGTTGAACTGAACCATTTTCAGTCTTGCTGTTTGAATCCCCACTTTGTATGTTTCACTTTTGTATGTTGAACAACTATCTGTAAGAGGAAAATATGTAATAAACTACTTATTTCTTACTGTTTTTCTCTGAAAGTATGTATTATTTCTACCCATTTTATGTTTTGTTTAGTCTTTCTTTAAATAATTTTTTTAAAAAGAAAACATTTCACTCTCATTCTAGTCTCTTTGTTAAGTAAAAACTTGGTACAGTGCTGTGCTGTAGCCTGTAAATTCCTAGCTTAAAAGGCAGTGATCACCTTCAGATCTATGAACAGCTTCCTAATCTTTTCTTTTAATAAATTCCCAAAAACATGAAATGTAGAATGAAGCATGTAAGTCCTGCCTCATTAGCTTAGAATACAAACTATTATGGTATCTCACTCGGTATTTGAAGGAACACAGTTCTGAATCTTCCAGCATTTCTCATTTACCAAGTTCTGAAATCAACTGGTAATTTATTTTTGATAGAAAATTTTCCAGTCCTTGGTAATGGGTGAGGTGCATGAAGGGTTGGCAAACTTCCAAAATTGCAAAGTTTTTCAAGTCACAGAGTAAGAGGGCTAATGGTCTCAATATTTAGTGAATAGATTACTCCAGATTGTCTCTGCTTTGGTAAGACATCTTGATTTAAGTTGCATTTTGTCATTCTAGTGAAATTTTGAGATTTGAGAGACCTTGACTGAATGAGTGCAAGAGACTTGGGAACTTAATTGCTTCTTTCACAGACTTCACAAAATACTCCCATTTTGTGCTAATTCCTATCTTCTGAGATATTCTGAGGTATCCTGGATTTTGCTCTGCAAATTTGCTTGGTTTTAACTTCTGCTTTGTAAGCAATTAATTTACTTGTATATTTTTTTGAACTCTAGAAGTCAATTACAGCTAATTCACCCCATTCTCATTTCTAAATTGCCTAGATTTCCATTCAAGATCATAGAATATTCTGTCTCCTCGACCTTTTTTTTTTATCCTCATAGTTTCATTTTTGTTAACTTGGCCAGCCAAACAAATAATTTTTTCTAGGTTCTTATGACTTAGAAAGAGTATAAGTAAATGTATATAAGAAAGTATGTATTTAATTGCTGAAGTTTGCTCAAGGGCCATGAATATAGCTCAGTGGCACAGTACCAGTCTGGCAAGTACAAAGCTCTGAGTCTCTCTGTATCAAATAAATAAATAAATAAATAAAATAAAGATTTACCAATAATGTTATCAAAAATAATTCAATATTGGTTAAGATGTCAAATAACAGAGAAAAATTACACTTTTAATTTGAGTTTGTCTTTTTGGATAATATTACTACATTTAATGATTGTTAGGAAAAAATTTGTATCTTTCTAAATATTTCCAAATATTTCTTCATCTTAGGCTACTTTTATCCATTAACTTTTTCTTAAGAGTCAACGTATTATTTTTCCAGAACCTATCAATTTAAACTGCTCAAATCACAGATCTTTTCCTTGTAATACTTTTAGTACTCTCTAAACATCTGATACCTTCAGCCCTGTTTTTTGGAAGTCTTTTCTTTCTTGTTGCCCATGACATTCTCATTCTAGTTCTCTTTGCTGCTTCCTAGTCCTCAAGACCACCATTTGCCCTTCATGTTTTTGTCACTCACTTCTTATATTAAATGCAGGTCTTTCTTAAGGCTCTGCTGTAAGCCTTCTACTATCACTTACCTACCTTGATAGTCTAAATTCCAATCTCTGATCAGCATCCTAAAGCTTTCCTTACACTTTGGAAAATTTAATCATTGTTCTGTGTGGACTGTATTGGATTAAGAAACACCTGGTAGATTTGTAAAGTAAACTCCTGGGGTATGTGGGGAAGGCAGATCATGGAAGTGTGAACATGATTATTTATCAAAGACCCTCTTCAGTTCTTTGGCACCATTTCCCTACTCTGCTCCCTGGCTGACTTGAACTAAAAAGATTTGCCCTGCTACACCTTCATCATGAGGCTCCTACCTTGGAACTATCTGACTATGGACTCAATCTTTTCAAACTCTGAACTAAATTAAACGTTTCTTCCTTTA
Source organism: Cavia porcellus (assembly GCF_034190915.1). Taxonomy (NCBI): domain Eukaryota; kingdom Metazoa; phylum Chordata; class Mammalia; order Rodentia; family Caviidae; genus Cavia; species Cavia porcellus. The sequence goes on from NW_026947495.1 coordinate 52,803,512, forward strand.
AGCTGTGAATGTCTGGTATTGTGTCCTACAATGGGAAAGCTGGCTAATACAGTTAACCATTCATTTAGGTTCTAAATAACCTAATCTTCTGTGTATTTCAAACCTTGCACAGTTAAGCTGTGTATCATTGTCTACCATAGAACTTGTCGGTAGAACTGAATACTATGTCTTATATTTGGTGCAAGCTATTAACTTTGTAGATTGGGTAGAGTCGGACATGTGCTAATAGCAAGTTTGCCACTGAGTTTTCATGTAGTCATGGCCTCGGGATTTGCAGGAACATCAAGAGAGGCTATGCATCTAGGTGCAACACTTTCAAATTCTCTGTTATGTCACATTTTCTAGGATCCCATCAACTCAAGAAATTACATGGCTAAACTAAGTTTAATCAGAGGAGGCTGTCCAAAGGCACAGACACAAGATATCATTAGATAGGCAAGTTGGGGACCATTACAGTAATAGGATGCAACACCCTACATTGTTTCTTCTCATGTCTGATGCTCTCAAAGTCCTCATCATTCAAATGTAAAACTCTCAAGTTTTATTTTCTCTTAAGACACCTTGAGCAGTGGCTTAACTAGTGATGAGGGTTCAAGCCCCTTTGAGGGCAAAAATTTTTGACAGCATTATTGCCCTAAAGGAAAATTACATGGTACTATTTTATGGTTCTCAACAAACTGTATTTGTTGGTAAGCTAATGTCTTCTATGTGTGCCTTTCTAACCGCAAAATTGGTGACATATAAGTTGTACTGAGTGGTTGCTGTACGTGTTTTCACTGCTGCTTGAAGGTCATGGAGAAAGATAGGTCTGGTGACTCTACAAGACACTCCACTATCACCTGAAAAGAAATTAAAGTGTGCTGACCTAGCTTTCAACACTGGCTAGGTGTCTATTATACTGCAATGTGAAAACTATGATCTTAGAAGCATAACTTGGGTCTTACTATCAAAAAATATAGCATGGCTTGTTAAAATATAAATAGCTAAAGTAAAATCAATTCACTTTTCTTACAGGATTTAAATATGTAGAGGAGTAATGTTTTCAACTTCTCTGGAAAGGAAACCACCAGTGTTAACTTCTGTAGACAGAGGCTCACAAACTGTTTCTGATCCAGTATATTTCTGCAGTGTTCAAGAGGTTTCTTTTCGAAAATAATACCTGGCCTATATTTCTCTATTTCTTCAATTTTTCAGAATTCTACTATCTCCCATCCTGCTTCTCTTGTTTAACCAACTTTGCCAGGTCTTCATAACTTGTAGCTTATGCAAATGTTTTTCATCTAAAGCAACCAGAATTCCTAGTTCCCTAGTAATTTTTCCTTTCTTCTAACTTTCCTTTGGTAAATGTTCACTACAAATGTCCCTTTGAAAATGACAGTGTTTATAATATTTTACAAGAGATTCATCATTATGTAGATTAAAAAGCAGAATAAAAAGAATGAAATGCAATATGATATGTCCATAAAATAGAATATGACAGAGTCATAAAATGATAATTCAAAAGTGCATTTCATTGGCAGAGTATGCTCATGAAGTACTATTGGGTGAGAGCTACCCCCGATACATGGGTTTGGTGTTATGCTAACTTGTCTCTGCATTTGACTGTCAACTGTACCATCTCTTTCTGTCTTCTCCTTTGGGGACTTTATATGGGAAACTTGAAATCACCCATGGTGAGAATATTTACAACCGAGGAATGGCCAGTCCTACTGATCAGCCCTTTATTTATGTTACCAGGAGAGTCTGTTGTATCATATCTATGCACTTAGTCACTTTCTTCATTGCTAGGACAAAGTATTCATCATCTGCAGTTCAAAGGAGGAGAGTTTATTTTGGTGCAAGGCTTAGAAGTTTCAGCCCGTGTGTGATTGACGGTGTGGTGGAAGGAGCTGGACAAAGCAAAGCCACTCATATCATGGCAGCCAGAAAGCAGAGTGTGAAAGGAATGGCAAGAAAGGGGATGTACCTTTCCAGGTCATGCCTGAAGTGACCTGCCTCCACTGACCAGCCCTACCTCCTATCTATAAGTTAGCTATAACACCGTCATAGTCCGGTATAAGGACCACCTACGAGTATATGGGCTTTGGGAGGACATCTATGTAAAAACAATAATGATATACATGTCTAAAGTTGAAAAATTTATGTGAATGTGAGAAAGGAATAGAGAAAGAGTCTCTCTAAGGTAATAAAATTAGTTATCTGCAGCGGGTAGGGTTATGTTTTGCTTTCTCTTTGTCTTTTTAAGATTTTCTTCAGCAGAGAGATCCATTTCTTAACTTTGCAAATGACTGCAATCATGTTTAAGTAAAAGATATTCCCTAACAAAATTATTAAAAGAAAATTCTTCATTCAGCTGCTAATAATATGATTTTGTTTTAACATATCCTTGTAAATGTATAAGATTTAGCTAGAAACTAAAAATCACAAAGGAATTCAATAATGGATTACTGAAAGGTAAACTTTCCAAAGTACAATAGATCAGTCATAAAGGAAAGAAAAAAAAGATGATGGAGGATGAGGCAGAAAGCACCCTGTTTCTCTTGACATACTTTTGATCGGAGAGAGTCTGTACTTAGAAAACTTCTTACCTTAATAACTAGGGTGATTCTACTTATCTCAGGGATTCTTGGTTTAATGGTTTTGAGATTGTGGGAAGCTTGGCAAAAGTGGCATTATCAGATGTGAAGAAGGAGGCATAGGAAGCCAGGTTTTACTGTTTGGATGATTTTAGCGTGGTTATAGTGGCTTTATGCCTGAGTATTCCTGATGTTTATTTTCAGTTGAAGTCTGCTTTGTCTTCTGCTAAACATGGCTCAAGTAACTTCAAGAATGTTAAGTGTATGTTCACATACACATACCTAAATGCAAATTTGTTAATTTCTCTAATTCCTGAATATACTGTATCAAGTGAACACAGAAATCCTTAAAACCTTTCCAAAATGCCTTTAAACTAACATATATTGAAAATGATTTTCACAAATTTTGAGCATAATGTTTGCACATCTGTATTTGCAAACTATCTTTTGTCACTTGTATGTGAAAGTTGAGAGAAATCGATAGTACTTTGAGAATGGAAAAAAACAGATTTTTTTTTAAGATTCTTAACACTGGGGAAATTTTTGCTATAAAAACTCTTTCTTTTTTAAATTTTACTTTTTCTATTTTAAACTCAACCTTAAGAGAAATTAGTTTTACATTTGTATCTTTGACATGCTCTCCAGTGACTGGCTGGGAATTCAAAGTCCTGTGTTCAGGCATTTATTAAACAATATCAGAGAACTGTTTGTTTGCTTGTTTCTTATCTTTTGGCTAACAAGTCCCTTGGAATTATTCTATCCTTTTGCATTCCTGATTTAGTTTTCATTGACTGCATTGCTTTTTTTTTATCTCTTGTCATTATTATCTGTAATATAGAGTCAATTTTGAAAGTAAGCTCAGATTTGCCCTGGAGGTGGCAAAATTTCTGTGGTGGGTAGTGAAATGATTGTTCCATATAACTTTATAAAGTGTAAAGACCTCTGAAATGAAAGGAGCTATATAAACGTAGGCATGTCATTTTAAATTGCCATTACTGTTTGAAATTCTCAAGAGAAGCATTACTGAAATCTGGCGTATGCACCATATTAGATTGCTTAATATCATTAAAGCATGTGCAGCAAATGAAAATACCAATTTCCTCTTATATGTAACTCATGTTTAAGGCTGCGTATCCAAAGCTAGCATGACTCACAGCTCATTCCAGCGCGTTAATATACACTGAAGGAAGCAGAAGTTAACAAAGTATGAAGACAATGATGTTTCTCAAGCCTGGTGATTGCTTGTTTGTGTATGACTACTTGTGAAGACAGATACTGATATGAGAAACTAAATGAAAGGAAACATATAACAGAGAAGTTTGATGTGACCAGCAAAGAAGCCCAGATAGAAACACACATAGCATATCACTGTGTGATTTATGTTTAGCTTTGACAATAAGGAAACCAAGAAATAACATGTACTTACAACTGCAGAAAAGAATTACAAGAACAGAAAAATTACTGTAATAGTGAAAATGGCCTGCCCTGTAATATGAAACCAGCTGTTCTTGTGAACTCTGTTAGCTAGTTTGTTTTAGGAAAGGAGAATGCTCTGTATTATTGGAGCCATGCACAACCTAGCAAGACTGAAATGCCAAGAAATAAGCAAGTGAGAGCGAGGCATCAGTGGCAAATTGGAATCTAAGGTCTTTTGTGCTTGTTAAATGGTGGAATGATTATAATTGGAAAAAGTGATGTGCATTAGTTCTGAGTGAATGTACAAGAAATGACAAGCGTGTAACTTAATGATTACTTCACAACACTCAGGACTGCCTTCTAGTCTCACACTGAAGAGTTCAGCCCTACAGCAGAGAAAGCCACATGCTTTCTCCTCCTATTCATGAGAATTGTTCACAGGTCACATGGAAATAACCCTGAAGTGATAAGTCTTGCTTTGGGAAGTCCATTGCTTAAGTGCTTACAAGTCATTGTTATAAAAAATGATAGGATACATACATATATATGTGTATATATCCCAAATACATGGATATGTATATATATGTTTTGTTTTTCCTTGCACCATCACAATTCTGGTAAGCAATTGAACAGGATCTAGTTTTAAAGGAAGTAGCATATACTTACATCTCTAGGGGGAAGGAAGGATATGGAAATGTTTCTTTAAAATCAAGTCTAATATTTGAGGGAGTAAAAATGTGCCATTTTCTCTTCTCTTTACATTATTTAAGTATAGTATGTAAGTTTTTTTATTAATTTTAATTTTTTTATGTTAAGGAGGATAAAACAAAATAAAAGCAATCAAAACAAACCAGTATAAAAGATACAGGACTTCAAAACATTACAAAATCAACAATAGATACCATTACAAAATCAACAATAGATACAATAATACCTTTTGATGTCTTTAAAATAGCTGCGGATAATTTCAGACATAATAAAAATTAAACAGAACAGAATAGAATAGAAACAATAAAAACAAGACAATGAATGTAATAAAGGACTTCAAAACAAGCCAGTAGGAAATCCAAAATTGATACCCTAATATAGTTTACTATGTTTGAAATAGCTGCACCTGCCATCAGATTTAACATAATCAAACAAAACAATTGTGCAATCAAACAAAGAGAATAAAGCCTAACCCAACAAAACAATGGAAATTACATAGCATCTTCAAAACAAGACCATAGGGAATCAACAATGGCTGCAGTCCTCAAAAGGAGATTCCTCTAACATGTCACGCTGTGCGCTGCCATCCTTTAAACCTATGATCAGACCACTGGCCATAGGCCTGGAGTATTAGAGGAACACCGACACACCATGGGCATCCAATTGTATTTTACCTCCAAAGCTATCATAGTCTGTGTTTCTTCATACAAACCTGTTGCTTACAGTGGGGGTAGGAGTTAGTCCTTCTTCACCAGCCCATGCATTAGAAGGGGCTGGGGTCTGTCTGTTCCCTGTCCAGCAGCAACCTATATATGGTGTTGATTCCACCTGGGCTTACTTGCTGATGTGGCTTTGTTTTCTCTACCCGCCGCTGTCCACAAATGGCGCTGCCTCACGGAGAAAGGCTGGAGCTTGTCTGTTCCAGTTTGATGGTGGCTAGCACACGGTGCTGGTTCCCAGACTGGACTTGCTTGCTTGTGTGGCTTTATTCTCTCTTCTTACAGTCCACGAATCACAAAGCATATTAGTTTCAAACAGCTTCAAATACACATCCTTTATTTTTCTGCATGCAAAAATCTGTAGTGACTGGAAACATTCATTTGGTGAAACAATTCATTAAATGTTGACTTTGTTGAACTCTTATAATTTTAAACTGTTCCAAAAGTAATTTTGCAGAAGTTGTGAATGTTACTGCAAAGACTCAGCGTAAGGAAATTTAGGGATGATAAACTGTTCTGTGTCATGATAGTGATGGGGTATTACACTTCTTTGTGCAACTGTCAAATCATAGCACTAGGTCTCCCAGAATGTGTTCTACTGCAAATAAATTTAAAGATGATAATTGAGCAGACAGATACCTTATTTAAACATTGCACAGTCTAAGCATGTGTTGAAGCATCTCATGATACCCTAAAAATATGTGCAATTTTTACTTATCAATGAAAGGACACTTTAAATAAGAATGAACTAGAAACAAATGTAAGTAATTTTCAAAATGTTTTCATATTAAGAAAAAGTTTCTTTATAACCTGTATGACCTAAAACACACACAGCACCATTAATAGTTAATCAACTGAATTATTAACCGTAGGCTACAAGCATATAGGAAAGTGTCAAGATGTAGTTTCTATTTTGTTTTACCTTGAGAAGTGATTCTCATAACAATTTGTATATTTTCTGCATAACAATTTGTATATTAATATACTTGGCTAGATTATATTTTCTCAAAACTTAACCAAAGTCTACTGATACTTATAAACATAGCTTAAACACTGGAAAAATATGATAATATTATTTAATAGAGAAAACTATGTAAGTGGCATGTAAATAAAATTCTCTCACATCTTATAATACAAAAGATGAGGTTTCAGAAAGATGTACCACTATAGTACATCACAAATAGTTGAAATTTATTCAGTTGTCCCCAGGTGGTGTAAAACAGTATTCACTGAGGATTACTAAAATGTGCCCTAGGGAAAAATACTAAAAATACAAAGCAAAACAAAAAGCCAAGAATGACATAGCAGCATTCAACTTTCCATAACTAAGAATTTTTCTTTAAAACAAACCACTGTATTTACAACATATTATTCTTGACTTATTTGCCAGTATTTTGAAAAAGATATTCTCTTCTATAACTTTGCTACACTTTCCTATATGGCAAAGTTTTACAGTACGGTTTTCTTGACATAGAAGAAAGTAAGTCCCTTACTACTGTATCTTTTTTTTAAAAAGTAATATTCATTTAGATACATAATTTACTGTGGAAAGGTTTAATAGAAAGCTTTTTTTCTTTTTCAGCATTTATTATTAGGATGAAGTGAAGATAGCTATGATGAAGAATATATTATCAAGACCACCGTGCAGGTAATATCCTGCATATTGAGTCTAATCACCCATTTAAGTTAAAGCAAGAGTTGTTAAGAATATGGAGAATCGCACACTAATGATTAGTGATGAGAATCACACAGATAATGAAATTAGTATTGAGAAACATATTTTAGGCAGAATGATTATCCTGGGAGATTTATTAAAAGGATAATTGAAGAACAATGTAACCTTTTTCATAGTTACCAGGTTGAACTTGTTCAAGGTAATTTATCATAATAGTGTAGATCTGCCAATTCATAAAAGAATTGACCACTGCTTAAAGAGATGTTTATTATATATTAATGTAGACATGTTATGCTACCAATGATGCCACCATTAATAATGTGGAGGATAGTATGTATGGTTTAATAACAGCTCAGACTACCTCAATAACTCTCAGGGAGCAGTTGCAAATTCTAAAGAGCTTAAAATGTTTAAGGAGAGGGTTTCTGAAAAGGAGACATAACTGAATGGCTTAGACTGTTGGTGGCATCAGGATACTCTATTGTTTTACCCTATTTGAATTATTAACCAGGATTGCACAAAAATATAGAATATTGAATTAGAAAGTACAGAGAATTCTCCTCTACTTCTCATGTTCCCTTACAGACTCTCACATTCTCCTGTTATTAATATCTTTCATTAGTGTGGTACATTTGTTATAGTTAATGATCCAATACTAATATATTTTTAAGTAATCTTCATAGTTTACATTGAGCTCGCTCTGCATGTTTACTGCCACGTATCCACTGTACAATGTCATATTCTGGTTTCACTTCTCTCAGGATTCCCTGTCCTCTCCTCATTTGCCTCTTCCCTCCAATCCTAGCCTCTCCAAGTCACTGATCTTCAGTGTTTTTGAGATGTAAGCAAACCTATAGTAATACTTAAATTTAAAACATTTTACTATGAAAGGCACATTGCCATTATTCTCTCTCAGAATATTCTACCTTTCTTGAGTAATTTTCCTATAGTTCTTGCCACTTTCTGAAATAGTTAAGGAAGTCTTTTCTGTGTGTCTTTACATTCACCGTCATAGCTGCTTGCATGTCTGAATGGATTCAAAATTTTTACCCAAGTTGGAAAAAGTGCCAGAAATTTCATGGTGCCAGATCCACAAACGACGTTGATTGGACACACTATAATGGTTTTTACAAGTTTCCACTTCTATTGGGTAGCATTTGGCATCAGCATTTACTGTATTTTTGTTCATATCTATAAAGACACTCACAAAAGAAAATCTCCAGAACTGCTTCACAAACTGGCAGGAATAGTTGGATAAATTTATTTTAAGCAAAAGGAGTATTTTGAGGGAAATTAATAGCTACTTTTTGTTTCCTGCAATACAGTTTTAAAATGTTAGACATTCATTGTATATTTTGATCATCCCTTGTGGTTTGAGCATACTATACGTAGTCTTTTCAGACTGGTTTATCTTGCTTAGCATATGCACTCAAACTTCCACTTCATTTCAAAGTTTGATAGCTCTTTTATTATTCAATATCATTCCATGGTATAAATGTTTCAGTTAACCTAATGAAGGTAACTTTATTTCCAATTACTAGAAATTATGAGTAACGGTTCTATAAACATTCATTTGCAGGAGTTTACTTAGACACATTTCTAACTCAATGAAGCATCAAGGGACATAACTATTGATGTAAAGATTGTATTTATCTGCTAAGAAATTGCCAAACCATTTTCCAAAGTGTTTGTATCATTTTGCACTTCCACAAGCAATAAAAATTTTTCTTGTATCAAATCCTCAATTCTTCATATTGTTGATTTTTACATTTTATTTACTCCAATAGACACATAGTAGCATTCAATTAATTTTTGATGTGAAGTTGTATGAATTTTATCACATTCATCCATTTGTCTATCACAATCATGATTGGACACTCTTCTGTAAGTGTTAATACCAAGTTCCCTTGTAATTTTTCCTGAATCTGCATATCCATTTCTATTTTTTTCATAAGCAAGACTGAACTCAATATTTTTCAGTTAAGCTACATTCCAAGACCTTTTTAATTTTTATTATTATTTTTTTGAGAAAGAGTCTAGATAAATGATTTTATTGTGAGGTTTTTCAGTTTTTATCCATTTAGTGTGATGTTGGTTTGCCATATATAGCTTTCATCAGACTGAGATAAAAGCTTTCTATTCCAATTTTCTGTAGTATTTTTATCATGAGTGGATGCTGGACTTGTCAAATGCTTTTTCTGCAGGTATTGAGATGATCATATGGCTTTTGTCCTTGGCTCTGTTAATGTAGCAGATTACATGTATTGATTTGCATGTGTAGAAACATCCCTGCATCCCTGGAATGAATCCTATTTGGTCATGATGTATAATCTTCTTGATGATTTTCTGCATACTATTTGCCAGCACTTTATTGAGAATTTTTGCAACTATGTTTGTTAAGGAAATTTACCTGTAGTTCTCCTTTTTTTGGTAGGATCTTTGTCTGATTTTGGTATCAGGTCAGTGCTCACTTTCAGGAATGAATTTGGGGATATCGCTTCACTTTCAATTTCACTAAAGAGTTGAAAAATACCAGTATTAGGCTTACCTCAAATTTCTTGTAAAATTAGCAGTGAATCTATCAGGGCCAGGACATTTTTGTCTTGGCAGATTTTTAATTATATCTTCAATTTCTTTAATTAATATTAATTAATGTATAATTTTAACATCTTAATTCAGCTTTGGTTAGTCACATGCCTCTAGGAATCTGTATATATCTTCTGTGTTTTCTGTCTTATTAGAATATGCTTCTTAAAATAGGTATTGATGAGCTTATGGATTTCTTCAGGTTCTGTGATGATTTCATCTTTTTTCATTCCTAGTTGTATGGATCTGAGACTTTCTTTTTTTATAAGGTTGACTAAGGATTTGTCAATTTTATTTCATCTTTCAAAGAACCAACTCTTTGACTCATTATTTTGTATTGTTTTCTTACTTTCCATTACATTAATTTCTGCTCTGTTATTCATAATTTCCTCTCTGATACAAGCTTTGAACCTGATTTGCTCTTTTTCTAGAATCCCAAGTTTCAACATGAGGTTGTTTATTTGAGCTGTTTTCCTGAAATTGATTCACCACTATAAATTTCTCTTGTAGGATTGTTTCACTGGATCAATTAAATTCCAGTATGTTATATCGACATTATCGTTTAATTGTGGAAACTATTTAATTTCTTCTGTGACTCATTGTTTTTTCAGGAGGGTGTTATTTAATTTCCTTGTGTTTATGAAACTTTTGTCACTGACTTCTAATTTCTTGCACTGTGATTTGATAAAATACAGAGGATAATTTTAATTCCCTTGCATGCATTTAATCAAGTTCTATGAGCTAGTATGTGGTGTATTTTGGAGAACATTTCATGTGCATTTGAGAAGATTGTATATTTTGATAGTGTGGGGTTGAATATTCTGTAGACATCTACTAAGTCCATTTGTTCAAAAGTTTGCCTCAGTTCTGACATTTTTGTCTAGTTAATCTGTGTCCTTGTGATGGTGAGGTATTGAGGGGCTCTATTACAATTGAATTAGAACTTATCTGATTTTTCATGTCTATTACTATTTGTTTTATATAATTGGGTGTGCTGATATTTAGTGCATATGCATTTATGGTTGTTATTTCTTCCTCTTGGATTGTTCCCCTTACAAGGATGTTGTTGTAGTCAGGGGTTGTGTACAGAACAATTAAAATCAGGACATGGAGTTTATAATATTGTTTTATGATGGTCACCCAGGTTAACATGAGAAAATGCAGGAAATCTATTCACAACACCAAAGACATAGAATATTTAGTCAAGGGCCTAAATCCCACAGCAATGTCCCACATGAGTCCAGATGAAGACCCAGAACTCATGACAATGCCTTCCACAAGTGCAACTCGAGGTCTAGAGCCCACAAGAAGGACTCACTCCAGTCTCTTTTATGGATCCATGCTGGAAAGGCCCAAAGGTCAATGGTGGAAGCTTGAAAGTCTATGCCAGCAGGGTGAAGGAGCTGTGCTGGTAGGTTGAGGGTTCTAAGCTGGAGCCAAGGAGTCATACTCACAACAAAGAACAGGTCCTTAAAGCACCACAGCCATCCTCAGTGACACGGCTTCTCCAATGATAAGCACAGTTGAGAACATGCCAGGAAGCCAGCATGACGAGTTCATCCTGGATATCAAGTGGCACACGTCTTCTCCTCCGGATCCAGGAGACAGTGCTCAATGTGAGGACCAAAGCTTCTCCAGGAAAACCTAATGGCTCAAACAGCAACACATAGGAGAACCCACAATGCCTCAATGCACCTCAATGCAATTGTTGCTTCAACTTCTCCACATCTTTATTTATGCTGGCGACTTTCCTCAAATGAAACATCTACACTCAGCAGCATGATGATTTAATTCCGCTGGCATTAAGTTGACCACCAGTTTTTAACCCATAACAGATGTAATGACCTCCTTTTTCTCTCTTAATCAGTCTTGGTTTGAAATCCACTTTTTTGGCAAATACAATAGTTACCCTTGATTTTTTCCATGTTCTTATTGCTTGGAGTATTGTTTTCTATCCTTCAACTTTCAGTCAGTAAATTTCTTTTTGAATCAAATGTGTTTCTTGTATTCAGCACAGTGTTGGGTCTTGCTTCTTGATCCATTCTGCCAATCTGTTTCTTTCGATTGGTAAATTGAGACCATTAATGTTGATGGTTAAACTTGATATATATTGACTTATCTTGTCATATTATTTTCCTGTTATTTGTTCTCTTATTTTGTCCTTTATTTAATTGCTTCCTTGCCTGATGGATTCATTGCATTGAGATTCATGGAGCTGTAGTTCTTATTATGTCTTTCTAGAATGTCCTTCAAAATGTTTCAGAGTGCTGATTTGGTGGTCATGAATTTCTCCATCAATTTTGATTGGAAAATCTTACATCTGTATCAATTTTGAAATGCAAGATACATCAATCTGGGTTAGAGGTTGTTTTCTTTTAAGGTTTGGCATACTTCACTCCACATTCTCCTTGACATAAGGTTTTTTTGCTAAGTCTGCTGTGATTCTGATGAGCTTTCCTTTATAGTTGATTTAGTTTTCTTTAACAGCTTTTAATATTCTGGTCTTGTGTTGAATTTATGGAATCTTGAACATTCTATTTCTTGGTATACACATACTTTTTGATCATGTCTAAATAGAGCTCTCTATGCATCACTTGTTTGTATGTCAAATTATTTTTCCCTACTTGAGAAATTTTCTGCCCTTACTTCTGTGAGCACTTTTTAATGTTTTGCTATTGCCTGCCTTTATTTTTTTTTACTCCACTCAATCCTCATTCCCCTTTGCATCATCAAGCAGCTGTTGGATGGATTTTTCATGCTACCTTGCTATTTTTAAGAAGTCATTCTTTTCAGGATCACTAACCACAATCCTGTCTTCTATATCTGATATTCTGCCCTGACTCAATCTGGTGCAGATACTTTCAATGAAACTTTTAATATTCTGGGTATCTGTTTGAATTTGTTTCGTGGATTCCACTTCTTTTCTATGTTGGGCATCCATGGTTTCCATCATTTTCCCTAGGCTCCCCTTTAAAAAAAAATCTGTATCTGCTTTAGGATCACTAACCATATGTTTCATTATGGGTGACTTGAATTGTTCCACCTCATTTCCCTTCTCGGTTTGCCTTTGGTGAGCTGGAAGTCCGACACTGAATATCGCTTAAGTGTCTTCTCATCTTCTTTCTTCCTTTTTTAAATTTTAATTCTTGGATTGATGCCTGTAAATAGCTTCTCGTGCGTAGTTTTTTTCTCTTGCATTTAGAACCCTTAGGAAGTTACTGTTTCTCAGAGATTTTTTTCCCAGAGATTTCTCAGAAATTTTTTGGAAGTATAGATATCTTGAGTTTTGAGTCTTTTATAAGACTACCTCTTCAATTTAGTGGGGATGACAAATTGCTGCTTGTTTGGCCTAACTTTTAGATCTTTGCAATTGTTATATAGTATTTTTTATGATCCTTAAGCAAGCTCAAACTTAGCATACCAGAAGAATCACTGATCAGAACAACTAAGTTACTTTGGCTAAAGTAGTACTATCAGCAGTAATAACAGCATCAAACACAGCCTAATAAAATGAGAAACTGTGAAAACTATTAATTTGCCAAATTTAACCATATATGACCATATTTGTGGTTATATAACAAAATCTAAAATGAAGCAGAATATTGTATAAACAAAGCCTCAGTATGGTAATTTTAACTGCAAGGGAGAAAATTTTAAAGGATTTAGGTAGGAAAGTAAAAAAAAAAAGAAGATAAAGAGATTAGAATCAAGAATGGAGAACAAAGGAGGATTATATGAAATTTGGGAAACTGGTGAAAAAGACAGGGAAAAGAGAGCGAGGAGAAATAAAAAGAACAAAACAATAACAACAACAACAACAAAACTAGAAATAATATTCACACTCATAAGACCAAGAACACACAATCAAAAAACAAAACAAAACAAAAACAAGAAAAGAAGGAAAAAAAATCCACTTCAAGGTGTGTCTCTGCTGTCCTTAGTAGACAAAATGGGCATCAGAATCCAGATCATGCTGATTAATCCCAGCAAACCAGCTGTAGATTTATAATGGGGTATCGGATAATCCCAGAAAGCCTGCACCTTTAGTTCCACTAAAGTTCAGTTTGGTTCTGGCTGTGAGGGTGGAACTTGATTTGTTCACTCTTCACCACTCTGTGCCCCTCCTGCCAGCTTGAACTGGGCTCCTTGACCTCTTGCTAATCTTAACGAGGCAGCCTCACTAGACACTGGCAGCCACTAGATGGAGCTGGCCTGCAACTCTTCTGAGTTCTGAGCCCAGTTGGCCACCTCTCAGATGGCTACAGACCAGCTGCCCTTTCTTGGGGGATGTCTAAAACCAAATAACCCACTAGCCACTGCAGCCAGCTACATCCACTGGTCCATTCCACAGCTGCATTTCTCCCAAGAGGCCTCTGGGGTCGCCCATAGTCAATGTGTGTCAGCACATTCCAACTGCTCCTCCCTTGCAGCCATTAGAGCTCGGTTTTGGTCCCTTGCTACCTCCTTCCGTTTCTTTGAAGTCTCCCCTTTTGCTCTCCCTGTGAGCTTCAGTTCTTGCCTCAGACCCTTCCTTGATCCTGAGGACTCATTTTCCTCCTTCTCTTCCTTACATTGCTATGTTCCAGTGTCTGCACACCAAATCTCAGAGTTCTATTTTTTTTTGCCTTCTTCCCAATATATTTTCCATTGGCATTGCTCTAAAATTGTCAAATAAATGGAAACTAATGGGATGCATGTATTTGAGTTGAACTTCTTTTCACTAAGACTAATGACTTTGAGAATAATCCAAGTATTGCAAATATTAATAATTTGTTCCTTTTTAAAGTAACATTCTATCGTATAAACGTATCATGATTCATTTGGAGCATTTGGACTGTTTCTAGTTATTGCTACTTCAAATGAAGCTGCTATGTGGTCAGTGATGAACAAGTTTTCAAGTTGGTTACTACTACTTCTTATTTTTATGACAAATACGTACAAGTTAGATTACCGTGATACACATTTAACTGTAAAAGAAACTATTATACTGCTTGCCAGAGCCTAGGTAGAAATTCGACAATTGTGTGCTATTTTTTATTATAAGGACAGCTATTTATTTTCTCAATTTTCATTTCTTTCAGATATTATTGCTTTCTGTTCTTACCTACAGTATGTACTTCTTCCTGGTTTGGAGTCATTTTTTCTCCTTGTTTCTGTAAATGTCAATTACATACAATGAGTTTGGTGGATTTTAGGATTTCTATGTTGTTAATGATTTTGTGTCTACTCTTTCTGTCAATTACTCAATCTCCAACAATTTCCTATTTTTTCCTTCAATTTTGGCCGTTTTTGCTTCAGACATTTTGCAGCACTGTTGTGAGGTGCATAAATATTTAGGTTCACTATGTGTATTGGTCTCTTTCTCATTTCTGGAACCAAATATTCATTACCCCAACTTAAAGGGGGAAAGGTTAAGTTTGTAGTTTCAGCGCACAGTCCATGATAGGCTGACTTCAAAGCAGAAACATCATGGTGATAGGGTCTGCAGAGCAAAACTGCTTATTTCACAGCAGTCATGAAGCAAAGCTCTAGGGGGAACAGGGCATGAGAAGGGGCCAGTGGCCAGATACATGCCACACCTCCATGTCCCACTCTGACACCCAGAAGTGTGCTTTGCTAACCCCCAGACAATCATATTGGCTATGCAGCTTAACTGTCACACTATGTCTTCTTGGCAAAGTAATATTTTTTTAAAATATTATTTAATTACCATTTCTATCCTTGATCATTTTCTTTGCGGTGAATTCCTCTTTCTCTGATGTTAAAATAATCACTTCACTTGTCTTTTGATATGTTTGCATGCTATGTCTTTGTGATCCTTTTATTTTTAATTTACCTATACCTCTATATTTCAAGTGAGTCTCTTACAACAGATTGTGTTTTAAATCCATTCTGAGATTCTCTCTCTTTTAAAAATTTTGCATGGTTAGACCATTATTTAAGGTTATTCTTATATCTGGATTTATGATTTACTTCATTTCCTGTTTTTTACTGGCTATCTTGCTTTTCCCTATTTCTTTTAGGGAAATATTATACTATTTTCCAGTACTTTGTTTTAATTTCTTTGATGTGACTTTGACAATATAACATTATAAATACAGGTTACTCTGTTGAAATAGGCTTACTGAGTTTTTCCAATCTGCATAGAAAATATTAATTGATTTATGCCATATTAATTTTTCATATCTTCCAATGTTAAAACCCTTAGTATAATCATTACAATTATTCTAAGAATTTAAGAGAAAAAATAATTTATATTTACACAAGTATTTACTATTTTTGTTATTTTTCCTTCATTCTTGATGTTCTAAATTTCTGGTAACATTTCTCTCTTGTACGAAGAACTTACATTTCATTTCATTAGAGAGAACTTCCTGGTAATTAACTTTTAGTTTTCTCATAGAAGAGACACTTAATACCTCATTTCTGAATGATATTATCACTGCATACAAAAGTCGCAGTAGGGTATCATAGTCTCTTGATATTTTTAATATGCTACTATACTTCTGATCTCAGTATTTTCTGATGAGAAATTAATAGCCAATATGATTGCAAATTTTTTGACAAAAGAGGTTTTTTCTTGAATCATTAAATGTAATCTGACATATTTCTACATATATACTAGTTAATTAGATTCATACTCGGAATGTCATTGTTGGTTATTTCTATGTTTGTTTGTTGTTTTGTTTTGTTTTTTGTACCAGGAATAAAACTCAGGACCTCACACTTGCCAGGCTTGTGCTGTGCCATTGAGCTATACTCCCAAGCCCTCAGTTGTTGTATGTGGGGTGGTCATAAATTTTGTTTTTTTCTACCCGTGACAATTTTGAGCAGATTGACAGCATGTTAACAATTACTTCAAATAACAGAGTTAAGCCAGGACAAAGATTTATGATCTTCCTAATTTTTGTGCATTTTTCCCCCTAACGAGAGAAAAAATACGAATGTCTGGCAGGTATTTATCATTTCATCTTCAACAACAACACCTGTATAGAAAATGGTCTTCCCTCATCTAGTGTTCTCTAATAATGAGGTTTGAATGACCATACACATATTTCTAAAAATTTTCCCAACCCCTTAGAGATATATTGTATACAGCTATGGCTGATAAGAAAAGATGTTGTCCCCTGGCACAGAGCCATCATTGAAATTTACCCGTTAAGGAGAATTGATTGCCTTAAGAGTAGATCTGAATTATCACAAATACCTGAATTGTTGTTTTCCAAAACAAGAGAATTCATTTTTCGTGGGTCTATTAAACTATGTAGCCCAACTATTCACCATTTCTTCTGCCATTGCAAGAAGTAAGACCTATTCAAAATAGGAGGAAAATAAACAAAAATGAATGAACAGTAGGTTCCTAATCATCAGTTTTCTTTGTGTATTCTGTCTTCTATTAGTTTAAATGCATGAATAAATAGGTCTCCTTTTGACTAGGAAATTTTGTTTAATTTGTTGTCACTTGAAACTTAATGACACACAAATAATGCTTAGAATCTTATGTTCCCAAAACAGCAAGATGCTCCCTGTAAAATAGTGCAATGAAAGAGAAAAAGTTTACTCAAAGGAGTTCAGTAGCATATGCTGCATATGTTTGCCTTTTTGCTCAATATGACTATATTGCATAGATTATACAATATTATATTTTACATCCCTTCTATTACTCCAGTTTCTGTAAAGCCTTAACTTTATAATCCCAATTATGTTTATCAAGCACATGACCTCTGCAAAGGTAAAATATGCAAATAGTAGAGATACTCTAGTGGCCACTGCATACTCTTGTGGATACTTATTGACAAAACACTGTGGATAAAGTATTGAAATCTCAGTTGCTAGTCTAACAAATATTTATTGTGCCTCCACTGTCTAGACAAGTATAAAACAACACAGAAAGGTCACTGCAGTAGAGAAATTACAGGCAATTTTTGTGAGATGAAAAACAAATAAATGACAAACACGTAAAGTAAATTATTTCAGATATTGGTAACTGCTATTAATATCAAATAAGACAGTGCAAATGTGACAGAGTGAGGCAGGTAGAAGACCTCTCATACCTTACTCTGTGCTACAATTTACAGATATCCAGATGCAGCCACATAGGAATAGTTTCGAGGAACGTCAAGTGGGAGTAGTTACCAGCTGGCCTTGTGTTGACCAGCAAAAGACTCACATCCTCCTCTCCCATGAAGTTGTAGGAGTACAAAACTATAAAAATATTTCTGAATATCTCCTCTCTGAGATTCCAGCTCACATAACCTCAGGATGAGCTCTCTTCGTGTATATAGCAATTAGCAGTAAAACTAGTTATGTGCTTTGGCTCAGATTCCTAAGTGAGAGAGCAATTTTTCAGAAATAATGGGAACATCTAGAGTTAGAAACAGAAACTTAACCTCCTAGTTCTGAGGTTTTTGCTATTTTCCGATCAATTACACACCCTATTTACTGTACCTATGTTAAAGATATGCAAAAAAAAAAAAAAAAAAAGAATTTTGACCTAAAGATTTCTTTTAATTTTCTTTAGCAACTAGGAAACATACAATTTTAAAATTAGAAATCTTTGAGCATCAATTATCCAGAAAGCAGGAAAGAAATAAGAAAAGAAGAAAAAGAACTTGAGTAGAGCAAATAGAAGGAATTAATTCCTGGCATTAAAGCTTGTGGAGGCTTCTCAAGGCTTCTGGTGAGGTTCCTATTACTCCTGAACCTTTTTATTTAGATGTAGTATGGAGAGAAACAAGATGTGCATTTGCCTAATAGAGAAAGATTTGTGGGTTGAGGTGGTAGAGGGCAAATAATTATTTATACTTTCAACAAAATGTAATTGTAATTATGATGCCATTCATAATACCATTTGTCTCTTAACTAGCAAAGAACTAAACATTAATTCTCCCTGAATGGATATTGTCACCTGTAACTTAATATGTAAAGTGGCTTAAAATAACGAGGACTTTCCTTCCATGCTAGCCAATTTTTTGGTCTCTATCTGGCTTTTGGTGCGCCTGTCTCTAAGAAATGAAGTACAAAAGCAGCTGAGGGTCTGCGCATTCCTCTGAAGCCAGAGGTGGAAGCAGTTTGGAAGACATTTTGTTTCATCTCTTTTTAACACCTTTAAAAATATTTCTGAAGAAGGTAGCTAATAATAAGATAGGTAGGTGGACGACAGGAAGTTAACTAAAATGTTCAGAATAGCTCTGAGTACAATCGCATTTAAAAATAGAGAAAACAGGCCAGGAACAAACCCCACTAACTCAGTTTATCTAGTTCAGATGTAGCTAATGTCCCTATTTCACATCTTCAAATTGCTCACATTTTCTTCACCAACCGAAGAATGTGCCTGTAGCAGTGCAGAGCCTGCCAAGTCCAAGGACATGGGAATGTGAATTCACAAACAAGCTGAGGGTGAAAGAGGCCGGAATCATATTTGCAGAATATTGCCAAAAAGCAGCTTGAGTTTCTAGGGTGCTAATTGCTGAAATATGTTTTAGCTTCTTTAACCAAAAGGTAAAGAAGGATGTTGTAAAAGAAAACAGTATTAGGAGGCATGGTCAAGGGGTGTTGTACCCAAGGCCTCTGGAAAAGCCACACTATATGAACTGTCTTTCATGTCTGTCATAGGCTACATTTGACCACCAAAGTAATTTAGTCCTTTATTGATTTTTTCCCCTATGTCTTTTCTGGAAGCCACGGTCTTGATAGTGAGGCATATATATACTTATTATGAATTCCTCTTCACCCTTATCACTATATTTATTTAACTTTCTAAAACATTATTTATATCTATGAACTTGCTTTAACCTCACAATAATCTGTCAGAGCAAGTAAAAGGCTCTGTGTTTTTCTGTAAATGAAACAGGCACACAGAGCCAGAACAAGTTGCCTTAAAATTATATCTCTTGTTAGAGGCAGAATTAGGGCTGTCTGGCATCACTTGCTCTGCTATGAGACTATTCCTCTCTCCTCCATTGCTACTAGCCTTTAAAGTCCTCAGAGTGTGTTGCAAAAAGAACTTGGAGAAGTCTATTTTGATGTTTTTGAAAGAAAATTTTACCTACGTGACTTTTCTGAAGTACATTATTAGGCAGTCCTGTAAAGAAGCACTGGCATTAGACAAGGGTCCTGTCAACTTTATGAGTATAACTCCATAGAAAGAGTTGCAGACTAAAATCACTCAGTCTCTGTACACACATATGCACACACTTATACACAAATATAATCACTAATATATGAATTAATATTTGGCTGTGGGTTGAGCAACTTAAATCTAAATGCTACCTATTAAATGTACTGGGACATCTTGTAACAATTGATGTGGTTAAGTAAGTTGCGTTTTTATACACAGCATATCCTCATAACATTCTTTATGACTTTTGACACATTTTCACATACAAAATATGGCTTTACAACATCACTTTGGAAAGCATCCTTTGGTGAAACAAAATGTTAGAATTAATTAGCTAAACTGATACATAAAACTACAAAAACAACTTGTTATTACTGGTAACTATTAAGTTTATTTTTTATAAGTTCTGAGTTTAACTTGCATTCCAAAAATAGAGACTCTGATCTTTAGCTTGGAGAAGTGATAGAAAAAGAAATATAATTCAAGATGTCTATATATGTTTATAATTTGATTTACCCTTTCTGCTTCAAAGATATAACAAAACCCCATAAAACATGACCAGAAATACTAAATAATTTTGATTTTATTGAAAAGGTTAAAGTTAGCATGAAAATCCAAAAGAAAATGAAAATAATTGTATATACTATTTCCAGAGTAATAGGTGAAAAAAAGAGGGACAGGAGTGTGAAAATCTAATTCAATAAAGATGTGCGAGAAGAAAAAAAAAAGAATCACATCAAAGGAATAACAGGCACAAAACTGAATAATACAAATAATTAATTTTTGAAAAAACTGTAAACTGTCTTTTAAAAAGTATACCAATGGATTGCCAATCAACATGCATAATCTCAATATTTACAAGAAATACAGATACATCTGCAAATATACTAGCAGATTTACTAGATTAACGAGACCAAAATACTATAATAGAAACATTCACCACAGGTAAGGTGTTTCAGTTGAACAATATCATGTATTGAGGAGAAACTGTATTAGTGTATTTAGAGAAACTGAGGCTGCTTATCCAATACTTACAAATGTGCTGTTAGCCTGTGTTGAGACCACTTGAAACTATCTAGTAACAGTGTTGATTTAGCACTTTTACTTCTTGAACTACACCAAGGAAAACCCTAGTACGTATGTTCAAGGGCTCGTGTAATATATGCTTGATGCAGCATTGTAAATAAAAGCAAACTTTTAAGTCACAAATATGCATCAACAGGCAAATGATTCAACATGTTTATTTTATTCATATGATGAATAATGAATTCTATATAACAGTTAGATGAGTGGACTAGATATTTTATGTATCATTTGATTAAAGCTCACAAATATAATATGGACCAAAAAGGAATAAATTGGATATTAATATGCATGTGCAACATATACAGCTACATAATATGTGAAAAAATAAAGGATGCTATATGCAATTTATTAATACATACAAATTCAAGGTAATTATTTTATCTGGAAAAGATAGTAAATGAACTTAGGAAAGTAACTGGAAAGAGTTTCACTTGTGTATATGCAATTTTACTTTAATATCATTTTCTCTTTCAATAGGTTTGACTATTCATAGTTCTCAAAAACAGCAGAAAGAGGGTGAAGTTAAAATTAATCCTGTGACAACTTACCCTTATGATTTCAAATCAGAAATGTCTAAAATATTTTCTATTGATTCAACATATTTATATTTTGAGCATTTAGTGCATGAAAAGCATGGACATACAACAAAGGATGAGAATGGTACACAGCTCATCTAATTAATGCAAAGTATAGCGATATATGAATAAAAATATGCTTTAGAGCAATCATCTTGAACATTAGGTACATCGCCAGCTCTTTACCAAATCATTAATTCATTCAAAAATGACTATGTCCTGACTTACACTGGATGCTGCTGTTGGTTTGTTGTATCTAGATGTGAACATCAGTAATAGTGATGCTCAGTTAAATGACAAGAGAGAAAATGCAACTATAGTTTAGATTCAAAGTGCTCCCCCTCCCTCCTGAGTCTCATGCATTTAGAACTAGGGACTTTGGAAGGTGATTGGATTATGGGAATAAATCCAGCCCTGAATTCATAGCTAAAAGTGTTGTTAGCTATTTGAGTCTGGTCAGAAAAGCAGTGTGGGTATGACCTGGAAAGGTGTAATCCTGTCCCTGGCTGCTCATTTCTCCCTGTTTCCTGGCTCCTGTGGGGTGAGCACCTTTCTTCACCATGCCTTCCTACCACATGTTTCTGCTTTGGAGCCAGATTGAACTCTCTGAAATTGTGAACCAAAATACACCTCTTCTCCTTTAAGTGTTTGATACACGATATTTTGTTGCAGTGATGGACAGGTGACTAAAACCTGGTGAACACTTGGACATTAATCCTGACATGTAAATTTCATGGTACTAAGAATTCCTGGCAGATTCATAAAAGACACTCCTGGGTGTGCTTGCATTAGTTATGGGGGCATCCCCTTGGGTACCATACATGGTCTCTTGCCCCTTCTCTGCCACAGCTGCCATGCTCCGCTTCCTGGTTACCGTGAACAAAGCAGCTTTGCTGAGCCATGCCCTTTCATCACAAAGTTTCTGCCTTAGAGCTGGTAAACATGGATTGAATCTCCTGAAACCACGAGTTAAATTAAACTGCTGCTCTGTTTAAATTGTGGGTGTCTGCTTTGTGTCTCAGCAAGAGGAGAGTTTGCTAACACATACCATTAATACGTCCATTAGTTATGAAACACATGTGAGCTATTTACATGTGTCCATCTAATGCTGACAACCCAAAAAAGAAAATATTACTGCTCCAAATTCATAGATATTTCATCTCATTTTTTTTTCCTAATAGCTAACTTTGTGTATTTATAGCTATTGGAAACAACCATCTTCCTCAACTGCAAGAGGGAAAAGGCCTCAACCTTCTATCATTTTTGATGCTAGTTTGGTGCTGTGCTATATTGTGTTTTGTTTTGTTTGTTTTCCACTCCAGTGAGCCCAGAGCATATGTACACTCATGCATACTTTTTTATGTGTACAGTAGCAGCCTGTAAGGATGGTCTCGCTGATTTCAGTAACACCATGAGGTGAACAGTGGCACATGGTGCTATATAGTATATTTAGGGACAATACCAACTCCCCATGTTATTGGAGACAGTTTTATTTCAAAATATGGCAACGGAATCCTGATGAGGAGAAAACTAGATCTTTTGTTGCACTTTTCAGTGCAACAAAACAATAAAATGTAACAATATTTGCCCTAATTTCAGTTGTGATCCAACAAGCGGTTATATTTATACTTAACATTAAGAGTGAAATGGTTGATTCTCTAAACACATCCAAGGGATATGTTTTTTTGGTGTTGTTATCATTGTTGTTTGTTTGTTTTTGTTTTTTCACAGAGAGGGCATTGAAGAATCACAGTGTGCCCATTGAGCTATATCTCCAGCCTCTTTAATTTTTTTTTTTTTTCAGACAGGTTCTAATTAATTTGTTAAATTGTCCAGGCTGGGCTCAAATTTGTGATTTTCCTGCCTCATCCTCTTGTAATGCGGGCATGAGAGGTGTTCATCACTGAGACGCAATTCTGAGTGAGAACTACTAATTCAACTCTGACTTCTGGTCCTTAAACAGGGTAAAGTGGAAAGAATGAGGTTGGAGGCGGTTTGTAAAAGAGAGTGGCCATGCATTTCTTTTTACTGTGCCATTGTGGTAGAAGAAAGGGGCCTCCCTGCACCTAAGCTAAGTGGGAAGGCCGCAGAACCATCCTTCAGGAGCTTAGCTAGTGTTCCAGCTGTTGCTCTTGAAAAGCTTTCCTAAAGGTGAGAGATGCTGAATCATTAGCTTTTATGATGGAAGAGTGGGAAATGAACACTCTGTTGGGATTGTCTGAAACACATGGTGGCTTAGTGTGTCCCATCAGAGGACAGAGAGACAGGTTGTTCTCTCTTTAAACAGACTCTTCCCAAGTGCAGTACTTGGTAGGGGAGAGAGAGATAGAGAGAGACAGAGATTCAAACAGAGACAGAGATTCAGACAGAGACAGAGACAGAGATTCAGACAGAGACACAGAGAGAGAGACAGAGAGAGAGAACATCACAGGAAAAACTTGGATTAGTAGGTAAATAAAGAGCTGGACAAATTATTTACCTGGATTAATTAGTAAATCAGAAAGGTCCAAAAGTGAAGAATCCATCTAAAATTTTGTGAGTAAAACACACACACAAAAATAAACTATACAAATCTAAGGCATCTCCTCTCCTAGATGTAATTAACACAAAATTACCTAGAGTTGCAATCGTGATGGCCAGTCTTCGCTGCCCTTTACCTCTCCTTTTTCTCTTTTGCTTTCAAACCAGGAGGAGCCAGCGCCAGAGCTCTGCATACTGGGGAAGGAAGGGACAGAAATGTGGGGACAAACAGGATGAAAGCCCAAGGGTTCTGCCCTCAGTAAATCCTCAAATGAGCCTGGGAAAATGTTTTAACTTAAAAATAAGCTTCAACATGTTCAGTCTTAAAAGCAGAGAGCATTTTAGTTTTCAAACTAACTCTATTTCTTGTGAGTTAAAAATGGTTGTGATATGAAAGTGATCTAAACGCCATGAGGTCTCTGCTAGATCTCACCCAGGACTGGAGAGGCAGCAGCCCGTCCGGTTTCAGGGAGGGAGGCGGGGCCTAGCAGGAGGTAGGTGGGTGTGGTAATGGAGTAGTCAAGTCGGACTTAACTACTTAATGTGTTTGACAGTGTTGTTTAAGGGAGAAAAGAGCAAAGTTTCCCAACCTAAGTAGATGCTTGCCGTTGTATATGAGGAGGGGCTCTATAGGGAAATCACAAAAGGGAAGATACTTTTTAAGAGTAGGGATGCCTGGGATTCAATTCCTATCAGTTCCTGATATTGTACTATGATATAACCTCTCCAGTATGCACAGGCACTGAATGAACCCTAATCCTTCTATAGTCTCATTTCATAACTGACTGGAGTAACTACAGCAGTCTGTGACCATTCACCTTTGGATAAGCACCAAGAGAGGGGAAGAGACCAGCTTCAGAGGTGAGCTCTAAGACTTTCTGAAAGAATGTAAGTTTATTAATGCCTAGCACCTATGGTCGGCTGATACCATAGGCAACTTTACATGTATTCTCTCAATCAGAATAAATCAAGTCATAAAGTGATTATTTCTTCCTTCTTATGCCTTCAATAGCTTTTTGGCTCCAGTGTAATCTTTTTAAGATTTAGAGATGCTAAGGGAAGCTACTTTTCAACTGTCATTCTTGGCAAGTGAGATATTTCTTTTATAAAAATATCTACTGAGCTTTGACACTTAGACTAAAGTGAGTTTCTAAAGATCTGCTATAATGTGAATATGTCTTTGTCCATTCTGACTCATATTCTTCAGTCAATAACGTGCTTCACAGACCAGGATGTGGCCCAGCAGCACAGCGACTGCTTGGCAAGAGCAAGATCATGAGTTCAATCCTTGATACCTAAAAAAAAGAAAAGAAAAAAGAGCTTTACAGATGAGTAATTCAAGATTGCAATATCAAAGGTGGCGAGTCAGACTTTCTCCAAGGAATATTGATCATCTTACCTTGGAAACTCCATGATCCAGATGTGGCTTCAGATCTCCCCCAGAATGTACATGCATTATCTCTGTCATTCTCTGAAAAGCATACAGCTGGCTGGAGACTGAAGATAGCAACAAATTAGCCTAAAATTTGCTCATTGGTTACTGTTACTGGCTCTTTGGAGACCTTATTTTTTCTCCTCATAGTATTAGTATTCACAAAATATGAGGAAGCTTAATTTTTTAAAAGAATTTAAGAGGCTATGCTGTGCGCTGTCACTGACCACCATGTTATTAGTAAGTGCATTTGTTAATATATTTTAAACTATAAATTTTCCATTGATGTTCTCTTATAGCACTGTCATCTACCTCCAATAACAAAAGTAATTTCAAAATAAAGTTTATAAAACATTCTAGTATCTCAAAACTTAGCGTTAAGTAGGTCACGTGATGACAACATATTTTTAAAGATTTGCTCATACTTGCACAAAAGAAAATGGTATTCATGAATATATTTTTATATTTTCTCTATGACAATCGTTTGGTAAGTCTCAAATTTTAAATGAATTCAAATATTTAACTAATTGCTAAAATAGTGATGACTACAGCTGGAAAACAACTTCCAGAACTATTTTTGTAAACATCAAGAAGTTTTCCAAACAATTGTGTGCTCAGTATTTGGGTTTGAGTACTTAATCCCCAAGCAACACAGGCCATCAAGGAAATAACTTGCATTTTCAGACATAATAGTAAGGAAGAAGTTATACCTACGGCTGAGCACTCAGTTTCTTGCATTGCATGTCGAAAACTACCTCTCTTCAATTTAGAGGTGCCCTAGCCTAATTCAACAGGCCAAAGGTCCTAATTTCTAATTTGCTAAGCAATTTATCACATATTACCTACACCCTCGCAAGTCAGATCAAATGCTACCACCAAATCAGGCAATGAATCCAGACATGGCAAATTTTCAGATTAATTTACTGGGAGGATTTCTTTCCAAATATTGAAAATATACTTTTAATTTGAACTATTAATTGTGTATTCTATTATATAACTGTTTCAATAATATTTATGTTAAAACTTGAGAAGACGATCAGGGCGATGTCTTGAAACAATTAAAATTAAATTAAAATGTTTAGGATTCATCTTCAGAGAGGTCACATTTGGTAATCTACATAGAGATATTTGAGAGTATTTAAGAATTGTATGTCTATATGTAATAAATAGAGGAGAATTCCGGTCTCTCTATTTCTCTCTCTCTCTCTCTCTCTCTCTGTGTGTGTGTGTGTGTGTGTGTGTGTGTGTGTGTGTGTGTGTGTGTATGTTTCTCTCTTTCTTTGCATGAAGGGCAAAATGCAGATAGAGAAAGAATTATATTCTACTTCTTTCCTTGGCAGAAACCATTGGAATTTAAAGATCACTACCTTTAGATTCAGGTACCTTGAACTCTCATATCCTAGCTGTACCTCTTATTAATTACTTAATTGTGAAAGGCTCAGCCTCATTATCACTTCAGATAAGACAGTATAACTTGAATGTAATAATTGTAACTACCTCACAAATCTAGAGGCTGAATAATTGCCAGTGTTATTTTTATAATTAATTCCCTAAATATTATTTATGATTAACAATAAGGTTGTTCCAAAACATTGCAGAAAGACAATGATAGCCATCAAACAGAAAAAGGTAAAAATCATGAGAACCTGTAAATTTGATATTATAATATGTGAGCAAGCAAAGGAGGGAAAATACTAATGAAGGATCCAAAAAGTAAGTGCATATCTGCCTTTTAGGCTATTGGTCAGCTACTAAGCACATAGTGATGGGGAGAAAGAGTTAAAAAAAAAAAAAAAAAAAACTAAGTCCTTTCCTTAGCTTTCCCTTACATCATTAACTACCTCATGATGTAAGAATAAAGTCAAATTGATAGAAGCAAAACAAGTACTGGTAGTATAAATAAATTCTTGAATATACCTAAATACGTCATGTAATATAGTGACATTAGGGTGATCCTTAAGTTAGATCTAGAATCAAAATCCTACTATTCCTTTTATTACTTTGTGCATGTTATTTCTTAATTTTCTCATTTGTAAATGGGAAATCAAATACAATTTTGGGGAAATATTTTTAAAAGTAGGTGAAATAATGTATAGAAACTCCACATAGTAAATAGTCATAGTAGAAATTCAGTGAATAGTGGTTATTAGCCCTGGTACTCATTATTGTTGAATGGGAATGGTATTATTATTATCATTATTTTCAATAAAAACTTTACACAAAAGTCAACATACATTATCAGGTATAAAATCTCAATAATTAAAACTATTTTCACAAATTGTTTCATTGTCAGAGAATTTTTCTATATCCATTAAATAAACTGGATTGAAATATATTAGGTGCCTAACATATGATACCAAGCTAAATGTATTTGGTTTTTACTCTTCCAACACTTGGAATATAGTGAGAATATTTAAAATATGCAAAGAGGCAATTACAATAAAAGAGGGAAAATGTTACTCTTAGAAAAGTAGATGGGAAATGGGAACTTAGGTCAGACTTCTACAGAAAACCTGAATGTGGATATTTTAAGAGTTAATGAAAGAGATGATTATTTTTTCTAGAAACAATACTGAGAAGTTTCAGAAGCCACAAGAATTAAAAGTAACAGAAGAAAGACAAATATATTCAGACTGATAGAGTATAGAAAAATGAGTAGAAATAGAGGAAGCAGGAAAACCATTTAAGCCTGATCTCCCTTGCGTCACAAATATTAAGGAAGCGAAACTCTATATTCAGGATAGCACAAAGAGCAAATAGACTTTGATGTTCAATTCTTTCTTTTTTCTTGATAAAACTTGTTGAAAAGTACATCTCATAAATACAGAAGTGCTTTCTCAATCCAGAATCATCTGGTATCTCCCAACACGTGATGATGAGCAATAACACACAAGCCACCGGAACTTGACCATTTTAAGATTTCAGGGCTACACATCAATTCAAAGTTTGCCATTTTTTGAATTGAATACCAAGGTGTTCCAGTGGCATGTCTAATAGGTGGATGGTACCTTCTCTCTCCTCAGATGGAATATATTGAAAATAAGACATTTTCCTTACAACCCAAGATATCAGTTAAAGATTGAAAGGCTTGTTCAGCTGGAAGCTATTCAAAATGGTGACACCAAATTTGAGCACAAATACTGACCTCTGCTTTGGTTCTAAAATGCTATTTCCTTTCTCCTCAGCAAATAGGGCAATATTTTTATTTTGTTCGGTAACTCATCATAGATTTCAGTGAAGGAAAGTATTTCTGCAACAAATTCTGCTAGCAAGGAATTGAAGAAAATGGGAGGTCCTGTCCCATTAGCTTATTTTAAGCTCAGAATAACAGAGAACTGTGGCTTTCAGGAGAAACAGAGAGAATGGACCAAACTCTGAAATTTAACTTTTCAAAAGTCCCACTTTTTGTTGATACAGTTGAATAAAGCTATTTGCCCTTTGTCTGTCATATCTCTTGTTTTATAATTTTTAAAATTTTTTTACTGTCAACTCTATTTTATACACATAGGCCACTTCTGTTTTGAAATAACTACTGCCTTTTACAGGAGAATAACTGTCCTAACCATTGGACATTTTAAATGTATGACAAAAAGGTAGGATTTAGAATCTTGTCCTCTTGAGATTTTTATATATAAGTGTTAGAACATGTGTAAATGTATATATTTCCAAGAAATTTATTTCAAATTTTATAAAATTTGCTAGGTTTTTTGATATTCACTTAAATTAACTTATACCATCTAAAGTTACTGCTTTTTTTTCTAATTACATTACTTTTGCTTTTATACTTATTACTCTTTCAAGGATTTAGGTTTTGTTCTGCTTATAGATTTGAATTGTGTGAAGGGTTTTGGTAAGTTGATAACGGTTTACTTCAGCAGAAAATAATGGAAAATCACTAAAGTAACATGCAAGGTTCTTATGTAGATTTAATATCAATACATGAGTTGTTGAATAGTAACTCTAT
Source organism: Cavia porcellus (assembly GCF_034190915.1). NCBI lineage: Eukaryota > Metazoa > Chordata > Mammalia > Rodentia > Caviidae > Cavia > Cavia porcellus. The sequence goes on from NW_026947495.1 coordinate 52,832,889, forward strand.
AAATGAAGCTCCCCAGCCAAGAATCTGTTTTCTGGTGTCTCCCAGATGATTTTTTTTCTGTGGTACCTAAGAGAAGCAAGTTCTAGGGAACAAAACGGACTCAGAAATATTGTCTTGGTTAATCTACTTTGGTAGGACTAATTTTAAATTTATGCCTGACTTTTCAGTTTCCTGAGGCTCAGTGGTCACTAGTTTTCTTTTATTTCCTTTTCTTTTTCTTTTCTTTTTTCTTTTTCCTTTTTTTTTTTTGCCCCATTTGTAAAGCCATTTCTCTCACTTCTCATGTAAATTTTTTCTTTGGGTTTACTTTCTTAAAACTTGTAACCTTTTCTATTGAACTAATGAATACAATGAGTAATGACTGCATCATCTGTCACAAATCATAGGTTGACAGACCATAAATTATAGACCAACTAAGAAAAAGTAGGCTGAACAAGAAATCATAATTCAGACAGATTAGATTAATAAATTCCAACATATGCTGATAAAGTTATAATGTTTGGGTCATTAACTTATGGTAAATGTTTGAATAACAATTGCTCGTAAAGATAGCACTTTTCAATAATGTTGTATGAACAAAGTAATTATTTTAATGCCTTCTACTTTTCTTTAAAAATATGTGCAAGCTTTGTTTTCCCTTGTTTCTTAGGAAACACTGAAAGCATAGAGTTGCCTCCTTGCTGAAGTTCTCAGAAATAGATATATTCTACTTAAACTAGGATTACTGATTTTAAGCCCACAAATTGTGTAGCCTTAAACTCATAAAAAAGAGAATAACAAAGAAAAACTTTAAAAGTCATATTTTCTCTCACATTTACAACGAGGACAAAGAGTAAGAAGAGCCTGACACAGAAGGAAAGACACACTATTTTTATGAATAACCCCGCTCAGCAGCATCTAGGAAGATAGTGTTTACCGTAATATACTTCCAAATTGTATTCTGCAGCTTATGTGAAAAGAAATTAAGAAACTTTAAAAAATGACTTTGGTTTTATTTTCTTCTTCTTTTAAATGAAAACTTCATTGGTGTCAAAAAGTGAATGATTCATAGCCGAATGAGCAAACATTTGGCGTTCAGTTTTCTGGGTGTCCATTTGTTGTGACAATGCATATATTTGTTAGTGTGCTGTCATGCTCATGTGGTTAGAAATAAATTGAAATTGTTAGCATCTAACTAGTGGTGGCAAGACAGAAGTGAAGAACTAGATGTGAAAAGAGAAGAGACAGAGAACTCTTTTTTTTTTTGTATGTTTTCATTCAAAGTGCCCTAAATTAGTAGTCACAAAAAATATGCTATAACAAGGTTTCATTTAGAGTTAAGAATAACTGCTATTTCCAATATTTCACAGCTTCACACAAAAGAAGCACTGGAAATTGCTTAATTTTTCATAGCCTGGAACATAAAATAGGTCCATAAGGCAAGATTGTCCAGTGTCAAAAGCAGACTGAAAAGTACAGGAAGGTCGTAGTGTCCTGGGAGAAGGAGGATGGCCTACAACACTCCGAGAACCTGATTATATGCCTTCTGCGCACTTTAAAAAGCCAGGTGGTCAGGGGACAGTCTAAATCTAAAACATTTATTCACCTTTTGGTTCATGAAACTGACCCTGGTGTTTCTAAAATTATTTTGACAAAACATTTCTGATCCTCACGTCACCTCTAGGTCAGCACAGTAAGGCCCGCTGCTGCGTCTCCCTCACGTGGCTTGTGCGGGTGTCCTAGTGCTGAGAAGGTGTGAGACTACCTGAATTTGCATCGTCCCTGGTGGCTTTGGAGTAACCAGGCAGGGTAGAGAAAAAGGTTGAAGAATACAGAACTAAATGCTTATAAATTGGAAGAAGTGCAAGAGTTGAATGTGAAATTCTATACTTGGCTTCATCTTGACAAAACACCTTCACAGTTTTCTGAAAAACAAAAAACAAAACTCACAATCTCTTACCAAAACTCTTTGCCCATATGTAATTCAGAATATTTTCTTTTTTCCTTTGTCAACCTTAGAAAGTCATCTGCTGAGTTCACTATATCAGGGAACTTTTAAAGTAAATTCTACAACACTACACAACTTCAGCAAAACAGGAGATGAATCTTGTGGACTAGATATAAAAACTGCAGGTGAGCTGGAGATTTAGCTCAGTGGCATACGTGTCTGCCCAGCAAGCACAAGATTGTGAGTTTGATCCCCGGTAGAAAAAAAATAAAAAAAAACTCCTCGTGGCCACAGCAATGTTGCTGCCCAGTGAGTCACAGTATTTTGTTTTGTTTTTTGTTTTTTGCTATTGTTACCACTTGCATACCAGATTGTGACTAGTAAATAGTACACTCAGAGTTGTTTTTTCTCTTGCTATTTTGAAGACAATCCTCTTTTAATTGCCACAAATATTAACACGGCATTACTAAACCAAAACAAAAATTTGTAGGACTGATACCTTAACACTTATTTGGAATAAAGTTATTTACTTAGAAAAAGAAATGGTTTCTGGCAAGTCTTCAGGTGATTCCAATATTATGATACAGGTGCTGAAGCACCTGTTTACTTCTCCTAAAGACTTAGGCTTCAGAAGATCAGACTGTAGGAACGTTATCTAACACTACAATATTTGCAAATGTAAGACATTGAAGCAAAGTGGTCATAGAAGCTTAGAAAATATTCTTCATGCATGCAGAAGAAATATACAAAAGATTCTCTATATACAATTGTTATGATTGGCTTCTAATTAAAGGAAGTAACACAATTATGTTTATGACATTATAAATGATATTCTAAAGCCATATATTCTGAAACATGTTCATCATCATCACTTCATTAATACCATTGTTTTGTCTGTTCCTTATGTCCCTCATAGCCACCAATCAGAATGAAATCCAATAGGATATTAAGGACAAGATGGTGGTATGGTAGCTAGTCTATTTTCCCTTACAAGTTTCTATATTTATTGACTTTACATGTGGTTAAAGTGTCTTATTTAAGAAAAATATATCGTTGACAATAACAGAGTAATTACACAGTCATTGCTTCAGTCTGGCTATATAAATCATTGTGATTTAACCTACAGTAGTAATAAAAATAAATGATATTGTTTTTGGTTCATTACTGCTGATCTAATAAAATGTAATGAATTAAGAAATTTCCTGAGTGAAACAGTCTCATAAAAATAACAATTTACTAATGGTGCTGTAGCACCCGATGTGAATGAATATAGAAAAATAAGCATTTTCATAAAAATATCTCTTTAAGTCTTCCTCATATCTTTTTATCCTCTTTTTTTTTTTTTTTTTTTTTTGTAATACAAATGAGTGTTTTGATTGCACTCATGGATATCATTACCAGTAACTATATAGTTTCAAAATGATTGCTTGTTTATATGAACAGTTTAATAAAAATTCCAGGAACTCAGGGGTTTCAGGGTAGCCTGTGTGAATTTAAGGGGGAAGGCATTCCATCTTCGAGGAATGCTTATGTTCCAAGAACTAATTCTTGTTAAGGAGCCAACAGCTGTTCAGAAAGGAAGAACTACCTTCCTCCCTCCTTGGTGTACTCTGCAAGGCCCACTCTAATTTCTCTGATCGAGTGGCCAATTTCCAGCCTTTTGCATTTTCTGTCTCTCAGTTTCTCTCCCTAACTTTCCTCTCCCCATTCTGCACATAAACAGCCACAGCAGAAGCATAAGATTTGTTCTTTCTCACACCAGAGATGAAAATATTTTCAAATTTATATCACTATATAGCTTTTACTTTAAAACACAATTGCTGAATTTCACTCAGTATCCTATCTTACTTTATAAAAGACTGATCTCTTTTTCTGATTATAAAAGTTTAGCATGTTAATTGTGGAAGTAGAATACAAATATTATTCAAAATACTACTACGTTGAACTAACTGCTTAACATTTGGCATATTTTCACTCTTTTACAACATATAAGCTAGTGTGCTAAAAAAAATCTTTTTGTTTGTTTGGTTGGTTGTTTTTGATAACTGTTTTTCACCTGTAATTCTGTGTCCCCATTCCATAAATAAACCAACCTTGGTTCTTCTTGAAAGGCCCTTTTCCTTTAGAGTTCTAACATGGTTCTCTGGCCACACAGAGAATTAGGGTCATACTCATTCGTCAATAACAGATTCATTGTATATTGCTGGCATAATCAGAATCAATGATGATGTGATCATTGAAAGTGGAAGAATGCAAGTCATATATGCTGGTATGTGTTTTCCACATCGTTTGTTTTAATTGAAAACAAAGAAATAATATGTAAGAATTTGATGACGTCTTGGCACAGGATCAAGGCTTTTCCTGTGACTGCTCACACCTGAAGAGGTTTTCATATCGTCTTTCCAGTGTGGTCTACAATTTCAAATATTTCAAGAAATTCATGTTTCTTTTAAGGTGACATAAAAATCTAGAGATGTATTTAATTTGAGAATTTTCTTTTTATATTACCCTACATCTTTAATATGTCATCACTTGCACATAATCCTTAAGAACTGGTTTTAATAGATTCACCTTGCTGTAACCTTTCATGTCAAACATTTATTGACTGTTATTTCTTAACTATAACTCACCTGAATTTTACCTTACTTTATAAAAAGTGTCAGCTGATTATGTGAAATTAGAACTATTTTTAACCAATGAATTATTAAGTAGCCACTGGTGATAGTTATGCCTTTGATTTTTTGTTGGTTTGTTGTTTTTCATTTGTTTTGTCTTTTTGGGAAAGGGTCTTGTTATGCATTTTCTCCTGCCTCAGCCTCCCAAATGCTGAGATTACAGGGTGAGCCACCACCCCCAGTTTAGTTATACCATTGTTGTATATGTAAAATATTAAACTAATAAGATATATAACCAAAATTTTAAAATTACAAAAATAATAAAAATGAAAAAATAGTAGAATAAAAATTAAGAAGTACACAACATTTCTGAAAATGTTACTCAGATTATGTTTTAATAAATTCTAATTTTTAATTTGCTTGTTTTGTTTAGTTTATACTTGGCTTGTGAGTATCCTGAAAAGGATTTCTGTTTATCTCATTAAGAGATCTTTTGCATGTAATGAAGTTTGTCAAATTTTGTGAACAAATTTATAAGCTGTGCCAAACATATGTTCCAATGTTAACCCTAGTGATTCTCATATGATTCTGTATCCTGATACTTCATTTTATTTATATCAGTAATATCCTACTCCTCATGTAGTGTTTAAGTTATTGAGAATGACAATTTTTAATTTTGATGAAGTCCAATTTGCTCCTTTTTCTTTTCATAAATTCTGTTTTTGAAAGCAGATATAAGGAATCAATCCCAAATCCCCAAATGTATGAATCTTTCCTTAAATGTTCCTATATCTTTAATTTCAATATTATACATTTATTATGTTTATCATTTTTCTTTCCTTTTTTAATCTGTGCTTTGTGACATTTCTGAGCTCCTTCATTAGTTCTATGACTTTTTATTCTTGATTTGTTTTAGATCATTTGGTTGGAATCTTCTACATAAACAATCATGTCATCTCTAAATAATGACAATGTTATTTCTTCCAATCCTATCTGTATGATTTTTTTCTGTATCCTATTTTCTAGTAATTCACTAGAGTTTGTTACATCTTTATAACACTGTATGGTCTATAGTGTATTTTCTTTAGTATACTGGTTCTGTTGTCAAGATAATACTAATCTCTCAAATAAGACAATCAGGAAATATTTCTTTATTTTCTAGAATAAATATATAGAATTGGTGTTGATTATTCTTTTAATATTTAGTAGATTTTTGTGGTCAGGGTTTTCAAGAAGAACAAGACAATATAGGATGCATAATTTATAGTATTATTTATAATCATCATTCGAGAAGTGAAATACAACAAAAGTACAGGAAATCTGTCTACAAACTACATACCTAGAGAATCCAGCCAAAGACCTGGATCCCATGACAGTATCTTGCATGACTTCAGTGAAGACTACAGTCCAGGACAACGCCCCCATTGAGTCCAGCTGGGGAGGCCTAGAGCCCATGACAATGACTCTTGCAAGTCCATTTCACAGATCTGTGCTGGGAAGGCCTGAAAGTTAGTGGGGGAAGCCAGAAAGTCTGTGCAAAAGGAATGAAGGATCGGTGCAGTAGGCTGAGAGTTCTGTACTTAGAGCCAGGAAGCTTCACTTTAAGAACCAGAACTCCTCCAAAAAAGTACCACTGCCACCCTCAGCGACAATAAGGTCCTGACAATAACAGCCAAATTCATATCAGAAAAGAAGCTTGACAAGCTGCTCCAGGAGAACCCATGGCAATGGGAGATCCAACAGCACCACACAACAATTCCCAACTCTTTCTCTCCACTTCTCCTTGTTATGCTGGTAGCAATCCTCAGGTGGGCCATCTATGCTCAGCACCACGATGAGTCAGTTCAGCTGGTGTTAAACTCACCACCAGTTTTTAATCCACCACACAGATATTCTCAAGTGAAACCATCTAGGTCTTCTTCATTGACAGTTTTCACACTGTAAATAAAATGACTTAATAGTAGTTACAGGGGTATCTGCATTGCCTGCCCTTGTGATGTCTTCACCAGCCCTAATGGTGCTTCCTATTTCATTCCTGGTACAAGTAACCACAGGATCTGCCAGTTCACCTCATCCATCATCTTAGAGGTATTCAACTTTTATTGATCCTTCCAAAGAACTACAGTACCTCTTGTTCAGCTGATTTTTCCATTGTTTTTGTTTGTTTGTTTGTTTGTTTGTTTTCAAATTCACCAATGTCTGCTTATATTATTTCTGCCTTTTGGGTTTTTTTTAGATTCACTTCCTTCTTTTTTCTTATTAAGAAGCAGCATAAATCATTGATTTGAAACCTAGTACATATTCTAATATAATCATTTATTGCTACAAGTTTCAGGAAAGCTACAGTTGCAGCCTATACATTTTGAAATGGTACGTTTTCATTTCTATTCAGTTCTACACATTATTATTGTTATTATTATTACTTTGTTTTGTTTTGAAATGAGTGTCTCTCTACATTGTCCAAATTGGTCTTGAACTTGTGAGTCCATGTGTTTCTGTGTTCTGTTTCCTGAGACTGCATGTAGATGCCAGCACATTTAGTCATTCTGCATATCACTTTATTTTCTCCAATATGTTGGTTATTTAGGATTCTGTTGTTTATTTTCCAAATGTTTTCAGATAATACTTCCATCATTTGTTATTTCTGATTATTAATATTTTATGCTTAGTTGCTTCTTGTTAAGAGAGGAGTTTTAGAGTCTCCAACTGTTTCATATTAATGTATTTATTCTTCAGTTGTTACTTCATGCAATATTGTGGTTTGCAGCAAACACGTTTATTGTTCCTGTTTCCTATTGACTATATATATATATATATATATATATATATATATATATATCTTTGTCTCTGAAAGTGTCATTTGTTGTCTGACAGTGATATTGCCTCTCTCCTGCTGGTTTTTGGTTACTGCTTGCATGATCTACGTTCTCCATTTTAAGTGATCTGATTTATTCTGTTCAGCTTTTGAGGTCTTCTATTTATTTTAGATATTATGTCAAGGGATTTTAGTTGTGCTTATTAGGAAAAATAAGTATTAAACCTTTTGGAAATGGGAATCAAATTCAGTGACAATATTTTCTAGAATTTTTTTCCATCTTAAATTTTGCAGTTTTTTTCACATCTTACATATTGCTGAACTCATTTATTATAATATTATTTTAGCAGATTCCTAAGAATTTTGTGTGTTCATACTCTAATTTTACTTCTTCATTTCTAATTTGGATACATTTTTTTTTTAAATATTTTTCTTTGCTTTTCAACTTGTTTCCTGCCCTCTCCCCCTGCCTTTTTTGTTTTTTGTTTTTTTGTACCAGACATGGAACTCATGACTTTGCATTTGTCAGGCAGGCACTTAAGTTGCTGAGCTGAATTCCCAGCCTTCCCTGCCCCTGTTATTTAAATGCCCTAACTAAGATCTGCTGTACAATATTAGTGTGAAAAATGTATGCATCCTATTTTTTCATTATCTTTGGAAAAAATCATTCAGTTACAAATATAATAAGACATGTGACCTTTCATACATGTCCTTTATTGAAAGAGACGTATGATTTAAAGTATTTCTTCCTATTGATAGTTTTTTGAACACTTATTATGAGTGTTGAATGATGTCAAGTTCTTTCTCTGTGTCTATTATGATGCTAATATTGTATTTATCCTTTGTTAGTACAGTGCGTATATTGACTGGTTTTCAGTTGTTGAACCAGATTGCATTCATAGCATAAAATCCACTTGGCCAGAGTATTCTACCTCTTACTATATTTTGCTGAGTGGAATTTACTAGTATATTGTAAAAAAAAAATTATATGTGTATTCATAAGGACTGTTGATCTATAGGGCGTTTTTTTAGAGGTTTATGTGGTTTGAGTATCAGGATAATTGGCCTAATAAAAAGCCAAGTATTCCTTCTTTTAATTTGTAAGAGTTGTGAAGCACTGGTATTAATTCTTCTTTGAATGTTTTGTAGATTCATTAGTAAGGGCATCTGAGCAGTAAAGGCAACTTCTTTCTGAAAAGTTAAAAATGACAAACTCAATCCCTTTAACTGATATTTGCCTGTTCATATTTTCTATTTCTTTTTCAATTTATTCTGGGAATTTTTAAGAATTTTCTATTTTATCATTTATAAATTATATAAAATTTTTCATAGTATTTTCCCTAAATTTTTATAGTAAAAATGTCATGATACTACTTTTGTGCTGATATTAACAATATGAGTCTTCTATCATTAATATTTTAATATTCATCATAATTTTACTTTAATGAAATACTTTTGATTCATTGACCATTTGCAAGTGTGCTGATTTATTTCTACCTATTCATAAATTTATTTTTTTAGTATTAATTACTGATTTAATTTGTTGTTATTGGAAAACACATTTTACTTGACTTCGGTGATTTGATTTACAAAACTATGTGTGGCATTGTGGTTTAGTATGAGGTCCACTCTGGGGTACATGAATGTACAATTGTGCAGAATGTGTATTCTTGTGCTGTTGGTAGTCATCTGCTATGGGTGTCAGTTATATTTGATTTGTAAAATTTCATATTATCATTATGAAATGATCTTCTTTATATGTAAAATGTTTTTTAAAAATCTGTCATATTACAGGATCTGCTTTAGCTATTTTAGCTGTTTCCAGTTGTTTGCATAGCATAACTTTCTACCCTTTCTTTTCAAATAACTATATATTCAGATTTAAAACTTCTAAGAGCATATAGCTGAATTTTTATCCAGTCCATCAATATCTGCCTTTCAAATGTGTTGTTTAATCTATTCACAGTGTTATTAACAACATGATTGGATTCAAAGACATATGCTTTGAATTTTCTCTATCCTATTATCTACCTCCTCACTTTTTCTTATTGCCTTATTTTCTATTAAATGGATTAGTTTATAAGTAACATTTTGATTCCTATAATGATATTTCAAATTTTAATTTGAATTTTTTATAGTTTATCATATACATTCTAAATTAGCTACTTTAGCATATTCTATTGCCAACAAAGTATGGAATTTTTGTTATGTTTAACTCAATTTATTCCCAGTGTTTTTGTGCTGTTGTATATATTATGTGTACATAAACATATATATTCATATATACTAAAATCAACAATTCATTGATAGTGTTATTATTCTACATAATTATCTTATTTAAAAATGAGGATCATAAGATAATCATAAATATATATATATATGATTTTTCATAGTAAATGTTTTATTTTGTCACTTTTGTTTCTTTTCTGTTTATTGTTATAAATACAATATGTTGTGATACTTTGGCTGCCATGCTGCTTAGTTCCCATATACCTTCTTTGCACTCTCATTGTCAAATATGTTCTGTCAAGTAGTATCATTATATACATAATGTTTTAAGCAATTGCTTTCTAAATTAGTCAAATAGAGAGATGCTTTTTTTAAAATGCAATTACACTATCATTGTATATTAGTTGCATACTTACCTTTATGTAGCTTTCTCTCACTCTCCTTTTTTTTAATGGAACTTCTGTCAGATATCATTTGTTTTATGCTTGAAAAATTCTTTCAAAATTCTGCTAAAGCAGGCTTACTAATGAACACTTTGTGAAATATTTTTATTTTACCTTCTTTCTGAAAACATATTACTGAGTATAAAATTGTAGATTGACAAGAATTTTGACTAGATGCACTTTGAATATGTTACCCCAGTCCTTTGGACTCCATTATTTCTCACGAGAAGTCAGCTGTTAATCTTACTAGCATTCTTTTGTACAGGGAGTCATTTTATACTTGCTGCCTTTATAATCTGTATTGACATAGTTTTCAGCACTTTGACTATGATATGTAAGGGTGTGGCTTTCTGTCTGTTTTTTCTAACTTTTAGTTCTTTGAGTTTCTTGATATATAAGTGAAGATTTTTATCCAGTTTGAGAAGTTTGCAGCTATTTTATCTTCAAGTATTTTTCTGTGCTTTTATTTGTTTTCTCTTTCAGACATTCATGTTATGCATACTTTGGTTTCACATTTACTGAAGTCTGCATTCTCCTGAAATTATCTTTATTTCTAAATTTTTCCCTTTGTCTCATGCATTTTTCAAATTTGCTGATTCTTTATTTTGCCACCTCAAACCAAATGCTGAGAACATAAACCAAAGTTTTAACTTTCATTATTTTCTTTTTCCACCGTTACATTCTCTTTTCATTGTTTTTAATTTCTTTATTGATGCTTTGTTTGGTGCAACATTGTTGTTATTCCTACTCATTAGTTATTAAACATGTTTCATTTTAGTTTTTAAATATCAATAAGAGAGTTTCTTTGATCTCTTTCATCATCTTATTCCCTGACATGGAATTTCCAGTGCACACTTTTTGTCCTATATGTGTCATGTTTTGTTTCTTTGCATGTCTCAAATATATTTTAAAATTTACAAAATTTAGATAATATGTATAATCACTGTATACAGGACCCCCTAGGTGTTGTTTTTCTTTTCTTTTTTAATTTGGTAGATGATGAGTGAGTTCCGCAAAGTGTATTTGCCTGCTACTATTCCTAATTAGACTTTTAACCTTATTTATTGTTTAGATCATACCTAGGCTTTGCTTATAGGTCAAAATAAGCAAATCATTCATCAAAGAAAACACTTACATTCGGTTGGGCAGACAAATTTTTATCTTTTACCATTGTATGTGTGCCTTGAAAGCTATTATCCTTTCTCAGAAAACATATTTTTTTTTCTCTTTATATCCAGCCAAAAGCTAAAAGCTTGGAAGATTCCTCTCTTACTTTTTTCTAAATCCTTGTATGCTGCCAGAAGTGAGTGTATTTTTATTTTTCAATCTGGCCTGTGTGAGTTTCCCTCATTCAGAGTAGCTCACACTTTAGTGTTTGGTATACATTGTTTGCAACCACTTATGTCAGTGTGGACTCAGCCTTTATAGGGATGATTCTGTGTTTGGCTTAAGGGATTTCATCTGCCCCATGTCCTGCCCTCACTGTCCCTCACTGCATATAGTCTAGCATTATCACACATTAGAGTTGTATAAATACAGGACAGCTCTTCTTTATGATCGCTATTAAATTTTGATTGCTCTATGGCTTTGTTTATGTCAGAGCTACAAGGAATCTCTTAATTATCCACCAAGATTAACTTTTATTGTGAATATATTTATTCAAGCAGTTCTCTACTGTGTTGCAAATCAAGTTAGAGTCCTAAGACAGAGCTGTGAATATGTTTGTTTTTATATTTCTCTTTCTTTCTGCAGCACCAGAGTCAAGGTCTATGATCCATCTTCAGTGAAGTCAAATAAGTTACCTGGATGGTGGTGGTTGGGGAAATTCGTGGTCTTCTCTCCCTTATTCCTCCACTTTCACCCTAGGAATGAGGTTGTAGGACTGATAGAGCCCCAATATAATAAGCCTGAATGACCCGAGATAGAAATTCTGTCACATAACTGGAAGGTTAATGGAGAAGGGGAGGTCTGTTTCTCTCAGATGTGTCTGCCTGGAATAGAGATTCTTAACACAGGAATAGGTGAGTGATGATGGGAACTCCACAGAAAAGATCAGAAGCTAGTGGGGAAGATAGCACCATGTTGACTTCACATGACTTGGTCAGAACTTCTATAACACAGTGTTAAGAATGGTAAAGAGTATTTGATTTCTCATAAGCCATTGCCTTCTCCAGGTCCTACTGAGCAGTAATAGATTTTTTGAATATATGTTCTTTATTTGCTCTATGCACTTCAGGAAGTGTCTAGAAGCTTTTGATGATTTTAAAAATGATGTCATAAATTAAATGGTCATTTTACAGAAAAGGGGTTCTACAGTACTCCTTCATTTTGGATCTCAATATTCTATTCAGCAATTTATTTTTGCTGAAACTTCTTATTACTTTGCTGAGATGTTCAGACATTGAAATTTTATTTTGTCTTTATTGAGATTATTATAACGGTCACTTTAAAATCTTTGTTAGTTGTAGCATCTGGTATATTTTTCTATTAATCTATTATTCTTTCCCATGTAAATATGTTTCAAATTTTCATTCTTCATGTATCGAGTGATTTTGGATTCACTCCACATCATGAATGTGATGCAGAATTTGGATTGTGCTTTGCTATTGAAATAAATATTGTTTCAATTGTTGTACCCAATTACTTTTGGACCAAACTTGAACCACAGTTCTACTTCCTGTGAAACAAGTGTAATCTGTGTTCAGAAATCCCTTGAGGTTGGCAGCTTGGCTTCTGCTGTTCATAGACACAGTACAGGGGTCTCCTCTCCGGCTCTCTCCCTTGTGAGTATATTCCATTGACTTCAGTACTCGATTAATTGCTTCTTCTTCTTCTTCTTCTTCTTCTTCTTCTTCTTCTTCTTCTTCTTCTTCTTCTTCTTCTTGTTCTTCTTCTTCTTCTTGTTCTTCTTCTTTCTTCTTCTTTCTTCTTCTTCTTCTTGTTCTTCTTCTTCTTCTTCTTTCTTCTTCTTCTTCTTCTTCTTGTTCTTGTTCTTCTTCTTCTTGTTCTTCTTGTTCTTGTTCTTCTTCTTCTTCTTCTTCTTCTTCTTCTTCTTCTTCTTCTTCTTCTTCTTCTTCTTCTTCTTCATTTTATTTCAGCCTTTGCCCCTCTAATTCAAGGCAAGGCATTCCTGTCTTGCTTCAGGGACTTCAGTAGCCTCCCTCATCCTTTATTCTCCCTCCATTTTCCCCCCGACAAATTGTTTTCCACATTGGAACTGAAACAATCTTGTAAAATGAACAGAACTCCCCTCTACTCCTTGAGCCATTGCTGATTCAGTCATGATAGCCTTGCTATAGAAGCTTTATGTAACCATGTTTGTTTGCAGTATGGCAACATGTTACTTCAAATTTGCCCAGTCACCCTCTGCCCTTGATTTCATGGGATAAGGTGTGTTGGGAATTCTCTTAATAGCCATATGTGCACACTTAGGACTGCAGGGGTTTTAGCATCCTCGAAGAGAGATATTTGATCACTGGGAATGGGGAAATTATGAGGAAATGGTGGCAAAATTAAGTCCTTTTACATGTGCTGGCAAATTACTCAGTGGCATATTTCATATGGTTGAAAGGTAATGTTCTGTGTGTAACAAACAGTCATCCCTAGTGTTTGTCAATTTAATGGAACCCTGTATTCTTGTGATGGATCTTTCTCATCCTCAGTTGTTGTGATTTGTCTCCTAGTTGGCCATTAAGACCAAACTCTCAGAAATAGCACTGTCATCTAAACTTCGTCTCTTAGATTCTGTTTTCTGTGGAATTCAATACAGATCAACTCATTTCCCCTAAAACCTGCAATCAGGTTCCAGAACTTTAGGAATAGTATCAAAGCTGCTTTCCCAACTTAAGAAACTTCAATTTCTGACTTCATATCTGCTGTGACCCATGTGGCTCCTGAGGGGTTAAGGACCTCTTGGGGTTAAGGACCACGAGAGGCTGAGAAAAATAAGAAGAGACAAAGCTGGGGTCAGGTGGAGTGCTTACTCTCTAGATGAAAGATACTGCTCAACTAACGTACCATGTTTATTTATATACCAGGAAAGATGATATCAGTTTCAGCCCCTCAGCCTAGCAACACATTGCTTGGTCTAGAAGCTTGGTGTTTTTCTGGGCTCTAGCAATTTCCTCACATGGCTGAACCTGGCACTCTTTGTTTTCTGGTAGGGTCAGGTCTGGTTCATGCACTAGGTCAATTTCCAGCTTCAAAGGCTCCTTACATACATTCAACCCCACTAGGTTTTTCTTCTGTTAAGCCTTCTAGGCTTGCTCTTTCCTTGTTTTGTTTTTTTTTTTTTTTTTTTTTTTTTTTTTTTTTTTTTTGTTTGTTTTTTTTTGTTGTTGTTGTTTTTTGGCATTAATATCTTTTTAGAAATTTCTTTTATTTTTGAAAGTTTTCCTCCTTGTCATTTGTGTCTAAGTTTCATGTTACTGTCTCAGAGAAAATCTTGATTATCCAATCCTATAATAAACATCTACTGTATTTCTTTTAGCACTTACTGTCAGCCACTTAAAAAGTTTCAGCTCTTGACTATTATGTGAACATTAAGATTAGATAATTAAATTTGATTCTTCATTGCTATATCACTGCTCACTGCTTGCAGTGTCTGACAGAGAAAACATTCAGTGAATATTTAATCAATGAATAAGTGCAATCACCATCTGAAATTGAATATTCGGTAGATTACAAAATGAATTGCTAGGGTTCAAGCCAGCTTTTTAAATGTATTGGCTAATGTTACTATCCTTCCTTAAGGTGTTTATCTGTGTATTTGATTCATTACATTGTACTTTCATACCATCCTTTCTCTCTTTGTAGAGTTTAAACCTCTTTCAAAAGGTTTAATGATTGATATTTAGATAGTGAGTCCTGCCAATGGAGAGCTTCAATAGCAATGATAACACGTCTGTTTTTGATACTGGGAGCAAAGGATGTTATTTCTGATCTAAACTGAAAGTAATCAAAGTTCCACAAAAGTGTCTTTTGTAACTGGTTAGTCTTCCGTAAGATTTTCCTCTGGGTCTACATGGTACTGTATCCTTTTGACTCATCTCTTCTTTTCTCATAAGCTGTTGTCTTTGGTTTATTCATTCTCACATGAGCAGAGATCTATTCAAATTCAGTGTTTATTACTAAATCTTGTATTGTATATGACTTTTCATCTAAGTCTAACAAAAGCTGATGTCCCCCATCCTTGGGTCTGTCTGTAGTCAGCACTTTGAAGTAGGTGACTTCCCTCAGAACCTGTCTGCACTACACTGAGTAGATGTTATGCTGACCTGATGTGGACCTCTACACTGTTTTTGCTCAACACTGTACAGCTGTAGAGATATCAAATTGCACTCCTTAGTATGCATTGTATTTTCAAGACCCACTGTACTTCTGCATTCATTTTTTTCTCCCTTCCTGCATTTATTGAAGATACAATAGCTACCAAGATACAGACTACCAGAACTCTGCTTCAAAAAAAAAAAAAAAAAAAAAAAAAAAAAGCACTTTTTAGTTGTTTTGGTTGGCACTGACCTTGTATTTCTGAACCAGGAAATACAGTTTGAGGAGAGAGATGAAAGGTATTTCTGACAACTTTCAAAAAAGCAGGATTGCTTCTTCTCTAAATTATGGCCTGAAAGGGCTATCAATTGTTTGTTTCGGTATAGTTTCATCAGCCTTAATGGCACCAAGGATTTCATACAGATTTTGGCAGCAGGAGGACAGTGAACTACAGTTTTCAAGAATTGTTTTTGGCTTTTCTGTACCTTGGATATTTTAGTTGGCTACATCTTACCTGCCAGTAATGACCCCATTTTAAATTAAAATTTTCATTTGTCTCCTTGTAATGTTGAGTATATAAACGCTCATGGTAATTCATTTTTTTCTTGTTATTCTCATTCTTTTTTCCTAAACATAATATCATCCTCCTTAATATTTAAAATTAAAAGTATGCAAAACATACATAGAAACTAGAAAAAGAAAGCGCAGAGACCCACATAATACATTTTTTACTTTGTAGTATGTGCCAAGAACAGTGCTAGATAATTTATCTTGTTTTATTCTCATTTCTTACAGAGTTAAGTGTATCACTATGAAGAAACTAAGGCTCAAGGAGATTAGGTAATTTGCTCAAGGCATACAATTATGTATTAATTCAAGCTTGACCTGAGACTACTATAATAAAGTAGTTCACATATTATTAAACAACTGTTCACTCCTACCCCCAGCTCTCTTTCAGGTTTTAAATGAATTGTTTAACAGGAAAAAAATGCTTCTTTTCTCTCATTCATTTCCTTTTACTTAGTGAAATTTCCTTTCTATTTTGTGTTAAAAACATGCAAGTATAATATGTAAATAGATATGTGAATACCTTACTCCAAACTGTAAAAAGATGTTGACATTATCTGTAAAACTTCCCAGAGCCCTTCAGTATGTCCAGGTTGTGAAATTTACTGTTTCTATTTCTTGAACTATTGATGAGTTTCTTGTCCTGGACTAGACACACAGGTTACCATCTCATAAAATTCCTGCAGGACACAAGAAGCTAACAAGTCTGATAGAAATATCACTGGCTCATGTTGATCACAAAGGAAGATATATATATTCTCGTAGGATTTTGAGCTTCTTCTGAGATTTTCTTCAAAGAACTAAGTATGAGAAGCTTTGGAGGAGGAAATCTCATGTTTCAAACAAACTGGAAGATCCCAGAAGTATGTTTTTGGGCAGTCTCAGAAAAAGGACTGGAGACAAGATTGAAAACCTCATTGTGAATAAATTTGAGGGACACTGCCTAGATGGGCTGAGACTATACAAGTAAACAGAACTGGATCCTGATAATGGAGAGGTATGAAAGCAACAGTCAGGAATTTCTCTCTGATCCACAGGGTTCTGCTGGCAACTTCATGGACAGGCTCTTTCTCGGGCGGTGGGCTGCCCATGCAGGGCTCTTCTCTGACACTTTGACTCTTAGAATGCTGGCAGCCAGAAAAAGAGAGAAGAGACAAAAAGGCAACTAAATTCAGTGAGGAGAGGAAAGCAGTCCACTTTCATGTCATTGATTTCTACAGTTTGTTCACCTGCATGTTGAGGGTCGTTTCATTTAGTTGCTATTCCTTTTTTTCCCACTGCTCAGCACTTCTCTCAAGTACTGAGTTATTGACTGAGTGTGACACTTTCTGTAGAAGTTAAGCAATTGGGGGAGAAGGGGTGTGTACTAGAGGACAGTGGGAAGTATTTAGTATGTTATTCTACTCATGCATAAAAAATTCATCGACCAGAAAGGGTTAATTCCCATCCAAATGGTTTAACTTAATCCCCAAATGCAATCGGCTCATTTGAAGGATCTGGCCCATTGAGTGCATGTTAGCCCAGAAGCTGATACACCTCTTCACCAAGTGCAGTGCAATGAGGTGAAAGCCAAGGGCGTACAGTAGATCAGGAATGAAATGGCAGCCTTCTGAACTCTTTAAAGTGCTCTGTTCACTTGACTAGGTTTCTTTCTTTTCTGAGGTACAACAGAGCATTAAGATTTCAGAAAAATTAAGGTACCAAAGTTTAAAAAAAATCACAATAGATTTTTCAGGCCTAAATGGAGGAGAAACTTGGACCAAATGAAATAGACTTGAGGAACAAGTAATACCAAGCGTCCATAATGTTTAATATGTAGCAGAATAGTAAATAATGCACCCAAACTGTTGGAGGGTTATGCAGGGAATGTATCCATGCCCGCACGGTGAACACTACTGTTTTTCCTCTTAACAACTGGAGCGATATTAAAACTAACTTGTTCATGAATCACATACAGAATATACATTTTAGAGAGATTATGGGAACAGAATGGAAATTTAAACAAGAGAAAAATTGTTTATGACAAAGATAAAAATCTTAAAGTATTGTAACTTTTATATGCCACATAGGTAAAAATCTCAAGACTGAGATTGAAAGCCTGGGCTTATAATCCTGCTCTGTGCCTCTTAGTAATGATTCCAACAAAGTCACTCTCAGATTATAAAACTTTGTAATCTGTTAAGTGCTGGGTTCCATATTTGGGAGTATGGAAATAAGAACAGAAGTACTGACTTAATAGTATTCTTTGACAATTAACTGAGATGGTACAGAGAAGCTACCTGGAACAGTGCCTGGCATGTAGTAGACACTAAGAGTATGAGCTCTTATTCTAGCAAACAATAAGGTTAAGTGAAGACCATGGTGAATGGAGGGCAAGTATAGATCTAGGCAGATACTTAATAGTTTTCTTTTATGCTTCTTATTAGCAAAAGGTAAAGAGTAATGTAATTATAAACATGTTATATGCAGAATTAGGGAAAACTGAACAGAAATTTTTAAAAATGAAAGTGATTGTAGACTATCTAAAGAAATACAAAAAAACTGGTGGCACAAACATGCAATATGAATTAAATTCTAAGCATATCAAAGATGTCTGTGTCAACATTTTTAAAGGTAAATCAACATTATTTTATTGCCTTGCAAGTCTCTTCTCGCTCATATCTCATATTCTAAAATTTTGTAGTTAAGGTTTAAATTATTTGATATGAAGTGAAAAAGGAGGCTTTTAGATGTGATTATTTAGATCAAAGCTGTGTCCACAGGCTGTAAGAATTGAAGGCTCATGAATTTAGTTGATAAAATATTTAATAAAAAGATAATTGAGGTCAAAGATACCCTTCTCTTCAAAAAGATTTCTGTATTCAGATTATCTTTATAACTACCCACACTCTCTATTTTGATGATATAGTTTCACTTACGGTATTTTCTTAGGTAGAAATCCTGAAGGAGAATTTTTTAATCAATTAGTGACTTTGGGTTTGGTCACTGACTACTCAGACTTTCAACCAACATCCTGGCCTTATGCTAAGTCGGTAATCTGTGAAGACACACTGAAGCCCTGGACAAAATCTGTGTGTGTTTGTGTACATACATTTTGGGGGACAAAGGTATACATTGTTTATAAGGCATGTGGGACATCAAATAAATTGAAAATAATCAGGTCTTGAGGCTTCATTATTACCTCGATTTTTCTGGTGGAAGATTTCATTTTGTGCTGTTAATGACTTCCGTTTCTGGTTCCATGACCAGGCCTCCTCTATAACCCCATCTAACACTCACTTGATTTTCTTATTCCTGGCTTCTTGTCTTATTCCATAACCTCAGTGAAGCAAGGGCGCGAATGGATAGAATTTCTCTTTTTTGATATTTCACTGTGCAGCTTTTGCAGCTACATGAACATCAAGCTCACAGACAGAGAACAAAAAAAGGCAAGAGCTTTCTTCATTTCAGTGAGTTAAAAGATAGATTCCAAAGACAAAGAAAGAGGACTACACAGCACTGAATCACATCCTGCATGATACTGATATTGAACTTTTTATGGGTGTATGTCATAACGCCCATATTTTTCATGACAGAAAAGATATAGTTTAGATGATATAGTACAGAAACAGTTTATAATCCTCCACAACAGCGATCAGAATGCCAGGGAACGTGTAAATATTGGGGGGATTAATTTGGTCACATTCCTCTTTTATATGTTTTCCCCTTTGGTCTTCATCTTCACTACCAATTGTATTAATAATATTCACATAAAATACATATTTCATAAATGAGTACACAAATAACGATGCATTTTTCTCACTGGTAATGCTGACTTTTTTCTAACAATGTCTGACTAATCAGTCTAAGAATTTGTTGAAAGGAATTTTCTATATGATACTTTTCAAAAAATCAGATTCCATTGGATTGCTACTTTTCAGGAATGGAGAACATACAGGTTTTTATGTTTTGTTCTTCATCATATTTCCAAGTAAATGAAATTCTTAGGTAGTGGACACACCAGGAATTAGTTGCCTTTCCATTTCCACCCCAGAATTTGACAATGGTTAGAGATGCTTTGGTTGTCGCAACTGATACGGTACTGCTGGTACCTACTAGACGCTACAGCACACGGGACAGCACTTACCACAAGAAGTATGAATCCAAAATATTACTAGCGCTGAGTCAGAGAAACTCTGCTCCCAGTGAGATCTTCCATCTCAGTCACCACAGCTCAGAAGCCCAGCAGAGGAGGAACTTATTTGGTTTGCAAGTATAAGCCAGGCACGCTTGGTGCAGCCTGACCTTTGCTTTTCTCTCCTGCAGACAAGGTGAGTCCTACCTGCTGTCAGCCATGTGATAGAGTTGGTACAGCAGGCTGTGCCCCTACCACTGTGGACTGTGAAGTTTTGTTTGTTGTCTGTTTGGTGGTAATGTGAAGGGGGTGACTTCAATTCAGAGGAGCCTTAGCAAGCCTATTAGGACCTACCTAAGCTGTGTCCTTCACTATTGCTTTTATCAATAA
This sequence comes from Cavia porcellus, assembly GCF_034190915.1. NCBI lineage: Eukaryota > Metazoa > Chordata > Mammalia > Rodentia > Caviidae > Cavia > Cavia porcellus. Next base: position 52,853,257 of record NW_026947495.1, read on the forward strand.
TAAAGCTGACATTTTGATCTCTAACTGTCTGACTCCTGTATCGTTCTCTGTAAATTGGTTCATCTCAGGATGGGAGCAGTGGTGTTATTTTTGACCCCCTAAAGCCCAAAAATTTGCTGCTATATGATGGTTCAGGGTCTTAATGGCTTACCTCTAAGAATCTTGAGCGTTGATGTCACTTAAAGATGGCCAAAATATAACACTAATTAATATAAGGTACACACACATTGTAGCTGAAATTATCAAAACAGAATCAGTGTCCAGCCGTCTTTTTTGAACATAGTATGTTTTTACTTTTTTACAGGTAATATAAAAGAAAACTTATTCCAGATATGTGCCTATGAGATGTTTTCCCCAGAAAATAGCAATTAATTCCTTATTCAGAAAATATTTTTTAAAATCCTAATTTAACAACTATAAGCATTTTATACTTATTTCCATGAATTTTCTTGATATGTGTTAGATTAACCACATATAGTGAATACTGGATAATAAGAGACAAGTCAAAACAATTAGAGTATGTAGCTAAAAAGAAGAGGAGGAGGAGGTGGGTTGAATTGTTCAATAGAATACCATGAAACTAACACAAAACAGAATCTATATATATTATTTCTTAGAGTTGGAACTGGCTGTTTAAATTCACACACAAAAACTAGCACCCTGAGGAGGAGAACCAGAGCTCCTGAGATCCAGTCATGGTGGAACTTAGGCAGCTTATTCACCCGCCTTCTTGGTAAGCAACCCGGCACGGGTCAGGAGAAAAACCAGTAGCTCCCATGAGGTTACCTGTGTGCAGGCTGAGAATCAAACACCCCCACTGCCCCGTAGGTACTGGGGATAGATGTCTCAGCATCTTTTGGGAGGATGACCATATGCAGTATAGCAAATATGGGGGATTTCCTTCTGTCTTCTGTTTGAAGGCAAAGGCTGTTTTCATTGTTTTGTTATGTTTCTTTTGCTCTATTACATATTCTCAATTGGTTTTATAATGTTATGTTTTTGGTTTGATTTTGCTAAACCTAATTGACTGGACAACTATTGTGAAGATAAGATATACCATAGTACCTATTACTACCATCCCAGTATCCTGCTGTGAAGTTCTGTACCAATTTCACTGCATTGTCTCAATTGGCTTTGTTTTGTCAATCAGGAGAGGCGGGGCACAATGCAGGTGCATTTGCAACTCACGTAGCAGGTCGGTCCTTCCTCAGAGGTTCCTGTAGTACCTGCAGTGATGCAGCACCCAGCTATCAGAGTTTTTACATTCAGTCTTCCACAGAAGTTAGAGATGAGTTACCTATTTTTTAATGCTCCTTACCCAATGAAATACATGTTACTTCCTGCCTGAGCAAGGCAATGACTACACCTAACTTCAAAGGAGAAAGAAATTCATCTTGTATGGAAGAAAGAGGAGCAATTTCCTGTGAAAAGCTCCACTGATTATGTCAGGTGTCAATACAAAAATTCTGAAGCAAGCCAATTGCACTTGGTAGCAAAACTTCATTTTCCATCAGTGACTACAGTAATTTATAAAATGCCCTGAATTTCCACAATAATCAGAATATCAAAAAGTACTTCAAATGATTTCCTCCCTTAATTTTTGCAAGGCGCAGTTTTTCATATTTAGTGGTCTAGGCTCTTGGAGACCTTACTAGCCACAGTAGTCATCTCTGTTCATGTCAGGCACTGCCATGTGTTAACACTGTATACAATGTCACTTGGGAACACTGGAGCACCATAATCTCATATTTGAACAGATACCTAGTCTGAGCTGCTGAAATGTCCCAATGGCATTTCCCCAGGAACACCTTACAGACACACAAATATACTGCTTATGACATTTTAAACTCATGTCTTTACTTTTAGTACAATAAATTCAGAAGGTATACTGTGGGAAATGGTAGCTACAAGGAGGTAGCTACAGAGAAATGAAATAGTTTTCTTTCAAAATTGTCAGAAAATCTCCTGCCCAAGTCAAATTCCAAGTATCGTAGTACTGTGGAATATATAAAAAGTGTGTGTAAAGGGGTAGGATTCTATTTTAGACCACGTGTCCTTTGGACACAGCTTTGAATCTTTCCAAACTTGGCAGCTTTTCTCACTTAATAAAAAAGAAGGGATAATCTGCATTGTCCTTGTAGACATTGTTGTTATAATTCTCAAATGCAGTTATTGTTGTAGAAACAGTTTAGCCAGTGTAATTGCTAAAACAGAGAGATTATTGATGAATAAGAAGAGGAGAAAGAGAAGATAGAAGAAGCATTAGGTGGGGCATAAGAAGTAGAACAAAGAAAAAAGACAATAAGGATAACAAATTACTGAGCATATGTGCCTGTGGAAGTTATGAGACAGTATAAAAGAAAATATGCATACCAAAATAAAGGACAGTAAGATTTCATGAACATTGCCCAATCGTAACAGTAAGGAACACAATTTTCCAACCACTCTTTGGAGAACAGAAAGTTTATGATGGTTTTAATGTGATGTTCTAAATCATAACTTTTTGCCATTAAGCAAATGTTCCATGATAATGTGGTGACTTTATACCTTCCTTGCTTAATCACCTAAATCCTGGAATCCTTAGATATCTCTGTGCACTTGAGGTGTATTAGTCTACAATGATTTTAGAGATACTGGACCCTCTGATTAGCAAATCTTTGCTTTGTTCTTTAACAGTGATAATAGAAGTCCTGGAAGCAATGGGATCAGGGGAATTAGAGGAAATGCTCATTAAAACAAATTTAAAAGGTCTAATGATTAAAATATTGATTAATTAGCCAAACATTGATTAGCAGTTACACTTTATCAACTACAAAGTTTCTAATTACTGCACCATTATTCCAGATTGACCTGTTCTTTCCTGTCGTTTATGATGAAGAACAATTTTTATTAAGTGGGTTTTGGATTTCTGACCTGTAAAATTTTAATAGGGAGTGCAAAGTGGGTGTCATATGTGGTTTGGCATTTTATTCACCAAGGGACAGATAGTTACTGTCTCTACTTAACCAGAAGCTCAGAGTGCAGGAGGGACAAGATCACTTAAGGATTAAAATCTTGCCGTGTTCCCAATCAAGGGGGAAAAGCCACGTATTTATCCATTGAATGGGGAAAGAAAAATGTTTGCCTATCTGGTTGTTATGCACAGATCTGATGTTAGATGAACTCTCAAGACTGTAGTGTCTCAGTTACAGAATATCTATAAATGGAGAAACATTTTTTAGTGATATAAAAGGGAGAATTTATTACAGAGTTAATTTTCTGAAATTTAGGAATTGCTTAAACCAGTGTAGACAGGTATTCCTCCAGTACTGGGTTCTGGGCATGATACCCACAGACCAGACAGCTGGGAATTACTGATAGACAGTGCCAGGACAAACTGAAACTGGCATCTGTCTCTCACTTCTCTAACTTTAGTGGTGCAGGTGACCTCCAGCTGATGGTACTTATCACCATGGGGCTGCCCATACACTGGGCTCGGATTCAAAGTTGCTGCTCTCCTGGCCAAGGAACCACATCAGCACTGTAAGCCAGAAGATTAGGCAATGTATATAAATTGCAAAAATCATTCAGAATGTAAAAACGGATGTGCCTTTACTTCTATCTTCCAAGCCTTATGTGCAAATTACTCTTGGGGTCAATTCTAAACTGCCATCTTTGGAAAGGCAATTCTAGAAAACAAAGCTCTAGCTTAGGTCAACACAATACAAAGACACAAATACAGCAAAGAATATTCACACATACAATACTGCATATACTAATGTCTGTGCCTCTGGAGACATATCATTTGAAAAAAGACATAGACTCTACTGCCACTTTGAAGGAGGACCCCAACCAAACCAGGGTTCTTCCTTTCAGAGAGAATCCTTTTTACAGATGGTAGCAGGAAAAGGAAAAGTGATTCATACTAGGCCAATGAAAATAGCCCACTTTTAATATTTCAACTAGACAATTTCTGGACATCTTGCAAAAGAAGATCTTGTTGATCTCAATAACTGTCTATTTAAATCTGCTGAAGTAGTGCTTATGCCCTGATTCACCAAACGAAAAGGCCAATGCGCCACATAGGGTTAGAGTCTCAATATAACTGTCTGAAAGTGCTGCTCCAGGTTTACTCCTGATGAGATCAGCTCTAAGGCCAGCAAGCAGATTTACAGCATGAACATAATGAGCAGGGGCCATACCTTTTTGATCATACATATGCTTGACAGGCAAAATGTGCTTACCACCTTATTGCCGAATAAGTAACAGCACGTAAGCTCCTTGCTGTCTGTGGAAGATGACATCCTGAAGACAATTCAGAGCAGAGCATTAGGCTGACAAGTTCCACAGCAGTCATTGTCTGGAAAGGGCCAAGATGAAGGAGTTTGCAGTCTGCACCCAGCAGGGGAGGAAATCTTAGAGGCTTGGCTTCTAAGCCCACTGTGGGGCTGTGTTTTAAAACCAGCTAGCTTATTCAGAAGTAACCGGAAAAAAACTGGCATTATGCCAGATGAGAAATGCCTTACCTGCTTCTGGGTGTGAGGAGGCAAAAATAAAGGGAATTTCATGCTGCAAATGTATGCGCTGACGGAACAGGGCTGCGGTCTACAGTGTCCCACATTCCCCTCACTCTGTGTATCTGATGTGGAGCAGCCCAAGGCCAGGAGGACCTTTTGTTACTTGCTGTTTCATTGCTCTTGTGTAATTTGGTAGTAAATTTTGTCCAGTAATTAATCCAACCTAAAATTTCAATGTCAAAGGAAGTATTTAAGAAATTAACTATGTCTTCATTCAGGTCTTGTTTTTTTAAATTATCTGGGCACTTCAGAGGAGGTTTTTCTTTGTTTTTCTGATCTTCAGCTAAGATTTCTTACCCTTCTCCATTTACATTGCATATAAGAATATGCAATTCTGTGTTTTAATTTAGAGCGCTCACCAGACTACCTTGTAGTGGAACACTGTAGTAAGTTTCTATTTTTCCAGTAAAACTGTGAAAAAATTTTCCTCCAAGTAACACTGAAAGTGAAACTCCATGACTACCTGTGCATTAACTGGTAAGCTGACAAAACTCAACTTGGTAGGAGTAGGAAAGAAATAAAATGTCATATTTTATATCACCCTTGCCTTTTATTACTGACTCATTAATGTTTATTAATTTGGAAGAATCCCATGTGAGTTAAGACTTCAAAACCTGTTTTGTTACTTTTGTAGTAACCATCTATCTGGCTTCTCTTACAATATGGACGTGATATTTTTCTTTTTGGGATCTTTGTATAATTTTTTTTATGATTAGAAATGAGTCTCAATCAACAATCTCTTTGTAGTAGACAGACAGACAGAATGAATGAATGAATTAGTAACTTTGTGGTTTTCCCTAAAAAGCATTGTGGAAATTCTCTTTACATCCTCGCTGTTTTTGAAATTCATTTCATTTTTCTATATTCTGAAACATCTAAAGACATTAAATATTTATGAAGCCAACAATGAAATACTCTACCTTCAATATAGAATACCTTGAATTTCATAATTTTTATATTATTATCATAGAATTTACTTTCTTCATTTCTAAAAATGTCTGCTTCTTTGTGTATGGCAATTGTATTTGGCAGTTTTGCTACTGATGAGAAACAATAACTTACATTCATAATTTAAACACAGAGAGATGTAATTTAGCTCAAAGTTTCAGGGTATTCAGTTCATGAGTGGCAGGTTCCAAGACAGGAACATCATGGAAAAGGGAGCAGTTATGTAAATAACTTAGTTCATGGTGGCAGCTGAGAAGCAAACCAAAGGAGCCAGATATAGTTCACACACCCAAAATTACCACTCCACGACCTACCCAGACACATGCAGAAGTATGTCTCACCAGTCCCCTGGGCAGTTCCCAGGCTATTTGAAAAAAATCAAGCTTTACTGTCAAATCAAATACCTTTTTAGCTAGACACCCAAACACATAAGACATTCTTAATCTCCAAAACAACACAAGGTCATAATTTTGCATAAAGTGCTACAATTACCTTGTGTACAATCAAAAACAATTCTTTCCTCAAAGTCTCAAAAGTTCCAGAATTTTTCAAAATTTCGAGTATAGGTCTCTTCTAAGCAACCTATAAACTGTGAACCTCTATAAATAATAAAATGATAAATTCTAAAATACTAGGGTACAATTGCATAGGACAAACATTCCAAGAATTCCAGAAAGAACTGAACCAGTGCAAAACCTTAACTCAATGGGGTAAATATTAATTTCCATTTCTGGTATCCAGGGTACACAACGATAGGATGCGAATTTAAGAGGACTTTGGGAGCCCCAAATATGGCCTTGCTGGTTGTAGTCCACAGGTCCTCTCTTTTCAACTGGTTTTACCTCAATACTACATCGTTTCTCCACATATGTTCTTTATTTCTTGCATCTCTGACTTTCTGAGGTCTCCACTATAATTTTGTGTTTATTCCCACAGTTTCACATATAGCCCTCTTAGGGGTCCCTTATCTGGCTTTCCAGACATTTCTTTTGAAATTTTGGTGGAAGCTTTCTTGACTCCACAAATATTGCATTCTGCTTGATAGTAAAACCAGCATCACACAAACAGCACCAGGCTCTATTGTCACCAAGCCCTCTCGTGTCTTCGAAAAAACCTGTGAGTGCATAGATGGCTAAGCACAGTAAAATGAAGGAACCAATTCCCTGGGAGGTCTTTATTGAAAAAGAACCCCAGAAACCCTTTGCAAATTGAAGATTGACCTTTTTATACCCTTGAGTCTGCGATGGTTGGGACCTTGTTGATTTCTGAGATGCACACAGGGCATATTTCTCTTATGTATTCTTATATTTTGGTTTCTTTTTCTGGTGCTAATCTCTTCATCAACTTTATTCATGATTCCTTTTGGACAAAAATTTAAGTTTTTAAAATTTTTCTGCATTGCTTTTTACCCGTCACACTATGAATTTGGATAAAAGCAGTCAGATGTATCCTTACAGTCTCAATTTTGGACTAATTTGAAATTCCCTCAGCCACATCAATTAATCCTCTTCACAAAATTTCAGGACATGGAAAAAAATGTAGACAAATTTAATTAGTGTTTGTCATGGTTTATGTCTGTGTCCCCCAGGCCTCATGAGTTTGAATTGTGCATTTGTTATTCGTTCATTGTCTCGTGCTTGGATTGATGGTGTCAGTGCTCCACCCACAAAGGGGTGGAGCCAGGATGTGATGTAATGGCAGGAAAAAGATGTGTCTTGCTCTTTTTGTGGTTCTTGCTTGCTGTTTGCAGCCGCCATGAATGGCGGTCCAGCCATGTCCGCCTGCCTTGGAGCCAACTGAGTGTGGACTGAAACCTCCAAAAACTGTAAGAAATAAACCTTTCCTTTCCCAACTTGGGCATCAGGTATTTTGTCTCAGCAATGAGCATAAAGTAACTAAGACAGAATTTGGTACCAAGGAGTGGGGTCGTTTGCTGTGACTATACCTGGCCATGTTTTTCAAGAGGCTTTGGAAATGGCTTGTGGGCAGAGTTTGGAAAGGTTCGGACATGTTGCCTGGATGCATAGAGCTGGAGCAGCTTAGGCTGTTCTGTAGAGGAGATTCTGGTCAGAGTTCAGGAGACCAGAAGGCTGATAGAAACCTCATGGTAAAGATAGGCTTGGGAGGTTTCTGCTGGGAAGAAGGACAGTATTGGTTGTTAGGCTCCATGTGATGTGTGTTATGGCTTGGCAGAAAGTTTGTCTGCATTTTGCTCCTGCCCAGAGACTTTGCCTGAGACTGAGACAAAGGGCAATGGAATGATTAATCTTGAAAAACAAATTAAAAAGCAATCAAACATTGAGGCTGTGGCATGGCTATTGTTGGGGGCTTTCAGCCAGCTTTATGTTTCAAATCAAGAGCAAAGAGCCCAAGCAGGATTATTTACAATGCTGTGAGTTTTGCCAGAAGGAAAATTCCAGGAAGTCTGTGGATTGTAAAGACAGAGTTGAGATTTTGATTCCTGAAGAGAAACAGAGGGATAAGAAAGATGGCCCCGGGGCATCCCAGGAAGCAGGTCCCCACCCTGTGCAGCCTCACAGCAAAGGTGAAAAAATTTGCTCAGAGTGAAAAGCTGCAGAATGCCATGTTTCAGAATGACAACAGCGGCCACACAAGGTTCCAAAATGGCGGCAACACAGAGAAGCTTTTTCTCACAATCAGGTAAACAGAGCCCTGCGGTCCAGGCAACTGACCCCTATAGCCAAGACAGAGAAAAGCCTGGCTACTCCTTCAGCTAGCAGCAACCTTGGCGGCATCCACAAAGTGCTGATTTTAGGTGCAAGGAAATTCTGAGGGTAGGATGGCTTCCACCTTGATTTCAAAGGGCCTTGCTGACTAAGCAGTGTGCCCCTGAGAGGGCAATTTGTGAAGATGCAAGTGTGAAGCCAAAGGTGCAGTGGAGACCCCAGAAGTTTGGAAAAGCCAGGAATGTGGATGATCCAAGGGAAGCTGCAAAAAGTGAGCAGAGAAGATTTAAGAGAAAAGCTGAGGGAGTTGAAATCACTGGAAGTGCCTTAGGGGTGGAATCACCCAAGCCTTTTGGAGCTTGCAACTAGATTGCTTCAGATGCTCAGTGTAGAACTCTAGGACTTTATGTTTGCCCTACTGGATGTTGGACTTGCTTTGTTTCCAATGCTTTATATTCCCCTGTTTGTAACTTTTGGAATGGTAATGTTTATCTTGTGCCTTTGCATTTCAGAAATGTTTAATCTTGTTTCATTTGTACAGGGGTTACAGTTAACAGTTTGCCATAGATCATGGAGGAGACATGGGACTTGGACTGTCCAGCAATGCTGAAACTTAGGACTTTGGCAACTCTTGGAGGTGGACTAAATGTCTTATATAAACAATGTACATGAGTCCTGGGGGCCAGGGGTGGAATGTCATGGTTTATGTCTGTGTCCCCCAGGCCTCATGAGTTTGAATTGTGCATTTGTTATTTGTTCATTGTCTAGTGCTTGGATTAATGGTGTCAGTGCTCCACCCACAAAGGGGTGGAGCCAGGATGTGATGTAATGGCAGGAAGAAGGTGTGTCTTGCTCTTTTTGCTGGTTCTTGATTGCTGTTTGCAGCCACCATGAATGGTGGTTCAGCCATGCCCGCCTGCCTTGGAGCCAACTGAGTGTGGACTGAAACCTCCAAAAACTGTAAGAAATAAACCTTTCCTTTCCCAACTTGGGCATCAGGTATTTTGTCTCAGCAATGAGCATAAAGTAACTTAGACAGTGTTCTTAAATGAAACTTTCTAAGCCCAATCTTTACTACCCATATTCCTATCAGTATTCTGGTCCTCAGAACTCTGAACAGTTACCTGTCACTCCCCACTTACAGTAAGTCTTCTCTAACCTTCATTTCCAAACTTTTCCAAAATCCTCTTGGAACTCAGTTGAAAAATCTTCTAAACTACATGGTCAGGAATGGCTATAATGTCCCCACTCCTAGTACCAATTTTCTGTTTTAGTCACTTTTTGTGTTACTGGGACACAATATCTGACAATCACAATTTTATTATATTGTATTGTATTTGATGTTGCAACTTTATTGTGAGATGTTAAATGATGAAATAGACCTTATATTTATAGTTATTAAATAGCTCATATTTTTAATGGTTGATATAAAAGGCAAAGTTCTGATTTACTTTAATTTGTTAATGTGGTTATTTGCATACATAATTTTTGTTCATTAATCACAGTTCACCTAATATATAAAACATGATAGACAAATCAAATGGGTAGCTAGATAAATGATGGATGGATAAATAGATAAATGACAGATAAATTTATGGTTTGTTATCTTTTGTTCATCTATGTCTCTTGATTTACAAAATCAGCTGTAAATGTCCTTTGGTTGATTGTTTGGCTTTAATGCCATCAATTTTCTTATGAAATGTAATAAATATATGTATGCACTGTCCAGATTCCTCTTCAAAGGAATGCTTTCTACTCAATTTGGTGCATATTGTCAGTCAGCTATATCCAGTTGTCAAATAATTTTGAGTGTGTGACTTTCAGAGAGCTTTTTAAACCAAACTTTTTGAGGCACCCAGGTCAAATGACTGAAAAAATGAGTGAAAATGTAAATTTCTGACCATTTGACTTAATGCAAAACCAATGGCAATACTTGCTCCACATCTCTCTGGAAATGTGATGGTTTTGTCAAACTTGTATCACAATGACTCTGCCCAATCCCATTTTTCTTCCTTGCATAGCTTATGTTTATCACTAAAACACATTTTGCATCCAACATTCTGCCCCCACTCCAGTTCTGAATGTTAACTAGCAGCCATTCCTTCCACTAGTAATTAGAGAAAGCATGTAACAAGATGAGGTTTGAAAGTTGGACCAATCACTATCCATCTGGCTGCCAAAGTCCATCAGTGATGGTAGGTGGTGCACAGACTCCACCTCAAGCTAGAGATCTAGTGCTGGTGATCTTCACTGTGGAAGAGAACACGTCAGAATACACAATGAATCCAGTGGATAAAATGTGAAAAGAAACTAGTAATTATAGGAATAATGGTATGGGGTGGCTACTACTAAGCCTCATTAATACTCTGTGAAAGATACTAAAATACTAAGGAATTCCATGACAAAGTATGAAAATCACAACGTCTCTGTGGTTGCTTAAAATGACATCTCTTCCAAATGGTATGTGGCGGGGGGTGGGGGAAAAGAGGCTGAGATCCAGGCATGGATATAGTCATGCTAGAGGCTGAACTTCAGATGCAGTTAACTGTCCATCTAAAGCATGTTTTTATGCCACTCACAAAGTCAAAACCTGAGATCCTGACTCTATAGATGAAAATATTGGAGTGGATCCCTCTGCTCCCTCAGTTTGGAATACCAGACTCTTTTGAAACCACTTACCCTTCAAAAATAATCTGCCTTTCTCTACTATGTGCTGGTGATCTTCACTGTGGAAGAGAACACGTCAGAAATATAAAATTAACATCTTATAGCAAGACAGTGCAGGGGATTATAAAATTAACATCTTATAGCAAGACAGTGCAGGGGATTAACTAGGGGAAAGCAACATGCTCTTTCTGAAGAAGTGACAATGTTTTTATTCCAAGATTTTAAATTTAGAAATAAAATTAAGTTAGCTCGAGACATTTGCACTGATAAGTGAAGAATGAAACTATTCCCAAAATGATCATAAAAGCTAACATGCCTGTACTGGCAGGAATATTAAAAACTGGTTCATTAACTTGAGAAACTCTTCACTAGGGAAAAGAGAATGTTCTAGTATTTAGTGAATTGTTGGACCTTCCACACAGAGAGAATGTTACTCAAGTGGTGCATGGATTCCTATGGACAATAGATGTGTGTCTGCCTTGTCTGTACTGGAGGAAGACTATACTTTTATACTGAAACTGACTTCAATTGTCAAGTCCTTCAGGGTTGTATTTGGTTCCTTTCCCAAGCCCATGTGCTTCTCAGGCAACTTTATAGGTGGTAACTGAGAAAGGTCAAGATGTAAATGGTTTTATGCCAGAACAAGACACTTTGAAGAGTAATACTTGCTCCAAATGTCCGTGTTCTGTCAGTGTATTATTAGTGTATTGAAAGCCTTGCTAAAGTTTGCCATAAAAGATTATCAAAAGTTTTAAAACTAAAAGATTTCCAATCTTCAAGTGAAAAAATTTTTTTTCTTGATTTTTTATGTGAAACTCCAATATAATATTCAGTAGCACTTGTGTGTGTTCTCCAGGGGCTTTGCAGGTCTGTTGCAGTTCATGCATAAAAGATTTATTGCAATACACCATGTTCTGTTATATGTCAAAATAAAGGATACTAAGAAAACCATAAAATGTTCTTCCTTGTATCTGTTAACATGTGGATTATACTGACTTTGATCTTCTTTTACACGCCCATAATGCTAGCACTTGAGGAAGAATCTCAAATCGAAATTAGACCTGGATAAGTTAGCAAGATCCTATCCCAAAATAATAACAACACTTTTAGAAACAACAGCAACAACAATAATAGTAACATTGTTGGTTTTGTAGCAAAATGGTATAGTACTCCTGAGTTCAATTTCCTAAATGGCAAAAATAGAATTAGCAATTATGATTAATTGGCACAATTTCATCCACTATCAATCTGACACCTAAATACATTTCCTTAAACCATATTTAATATCTAAATAAACTCAATAGAAAGTTCATAATTCCAGTTAACATAATGTTGCAATCCTATGCACAATCAGAAACACAGTAATCCTGTCTCCAGCATGTCAACAGTTCTACAATGACTCAAAATTCCAAGCCAAAGTTTCCTCTGAGACCCAAGGCAAGGTCTTAACTGGAAATCCTTGTATAAAGGATATAAAATTAAATATAAAATATAAAATTATGTAGTCCCACAATAAAGAGAAGAATAGGGCAACAGAATAGAACATAACCAAACCAAGACTGAAACCCAGGTAAGCAAATATTAAACCCCATATCTCCGTGTCTGGCAGCAGAGGACAGGATGATAAAGATGTCATTTCCAGAGTGCTTGGGCAGCCCAACAGCCACTGATGATTGCAACTCATATGGCCTCTCCCTTGGATTAACTCTACTTTCAATATATAACTTCCCCCACAGATGTTTCATGTTCATGAAATCTTTGACTTCCTGGGGTCTGCACCAAAATATAGACAAGTTTTTATAGATTTTAACATGCATGGATACTAGTTCAATTCCCCCAAAAAATTTCTATTTCCATGTGAAACCTTCTAAACCAGACCTTTATTATCCCTATTCCCACCTTCTGAGCTTTGGCTAGACTGGTGAGTAGGCTATGCTTACATTTTAGGATTTTTTTGTCTATATCTCCAAATATTTTCATGCCCCTCCCACAAATTTTTTTCTACAGATTTCTGAACCATATGTTCAGGTATAATCACACCAAAAACTTCAATTCTTTTGTACCAATTTTCTGTATTAGCATTCCCTTTACAAGGACAAAATAATGAACATCCACAATTTTAAAAAGAGAGATTTATTTTTATTTATAGGTTTGGAAGTTTCATTCCATGGTCAGCTGGGTCCAAATCAAGAACATCATAATGGAAAAGGATGGTGGATCAAAGTGGCTCACTTTTTATTGGCTTGGCACAGAACACAGGGAAAGAGTGCCCGCAAGGCATACACCCTCCAAGGGCAACACTCCTTTGACCCACTTCCTCCAGCTGGGCCCCACTGCTTAACAGCATATTTAGTTGTCAGTGGATTAGTAATCAGTGGATCCAACTACCTCGGTAGGAACTTCTTACTCGAGTTAAATTGAAATTTAAGATTAACTGGCACAGAATGATTTTATCAAACAATGTCCAAACCATAGTTTAAAAAAAAATGAAACAAACCTTTTAATCTTCTTTGATGGAAGATGTTTCTCACTGGTGTATTATATGAATAATTTATTTTACATTTATTACTGATATACTTTGTGGTAAGTAAGCTGAATTGCCACTGTGATTGGCTTAAAGTCATCTAGGGTATTAATCAAGTACACTTCTGACTCTATCTGGGTGGATCATGGAGGCATAACTTTGGAACGCTCCAGCTGGTCCCTGGTCCCTTCTCTCTATTCCCTTGCTCGCTTCCTGTCCACTATGAGTTGAGTAGCTTTGCTCCACCACTTTTCTGGCATGACGTGCCTACCTTGGAGCCACTCACCGTAGACAGAAACATCTGAAACTGTAATCCAAATTAAAACTTTTCTCCTTTAATTTTATGTGCTTGATATTTGGTCTCAGCAATGAAAACCTGACTAATACACCCTTATTTACTTCCCCCTTAATACTTCAAAAAAAATAGAGGGTCTAGAATACTTCTACTTAAATTTTAGCTTCAAAATAAATAGTATCATTTAATGCTTTTTAGATTAAGTCCTTTGATAATTTTTTAGGTTACTTTAAAGCTTAGAAGTAATATCAATAATAACCAAAGCCAATTTGATAATTGTAGCTAAAATGTGAAACTGAGGTTTTTAATGTTAATTTTGCCTTACAAATTAGGATTACTGTATTTGTGAACTTAATCTTTGTGTGCTATATACAATATTTGAAAAACTTTTAAGGCACTTGTATTTTTCTGAATTTGTACTTAAAATAAATTTTAATCATTAGTTTATTCCAAGTAAAATAAATTATAAATTATTATAAGAGGATGCATTTATATTGCTTAAACATTTTATAATTAGGGACCCAATTTTTATTTAAAAATTAAAACTAAAGGCTTTCTATGACAAAAACCCAATTTATATCTTGATTTTAAAAACAAGAGGTCATTTTAGGGATATCATGATCTTCCTAAAATAAGCAGAAAGTAAAACAGTAAGCTTTTCCCTTCATATCTGTCTTTCATCCCTTGGACATCTGATTTACTCTTCTCTATTTCTTTGTAAGCTAACTGCCACTGCTTTTCTACAGGTCTGACAAAGAGTACAGTGGTTGATGTTTCACGTGCCATGTGCATAGCACAGCATCAAATTCCCAGAGGGAAACTGATTTTACTACTTTCTTTTTCATGAAATGCTGGAAAAGATTCTGATAGGTTCAGCTTTTATAAGGTACCTATTCTTGTATAGTTGTTTATAGAAAGGGAATAGTAACTAAGCAAAGGAGTGTGATTGCCTTACTTGGGTTAGAAGTTGTTTCCTGACTGTCATCTGTGGCCAGGAGTTGTGTGCTGTCATACTGTCATACTATGGGCAGCTGCTGTTATATAGATGATAGAGGAACAAGGGGAAAGACTCAAAGTTAGAAGTGGTGTTTTCTTTCAGAGAAAAACAATGTACATTGCTGACCATACTGAGTCAACAAAACCACTTGAGAAATACCCTCATACATAAAAACTTACAGCACCTCCCGTATGAACCAGGAAGGAAATGTAAGCAAAATTCTGGCTTCATTTTTAACAAGCTGACAATTTCACTGTAACTCTTAAACATTTATTGGTATGATAGTGACTTCAGTATGTAATTGTCAACTTGAAGAGAGGACTATCTCCTAGGTGTTTTGAAATATTAACAGCTTTGCCAAAGTTGCTCAATACATTTGTTAGGGTCCTTTGGAAGTGAAAATAATAGACAACCAAATTTAAATTGGCTTAACTAGAAAAGATAACGTGGTACATTATTTTATTTTAACATTTTAATGGAAATTTCTAGCAAGTAAATAGCCTAGACTCAATGAGAATGTTGTATTGAATGCTTAGTAAGTGAGATATAGCTATAACGATAAGTACCACCCTGAGCTGGACAGAGTGTATATGGAATTCAGAAATAAATTTTGGTAAGGAAAACTATTATAAAAAATCAAATCTCAGAATAAAAATGTGTGATCTCCCTCCTTTCTGAATCTTTTCCTTGCTTGAATAGAAGGATGAGGAACTCATCAAGATCAATCTCAGGCAAGCTCAGCTTTCCAAACCAGAGTGATACTTTCACCATCAAGATGGCACACATTTGGTAAACCTTTTGTTGCCTCAACAATTCTGAGATGATGTCACCAACAAGCATCTGGAATGTTAGGGAGAACCCAGCTGTTTTAGGCTCTGTCTGAATCACTTGAGTCACTTGTGAAAGCAACCCAGTCTACAAATGTTAGAGAAGAGGATAATGAAGCACATCTTATTTGCCAAGCCATTGGCATAGTGAACTAAAAAGTAAACAATGTGTTGTATTTTACACTGATGGTAAGGTACCCATAAAACAGATTGACAGTGTTAATACTCAGGAAAAAGCACTTTTTGATTTTCTCCATTTCTTTCTAGTTAAATAAAAATTGTATAGAAATACTGCTTCAACCATTGCAGGCATTTATCAGACAGCCCAAATGGAGGGACCTCATGGGCTGTTACATGCTCCCTAACTTGTTGGCCCCAACAGTATTTTGTCAATGTAGCTACGGCTAGACACTGAGATCAGAATCATGAGTTCTGGACACTGCAGATCTGTATGTTGAGTGTCTGATTAGCTGACATTGTCAATAGCATTTGTTTTTATAGCCTTGTAGGAAAGGAAGGAATATGATCAAGAAAAATTGAACAGTGTAGCACAAAGCTTCTTCTGCTTTTCTAAATGTCTTATCAGTCTTTAAAATTAGAAATATGCATATGTGTTCAAAAGAAAACCATTCTTGCCCACATCAATAAAAAGAGATTTGAAGGTACTGTATCTTGGCATTTAACTGAATACAACTGAATGATTTCAGGTGATGATTTGTAAACTAACAACTTAAAAAAAGCTCTTTGTTGCCTTGCAAATGTGAAGTGTTGTGATTCCTCTGGGAATTCTGAGCAAGCAAATATTTTTGTTAGGCAAAGCAGCATTTTCCAGGCATATGTTATTATGATTTGTTTCAGTGCAAACTCTCAAAGAAAAAAAAATGTTTTTGCTTAGTATGTAAAGGGTCTGGCAAATCATCCCATTCTAAGGTACCAAATCAGACCTATTAATGTGAGAATTACATGCAAATCCCACAAGGCATGGGTAGGAGAATAAACTTCATACTCTGCATATGCAGCAGCTATTTTAACATAATAGATTTTCAACACTCTACAGGATCTATTACTGTGTTTTGGGCCAATAGTCCATGAATTTGAAGGATTCATACAATGAACCATAACAGCTCCTTAGAAATGATTATATACCTGTCAAAGAAAAAATGTCTTTTGAAAACCTTCCTATTAACCTGTTTGCTCCATAGATCATAATCCTCTGAAGGTTACATTATATACATAGGAAAATGGGCCAAATCACCCATTTTGTGTTTGAAAATATATTTATGGTGTAAAAAGCTCTCCCAAATGAGAGAGTAGAAATTGTACCCAAGAGAACCATCGAATCAAGGTGATTTTGAAATGTAACAGGCTTACCATTTCTTACAATTTCTGCTAAGAACAGAAATTTTGGTTATGTAGAGATAATACCCCTTTATATACCATTTTACATGTGCAATAAAGCTAAAAATAAACTTTGCAGTACTACTCAAATAGCCAAGTGCCATGAGACAACAGTTCTCAAAAGTTAGGCACAAAGAACCATGATAAAAATATATGCTGCAAATTAAATTTTTAAAAACTATTGTTAAAATATTTTGCATTTTCCTTTGTGTCACCTATGATTGCAAAATCATAGTGTATGACAAAAAAAGAGATCACATGATTTTTAATTATTTATATAATTTATTTTTTTATGAATGCTCTCTGGCCCTAGATTGTTGAAAGTATTTAATATCTTTTAATTAAGATAGCAATGATAGTCTAAATTATTAATCAGATATCTCTTTCAGACAATAAGAAACTTCTGGTCAACCTTAAAATTGATAGTCACAAGAAGTGGCTGGGGAGAAGTGCACAGAGATAAGGACACTGTGAACCCCTCACAGTCGGTGACAAATGAACTTCTCACCCTCTCTAACCAGAACAATTCTTGATAGACAGGGATGCTGTCGTTCACAGTCAATTACTTATAGCACATAAATATTTAAAGTTTGGAGTACAAGGGCCCAATTTATCAATTTTAAAATGTTGAAAGAAAAGTAATCAGGTCAATGAAGAGTAAAGATTATTTGCTTTTGCTTTGTTTTGTTTTTAGGAAGTTTCATGAATGTCTTTCTGCTATTATCCTCACACTGTTTTCTTCCCTGTTGTTGACATTTTTATTCTTCTATAAAGGCTTGGGAAAATACTTTGTCTTTTTTTATTTAAGAGAAAAAAAGATACGGAAAAAAAAAACAAAAGCAAAAGAGACAAACAACTAACAAACTCAATACAACAACAGTATAGGTTTACAACACAGGATGATAGGAATTTGACGGTGGTTGCAATATTGCATATTGTTACCTTCAAAAGCATTGCTTAGATTAGCAGATACAGGCATGTAAAATTGTTCTAATCTTATGAATATTAGCTGTTCTTTTTCAATAACGAATACAATTAGCACTATAGTCATTTTAGCTATCTTATGATATATACAAATTTATCTTTTTCCTTTTCCCTTCCTCTTTTCCTCCTTTGGGAAAGTACTTTGAAGTCTGAAGAAAATGACAGATAGGAATCTGAAGAGAAATAGAAGCTAAACAAAATAAATGTGTGAAATTTCCCAAAGTCCTTTTCTCCTAAACTCAGAGCAGATGTAGTCAGAAAGAATGAACAAAAGAACAACATGGATAGAGAAATCATATTTGCTAGTTAAGAATTCTATTTTCTTACTAAAATGTGTTGGCCTTGCTTGAGTACAATATGGAATCCCTATAAGCACACAGAGTGAGGCAGTAACCTCTTCTTCCTATCTCATTTTACAATTCTCTTTCAGATAGAGATCTGTAAATGGATTTAATTATAATATGGATTCCTTCTAATCTGTATGCTGTGCCAGCTCATTTGTGAACCTATGCATTATTAAACATGTTGGGATAATTAGGAAGGCTACATTCTTAAAGTGCCACTTACCTAACCTAAATATAAATAACCAGTGCAATTCCCTTGTCTTTTCAGACAAAATTTCCCTCCAATTGTTGGGAGATTAAAATTGGAAAAATTCAAACAATTATTTTCTTCTTCTTATCCCATTTTCAGCTAACTAAGCTTAAAAAAAAAAGGTGTAGGAAACAGAGGAGACAGTGAATGACTGATACAAAAACTTGTAAGACCCCACTACGTCTACATCGTAATTTCAAGCTTAGGGTACCTTCTTGTAGGAAGAGAGTCTCAGTCTCACAGACATTTATAATATGTCTTGTCCTCCCTTACTTCAGAGATCTCCAGCTAGTATCCTCCAAAGGGCAACAGTGAAATAAGTTAGACAGTACTCAAGGCGGCTTCATAATATGGAGTAATGTTTCCCTTTCTTCACAGGTGTGACCCAGGTGATCAGGCAATACTTTGATTCCTTAATCCATTTGTGAATATTTAACAATGGAAATGCCAATGGACACAAATTAATGACTATAAAGTTAGATCTTTTGACATTAAGCCTGACATAGCCTGTAAGGGGGGAGACTCTGCTAAAGGGGTTTTAATATTTTTTATCCCCATTCAATTCCCTAATGGCAACATTTTTTAATGGGTTAGTCTTCTGAAAGAAACAGCTAATGTAGGAGATTTCTGTATTTCTTGTTATATTTCTGACATAATTTTACATCTAAGATTCAAGCTTGCTAAAAGTAGTGATACTGAAAGTTTAATTCATAGAAATCTCTCAACTTTGCATTCTAGACGTGCATAATTGTGGCCTTATATGAGCTCTGTGCACCAAATCTGCGAAGGGGTTGTGCACAGCACTGCAGAGAATAACATACAAGAAAAAGAGCTACTAACCTTTCTTCCCCAGCCTCTTCCAGGCAAATTCATGCATTGGTCAGTCTGCTGAACATTAGATACATCTAACATTGTCCTCCAAGGGGGGAGAACAAATATCAAGTTCATTAATACTGTAAATAATATAATCAGTTGGGAACATAATGTGTCAGACATGCATTAGAAATATTTGCTTTTAAACCCTCTCTCAGCAATTACTCAATTGGTATTTATAAATTACCATCTCTCTCTCTCTCTCTCTCTCTCTCTCTCTCTCTCTCTCTCTCTCTCACACACACACACACACACACACAGAGAGAGATCAAGGAAGCTCATTGGAGCAATTATCTATTTGTGAATGATTTCATCTTTAAGGATTCTATTAAAACTAAGAGATCAAATAAAACTAGTTTATCTTTCTGTATTATGTGAAGGCTGAAAACTAGTCATCCTTAGAAACTGGTATTAGTGGTCCAGGTTAAGGTCATATATCAACTACAGTGATTTCTGATCAAGTAAAGCAAAATCAGAAAAAAATATAAAGATAACATAAAGAAAAGATGTGATATTTGTGTGTCTTGATGACATTCATCATTGAATTGGCACAGAGATTCCTAGGCAAGTGTCAAAATGACTGCAAACATTTTAAAGAAGTAGATTCCAGAAATCACTGGAAGAAAGAACCAGGTCTCTTCCTGAAGCTACTTTGGGAACCAGAGTCTAACGAGCTTGTACTCCAAGAAAACAGGTTCACATACCAGGGATATGCTGACCGTCTTTAAGGTTTCAGACACAGGCAGCCAGTTCTCACCAAAGACCAAATCCACAGACTTTTCAGCTTTTTCTTTGGGTTACTTTGGGTAGAGTTTGGGGGTATAAAAGGAAAGGTAAGCTAGAGGAAATGTATGAGTTGGTACAATATTCTACGACAAGTTGTCCAGTTACACAATTCAAATTCTCTGAGGCTTCTATTGCTATGATTACAAGTAATTTACAATAAGGCATAAATGACTTAAAAATACAGGATTATGTTGAAGCTACAACTGCCTAATAATTATCTCAAGTAATGGCTATAACTGGATGACGGTAACTGTTTTGGAAGGAACACCATTTTACACTTATGCTCAACCAACCATCTTTGTTCCCCTTCTACATGTTGCCTTCTCCTTTACTCCCACTTCTATAAGGAGAAACACAATGGATAAAAATAAATTATGCAATGGTTTACATCACTCTAATGACAGCTCATTTAGGTAGGAAAAAATATTGAAACAATTGATTACAAGGCAATTCTGTTCACTCATCTTGCTTTAACCATATTAGGCACTTTCTAGCTTGAGAAGGTCAGGACCTACCTGATATGATCTCCCCACACTTTCCAAAATGACACATTGAAATCTCTCCTTCATTTTCTACCTCCTTTCTCTTCCCCCTCATTGCTCCATCTTCCTACCTTGCTACATTTTTTCAGCATGCAATCTATCATTTCTTCAATTTATCTTGTTCATTTATTTGTGTAGTACAGAACACATTGTATGAGTTGAACTTGTTCTTGTTCATAGCTTTCATCTCTAGGCTCTGGCATGTAGAAGATAGATAGTTTATACATAGTTAGTGAATAAGTTAATTTATTATCTGGACAGAGAAATGATCTAGCAGCTAATTATCAACAGCACTCCTGGGTGTTGCTCTAAAATCTTAGTACCATTGTGGTTCTAATAACATTCTTATTGCAATATACTACATATGTCCTTGTCAAGTGAGGACAAGCTAACCTTTAGTGTTAGACGTAGGAATACTTTTCAAAAAGCAAACAAATACAAATCTTAGCACTATGTAACATACTTGGCTGGTTTTGACCCAAGATAATCAAAACCCCAAGAAACCCTTCTTAGTCAGAGATGTACATTTTTCCCATTCTTGTAAAAACTCTTAATGTGTTTGTTTACTTACACAATATCCATACTGATGGGATCTTATCTTCAATTTTTTCCATTTGGGTTATAACCTTAAAGTTACTTAAAGCTATGCCCTTAAGAAAATCTATTTAAAATAAAAATAATTACTTAAGAATATTGCTTATATTTTGGAATTTTGAAAATGTAATCGAGGTAGACAGCTACTACTTTGTTACAAATTTAAATGTGAAATTTCAGAAATTCTCCTTGCATTAAAAATGAATTAACTGTGTGATTATTAATTGTGCATATTCCAATCCCTTTGTGCTGTACTGCATGTTTCTTGAATCTCATTTGAATCCTTTGGCTAAGTAATGTGTCAAGGGGGGTACCAGCCTGAATGCCTAAGTTATTTAAAAGGCAGGACAGCACTTCCAGATTAGAATACCAATGAGTGGGGTTAAAAAGGCTCTACTGTAGTTGGAGGGCAGCTCTCAGACTGAGAAGTACCTGAAAAGGACCTCTATGGACTAATTTTCAGAATCACATTGTAATGTAGGCTCTTGTCAATCATCAGAACAGACAGCTTCATCCCATGATATAAACTAGTTATACATGCAAGAGCTGCCAGAGGATCTTCATTAAAAAAGGACTTAGCATTAAAGGGAGAAGGTTGTTTTATTATAACACTTCAAACACAGTTTTTTGTTTTATATGTTCTCAGGATTCTTTTTTGTTCTTTGCTACAATATCAAAAAAGTACCACAGAAGAAGGAAAACATTAAATATTCCATTTTTTAATAGGAATCAAGGAAGCTTTCTGGTTTAAGGCATTAAAATCATATACATTTTTTCTAAATTTATTCATGGCTTTGAATAACAAAAAGAAATCTCTAGATGTAATAGGAGGGTGTTTTTAATCTTTTGTGGGAAGGGATTTGCAGAGCTGACTACTCAAGGTAAAATATCTACTGGCAAAGTATATCAGCTTTATACATATAAATTTGTATAAAACCTTTGGGCTCTCCACAAGCTTCCTGATACCAGTTAGATATTGCAATTGATGTCATTAAAATTTAATATAATTGTGTTAAAAGGAAAACAGGAACAATATCCATGTAAGTAAATCATTGACACTATAATCTAGTATTTAAAGAAAGCCTAACAGGGCTTTAATAAAATAGATGAAGACATCTTTTTTACATATATTCCAAAGCCCAATATTAAAACTAAATATATTTGCTCATCAGGTAATCTCTTCAAAATATCCATTATACATAATATTTATCTAAATCATTTCATTTCCATGAAATGTGCCATGGCAAATCGTAACAAATACTTTAGTAAAATTAACTCTGTCTTTAAATATGTTCTTACAAGTAGAAATGAGATGCACAAAAATATTAGAAGTAGTAAACAATTTAATATAAAGTTTCACAGTGTAAAATTCAGTCAAGAAAAAATCAATTGTTTCTAAATAATAAAAGGGAACTGAAAAGAAAATTAAGAAATGTCTCCTTTGTTCCTAGCATCAAAAAATATCATACTTTGTAATGAACTTACCTGAGTAGCTAACAGACTTTACACTGAAAACTATAAAACAATGATAGAAGATATTAAAGAAAACACTAATGAATAGAAAGATATTCTGTATTCATAGACTAAAAACTTATTTTTAAATGGCCAAACTATCCAAAACTATATAGAGAAAGAATTAATGTAATCTCAGTTCAAACTCCAATGATATTTTTCACACAAATGGAAAAAAAATTCTAGCATTCACTTAGAATCATGGAAGACCTTGAATAACTAATCAGTCCTCAAAATAAAAGAACGAGATTGCAGGCATCGCACTATCTGATTTTAAAATGTGCTACAAAGCTAAAGTAAGTGAAACAGGTAGTACTGACATAAATACTGTTATAAAGAACAATGGAACAGAGTAGAAATCCCAGAAATAAGCCTCTGATTTTTAAAACAGTGTCAATAATACAGAATGTCTTTTCAAAAAATGGTGTTAGGAAAATCAGACAGCTACATACAAAAGAATAAAACTGAAACTATCTTACATTGATGCAAAAAATAAACGCAAAATAGATGAAATCAAGATGTGAAAATACGACTCCTTGAAGAAAACATAGGAGAAAGCAGTTTGACATTGGTATTGGCAATGATTTCTTGGGCGAAGTCCCAAAGTACGGTAGAAAAACTATTATAAGAAGACAGTGAGGAGTACATCAAACTATAAAGCTTCAGTACAAAAAAGGAAAAATAAAGAAAGCACAATCTATAAAATGGGAAGAATAGTCAGAAGTCATGTATATGTATATGACAAGGGTCTAATACTCAAAATGTATAAAGAATTCATAATACTAAATAGCAAAGGAAAAACAATCTGATTTAAAAATAGACAAAGGTATACGGTATACAGCTCTTGCCTAGTGTCACAGGGCTTTGTGATCAATCCCAGCACCCATAAATAATAAATAATAAATAGATATTTATCCCAAGAACAAATTCAAAAGACCAACAGATATGTAGAAATGTGTTCAATGTAACTAATCATATAAAATCAATTAAAGCCAACAATAAAAGTGACATTCATGCCCAATTTCTTGGCTTTTATTTTTAAAAAATTGAATAATAAATGTTGGCATATTCCTGTTTATTTGTACAAATTAAACGGTTCTGTCATGATGGGAAACATTATGGTGTTTCATTAAAAAATTAAAAACTGCACTACCATATTATGTAGTAATCCTATCTCTGCATGTGCATCTAAAGAACGGAAGTCTGTTGCTTAAAGAGATCCTTTTACTCCTATGCTCATGACAGTGTTATTCACAAGAATGAAGATGCACAAGTGACATAAAGTTCCATCAGTGGATGAATGGATAAGGGAAGTATGACATATATATACAAAATATTACTCCATCTTTAAAATGGAAGAAATGCTACTATATGTATGGATGAAACACCTGGGTAATATAATAAGTGAAATCAGCCAGTCACATAAACACAAACACTGCATGATTTCACATACATGAAGCATTTAAAATACTCAAAGTCATGTAAAAAGAGGCTGGAATGACAATTGCCAGAAGCTGGGGACAAGAGAAAATGTGGAGTTACTGTTCAATGGGATTAAAGTTTCAACTACGCATGTGAAGCAGCTCTAAAGTTACCATACACTGCTTTATGCCTAGAAGTTACAACACGATGTACCACATTGAATATTTTAGGAGAGAAGATCTTGTGTTAAGTGCTCTTGCTGCACTAAAGCAAAACAAAGACAAAATAATTACACAGTCTCTCTCTAATTATAGAACACATAATCTTGAGTTGGTCTGATGATTTAAAAGAGTTCACTGTAGAAGTATGTATATTTATATTTACATGTAACAGAAATGAAAATTTTCAACTTCCCTTTATATACTATAGTGCCATATTATTTCTCAGTGCTTCTCATCAGGAGTCTACTTGGAAGCAGAATCATTAAAATTGTGAAAGCCAGGGGACTCTCCTGGCAGGGAAGTTCCCCTATCATCATGGGGAATAGATTAAAAGTCTTCTGATGCTCAAAAACCAAGTGTTCATGATGAAAGAGCCTCTGTCTTCACTGTTTCACCCACACAAGCAATTTTTATATGCACGATTACTCATTTATTTCCATCATCTTCATATAAATCATCTTCAAAATGTGTGTTTTCAATGCTTAAGTATTCACAGAACTCAGAGCACTGCAGGCGGTAATCAGCCAAAATTTGGGAGAAATGGTAAATTATTTTTTTTTATCTGATCTCCACAGTCCTATGAAGAGACTAAAACAGAGAGGGAAAAACATATATGAAGTGCTAATATCTTTCTGTCTTCAAATTTCTGTGCTTTGTAGTTTTATATCACTGACTAGATTGCTGTTTTCATCTTTGCCCATAATACCTAACAAGTAATAGAAGCTCAGTAAATACATTTTATCAAATAAATAAAAATAGCACAAGCAATATTATCTTCTACTTGAGTACAATTTTGATAGTAAGTCAAAAGAAAATTGGCTAGTAAGATGCAAAATCAAAGTGCATATGAACTTTCTGAATTTATCATTACTGTTAAAAGTTGTAGGGAGAAAGAATGGTATGTTGTTGAATTCTGTTGTTTGTTCAAAATGTCCAAATACATAAATCATTAGAAAGGTTAAATTCCAGTCCTGAATTAAATGACTAATATTCACAGTTACAAATTATGAGTTGCAGGCTGGAGATACAGCTCAGCAGCACAGTGCCTGCCTGACAAGTGTGAAGGTGATGAGTTCTATCCTAGTACCAAAATAAACAAAGAATTATGAGTTGTGATTCTCTAAAATGCAATTTTGTTTTGTCTAATTAGTTTACAATAACATAGATAAGGTTTATGCTGTACGTACTACAGTTGGATTTGCAACACCAATGGTCTTAATGAAGATGTTGAAAGTTGTCACGCCATATTTCATATTTAAATAAATTTCAGTAATCTTAACTTAAAAATTAACAGTTTATTGACATATATGTGTATGTATGTTTGTAAATTTTCTTTTTTTCCCAAATCACTAAAGAAAACAAAAATTGAAAAGCGATGTAATTTTTAATACTTAATTCTGTTCTATGGCCTGTCATCATGTAAGCTCTGCTAAACTTTGAACCATGATACGTGGCTGTTATAGCACGATTTTGTTGCTGCGCTTGCATATTTGTAAAAGTACGTGGTATTTCTATCATTCACAGTGCTACTGGTCAAAAATCTTGAATAAACTGTCCAAGGACCATTGTGCACTATGAAGTGAATAAAATCTCCTAAGTCATGTGAACAACAACAACAACAAAAACAGACACTGAGTACCAATATCTTAGTATATGTGACATCATCTTCTAAAAAAATGCCAATGTATTTCCTCTTTCTGTGTAAATTTACTGCATCTTGTTTCAATGACCTGGCTTCTTACAAAATGCTACAATGGAATAACAGCTTCAAAAGACTAAATGCACTCATTTCATGATTATATGTCAATGACAAAGTCAAAACTTGCTTAGGGAAAAATACTGTAACTGCATTTTATGAAACTGTGAAGTGATACTGGCAACCCAATTCTGATTCTGCATAGATTTATGAAAATAAGTCAATAGATTTTCAGAAGTTACACAAATGTATCACAGTATATGATTGAATGAGTAAAGGTAAAAATTCCCACTAGAGAAAAGATGGGCCTGAATGTCTTATTTGTCCTGATATGTAATATGTAAATGCATTTGTGTGTTATTTTGCACATTTGGTTTTTATCTGCTATGTATTCCATTTTGGAAATATTTTCTTGATATTTAGTAGAGATTATTGAGTATTTCTGACTACAAACACATTCTCCCTACAATAGAAAAAATGCATATGTATATATTTTGGCACACGTGCATATATACAATTTTCTTTTAGGGTAAACATGTATACGTGTTTTTACAGGTACAATGCCTGTCTTTATGTATTACAAAATAAATTCTACATTAATTATGATATATTTAATGGTAATAGTGGTCAAAACAACAGTAACTTATGTAAATCAAATGTTCGAGCACTACGAAAACATTCAGATTTAGACACTGTGTCCTTGTGTGCCTTTGGTAAAAACATTACCAACTTCTTCATTGTCACAAATCAAAAAAGAAAAGGGAAACAGAGGATAGAAGTGGAGAGAGAGAGAGAGAGAGAGAGAGAGAGAGACACTGAGGCAAAGAAGCACAAGCACTGCTGACCTGCACTGACAATACTTTACTGAGCCTCCCGAAGCTTCAGATGATAGTATTCAAAAAGGGATTCCATGTAGCTACAGTAAAGACACCATCAACAGCCACTTCAGACATTTCAGATTGAGCTTCCCTCTGAGAATGGGAAGAAGTGCTAAGTGTAATGCTGCTGCAAGCATCAGGGCTTAGAAAGATTTCTTTACCTTTATATCGATGGCCAAGTTGAAAGAATGTTCAGCAAGGTGAGAATCTTGCTGTTGAAACCAAAAAAAAAGGAAAGGCAGTCAATAAAAAGGTGGGTAGCTGCAGCTGTTAAATGGCTACCCTTGAAGTCAAATGGCATTTTGCAATTCATTGTGAAAGCAAGAACAAAAAATCATGAGACTGAAACAAGAAGAATCTCAAAAGAATTTTCCATTTACAATTGTGCCTACCAAAAGGGAAAAAAAAAGTAGAACATATATCATAGAAAGCAACAGACTTCAGATCTGATTCTACTTCATCATACCCTCCAGGAGAAAAGTGAAGCATTGTTTAATCTTTTATAGATACTTTTGACACACGTATAAAACAAAGACAACAGTTAAATAGTCTCAAAATCTCAGTATTTAGTATGCAGTCAATTTGTTCTTAAGTGAAAAGACACATTCTTTTCATGCTTAAATCTTATAACCTGAACAACTGCTTTTAAGGTAACACTATGAAATATAATAACTAATGTTAATTTCCTACTATTTGTTTGAAATTCTGTATCATTTCTACTTTTTTTGTTTTTCTCATTAAAATAAAAAAAAAGAAGAATACTAATGAAGGTTTTACTTTTAATAGAAAGCCTTTCCAGGAGCAGATGCAGTGAAGTGACATGCAAATCTTTTTTTGTCATAAATGATAAAAGTAAACTCTGCCTTATATGTTTATTTTTATTTATGGAAAATGTATATATGTATATATTTATATGGAATGTGTAAGCACAATGCCACTCTAAAATATATACATATATCATTTTGTTTTAAAAGAGGCTGAATCTTTCAGGTTTTTTTTTTTGTTGTTGTTGTTGTTCCTTTCATTTTTTAAGATTTTGTGAGGTGGCCAAATTTTTTACTGTTTTGATCAATTTGGGGACATAGTGTGATTAACTAACCAGTGAAATTTATCTCACTGACTAAACAGAATAGATAAGCAATTTTTATTCCCTTTTTCATTTCATTGCAGAGACATGATCATCCTCTGCTTCCTTTTAATAGCAAAATGCTATAAAATACGTCTCAAATATTCTAGTCAATTAGGACATGCACTTTGAGCATAATATTCTTCAAATTATAGCATTATGATTCTCCATTATTCTGCTGGGACAGGGGCTGCTATTTAAAGAAATTCTGTGGTTTGAGAGATGACGATATGACAAAGAAATGTACACAATCCTGAAGGGAACCAAAAGGACAGATGCTGCAGGCTATGTGCGCTTCTGTTAAATATGAGAACCAAGGGGCATGAACTTCAGCGAGAGAATGGCCTAGCACTAAAAAGTGCTTCAAACTCTTTTGCAATTGCCCTTTGCGGAATAAACAGCCCAGAAAAAAATAACAAGCAACATACCAGCAAGAAAGTGGACAAGTGGCCCTGCAAGTGCAATTTAATGACCAGAAGAGATTCAGCATTCTATTTTTCAGGTTAGGAAATGAATATCATCAGCGTTCCTAAAATTGTCATTTTTCTTATTGGAAAAAATTGTATATATAGTTTTAGAAGCTTAAAATCCTATTAGTGAAGGCCAAATGTTTTGTCTATTACAAATTTGTGACTAAAGATATACCTTTTAGAAATTATCAAGAAATCAAACTATTTCTATCTTAGAAAATTGCTTCAATATACATAGAATTGGTATGTTTATTAAAAACTTGGACATTTCCTAAATTTAATCCATTTATTTGCACAAATGTCTTTTCTTCAAACAGTGTTATTCAAGCCTTTTTCTCTTAACATATCTCCATAGAGCCAAGAATGTTAGAAGGTTCAGAAGAAAAGATATTATTACCTTGCCTTGAGAAATGCATTAGGAGAGCATCACAATGAATAACTTTGTCATGGCTGGAAAGAGCCTTACCACTAGCTTGTCTTCTCTTAAAGACTCAAAAATAGAAACGTGAAGTATTTTATTTCTTGTTTCATGACCAGATGACCCAGATTCTAAATTCATTGTTTTTGTTTTTATTAAATGTGATCATACCTATAAAGAGCTTAGTGCAGAGCCTGGCATGGAGATAGTATTTAATCATTGTTACTAGAGCTATATTAATAGACAGCAACAGATACAAATAAATACCCACATAGACGAGCATGAATGAAAGTACACACAAACTTTGCCAGGCAGAGCAGAGGTACGGAATAGGGTTAATGAAGTGTGTGCTGTTTTTCAAAAATATTTAGATTTACCTTTCAACAATCAAGCAAATGTTCTTTTGTGTCATCAACACTAAGCCAGCTTGCAACTTACTCTTTCAGGTTGGTGAGAGAAGAGTCTGTTTCAGACGTATGCATTGTTCTGGAGAGCAGCCTATGTGTCTCAATTTTTCTTAGCAAAATTTTGCAGATCCTCTCACATAATGCATTTTCAGTAAGAGATACTCTGCAATGGATGAATAAATTTATAGCACATGAGCAATCTTGAAATAACACAAAATCTTAACTCAAAAAACTGAAGTGTGAATGATCGGGATATGCTTTTTCACAAATCAGGGAATGGATATTACAATTCCCACTCCCTTACACACATGTGTTACCTACAATTATGGGCACAGGTTATTCATGATTATGTTGAAGACCAAAACATACCATGCAGTACAAATGAATGTTTGTGGGTAGATTCTCCCTGGTCTCTTATTAGTTGTCAAGAATGACCTAAAGGTTTTTAACCTTAAGGACAGTCTTTCATTTGCATAGTTTTGTCATGATTCTGTCCTGACAGTTTGCCTTGACTGACCACCCCAGCTTGGCCGCCTAGGGGCATAAATAAGCAAGTAAAAACAAAGCAAAAAACCAACGAACACGCAAAAAAAGCCACTTAATTAAGCTAGCTTATGTGCTTGAGCATGTCTAGAAGCTGGCAGCATTAATGGCTGCAAACCATTTTTGATACTTTATTCGAAGAACCTTGTATTTTATTTTCATTTGTAAAATATGCTTAAAAGAAGGTGAGAAGAGGGCTGTGAGTGCAAACCCCTGCCTCCCTTTGCCATGGCTGTTAAGCCAGTGCACTAGTGAGGAGGGAAAAGAATAATAGGGCCAGTAATTGGCAGGGCTGTCCAACTGCACCTCTCCCTCTAGCACCACTTGGCCCTGCCCAATTTATCTCTTCCATAGCCCTATGATGTCTTGTCTTTCCACCAAACTTTTTAAAAAGTTGCCCCCTGTATCTGGTGGCTTGTTATGTAAGGATTTTTCATCAAAGCTTCAACCTGTATGTTCTTCTACTTGTTAAACCAATATTAAAACAAGAAAGAGCCCTTAGTTTAAAGCATCCATGTTGCTAGCCCCCAGCTGGATGGCCACTGCCAATAGTAAATGGAGCGAAAAGTATAATTAAAACTTAACTTTCAAATAGATCTCATAGTTTATACCCGGTAAGACGCTCCTCTCACCACGTGAACTTTCAGGTAGCTGCTCTGAACCAAATAAGTGCTGATTCCTTTTATGTGAAACCCTTAAGATAACTTTAACATGGTTCTTTGCAGTTTAATTTATCATAAATTCTGGCACCATTTATCACTAAATGCAAAATGATGAAGAAATGGCTGTATTAAATCTGAATAACTACTGAATTAAAAAGCTGTTAAATGAGTTGAAGCACATAGGACTGTTAACAATATGTGGAAGTGTGTTTGGCTGGAATAAATTACTTTCACAGTCCTCATTTGAAGAGTCTACCTTTAGAGAAATGCGTTGAAATTTTTAGATCTTGATTCCCGACTAAATCCACATGCACTGCTAATGCACTTTTAAATTGACTTCAGAGAGAACGTGAGAAAATGTCTGCTTTGAAATTCTTAGGTATCAAAACAAAATTCCTCTATATAAAAATTGAGGAAAAGAAGATTTTAATATAGGCATGCAGAATATAATAACAGATTCCAATTAAGATATATTTTATTTTCCCACTATTAATCTTTCCAGTAATGGCTTTGCAATATTTTCATGTAATCTAGCACACTAATGTTTCAACAACTGCTCTCTTAAGAGAAGTATTTTAGCATAGCTAGAGGTAGTAACTTTAAAGATAATTTGATAAATATTGACTCAAACTTCTAAAGGGGTGTTATTTATTCTAAGAAATTAGTTGCCAATTATAAACAGAAAGATAGTTAAAAGGATTTCTCTATCACATAATTGGTGTATGTTTATAGTCTGACTGTTATAAACCAAAGAGGCTAAAATAGATATTTATACATTTTAGAATATGGTGTCTAAAATTTGTAAAGAGTTTTACAAAAACAAAACATTTCTCAAATCTGTGCTAATAGAGCCCTGTTTCCCCTAGGTATGTCCCCTTGCAGTGTTATAGCAGACAGTGACAATGTTCTTAATCCTTACCCTCATGAGGGCACTTTGTAATGTCTTTAATTATCACCCTGGTATTGTGATTAGAAACAAAGACTTTTCAATAATAGTGTCCTATTGCATGTTTAGAGATATTTCAGTATGAAATCTTTAATAAAGGGGATTTGTGAATGAACTTAATTAGCCTTGTTAAAAATACCCAGCTGATAACAATCTCGGTCCACAGAGGGGGCTGTGCTGTGGCATGGGGGCAGGTTCCTTGGAGAGGTTCCTCCACAGAAAGCAAAGACACCATTGTTAAAGAAGGCAGAAACTTTGTTTATGTGTTTAGAAAAATACAATATTCGGTTTACAGAAAGCAGTTTATTCAACCTTCTTCAATCATATTTAGATTATGTTGTTTGATTCTTATAAAAATGTCTTGGGACATAATGCCAATTTACACAAAGGCATACTTTTAATTTCAAGGTGATGCAGACAAACCTTCCTCTTTATCTTTATTTTCTTTTGAAATGAAGTTATATAACTATGTAAAGTAGAAAAATACCTATAATGCCTACATACACATTCATTCCTATTTTCTTCTCTTTTTGTTGCTCGGCTCTGCTCTTCATCTCCCATTCTGCCAAGCAGCCCTTCTCAGGAGGGAGCTTGATCATCTCTAAGTTATTATCTGAGGTAGACACAGAGATAAGAATAAGTGACCATAAGAAAATGAGGTGCTGGGAGTACAGTACTTCTGGATAAGGATAGTAGATAACTCTTTGATAGCTATGGAAGAATTTAGTGAGACTTTGGGGACTGTTGTCTTATATGATACTGAAGATCACCGAATCTGATGCTGAGTAATTTTAGTCCTCCAGTTTGATTTCTCCTGGAAGTGCTTTCTGCTTGGAGATGGCCTTTAGTTCAATAGAGTAAGAAGCTTCAGGAAAGGGCTAGAGGACAGAAAGCCATTGAGTTGGATACTAAGCTGAAAGCTTTTTGCTTGTCTTTGTGATTTCTTAGATTTGTATTGTAGCTGTTCTGTCCTAGTTTAATGTGGGGAAATGCAAGTAAAGACCTCAGATTTAGCAATCTGTCCAAGGTTTAAAAATTTGAATACATCAAGTCTTTTTTAGATTGTGGTGACTAGTATACAGAGTATATTCTTCATTTAAATACACACAGATGCACACACAATCACACTGACACATATATATGTTCTGTATATGCATACTATATGTTAGATAGATATACTCTAGATGATAGATAATAGACAGATACACAGAAAGAAACAACGGCATTTGAAGAACCGAGTTTTGGACACCATACAAACTAGAAACCTGAAAGTCATGACCTACTACTTATTTTGTAATTCTTTTAGTAGTAGAAAAGATTTCTAAAGATAAATCTGGAAGATGCCTAATTATTCAATCAAACATTAAGAATTTCTATGAAGGGACATTGAGGATAGAATTAAGTCTATGATTCAGGGGATCTTAACATAGACAGAGCATTCTTATTGTCCAAATAGTCCCAACATGATCATATGAGACTTTGTAAATAGAAGAGATCGCAGAAGCTGGGCAGAGAGATGAGGGAGCTTGAAAAGAATCCAATGCATCCTCACTGGTTCAGAGACATAGAAGCTACATGTGGGCACAGAAGGAGACTGATGGTGACTCAAGGATGACAACCAGCAACAAACTAGGGACACTAGCTCTTTTTTTTTTTTTTTTTTTTTTT
The DNA here is from genome assembly GCF_034190915.1 of Cavia porcellus. NCBI lineage: Eukaryota > Metazoa > Chordata > Mammalia > Rodentia > Caviidae > Cavia > Cavia porcellus. Next base: position 52,886,498 of record NW_026947495.1, read on the forward strand.
GTCTTTTTCCTTTTATCCGTACCAGGGATCAAACTCACGATTGCCTGCTTGCAAGGCAGGCGCTTATGCCGCTGAGCTAAACCTCTTGAACTGAAGAGTGAACAGTCTAAGTGAACCTGGAAACAATTCTCTGCTACAGCTGCCAACCCTTTGAGATTAGCCTTATGAGATCTAGCTAAATCCATTTGCTTTCTTAATTGCTTATCTATGAGATTGTAAGTAGGTGTTATGCCCCTGCTAGACGTGTATTAATTTGTTATGGCAGCAACAGCAAACCAAAATACTCAGCAATCTATTCTGACATTAAGTCCTGTCTAGTCTATCTCCTTAATTTATGGAACCTTTTCTTTCCTTCCTGTGATCATTACCAATCTAGTATTGAACTCTCATAATGCCTTCCCTATATTAGAAGATATTCCTTATAGTTTGAACCTCATTGTTTTCCTTTATTCTAAATCTCTTTAGTGGTACGAACTTTTAAAACACAAACACATTGAGATGGTTGACTTACTACAGAAAATTATTTCTTTTCTCTTCTAAGACTCAATTAAAGTAATGTAAGATGCACATTTAAAGAATAAACGCACAGTATATTTAAACATAATTGAAAACAAATGTGCAAAGGAATATAAAATTCCAGAATATTCTGGAAAGTGGAAAGCAAACAAAGACTGGTGACTTCTAAGCAAGAAAAGATCCTGCAGAAAGTACTGCTGTCAACAGGGCAGGTGAGTAAAGCCCACAGTTCAGTGACAGTGCAAAGAAATTTGAAAAGGCAAATAAGGCTGAGGACACAAATGATCAAGGAGTTGAAATTTAAAGGTCTAATAGAAAGTCAAAAACACAACAATTGAATTCCCACTTCCACCTCTGTGCATGGAGCTGCAGCAGCCAGATGTTCAATTTTCAAGGAAAGAAAATGTAAGCAATAACAGGAATAAAACAAATGTGTTACTTTAAAAAATTAGCTAATTATCCATGGAGTGTGGGACAGTTGATGCAGATCTTGAAAGCAAAGACCAAAAGTAATTAGTGCAGAATGCACCCCCCAGAGTGATAGTCTATGGACTGGTATCTCCCAGTGAATAAGAACGTTTGCTCTTATTTTGTTCCTAAAGATGAATAATCCACCAATGATCAACAATTGATGGAAGAAATCATTCTATCTTCAATGTCTGCAATATGGAAGAGAAACACAGAGGAAATAAAAATAACTCAGTAAACACAAGATGGCCTTTTAAGCTCTAAATTGTATCATAACAAACATTGGGGATATTACAACCATATAAAATAATGTATTGCTATATATAAAAGCAATGCTATAAAATAAAGAAGAAATTTTAAGGATTAAAAATATGACCATGAAAGTGCAATATCTCACAGAAAAAGCTGACGACAAAAGTTAATAGCTAAGAGAATTGAACAATAGAAATCAGGAGATATGAGGAAAAAATTTTTATAAAAATAGAAGTTTAATTCAATGATGCTATTAGGATTTCTAGAAATTAGTAGTGAAAATAAGAAGTAAATAGCAATTAATAAAACATTTTGTATAGCCAAAGGATATAAGTCTTTACTTTTAAAAGATCTTCTAAGTTTCTAGAATGGGTAATGAAAAAGGAACCAAAATTAAAGATTGTATCATGAACTTTCCAATTGCAGAGTTAAAATTTTCACAAAACTCCAGAGAAAAGATATTGTCTCTTAATGAGAATTAGGCCAAAATCAAAGTTATCCTCTTCAACAATGTGTATTTAAAACAAAGAAAATTTAAATATCCCATGGGAAAACATTTTAGCTTAAAATTCTATACCCAGCTAAATTGTAATTCAAGTATGAGAGTAAAATATATTTTCAGAAGTGAAAATATTTGCACAGTTTACCTTACACATTCTTTCATTTAAAGCTATTTAAGATGTGCTCTGCATAAACAAAAGTGAAAAATAAGAAAAAGGATAATAAATCATTCAGGAAACAATAAATATAAATCAGAAGAAATATAAAAAGTAATTCCAGTGTGCCATAAATGCCTGGACTAGACATAATTTAATTCAGATGGAAAGTGATGGAAGAAAATTTCTAAGGCATTTCAGGGATATTATATTATTATGAGCCATCTGGTAGCACATAATTATGCATTTTTAAAAACTTAAACATGCCAAAAATCCATGAAAAAAGGTATTAAGAAACTCAAAGGAAAAAAATTGTTCAATAAGGATAGCGTATCTAAATAAAGTTTGCAAATTGGTTAATAATAACGGTAATTTCCTAGTTCTGATAACTGGTGTAGAGGTGTAAGAAGTTGACAAAGAAGCTGAATAAAAGGATACATGAACTCTCCAGATACTTTTGTGACATTTTTCTGCATCTAAAACTAAGTGAGAAGAAAAATATTAAGAGGTTTGAAGGAAGGAAGTAATCAGATAGTTGTGTGCTACTTGAAGGTGCATTGAACAGTAACTGCACAGTTAAGAGGTAAACAATAAGAAATGGTAGAGGAGCAGCGTGAGCAATCAGTTGTTGGGTCTGTAGTATGAGTGCTTTCTGTCTACATAAAAAGCAGTGCCACTTGAGTGAAATGTTACCAAATCGACGTCAAGATGCCAAGCCTGAAAACATTTAGCTGCGGTTCCTATCAGGAACTGCCTTAGAAAATTACCTACTCTCTGGGAATGGAATTAGCCAAAAAAACATTTAAGGAACACAGTGGTAACTGGGAGCCACATGGAAACAGATGAGAATGTGCATATAGAGGAGGTTGTCTGCATTGTTTAGAGTGGTTGGGCAGCATCTGTGGCAATCTATTGGTGCTTCTGATCATGATTAATGCCTGCAAGGTGAGTGCAGCTAGTGAGGTTTTAGTATTTATCCCACATTTCTTTTAGTTCTGGAGAACAACAAAAGAAAAGACTCAAGCTTCTGACTCAACCAGAATTGCTACAGATATGCTACGGGCAGCAGGTACCACTCTCACACACCACAACATGAGATCATCCCATCCCCAGAGCATGCATGCTTCTGGATGTGTGCTAGTTGACACCCTAAAGTACAACTTGTATGTGAAGCCAGCTGGCTCAAGGGATGAACAGTAGTATTTCTGAATGAGGAAATTATTTTTCACCTGCTGCTCTTAGAACTGAGAAAACAGTCTTTGCTGAGAGTCACATCACTGTGGCTTTCCCCGTGATTCACAAAGATATAAAGTAAACCTGTGGCATAGACTTCATAGCAGGGGTAAGAAACAGAAAACATCAATAGATCATTCTTTTTGATATCATAGTTGTCAATTGGGATGTTTTCTTCCATGAAATGGATAATCTTTTCTATGACAGAGTCCCTTGAGCTTTAGAACTTCCTTATTTTTGAAATATCTTCTGACTAGTCATTTCTTGCATAAAAAAATGTGAGGTTTGATGCTGCTTGTCAATAATACCATACTTAGAACAAGATAAACTGTTGCTCCAAAATTCAGCTCTTCGGGATTTCTGAAATCCTTAAAGAAACCATTGAAACGATTCAAAATGGGGAATTCATTCCTTTCAGGTCAGTCGTGTTTTTAAGAGTAACTTCTAATTCTCCTTTAAAATAAAATTAAGAAACCTTCACTTAAAATCTGAGAAGAGCAATTTGGATTCAATTTGCAGTGTAGGATACAAGAGAAAAAAGAGCTACAGCACACATAAAGAGAACACTAGAAATCTCCAGACTACATCCTTCAGTCTTCAGTTCTCTACCAAAAGGTGCATGCCTCTAAGAAATTTATTCAAAACCCATGAAAGGAATACTCAAAAGAAGCAGAGAGAAAAATTCAAAGGAACTCACACAGGACCAGAACATCATGATCATTACTTTTTCCATCAACAACAGTAGTAAACCTGATAATTCATAAATTTTACCAATTTATTAAACGAAAAGATAGGCAAAATAGTGCTCTGCTCCTTCTGTAAATATTAAATTAAGACCTAAAAGATCAAATCGTTTCCAAATAGCAACTAAATCTTACAATAAAACCCAATAACAATTAAGGTATATTTCCCTCACATAAAATTGTAAACACAATAACTGCCATGTATCCAATGAAAAATTTACAAATTATGATCATGAAAAGCACAAAGAATAAAGATTGTAACTATCACAATTGTATCACAATTTGATATTATATTCTTTGAGGAAAACCAGACCAAATGTAAATCTGGATCTATGCACAGGAGTGAGCAGCACAGGGAATTGTTATTTCATAGGCAGATTTAAATAATTAAATATCTTTAAAGGATCATTGATTTGTAAGCTAATAATGATGCAATGTGTTGAGATATGTAACACGAAGAAATAAGATGTAGACAATAATCATTCAAAAGTACAACTGGAAAGTGAAACTAAAATGTTGACATAGCAGAACAAATTGTGCAAAAAATAAAACAAGTTAAGAATATGATAAATTTCAGCACAACCAAATCGATTTTCACACTACGTGAAACACTAATTAAAAGGTAATATCTTCTGATCGTCTAAAATAGTTAGACTCAACTCATACTTCATGCAAGATACATGCTTAAAATGTGAAGATTAAATTAAAAGGATAGAAAAATAAAAGCTACAGCCAGTCAAGATAATATTTGATGAAGCAGAATTTAGGGAAAATGATACACATTATTAAGAAAAATAAGCAGTATTGTGTAAAGGAAATGATTTAATTTTACAAATGCATATAAATCCTAAATACTTATGTTTATTTGGAAACTGAATAACACATTTATAAATTACCCATGAGAACAAATTATAAAAAGAAGAAAACATTTCATTTTTTTTTCTTTTTCTTTCTTTTGATTGGAGATAAGATCTTGCTATGTAGTTCAGGCTGCCTTGAACACACTATATAGTGCAGGCTGGCCTCAAATTCATAGCAAGCCTCCTGTCTCAGCCTCCCAAGTACTGGAATTACAGGCAAACACTACCACCCTGGGGAAAACATTTGATTTGAAAGAAATATAAAATCACAATATCAAGTACTATAGTACACTGACAAGTAGTGCTTAAGGGGATATTTATAATTCAAATATATATCAGAAAACAAATATCTCAAACTCAAGTCTTCCTAGTCTCTTCAAATAAACTAAAGAAATGAAAAAATCCCAAATTAAAAGAAAATAATGGGGGCTGGAGATTTAGCTCAGCGGCATAAGCGCCTTCCTTGCAAGTGTGCAGTCATGAGTTCGATCCCTGGTACCGATAAAAAAAAAACGAAAAAGACAAAAAAAAAAAAAAAAAGAGAGAGAGAGAAAATAATGTAAATCACAATAAGATAAATGAATTAAAAGACAAAAAGAATTAGGCTTAAAATGTGTTATCACAGAATATCAGTGTAATTTCTACATCATCTTCTTGAGAGATTATGTTGCCAGCAATAAGACAGATTACATAATTTTCTTTTCTATCACTATTAAAAAGAAGGAAATGTTTTTAAAAATAATCAGAATTGTTCCAGATTAAATGAAATCAACAATTTCATTGATATAAAATAGGAAAGAGCAACACTAACACAACAGAAGCAACAAGAAAACAGCATAGACCTGTGTTGAACACAGAAATGAGGACTTAGTTTAAAACCTTCCACCAATAAAAGCTTTAACAGTGTATGTTAGCTAATTCTATACAATAGTAATAGCAATACTAGTTCTACACAAATTCTTTTGAAAAACTGTACAGGATTAAATACATCTAACAGATCAACAAGACCAGCAGCATTCTAATACCAAAACTGGAGTAAGAAATTACAGACAAATATCATTTAGGAACATAGATACAAAAGTTCTTTATAAGCTTTAAATAAATTAATTCTAGCAACATAAGAAAAAGGCAATGCGTTTTTACCAGGTTGAATTTCTGTTATGAATACAATGATGGTTTAATACTCATAATTTAAAACTATATATGAAACGTGACCTCAGCAAAAATTAAATGCTAAAAATTTATCAAAGTAAAAGACAGTACCATTAATCCCCCTCAAAATACTTCCTCTCATTTCAAGTGCATTTATCTGAAGCAGTTTACAGTTTACATTTATGTCAATTTCTGTGAAATAAAACCTTCCACTGTGTCTTCATCCACCTTACTTGCTGGATCTGGCGCCATGCCACTACTGGCTCTTCTCCCAAAATAAAACAAATATTTTCATTCTTGACAAATTGTCCAACAAACTATATATGAAATGAAACAACCTAACTCTGACCAAGAGTATCTATAAGAACATCCACAACTAGCATCCTATTTAACTCTGAAATCACAGCCTGTCTCTGTGAGACCTGCTCCAAGGCTAGGGTGGTCACTCTCACCGCTGCCTGGGCATCACTTTGGATATGCCAGCCACTGGTACAAAGCAACTGAGAAAATAGGTTAATCAGATTGGAAAGGAAGCAACTTATCTTTGTTTTCAGATAACATGATTGTCTCTATGTAAAAACAGGATATATGGAACCTATACAAAAGCTTCTGAAAGTAACAAATGAGTATAATTAATTGCAAGATGCAGATCCATTTACTACAATTTTTCATATTTCTATATCCTTTCAATCAATATATAAATGTTATGGTTTTGATCTGAAACATGCCCAAAAGTCTCAGTTATTGAGAGGTGTGGCCTTCAAAGATGAGTGGATGGTCATGGGGTCACTGTCCTCATGAGTGGATCAACCCACTGAAGATTTTCTAGGTGAACATGCCATCAGGAGTGGGTGCCCTCTTAGAGCTTCTGGAAGTTACCTGTATTCCCCCTGCCCACTGCTGGAGTATTCTTCCTGTTTCTGCTTCCTGGAAGCCACGGTGAGCTGCTTTCTTTTCCCTGGTTCTCCTCCCAGGCCATTGGTGCCTTGGAGCCAGCCAATCCTGGACTACATCCTCTGACAACTCTGATTAATTAAACCTTTCCTTCTTCAAATTGTGGGTATCCATTATTTTGTCTCATTGATGGACAAGTGGCAAATACAATTGATTTAAAGGAAATCAGTAAAATAAGCACGTACTTGCCACCTAGGAGTTATTAGACTGGGTATATCAGTTTACATTCTCCAGGGTCCCAGTCTCAGGTAAAGGAGAGCCATGGAGGGCATGGGCAGAGGGAGCCCTGAATGGTATATGCTTCCTATTCATATGTATTTGTATTTTCAGATTTATTCATCTGCATTTCTATTTTCCAATATGTTAACTTTAAAAAGCATTAACACTTGAAAATTTGAATTCTGAAACTGTTTATGGAAATTTTGTTGTCAAAAGTTTTAGGTCCTGACGTTTTCATATCACCTGTAAGGAAGGTAATGACTTTCCAGACTTGGCATTTTTCTATCTGACCAGCATTTGGAGGATAGATTCAAATACAGCCACTTTGCTAGTTCTTATAGGACAAAATCAGCTCTTCTATTTCAGCCAGCTCTGTTAGGGTTCGTGTATAGATAGCCCCCCAAAGCCTCATGCACTCTAGACAGGGCTTTGGGGAGGTGACTGGATCACGGGGTTGTGAATTAGTTTACTCATGAGTTTATAGCTACCTGTGGTGTTGGGAGGTGAAGCCTAGAGACAGGAGTCACTGGGAGTGTGACCTGCAGGAGTATATCTTCCTCCTCTATCATCTCTCAACCCTTGATCTCTCTCTCTCTCTCTCTCTCTCTCTCTCTCTCTCTCTCTCTCTCTCTTTCTCTTTCTCTCTCCCTTCCTTCCTCTCCTTCCTGCCCCACACTGTGAGCAACTCTCTTCCATAGCCTTCTGCCAGGCCATACTTCCTTGGAGCCATCTGACTATGGATTGAAACCTCTGCAAACTGAGCCACAATAAACCTTTAAAAATCGTCAGTTTCTGATTTTGTGTGTCTGAGATGAAAAAGTAACTAAGACAAGCTCTAATTACTACACTGAATAGTTTCCTTTATTACTACACTGAATAGTTTCCCTTAAATCATCAAGAAATAAAAAATGACATGAAATAGCACTGTCGTAAACAGTCACAGCATCCTGCTGGCAATGATCTTATTCACATACATCACACACAGGTGAGCAAACAATTCCAATTCCTCACAAAGTGGTTTAAAATTATGAATGCATGTAGTAGCAGACTTCTCAGTGTGTAAAACAGAAGTGCAAATGTAGCACTCAAGGACATGAGAAGGGAAAAGGGGGATGAAGGGAGACAGGAAGTCAGGAGGAGAAGGAAGAATAAAAAACTAGTAAGATGTGATATGTGTGCTACTACTTCTCCAAGATGAGTGTAACTGCTGTGTATTACCAACATCTACTCATAAAAATTCTTCAAGAAGAACAAGAAGATGGGAAAAGTATAAGCAACCAGCACCTTTCCTTTGAGGAAAGATAAGTGTGCCGTGACTGCTAGCCACTCACACAAAATGATGTAAATGTGCAAAATTGTAACCCCCAATATGTAGCGTAAGTAGAATCCGGGAAAGAATGCGTGTGTATGTTTGTGGAGGGTGGTGATACATAGCAATTCTCAGCATTATAATAACCAATAATATCTAAGGTAGATCATTCCAGAAACAAAGAAACTAAACATATATGAAGACAAACAGTAGGCGACAAAAAAAAGTGCTGTAAACAACAAAGAAAATGCAAAGAAGCAAGATTCTCTTTGGGGAGTAGACTAGGAGTGTAAATTAAATACTTACATTAAACAAAAGTCACTACAAAGCTACCTACAATCAAGTAAGTTAGCAGTATGTAACATGTAAATAATGTAAACAGCAGGGTTTTTTTTCTTTTTCCTTTTAAAATAAGTCTGTTTGAGTATGTTTTCAACTATGTTAACTTTTCTAGGTACTATATAAAGAATAATATTTGTCACTCCTCTATATTTGTATAGATTAGTATTCCTTATTGAGTGCTTTGAACCAGAATTGATTGCTCAATTCTGAATTTAAGAAAATAACTTGCACTTTTTGCCTCATTAATATGTGTAATATTGAAGGAGTCTCTTTTTCCTCTTCCGTTAAGCGTGTTAATGAAGATGCCACCTATTTTAATAAAAGATTTTATCAGTAATAAAGTAGAACTTTTATTATTTTTTGCTTCATAAAATAGCATGCATGTTAGAAAGAAATATTTTTGAAATATTTAGTGAAATATTTTAAAATCCACTGAGAAATCATGTTGATTAACTTTATTCTCCAACAGTTTGCAGCCTGAGACTTTCCAAGGGGCAGGCAGTCAGGTGTGTTCTGAGAGCAGGGACTCAAGGTGTGTATTAGAGTTTATCACACAGGTAGGCTTGGGAGTAAGCTTCAGTTTTCCAAACCAAATATTGGCATATTAGACAAGTGACAAGTACAAATCCCTAAATTGTTACAAGTAAGCTTAAAATTAATTTCCCATTAAGAAAGGGTGTTTTAAAACATGACACCTGGGTGAATGTGATTACTTTTTAGTGCTGTAGACTACTCAAAAGAATGTTAGCAAGAGCTCTATGCAAGGAAGGAGCTTATCAATGTGACCAAAGGAGGCTTACTGGATAGTAAAAAAATACTAAGGTTGCTTTGTTAATACTGTAGAAACACCACAAACTTGCTTATTAACTTGGCCCAAAGGCTTTTAAGAAATCAAAGTATTTTTTAAAGGAGAACAATGTATCTTTCTTATGATTTTTTAAATCTACATTTAACATCTTTTAAACAGACAATTTTAGGGAAAGTATTAGAATGATATTTGCTAAAAATGAATTTTTAAGTCAATAGACAAAAAAGAAGGAAGAAGAAATAGATATACCAAGTAGAGTATACCTTTAACACAATTAATATCATTTGATTCTGAGCTCATGGAAACAAGGGTAAAAAGGGAAATGATTGTAATTCTAATTATCATGTAAACACATTAAAATTTTAAAATAAAATTTTTTCTGGTATTAAATTCTAAAAGAATTTCTTTTATTGCAACACTCATCCACGTTAGTTTGGCTTCTCTTAATGGTTATTTCTTATTAATAAGCTCAATGAAAGTAAAGAGAAAATATTAAACTGATGTGATTGTGATGTTAAAGTTTAAGGTGATATATAATCCATGTTTAGTTTTCTGGTAATCATTACAAAGGAATAGAATTTTGAATAAAGATAATCGATGACAAATGTTTAATGCCATTTTGCATGGTTTCTATGTTTTTTTAATCTCAGTGACATACAGCCATTTAAATGTGTGATTTACATCTATGGATATTGCAAAGTATGGCATCTCTGGCTCTGGCAGATATAAGTAGAAAATGTAATTCATGATGGTGTTAAATCAGCATGGTGTGTATCTAGATCATAGCTATCAGTATACCAGACAAGAAAGGCCGAAGTTGCTTCAATGTTAGCTCAAGTCAGTAACATGGAAGGAGAAGGATCAGTTCAAGTATCAAAAATCATGGTGCCCAACCCGAGGGCTGTCCTCAGCCTGGCACTGATGCTCTGTTTTGTCGTGCAGGCTCTGCAGGAGGCAGGTGGCCTGGGTCCCTAGACCAGCAGGGCTCAGGTCTTCACCTACTCCCCTGAATGCCCAAAGCCTCACCCATGAGCTGCTTAAGTATCACTGTCTGTGTGAGGGACTGATGTTCAGCGAGCAGTCTTTTTCTCTTCATTAAGTCTTAAAATGAAAATTCTAACTCATTCTCTTCCAAATCTTCATAGGTATCTATGAGCTTTATGAAGTACCTGAATTATTTCACACAATTCATGACATTCTTTTACATGATAAGAGAGATGAGGATAAATGAGTTTCGAGACTGTAGAGCTGAGGAGACCAAATTTCTGAGATTCAGTGGAGACAGTGAAAGTACATGAATTAATTAGAAGATTATGAGACAGCAGAAACAATTTAATAGTAAAATATTGAGAAACCAAACTAATATGAAATAATGTTGCAATAAACTAATGTTGTAATAAATGTGCATATCCAATTTAAAGCTATTTATAAAACTTTTTATATTTCCTTTTAATTTTATAGCCTGTCAAAGATATATAGGTTATAAAATCATCTGCTTCTCTTCCCTTTGGAATAGAGAAACTCAAATGGCATCACGCTTGGGCATTGAGTGTAGACAGTAGCAGCAAAAAAGGTCGGATAAGATGAAAGAAGCAATAAGCAAATGATTTTCAGTAAGCTTTCTTCAGGAGTAGAAACAGTATCACCTAGGAAATCATTCATTTAATTTCATTGTGTGAAGATTGTCATAACCATATGTGCAGAATATAAAGTTTTTATTACATGGTATCCAACTGATAGTTGGATGGCATTTGATTTGACATAAATATTTTAATACCATTTTAATTTTTTGTTTCTACTGGTATAAAAAAATCACATGAAGCTGCCAAAGAATTTGTAAGGTGTTTTCAGTTTTCAAAATTTTGTCTCCCCTGTTTAAAATGTTACAATACACCTAAAAAATTGATCACAGAGTTGTTCACCGATGTCAGGAATCTTCCATTTGAATGCTACAACTCGAGGTATTAAAATTAAAGAAATCAAAGGTGTAGGATCTGATTCTAGATGTTTCAAACTCCCTAATAATGGAATTTAAATTGGTAAATGCTCACTTTTCTCTACTGTCTTTCTCAATCTTTTGATTTAATAAAAAGGTAGGCTGAATACCTAAGAGATTGAAGTGCCTCTAGGTAAAAATAGCCTGGAACCAAATCCCAGAAGTATTTGAACAATGAGGAACAAAGAGTATTTGAACTGAGAAAGGAAGATAGGGCTGAGGTGATGAAGAGATAAATTTCACAGAGCATGAGTTGTCAGATGTAAAAAGAGTAGGAGAAATTTGCCCAACAAACCTAATTTCTATCCCTTTCCTTGTTCAATTGCCTCTTTGGGCTTCCCTGTAACATCTATAAAATGGGCATAATAAAGGTTTTATCTGAGAATAATGAACTTGATAACCTTACATTGCAAATTATTTTCAATACTATAAATTATATGACAATCAGGATATACAATTAATATACCTTGATGGAAATTTTTCAAATACTCAATATTCATTTGAAGCTATGAAGAGAAAAATAAACTCATAATTTTGAAATGAAAAATCTTACTATGCTAAATTGATATTTTTCTATGAAAAAATAGAATCAAAAACTATTGGACCTCAAATATATTAAAATTACCATAGCTGAATGGCTTTCTTGTTACTATAAAGCTATTAAAAATCATGCAGAGCATGTAACTTTTTTATTGGTTTGGAATTTATCCACTGCTCTTATTTTTAAATGTTAATGCCTGTGTTTTAACCCTTCTTGTAAGGTCCAGAGAACTCCCATCTTCTTTTCTTCTACATGTAAAAAATTATGAGAGGTAGACTTGGAAAACTACATGGCTGCAGAAAGGTTGCTTTCCAATGATTTCATTATATCTTGATTTGGTATTATGGGTGATGGAAGGACATGGCTTTTGGATAGATCTTAAATTTAGAGTTATCATTAAGTGATGTAATCTTTCAATTTCAAGTATTACAGAATATATATGCTAGAATGCATATTAAAAATAATTATATAGAATTGGAAATTATATATTAGGATTGAGGAAATTAAAAATGTGGCCACAAGCATTATGCAACCATTATATCAAATGCAGAAACCATTTCTAAACAAAGGTGTATGTAGAGATAAACACAGGAAATTAGAAAAAGACCTTAGGAAACCAAACATTAATTACATTTACTAAGACCATGCCATATGCCAGAAATTGTGCTAAGTGCTGAAATATAGAGATGAATAATATTTAACCCTTGCTTTCTTAAAACACACAACCTAGCTAGAAAGATCAGAAACAAGAATGATGACACAGTGATTTAGTGAAACGCCCTGATACGGATTTTCACACACAAAAAAATTAGGATGCTAGTGTCACTTCTCCTTTTAAGCATGAGTGCACACAGACCTTTTAAGAACCACAGCAGCTTTTCCGTTTCTAAGGGATTTCAGAAAGGAGTGGCCAGGGAGGGGCTGGTCCATAGTCTCCCACAGAAATGGATTGTGATACTAAATGTGTGCACTGACAGGTTAGTTTTCTCTGTATTCCCTGTGGATCATTTTCTTTCTCAACAGGGAAGTTGATTCAATGATCTAATTAATAGCACATTTTCACATTGGAGACGATAAGTACAATGGTTGCCAACTAAGAGATGTAATTTGGCAGCAATGCACAAGAGATCATGATCTTCAAATTATGTTACTTCTTTGAATTAGTGAGAAGACAATGGTAATAAATGAAGGTCTTAGTAGAAGGCCTAAATGCTACCTTTAAGATTGCAGAATTAAATGTATAATTTAGGTTGCTATTTTGGCTCATAGATATCAGAATTGGGTTAATTGAACAAATTATTTTTAAGGTTTCTTCTGTAAATATGATCTCACATTATAATCCAAATTCTACTAACTAGTTTGTAGTGAAATTTCCCTTAACAGTGAATTTATTTTAAAATTTTGGAAAACAAATATCTGAGACTGCGTAATAGTCACAAGATCTACTAAAAATATTCTTTTGACTGTACAGTGTTCCTTTTTCTTATTAATAAGCTCCTTTTTTTCAAATTCCTTTCCCAAACAGAGGCTAAACGTTGTGAAAATCAAACTATGAACTGGAAATCTCTATTCCTAGTTTCTTTCTATCACCCCACTGCCAAACATAGAAATCTCATTGGTTAATGTATCACTTATGTATCACTTCAAATTGAGAACTTTTGTTCTAATATCTTTAATAATTTTAGGAAAAGGCTTAAAATTAAAGTATATTCTTTTCTTTAATCAACACAATGCTCTACTTTCACTAATCAAAAAAACCAATTTGTAACTGAAAATTGGAATATCTTTTTTCCCCAGCCAAAACAGCTCTTGTGCTTATTGTACCTTAAAAATTCACATTTCACTTATGACTGCAATTATTGGGAAGATGTCAATTATTATTTAATAAACAATGAAAGTTCATAGCTTGTTAGGTATATTAAAAGCTCCTGGAAGACAGGGATTATGCATTAGAATGATCACTATCTAGTCCAGATATTTACTTATAATCTATGCAAAGGTAGATATTTTATTATAAAGATAGCAAAAAAGAAATTGAGATTATTATGAATCACATTCCTTCTCTAGAAGATAGTGAAACATATCCAGATGTGTTTATTATGAACAAAATTGGGTCATTAATCTAAAGATCTCTAACCAATGCTATTAATTAAGTTTCTAAACAACTTGCTGAAGTGTAATTATCACACTTAATACCGAAGGGGAAGGGCAGACTGCAATAATGTACTAAGATACTTTCATTGCATTGTAATAAAATAGAAATCGAGCTTCGTGTCTGGACTGAAATGTCTATATCAGCTATTTTCACTTGTCCGCAAGTATTAGTTGTATGAGTGGCCCTGATAAAATGACATTTTCCTATGATACTCATTTTTCCTTTCAAATAGTGTAGAACACTGTTTAAAAGTGTGATCTGAGTCAGTCATATTTAGACTGAAATTTCTATTCAACTTACCAGATATAAGACCTGAATAAGTCCCAAACTTTCCCTCATCTGTAAAATGGGAAAAGCTTGTAACCATGTCCACATCCAAAGGTCACTCTGATAATAAAAAGAAATTATGTGTAAGAAGCATCAGAAAGATATGATCAAGAAATGATAATTAAGACCACTAAGACTATACAGAATTTGTTATCTTTGTGAGACTGTATTTCTGTCTGAAATGTCCTGTAGTTTGTGTTCAGAGAATATTCTAGAAAGCCTTAAGTCTTCTTCATATCCACTGTTGTCACACAGCCATTGAATGCACCATAATGTCTAATAAATGAAATAAATTTCTAATTTCTCTGGACTCCATTTTTCTTCACAATAAAATGAATTCTTTAACTTTGACAATCTTGAAGAAACCTTCTTTGAGTATTGTCATGTACTAAAAACTGGTGGTCAACTTAACACCAACTGAACTAAATCAGCATAGTGCTGAGTGTGGATGGCTCACCTGAGGTCAATTTGCTAGCATAAATAGCTTCCAAAGTAAAGCTAAGACTGAATGGACTCAATCTTAGCTGGATTTTATTAGCCCTTTGAAGAACAATTTAGCACCAGTGCTCTTCAAACTAGTCATTGGGGTAGAGTGAAGGGATTCTTCTAAACTTGTTGTATGAGGCCAAAATCATCATGATACCAAAACCAAATAAGGATACAATATCAACACACAGAGATATACAGTCAACACCTTTGGTGAATACCGATGCAGATATTCTTAGTAAAATACTTGCAAAAGGAATTTAACAACATATAAGATCATTCACCATGGTCAGGTTGGTTTCATTTCAGGGAGCAAAGATGGTTCAACATATGCAAATTAAAAAGCATAATGCAACACATAAATAGAAACAAGGATATTTCACACAATCATGCCAATTATTGCAGAAAAACCCTTTGACAAATTTCAACCTCTCTTTGTGATAAAAACTCTGCAAGAAGTAAGACTAGAATATAATAAAGACTATGTAGCCAGTATTATACTGAATCGGCTTTCGGGCCTTCCCAGCACAGATCCATAAAATCTACTGGCGTGAGTCCTTCTCGTGAGCTCTGGACCTCCAATTGGACTTGTGGGAGACATTATCATGGGCAGTAGGTCTTCATCTGGACTCACGTGGGACACTGCTGTGGGATCCAGACTCTTGGCTGATATTATTGGTCTTTAATGTTGTGGACAGATTTCCTGTACTTTCTTGTGTTTAACTCTGGGCGACTATCACAAAATAATATTATAAATTCTGTGTCCCGATTGTGATTTTTCTCCTCACAAGTCTGATTACAACAATTATATACAGAGTACACATGAATGCTCTCTTGACAGCTATCTTTTGAGTGTTATTTTTATTAGTGTCATTAATATGATTATCAGACAAGATTGACTATTTGTTCTGTATGAAACACGGGACTAGGTATGTTGCATAGACTATCTTGTTTAGTCTTAGTTATCACTTTACATCACGAAACAGAAAATAGGGGCTGGGGATTTAGCTCAGCGACTCAAGATTTACCTGGTAAGCATGAGGTCATGAGTTTGATCCATGATTACCCCTCCACAAAAAAAAAAAAAAAAAAAAAAAAGAATGAAACAGAAAATAGAGGCTCCAGTATGTTATGTAACTTGGCCAACTTCAGACATGTAACAAGTGCAGGTCAGCATAAACTATATAACTGAGACTCCTTGTACTTTCACACATACATTCATATTCTTAATCAAATGTTTTTAATTTTGACTCCTATCAAATCTGCCTCCCCTCAGAATGCACGGACATTCTTACTACTTCATAGTACCAACTACTAAGATGATTCATTCATTGATTAATTTTAGTTTAACATCTACAGTCTTCCCAAACCACAAAGATATAGCTCACATCAATCGTGATATAAGTACTGAACTCTAATAGTTAAATACCATATGCACCAAAAGATAAAAAATAAAATATATTAAATTGTTTTAATGAAATAACTCCAGCATGTTCTTATTGAGATTCATTAGTTTAAAATGTCCCACTCTGTGATTCCATTTTTTGTGACAAAGCAATGTCACAAAAAGTTCTTACATATAAGGATTCATCTAAACCTAATTTGATGAACCTATTTAAACCTATTCACTTGTGTTTTGGGCACCAATACGATAATTTCCTAAATTCTCTCCTAATCCATATATTTTTACTTCCTCTTATCTTTTCTAAATTTATTTCTGTGAAGCTTCCATAGGCACACTATTCTTTTCTACCTTCCCAAATGCCGCTGTAGACTTCATTCACTAGTCAGTCTTTGTCATGGCAGTGGTTAATATACCCTGCACTGCTTTTGGTGATTTTCTGAGTAGTATCGTCAGTGACTCACTTTCACTGATGATTTCTGCACTCTTCTGTGTGTCTTTTAGGATTCTTCTATGTATTTCTTGAAGTATAGGACCAACAATTGCAAATATTGCTCCAAGTAATACAGTACAAGGATTTTGCACAGTTGGATGTTATTTTTTTGTTTGTAATGCTCTTCATTGTACAACTTCTATTGGACTTCTTAATCATAACAATATCTTAACTTTGATTGTTATGATCAGCTTCAAAACTATTGGGAATTATGAGCACATAATACAGTAAGTATTATTTGAATTATTTTATTCTCAGCACTTGCTTTGCAATTTTTTACATGTGTATGTAAATACTTTGACCATCTTGCCAGTCAGCTGGACTTTCTTGCAAGACCTTCCTGAAATTTCTATCAAACAACTGGTCAGATTGAATACCTATTGAATACCATCTTCCCATCAACTCATATCTAATCACTAAATAAGTCTAGATTTTAAATATCAGCATAATTTGGTCATTAATGCCACAATACCTTTAAATTGCTAAATATAATATATGCAGCAAAACAGAGACAATCTGTAACACAGGCCATATTTTCAGCCTGACTATTTCACTTTTGTTTACATACAAATGGAATTTGGAAATGAACAGCCTTAGTAGCTTATCAAACAATCCCCAAATCAGACTTGGTCAAGAGCTGGAAGCATAATATTATTAAAGGTTTATAAATTAGCTTGGACTTTTCTCTAAAGTGACCCCTACTTACCCTCTGCCCTTTACTTCTGAGGAAAAATAAATTCTGCTTTTCATGTAACATTTTATTATTTTTAATAACAACAATACTGTCACAAAATATTAAATCATACTAGTGAAGGTTATTTTCATGTTTGAGCCCATATGTTATTAGCAAGGAGGGGAGGAGAGAAAGAAGGAAAGAGAGAAAGAGAGAGAGAGAGAAAGAAAGAAAGAAAGAAAGAAAGACCAAATGTTGATAACTGAAAAATTAATTTATAATAATTATGTTTTTCATTTTCAAACATCTTCACATTTTTAATAAAGATTTCCAATAAATTGCCTCAGGTGATTCCAAGTAGGAAACATCCGGGTTGGAAAACTAGATCAACAATTTAAGAATGGTGTGGCCCTGAGAATTTATTTAATGCAATGCAGTTTCCTCATCTGTAAATTGAATCTGGTGAGAATTTCACTATACTTGTTAGTATCCTCTTGAAGGCAGAATTGATATTATATGAAATTATGCAAGGGGATGATAGGAAGACTTATAAAATCAGAAGAGAGCTCAATGGCCATCCATGCCCCTGAGAGCTGATGGATCCAGCAGTTGCTCAATTCCCAAGCCTGGAAACCAAAGAGGAAAACGAGTCAAGGACACAGCCAGTCCAGATAAAGGCCAGGAAGCTCCCTCTGTTGGAAAGGCAAAGAAACTGGAGTCTGGTGTGCCCAGGGGACAGCAGTGTCCTTCAAAACTGCACCTGCTCAAGAAGCAGGCTTCCTCTTTCTTCCCTTTATATTTCATCCAAGCCTATCGAACTATGTTGCCCATTATCACAGCCGGTCTTCCCAGTTTAGATTGCTGGTGCTCGTGCCAGTCATCTTTAGAAGCAAACATCCAGAAAAGGGCTTTACTAATCACCTAAGCATTTCTTCACCTGATAAATGACATATCACAACAGCCACACGAACCTATCTCAAAGGTTTGCGAAGATATAAGATAATGCCCACAAATGCATAGGAAAGTGGCTGGCACGTGGCAAGGGTGAAATGAGTGTTTAAAAATTCCAAAGGGAAAAAGCTTTTATTCACACTTTAAGACAGGTTTGTTCCCATTGTAGAGGTAACATCCCATAGCTCAGGGAGATAAAAGACTTGCCCAAGTTCATGGGTTTATTAAAGGTTACAACTGACTCAAATTCAGGTTTTCTGCTTCAAGGGGAGCTTCTTTTTGCTTCATACATTAAATTCTGTAAATTAAATTTTCAAATTACATATATATATG
Organism: Cavia porcellus; assembly: GCF_034190915.1. Classification (NCBI taxonomy): domain Eukaryota; kingdom Metazoa; phylum Chordata; class Mammalia; order Rodentia; family Caviidae; genus Cavia; species Cavia porcellus. The sequence goes on from NW_026947495.1 coordinate 52,905,367, forward strand.
TAATCACTTATCTCATTTATACATTATGCAACCAGTAATTGTGATATGCAGAGTTTCTGTATAATGAGGTACCTTCCCTGAGTAACCCTCCATAAACATTTTAGCAAATGGAAGATCACATACATTCAGAGCATTATAGGGCTCACATCCGGGTTCTGAACCCACTTTATCAGTGACACTTAAAAACTGTTCTCAGATGAGATTCCCCACTAATGAGAGCCTACAAGACTGTTAAAAGCCAGTATTATTATAGCTGTATCTTTTATGGCCTGAAAGAAAATGAAGACTGGGTACTGAAGGTCACTGTAGAATAGTTCCAGAATAACCTCCACACATGAGCAATCCAACTCATTTCACTGCGGCAGCTGTGCTAAGCAGCATATTCTCTCTGGTCCTGTTTCAAAGCATGCACTTTGACTTTCCATGTGCCAAGCGCTGTGTTAGTGGCTGTAGAAACAGAAAGGAACCTTGGATTATAAAATGTTTACGAATCAGCGATATGAATATATTCATGTTTGTGTTTGCACTTCTAGATTATTAGATGTATCATCCAAATATCAAATTGGTTGTTATTCACCAACCCTAATTTTAGATTTATATAGGAGTTAGGGGAAATTTATACTTTTTAATTTGTATATCTCTCTTCTTTTTTTTGCATTTCTAAACCAAAAGATCATTTTATTTTATAATTTGAATATGTTAAAGTACGAATACAAGATTAGAAGTGAAACAATGCGTGAAACAAGAGTCTTCACAGAAGATAATAAAGGAACGACTGAGGAGTGCAGGAATGGATGCATATAAAGAATGGCAGTAATGGGGATAAGAAGGAGTTTGCTCCGTTCACATACATTGTGAACAGTAGAAAATGCTATCCTAGGAAAGCTTTACTGAAACATAATTCACTTCTAGGTAAAATTTATAAGGGCCCTAGTTATTTATCAGAAAGGTACTTCAGACTTTGGGAAAAGCATGTAGAGTTGCAGAGGAATGAAACCAGTTGAAGTGAGCAGGGAATGGTCACAGTGTTCCCTTTAATGTCTCATACAATGCATCGTCCTGTACTGTACTGTACTATAGGGTGTGATGGTGAGAAATTAGCTTATAGCACACAAATCGTGATGAGCTCTCAACAACTTGCTAAGGATCTTTGCACTTTATAGTCTAAAAGACTTTAAGCAGAGAACTATCATTTCTAGACTTGTTTCACACCAATCACTTATGGATCATTTTCTAGGTTCCATTCAATTCATCAAACATGTTTTACGTGATAGGCACTATTCTTGTTAGAAGGGATGGGTCTAATAACAAAACTCAGAAATCTACAAGTGCACTGAAATCAGCTCCTACAGGCTTGCAAGTGGTCATTTTTACATTTTTAGGTCAACATGTAATCTTAGTAGCTTGAATAGGCGTAACTGGAGCATTGATGCAATATAAACTGGCCTATGCTACCTATTATGGCTTTCTCCTCCCCAGGAAAGCTGATTATTAATCAATTACCAGCATATCCCTGGAAAAATCCAGAACTCATAGAGGTTATATTTGATATAGATATATAAATTACATCTGTAACACTGTATATAAAATAGATTTAGATATTTTTGATAAAAAGCCCCAAAGAGAAAAAATAGAATAAGATGCAGTTGATCAGGGCAAAGACTTGCAAAAAGAGAAAGCCTGTTCTCGCAAGACCCTGGGTGACAGTGCACCAGGCATGGTGTTGGGAGAGTGAGTCTCCCAGCCTAGCTGAGATAAATGGATGACAGGGCTTTTATGAGATGACACTGTGCAGAGGAAGGACCATTAAAGGACAAATGTTTTGCAAGGCTGTTGCCTTCTGGGCCATGGGATATGTGGAATAAAGTTTAAACAGAGGTAGTGATGAGATCTATCTGCAACAATTGCCATTTAATGCTGCTCAATATTCAAACCCTTGTTTTCACGGCTTCATGAATAATACCTGAAATTTGCAAAAAGATACCAGATTTTTGTCTGATGTAACTTTGTTTTACATTAATAAAACTGTTCTCTAGAAATACTTGAATTCCATGCTTTTTCCATACAACCTCATTCTCGTTACCTCTGAATCCTATAGGTGAAATCTTGGCCAATGAAGGAAGTTAACACACTTTACCAGGAAAACATCACTCTCTTGTCCTATTGCCAGAGGCATTAGCCACTGCTTTAGACACAGTGTCCAGATTCAAGCCCAGTAATATCTTCCCTGACTAAAGGAAAGAGGAAGCCATTTATATCCCTCTTTTGTATTTCACAATATAAAACCCATTAATATTAAACTATGAAGAAAGCATAAAGTCTATAATATAGGTCTTACTTTTACGTGTACTCTCATCAAATTGCAGTAGTATAAGTCTTTATTTATGCATATTGATTTTTAAGCGGTAAATTCTTAGAGTCACAGGCAGTATGTCCCTGATCTTGAGAAGAACATAAGATTATCAGTAGCAAGAAGCTGTTCAGTAAATACTACAGTGCTAGTGATGCTAACTGTGATTGAGTAAATGGCATGAACAGTGGCAATTTATTTTACTCCTGTAAGTAAGTAGATGTTTTTATTCTCAGTTTCACAAAGAATGAACTGAGACAGTGTTCAAAATCATAGTGAAAGCAAGTGTTAGAACCAAGGCAGTTTAGCAGAAGCTGCTGCACAATCAACATTTAGAACTAAAGAGAGGATAAAGACCCTGTACTCCAGCCACAGTCTGCAGGACTTGCAGGGTGAGGGAAGACCTTTGTTCTCCCTCGCACTTTCCTTCATGATACAACATTAGAGACCAGAGTCCAACCTTGGGAAAAGCGTGGCATGCAAATGTCCACTATGTGTTATGTAAGAATGAATGAAATAAAAGTTTTTAAAGACCTTGATCATGCAACAAGGTTGTATGCATGTCATAATGATAAACATAACAATATTTATCAAAGACTTTCTATGTAGCTGTTACATTCAGTAATAAATCTATTAAAATATCTTAAACCATAATGTAGCTATGAAAATAATTTTTTAATAAATGTGAAACATTTCTCTGGGGGTACATGTTTTTCATCTTATTTCGGAGAATGTATAGGCAAGCTGAATAAATCAGCATCAGTTTATTTCAGTCAATAGTATATTAGTAACCAGCTGAATTTTCATTATTTATCATCTAGTTCATGGTATCTCTGGTATGAATACAAGCTCAGTGATTAAAATGTAGGAGTCGTGTATCTTTACAATACAAATAGCATGTTCATTCTTTGTGATTTCTGAGCAATGTAGTACATAGATAAAATAGTTAACAAATGTAATCCCAGGACTTGTGAGGTGCACATTATTGAAAGCATACAACATCAATAGAATGAATATATGCCACTTTCTTTTCACTCTGTTTCAATTCTCTGATAGGTACAGCAGTGATCAATACAATAAGACTCAGCACTTCTCCATCAAATTTGTTTTTAGTACGAACATTGAAAACTAATACTTCTTACTTGTCTAAGATGGAATAAATGTGTAATACAACAGTTTAACCATGCCAGCCTTTCAGTAGATGTGAGATACCTTGTAAGACTGTTCAGAAGACCAATATTTACAATAGTTATATTAATTATACATCCTACATTGATGTAATAGAATGATGTCTTTTAAAAACTTCTAAATTTGTGTAAAAATGGTAAATTGAAAAAATAACAGGTTTCATGCATCTGTGTAAAGTACAGATTTAAAAGAATTTAGTAGATATAATCAATGACTCAATTATTTAAAGTGGTAAAATTTAAAAACTGAAAAAAATATGAGAGTTTATTTTTCTAAAAATCACTCTTTAAAAGCATTCAATCTCAGTGAAAAGTACAAACAACTTTTGGTAAGATTTTCTAAGAAGAAAATCTATCACTTGTAACCTATGTTTTTAATATAAAATTCTTTCTGTGTCAGAGTTTCTTTTCTTTTTGGTAGATTTTTCAGTTGATAAAAGCTAAAATGTCTCTAGAATGAACCCAGACTTCAAATAATTTATAAAACCTTAACATTATATAGTCATGCTATCTGTATCTAAACAGCTAAAGCATTGTAATAGTTAAAACTCATCCATTTAATATCACTAATTATTTTCCTTCTGCAGTTTTGATGGGTTAGTTATAGCCTGAAATAAAAAACACTGCGGTAAGGACAACTGTACAGCAAGGTTAAGTGCCTTCTTGTCTTCAGTACCAATAATTACCTTTAAACAAAAAAAGGCTGTTTTCAGATTTGACAGTTAATTTACTAATGAGTATGTGGACCCAATTTATAATAAAATAATATTGACCAGAAATAATCCTGCATTGGTACTCATCTGAATTATTTTATTGTTCATGTCCTCTATTAAATAAATTGGAAAGGATTAATTTTGCAAGATGGGATTGTCAGAGACGGCTGCATAAACTAGATGCATGTCAGCACTAAATTTAATTATTGATCACAATACAATAGTGCTGAGTGTTCCAATCCCTAAACAGCTTCCAGTAACTATCAGCAGATTCCAAATATAGAGACTGAAGTAAAAATTTGATTGCAGATGACTACATTTTTAATAAATAAATATTTCATTGGCACTAAATAAAAATTTAATTTTACAGCACTGCTTAGATCATTCACTGAACTGTGGATCAAACGAGTGATGAATGGTGGTGATTCCTTTTAGATACAAATTTTATTTTAATGGTACGATAGATTCAATAGTCATGGGATAATCTTGATCACATCATTCTGGTAAATAAATAAAACTTGTAAAGAGAAGGGCATTTGAAATGCACAATTATGCTGTCAAAGAGCATAAAGAAGCATCTAACTGACCTGCATGCATATCTGAAATTTGGAAGCATGCTCTACCACACATAGTAGACTGCTACAATATACAGAGAACAGTACTAGAATATAACTTGACCTATGACAATATGACACCAGTTAGAAAATTTGAAAGTTGATTTGATTAATTGCCTATAAAATATGTAATAAATCAGGTTTTCCAAATGAAATTAGGATCTTTATACATGAATGGTTGAATTGTTGAGCAAATATGACTGATCATGGTGGCCACTATATGAATTGATAAATCATTATGATATAATGAAAAATCTTCCTTAAATTTATCAGCCAAGTGGATTTATAGGTGTTCCTGCTGGAATCTGAGTTAGAATCATCTATTGAACTAAATTATATAACGAATTCTATCAACAACATACATGTATCCTTACTTTCAAAACTACTCTCAATTAAAATTAATATTTTCAGTGAATACAGTGCTTTATTATATAACCACAAAACTTTAGTTTAAAATGAAAAGAAGATATATATTTATAGTGCTATTATACTTTATGTGACAGGTATTTATTTCATGGAGAGGGTTCAAATAAAAACAGAAAGCTACCTAATATCAGAAAGCAACAGTCATTTTATTTTCAATCAGTTAAAAAAAACAGCTAAATTGCCTGCTGGATAAATCTTAAAGGAAAAAAATTGCTTATCATTTTATCAAGAATTTATAGAGTGAAATTTGTACAAATGTTGATTAGATCATTTTGACTCATGTAACCCATTTCTAACTTGATATGAAACTTTGGAAATTAATATATTGCTTTAATTTTGATAAGCACAGTGAGGGAGAAAGTTATCATTATTCTAATAAATTTTTAACACGTATCTTGACAATTTTTCAATTTTATCTGACCTTTGAACAATAGTTCTACACATAATTCTTTACTCTAAAATTCATCAGTTTGACTTGAAGATGAATGAATTCTTCTATCTTGAAATTAAATATAGTTACTCATTCTTACATTATTGTAGTAAATTAATAAGTTAAAAATAAAGTTTTTGAATTAATTTCAGAATTTGCTTATTTATATGAAGCATAGTATACTAAAGTCCAAGCTTCTTCCACGGCCAAGCGTGTGAGGTGTTATCTGAATTTTTAAAAATTATTCTTAATAAAACAGTCCAATTTTGGACATATATTACTATTAAAATCTAAAAATACACACCGTATATTATGTTTATATTACCAAATTATTAAAAAGTTTCTATATATCATGATAATTAAAAATATCAAATATACCAAGTGAAATGAATTAATTACAATCTCAATGCTACTTCAGATATTCAGAAAGGAGTAAAATAGGGTATTATTTTGTATCATGTAGAAAATCCAAATTAAATAGGTGAAACAATAAAAAGTGTTTCTTGACTACTTTCAGTAAACTGAGAATAGGAAAGAGGTCTTAGGACAAAGTTGAATAAAGGCTTTAAGTCCATCTATCTACAAGTGTCTCAGCTGGCCCCATTTCTGAATGTCACTTTCATTCTCCTGCTGTCTTATCTCATAACTTCACAGTATTTGTCTCATGGTACAAACCTAAGGTAGTGGAGGAGGGAGCTGCAAATCTGCCCTGCAAAGCAACGCTGACTCAATTGCTTATTTTCTTTCCTTGCTTGTTTCCCTCCCTTCCTCTCTTACTTGCTCCTTCCCTTCTTCCCTCCCTTTCTGTTTTCCTCCTTCCCTCTTTCCTTCTCCTTCTCCATCTTCTCTTGACACAAATTATCACTATGCAATTCAGGCTGGTCTTGAACTCACTACGTAACTAGGTTGCCCTCCGACTCACAACAGTCCCACTGCCTCACTCTCATGCTCGCCACCACACCCAACTCAAAACTCAATTCACTGTTTTCTTTAGGCCCCTGAACTAAAAATGGATTTTACATTTCTAAATTGTTGAGGAAAAGATCCTAAGAAGAAGAATAATTTGTGACACATAAAAATTATGTGAAATTCAATTTTGCAATATAAATAAGTGAATCTTTAGTGGAACATAGCTATCTGCAATCACATGTGTACATTTGTGACTGCTTCCATGGAAGAACTGCAGGAATGGTATCAGTTTCCCAAAAAATATCCTGAGTTCAACCTTAAGGGGTAACCATAAACACCATCGAAAGGTGACTGCCATCCATTGATTGCTTTACACCTGGATCTCTCCATAAAATAATGAGACAAAAGGGAGAGGATTGTTGTAATTCATTTAATCTATTTTTTCTGTCCAGTATGGATGCTACAAGGTAGTCTTGGTTGATGAGGAAATGTGATTGAGAAATTAAAGTTTTAATTTTATTTAATTTTAATATTTATTTTAATCAATCTAATAATTACGTATGCTCTAAATATACTTCATGCAACATAAATATGTGAGTTTATATTTGACTGTAAACTTCGTAAAATATAAACAGAGGAAAACTATTTAGGTAAAGATTTAATATCCAAACTGAGGTGTATCAAAGTACAAAGGACCAAACTACTTAAAATCTTGGTTGATATACTACAAAAAGTGTAAAATATTTTATTATTATTCATATTATTTACAGATTAAAATGATATTTAGATTTACATATTAAATTACTTTATTATCGAGAGACCTAGCTTTGATCAATCAATTTTTACTATTATCAAAGATTTATGTGTTATTTCTTGCTACAAGGGTTTAAATGCTATATAGGCAATAAATACCTATCTACTATAAATGCAACTGCTAAAATGCTTCCTTGATTTCCTTAAACACCACCTAAATCCTCTCAAAATTCAACAAAAGCACTTTTTTAGTAAAGAACCAAGCTGATTTACAAAATTAAAGTACGAGGGGAAAGGATTGCTTCTGGTTTCACAAATTAAATATAGCAGTCATGCAATCATGTGTACCTCTAGAGGAAGCTGCTGTAACAAAGAGTTTCTAAAATATACTGACTTTGTTCAAAAAACAAAATTAAAAAGAGGCCTGGGGATTAGCTTAGTGGTAGATCATTTGCCTACTATGTTCAAAACCCTAGGTTCAATCCCCAGCACTGAAAAACAAAAACATTTCTTTCCTATACAAAACAGTAATGGATGATAAATCAGCTGTCCTTCTTTCATTAGTCAAGAAATCCAAAATCCTTCTAGTTACCACAAAATTGCATCTCTCAGACATCTGCAAGAAGAAGCAAAATTGACCAACAGTTTCAGCTGTTACCTCTCTGGTTCCACCATTACCTGGGAGGTCACCCCTCAGTCAGTGACTGTGCTTATCAGAGATACTAATGTGAATCCTTCCTACAGAATATAAATCTAACAGGCAACTATACCAAGAGGAGTCCATGTCACCCTTAAAGAAGGGTAAGGAAGTTTTTCACTTTTCCTGCTCAACTCTCTATTCTTTCTCAAATTCTACTGAACACCTGGGGGCTCTCCTTAGTTATTCTCAAACTCTTTCTCCCTATCCTTTGGAGTGTTTCCTATAATAAATTTCCTGCATGTCCAATCCTGCTTATGTCCCTGCTTTTAAGAGGACATTGGCTACCATTCTTGTGTGCTGCTGCTATGTTGTCCGCTAGCTATTGCACTTGTCATCATGGTTAAACCAAGCTGACCAGTAATACTCCCGCTACAGGTTGTGAGAATGGTATAAAAGACAGTTCACACATGATCACTATTTAAAAAGTTGAGCTAGAACTTGCACAAGTCCCTTTCCCGCAAGTCATAATAAACAACTTAATCATATGATCACATCTACTGACAAGAAGGGAAGATAATCTAGTCTCTAGTCAGGAGGATGGGCTCTTCTAACAATCAGTGGAACTCTAAGTTAAAAAGAAAAACAAAAACATCGTAGAAGACATTTAGAATTTTCTGGCAAAATATCCATTAAGATTTTGATGTTTGGGAAATTATTTATCATTTTTCTTCTAGCAATTATAAATAAAGTACATGCTGCTTGGTCTGTGGAAGCTATCATACTACAGTGATATGAGTCTGGAAGACTTTGCTGGTACCATGCTGATTTCATCACAGTAGTTTTGTAGTATATTTCAAGTCAGAGATTATAATTCTTCCTGCCTTGCTTGTATTGCCCGGGATTGCTTTTGCTATTCTAGGTCTCTTTTATCTCCAAATGATTTTTTGGATGTTTTCTCTAGTTCTGTGAGGTTTGCTAGCAGTGTTTGATCAGGATTTTGTTAAATCTGTCTAACAGTTTTGGAAGTATGACCATTTTTAAAAGTTTACTTCTTCCTATCCATGAACAAGAGACAACTTTCCATTTTTTGATATCCTGTTCAATCTCTTGTTTTAGAGTTCTGTAATTTTCAATTATAGATCTTTTATTTCCTTCATTACATTGATTCCTAAGTATTTTATTTTTTATGCTATGTGAAGGTTGTGGATTCATAATTTCTGTCTTAGTGAGTTTATTGTTTGTGTATGGGAATGTTACTGATTTTTGAATGTTGAATATAGCTATGCTACTGAATATATATCCACTATATTACTGAATTTGGTTAGTAATTCTCAGTCTTTTGGTGAAATTTTGGGATCTTCTATGTAAAGTATCATGTCATCCGTATATAATGATAATTTAACTTCTTTTCGGATCCTTATTTCTTTTATTTCTCTGTCTTATCTAACTGATCCAGATAATGTTTTAAGAACTATACTGAATAGGAATGAGGATAGTGGGCATCCTTGTCTTGTGCCTAATTTTAGTTTGAAAGCTTTCAGATTTTATCCAATTAGTATATTGTTGGTTTGTCATAAATGACTTTTATCAGATTGAGGTAAAGACCATCTATTCTGATTCTCTATAGGGTTTTTTTTATCATGCATAAGTGCTAGACTATCACAAGTTTCTGCATCTATTGAGATGATTACATGATTTCCACCTTTGGTTCTTTTGATATGATATATTAAGTTTATTGATTTGCGTATGTTGAACTATCCCTGCATTCCTTGGATGAGTTCCACTTTTTTATGGTGTGTAATCTTCTGATTAATTTGCTGCATTCTGTTTGCTAGTACTTTATTGAAGATTTTTGCATCTATGTTTATTAGTGAGATTGGTCTGTGGTTCTCTTTTTTGGTGGAGTCTTTATTGGTTTGATACTTGACTCTAGAAATGAGTTGGGAAGTAATTGCTTCCCTTTCAATTTCATTAAAGAGTTTGAGGAGTGTTGGCATTAAATCATCTCTAAATTTCTTGTAGAATTCAGCCATGAATTCATCAGGACCTATGCTTTTCCTTGTTGATAAGGTTTTTTTAAAATCAATTTTCTATTTTCAATATTTTCTGTTGCATTAACTAATAGAGGGTTATTCAGAATTTTAATATCTCTTGATTCAGTTTTTGTAATTCATATGTTTCTAGAAATTTGCCCATTTCTTCTGTTTTTCATTCTTCGTGAGTAAAGGTTTTTGAAGTGTGAGCTTCTGAATTTCCACAGAATCTATAGTGATTTCACCTTTTTCATTCTTTACTGAGTGAATTTGAGTTTTTTCTTTCCTTTTCTGATAAGGTTAGCTAGGGGTTTATCAATTTTACCCATTCTTTCAAAGAACCAATTCTTCGATTCATTAATTCTTTGTATTGTTTCCTTAGTCTCAATTGCATTAGTTTCTGTTTGGATCTTTATAATCTCCTCCCTTACATGCACTTTGAGGTTAACTTGTTCTTTTTCTAGAAACTTAAGGAGCAACATTTAGTTGTTTATTTTTTCTTGTTTTGCTTTTCAGATGTAAAAATTCACCACTATACAAAATTTCCTACTGAGGATTGCTTTCATTGGGACCCACAAGCACTAGTATGCTGTATTTTCATTTCTTTTGATTGTTTGTATTGTTTAATTTCCTTTTTAATTTAATCTGTGATCCATTGTTGTTCAGGAAGGTGTTACTTAATTTCCATGTGTTTATGGAGCTTTGCAGTTTGTCATTAATTTCTAATTTTATTGCACTGTGGTTAGATAATATGCATGAAATAATATCAGTTCCTTCACATTTTTGTAAGCATTTTCTATGGGGTAGTATATTCTATAATTTAGAAAACATTCCATGTGCAAATGAGAGGAATGTGTATTCTAACGTTGTTGGGTGAAACACTCTGTAAACATCTACTAAGTCCATTTGTTGACAAGTTTAGTTCAGTTCTGTTACTTCTTTCATGATTTTTTTGTCTAGTTGTCTTATATAGTTGGGTGCTCCCATATTTGGTGCATACATATTTATGATTGTTATTTCTTCATCTTGATGTTTTCCCCTAACAAGTAACAACTTTTTAAATCTCTTTTGATCATTCTTAATTTGACGTTCACATTGTCTGCAAACAGAATAGCTAACCCTGCTTTTTTCTGGGTTTCTGTTGAATAGAGAATTGCTTACCACCCTTTGACTTTCAGTCTGTGACTTTATTTTTGAGTTAGATATATTTCTTGTATACAGCATATCATTGTATCTTGTTTCTTGATCCATTCTGCCAATCTGTTTCTTTTGATTGGTGAGTTGTGATCACGTACATTGATGGAATAATTGATGTGTATTTGTATTTCTTTGTCATTTTATTTTCCTGCTGTTGGATCCCTACTTTCCCCTTTGTTTAATTGCTTGCAATGCCTGGTGAGGTTTTCCCTGTTGTTCTGGGAACTGAACTGTAGTCATTTTTATCTCCATGTAGAGTAACTTTCAATATGCCATCTAGGATTCTTTTGATGAACATGATTTTTTTATGTTGCTCTTTGTTATGGAAGTATCCTTTTTCTCCATTAATTTTGAAAGATAGTTTTGCAGGGTATAACAATCTGAGCTGGAAGTTGTTTTCTTTCAGCACTTGAAATACTTGCTTCCAAGCTCTTCTTGACTTGATGATTTGTGTGAAGTCTTGCATGATTCTGATGTGCTTTCCTGTGTAGGTGATTTGTTTCTTTTCTCTAACAGCTTTTAATATTTTGCTCTTGTGCTGAATTTCTGGGATCTTAATTATCATTTGTCTGAGTATAGGTTTATTTTAGATATGGCTAATTAGAGCTCTATATACCTCACTTATCTGTAAGTCAGAATTCTTTTCCCATGCTTGGGAAATTTTCTGCTATTACTTCTGCATATAGTTTTTTGCATTGCCTTCCAGCAATTGAATTGTTGTTTCCTGATCTTCTGTTATTTTAAGGAACTCTTTTCCTGTCATGATCATTAATTGCAGTTCTGTGTTCAAGGTCAGAAAATCTGGCTTCAATTTCATTCAACCACTTCTGTCAGCTTTCAGTGCATTTTTAATACCTTGGATATCTGTTTGAATTCATTTCAAGCATTCAATTTCTTTCTTATATTAATCATTCACTGTTTCCATCCTCTATTAACCTCTACTTTTTCTATCTCTTCTCTAGATTTGCTGAGCAATTCCTTTACAAATTTTGACATTTATTTTTTTACCTGAGAGATTATTTCTGATCTAATTTCCTCTGTACCTCATGTTCACTAACATTGGCTGCTATCATTTCAGAAATTTCAAGTGGTGTCTTCCAATATCTTCGATGTTAACGTTTCCTTTTTCGTTCTGAGTAGAATGGAGGTCTGAACTTGCATTTTGCTTTTGTGTCATGCCACTTTCTATTTCAAAAAATTTTTTTATTTTGTTTTCTATGGTGATCCTTGTGGGGTTTTGTAATAGGTAGTTATGTCACTAGTATCAAGGCCTCTCTAGGAAAAGTCTGTTCTTCAAGGATGTCTTATGTGTGTAGGAGATTCATAGTTTGAATCTGGTACAGAATCATCCTAACCTCCCAATTAATTAATAATGAGATGTTTTTATCTGTTTGGCTTGGTCTCTTGGTTCTTCATTGTAGGGCTGTGGTGAGATTATTAGAGCTTCTCAATATAGTTACACAAGGAAGAACAACTGGTTACAACAGATATGACATCATCACTAAAGTAGTAAAATTAGCAATAACGATTGCATCAAGCTCAGTTCAAAAACTTACACACTATAGTAACTATTGATTTTGTACTTTAATATCTAGATGTAGAGTCTATGGTTACATAACAGAACCAATCATAAAGGAGGAATTTGTATGAAAAGTGTTTCCTCTTAGTAGAGTGGTTTTACCCTGTCTTGAGAAAATTTAGGGCAGAGAGTGTACACAACAAAGATAACTGCAAAAACAGTAGAAGCAAGGCTGATAGACAAAGGATGATCACACAAGGTTTGGGGAAGTAAGAAGGATATAAGAAAAAAATAATGAAGAAGTATTGGAGGGATTATCTGAACTTGGTCTCTGGGTTTTGGAGATAGCATTAGTTTTCTTTAGTTGGAGTCCTTCCCAGCAGTTTAGAAAAGCAAGAATAGAAGACAAAAGAAAAGAATGGGGGAAAAAAGAAAAAAAGGAAGAAAAGGTTATGAAGAAGTAAAAGAAAAAGGAGACAAAAAAAATTGAGAGATAGTGGCTGTTTACTGAGTCCTGGATCTTTCCCAAACTAGTTGCTGGTCCTGCAGAAGCCTCAGTCACCTGTTGGTTCATATTGTTATTGTTACCTTTTACTTTTGATATCTCTCACCTGTCCACCCTGTATTCCTCAGTTTGGATCCTATTGTGTGCTGGCATTCTTTCTGGTCTCTGGGCCTTTCATGAGGTTGAGCACTAGCAAGGAGGGGTTCCCTCCTCCAGCATTGCTCACCTGGGTTTCTGAGGTGACTGAGAGGCAATGCTAGCATCAAAGTATTTAAATCCATTCTTACTGTTTCACACTATATTTCAAACTGGCTAATCTCTTAAGGAACTTTGTAGTAGCATGTAGCATATTAACTTCCACTTAGACTGAGCATATCAACCACATCTTTGTATATAACAGTGAACATGACAAGATGTTAAACAATATGGACATGGTCAAATAAATTATAAATTAGCCATAAGATATAATAATGTGCAACCACAGAAATAATACAACAATTCCACAATACTTACAGCAATATTAACATTAAAACAAAAGAAATGAACATTATTATAGCATACTATTTCATTGGTTCATATACACATGTACTGTATATATTTAAAATAAATCAAGTTTCTTACACATCAACACATTATACGTGCTAGATACCAAAACCTTATGAACATTTGCTTCTATACTCAGTTTAATTTATTCTTAATCAATAGGTTTATAGAATAACAGCTGATTCTAATATTCCAAATCCTTTATGTTTGTGTCTAGCATTTCCAGGCATAGCAATGAAGAATCTATAGTGTATATATATATATATATATATATATATATATATATATTTACATAGTCTCACTGAATAAGATCAGGTTTCTATGACTATAGAAGAATGAAGGATTAGAGTTGGGGTTGTAAGTCAGTGGTAACGCGCTTGCCTAACACACACAAGGTCTTGAATTCAATCCTCAGTGTCTCACACACACACACACACACACACACACACACACACACACAAAGGAATGGAGGGAGTAGAGAGGAAGCAAGCAGTCTTAGCCAAGCCACTCCAACTTGGACATCTCAGTATATGTCAATCATGTAATATTACATGATTAAAATAAAAATTAGATAAAACTAAAAAAAAGTTTTTCAAAGTTTTCTTGTTTTTGTTTTTTTGGTGTGATTTTTTTGTTTGTTTGTTTGTTTGTTTGTTTGTTTTGCTGATTAGGAAATTTGGGTTTGGATTGACTAAGTAAGAAACAGAAGAAAAGGATATCACCTGAAAAGATATTTAATTACCCATGACATGAAATCATTAATTATTGTCCAGATCTTTAATACATTTAATGTGTCTCCAACCAATTCAGTTTTCAAGATAGTGCTTGATTCTGAATTAAAGTACTCAGTATTTATGTATGTTTCATTTGCTTTATAAAACCTTATTTTCCTTAGAATATCTCTCATATTGTCTCACTCCAATGGTTCTCATAAACTGTAATAAAATTCTTTTGTACATATATTTAATTTACATTCATGTCATTACTTAAATTATATTCAACTCTTTATTATCCTAGTGTAAGTGTATCACAGTCATATTAATATATTGAGTCACTTCTAAAATAAGCAAGATATTTTAGGTCCACTACTATGAATTAATGCATTTGTTTTATTTATTCCCATTTATGTAATTTTTATTATTTGTTAATGTAAAAATGAATATATGCTCCAATTTTCCTTCTAATTTCTTCTGCTCCAAAAATTTTTGCTCTCCACTATTCCTCATTTCTCTCATGAGGTTTAAAAGTCAAAACACATATTTTCACTCATTGTAGTATTTATGCTCACTTATATTTATCTCTAATACATTTCAATACCACTTCACTATGTGTTATGTAAACACATTATTAACATAAAAATAAAAGTTAAATTGCTTTTACGTTGCTCAGTCATGGTTGGGATCTGGATGAAATTTCAGAACAAAGCAAATATAATTCCTTGAGCATGTCTTTACAATAACATTTCTAGTATTTCACACAATAAAACCCATAGAGTAATTTCTTCCTTAACAAGAGTACACTTCAGATAACCAACGTCAACTTTTAGAAACCACAAGCCCCTGTATCAGGCAGTAAAAGGCTCCTGAAATCAGAAAAAGCAGTTGTCACAAAAGTCTTGTAATCTAGATTAGGCATGGGATTATCCTCAAAATACAACAAATTGATTTAGTGTGCATGTTAGGCTAAGGTAAGTAAAGAGTACAGGGTAAATCATACAAATCCAGAAGTCATTGAATAGATTAGAGATACATATTTCTCAAGAGGATGCTAGCAAAATAATGGGAGATGCAAAGGTCTTTATTTAGTCACTCATTCATCCCACAGGTGCATATCATACAGCAAGGGTTTAGCCCTATTCCAAGTTCTTGGCATGTAACAGCAATTGAAACAGATGAAACTTCTGGTCTCATAGGTCTTACAGTTTACTTGGGAGAGGGCTGTTTAGATAGCTGTCTGACAAATGAGCAAAGTACTTCATTGAGAGGCTGATGATGAGCAGGAAAAAATGTGCATATGTTTAAAAGAACAGGGAGGCAGGGGCTGGGGATTTAGCTCAGCGGCATAAGCGCCGGCCTTGAAAGCAGGCAGTCGTGAGTTCAATCCCTGGTACCGATAAAAACGAAAAAGCCAAAAAAAAAAAAAAAAAAAAAAAAAAAAAAAAAAAAAAAAGAACAGGGAGGCAATATTTGCAAAAAAAAAAAAAAAAAACAGTGAGAAGGCAAGGTACTGGGCACATAAGGATAAACCTTGGGACAAAAGACAGAGTATAAACATAAACTGTGAGTGATTTGACCGAGGAACAAGAATGTGGCCAGTGTGGCTGCATCACAGTAGAAGACAAATACATACTGATAGAAAAATAGATGGAAACAAACCAAACATTTAGGTTACTTAGCACTTTACAGGCTGTGCCACAGGGCCTTCATTTTTTTAAGTCCTCAAGAAGCTATTTGAATTTCATATGTATCTATAAGGTAATGATCCCAGAATTTGCTGGAAAATCAGTTTGCAGAGTATAAGACAGTAGTAAACATTTTCTTCCAAATATTTTAGCCTAGACCAGAATAGCCTAACCTAGAATAGTTATTTTCTAAAATGAGGAAAACAGGAACCACTTTATGAGAGCAAATTAGGAATTTATTTAATGACCTATTAAATTTAGAGGAACATGAGATACCCAAACAGAGATAATGAATGATGATTTGGATTAGATTTAATTACAGATTGATGTTTAGGATTAGAAATAGGGTTTTAAATCGGAACTTGGTAGCTATCAGTTTATAAATGATATTTAGAGATATAGTGTGCATAACAGTACCCTGACAAACAATACAAGCAGTGAAGAGGACTAATGCATGAAAACTGAGCTCTGGAAGAGTAAGTGGAGCTAGCGATGAAGGCTTAGTGAGAATTGTCCACATGATAGAAAAAGAAACCAAAATATAATGAAGTCTCAGGAGCCAAAAGAAGCTCGTTTCAAAGAGAAGTGAGTGATCAGCAGTGATCAACTCTGCTACATGCTGTCACCGGGTCAAATAAGATGAAGGATGAGACTGGACAACTGGATGTAGTAACATCTCAAACACCATTAGTCTCAAAATTAGCAGCAAGGGAGTTTTAATGGAGAGTAGGATATAGGTCTTATGGGTTGCGTATTTCACAAAATAGAAATGAAGGACTAATAAAGTAGACAAGGTAACAGAACTATGTTAGTTGACATTCCATTACGACAACAACATACTTAAAAGAAGGGGAAGGTTTCTTTTGGGTCACAGTTTCAGAGGTTGCAGTTCATGACCACTTGGACCTGTTGCTTTTATCTATGGTTCCATAATAAATCATGGCAGGAGTGTGTGCAACGGAGGCTGTTTAAGTCATGATGGCAAACTGGGATGCAAAAGAGAAAAACAGTGAGAAGACAGGATCCCGGTGTCCCTCTCAAAGTGAATATCCAGGTCACCTTTGTCCCATACAGTCAACAAACTCCCAATACTGCTAGGGGCTGGTGAGCAAGGTTTTTGCACCTGGGCCTTGGGGTACATTTAAAACTCAAACAATAGCAAAAATTGAAATATGAATGCTACCAATAGTATATGCTGTAACAAAAACTAATCTTGACTATTAGTGGGCTGTTTATCACAAAGGAAATATGTCAGAGGTAAATTTTAGAAGAAGAGAATGATGTGAAATCAGGATTAAATGGCTGAACTATAAACCCAGGACACTTTTCTGTGCACACAGAGAGGCCTGCATGCACATACATTGTGTGTGTTCGTACACACACACACACACACACACACACACAGAGTCTTTCATATCACCCAAGAAAGGAAAGCTTTGTTAATGTTTATGAAGGGTTAGAAGATCATGCATATTTCTCAGTATCTACTGCAAACCGCAACAGTATATTACATGTGACTTTTGTCCTCTTTTCTATTAATTAAATGTCTTAATTTAACTTTCAAAAAGAGTCTTTTTCTTTTTTCAGATAATTCCAGGAGTGCTAGGAAATGAAGAACATGTCAACTGGCAGTATTCTATGAAATCAATTACGTGGGAGAATCCATATAACAAATGCACTCTGATTCAGGTGTTACATGTCTAAAATTAAGACTACTGTTTTAACAAATGTGCCTGTTTCCTTAGCAACTCAGAATGACAGGTGCCAGAAGGAAAGCAGTAGAGAACAGAAGAGCAAACAGGCAAATACAGCAGTGTGGGCCCACTTGGTATTAAGCACACTCTGTTCTACCTAGTTCAGTGACGTCAAAGCCCTGTATTGTTTTGCTGTAAAGTACAATGATTAATCCTTACTATAATGGACCTGAGTCATCAAGAAATAGTTAAATTGGTCCAAACAAATTCTCTTATCTACAGCATGTAATACAATTTTGAAAAGATACTTATCAAATGTTGGTAAAATAAAGTGTTTTGAGAGATTGGCTTCAGTCATTTAGCAGGCATCAACTGATGTCAGATAGAGATAGAAGGCACTAAATAAACTTGCTGAATTGCTATGAAAGACTTGGAAATACTTTTGGTAAATAAATTTATTATTAATACATTGTTATCCAATAAATTAAATTAATTCAAAAACCAATTTCTGTCCATAAGATGATTATATTTAGCCATAGGATAAGAGATAAGTCAATGTATCTTCCCCCTTTTGGAGCACACATTCGAGGAGCAAAAAAGGTCTGTTCTGTCAGTCAGAAAAAGAGTCTGTGTCGTCCAGAATGATCAATATTCTGGAAAATGAAAAAGTTGTTGCCCACATGGTCACAATCAAAGTATTATTCATGGAAGACAGTGAATGAACTGCTTAATAATGAACTGCTAGAAGTTCCTGTGGAGGAGATAAGCATGAACTTTCCACCAAGAATGGATAGAGAAGATTTCTGATATCTGTAGTGGTTTTCCAAACAACATCTGTTAAGAAACCTGAGTATAATGAACCCTCATATTGCATTGAAGGGAATTTTATACTTCAGCTATAGGAGAATGAAACTTCAATTGTTCTTTTACCTGGGGAACTTAGATATATGTGTCATTTGTACTGTATTTGAACTAAAGTGTAATGACTACCACAAGAATCTGTTAGATTTTCAAGTAGAATTTTTAACTACCTATTAAATGTATCTACTGGATTATCCTGTCACTTTGAATGTGAAGTAATTCCATATATCATATTAGTTTTAGCAACACAAAGAATAGCAATGATAATATAAATGTTTATAAATATAAATACTCAGTGTATTTGTGTCAAAATCCAAATTTCTCTACATATTCTTTAAAAACATCTTATGGACTCCTTTTCCTTATTAATGGTAGCATAAATCTCCCAATGAATTAAAACCACCAAGTCTTAAAACCACCAACTTGGTCAGTTCTTTCCTCCTTTTCCATCTCTGGCACCCGATGTATGAGAACTTTTAAGTGCTTGCAGTCCCACTGCTCTTGAATGATCATTCAGCTTGTAGTCAGAATGATCTAATACATCACCACCATCCTAAAGCAGCTAGTGTCTCCCCACTGTCTGTGGTCCCCCATATCCAATCCAAGGACTCAAAGTACTCAAAATACCCTTTTCTACAATCCCTAAGTTAAGTTACTATGTTTCCCACTTTACTCTGGCACCCTGCTAGCACCGAACTGTTGGTGGTCCTCTGTCTCACTTTGCCAGCCCTTTTGTGCTTTGCATTTGGTCCATCTGCCTGGGAAGCCATTCTCTTTATTGTAAACTAGCCTGCCTTTTATACAGCATTTAGAGCTGTTCTAGGCATCATTTATTTCAGAAAGCTTTCTCAAATTACCTGTATTATTTTGCATATGCTGAACATCACTGAAGTTGTATTTGTCTGTTTCTTTCTACCATCAGGTTGTACACTGGTTGAGAATAAAAGATGTGTCTTGTGTTTTATTTCAAGAGCACTGTCAAAGAAGGGAACACTTAACAGGCACAAAATAAAATCTGCTGAGTCACATTAACTAATTTTTATACAAGTTCTTTTAAAGTCTAGCTCCCCTTTTTCTCCCTCAATTTACTTTTTCCATCAAACTCCTTCCAAATATTGTGATCCTCAGTCCTTCAAAAAGCATTGTGTCTTTCCTTCATCCTATGTCTGTTGATGTCTTTGGTAATCTAAGCCAAATACACACTCAGTTCATTTGCATAACGAAGCTTTCTAGATTTCATATATAACTTATAACTTCTTTCAGTTATTTAAAGTATTGATAACCATTATTCAGATCTACATCTCAAATACTATCTCAATTACTTTAAAAAATCTAAGTGTAGAGTTTTTAAAAAATATACAATTTTTTGCTATGGTCTCCAATATGTTCGCGTCTAATGTGTATTAGCACTTAACACACCTCTGTGCAGTGGAAAGTGCCCAATCAGAGTTGTTGTGTATGAAAGACTAGTAACAAAAAGAAATGAAGAGATGGAAATAGGAGGAGCTGCAAAGAGAGAGTGAAAAAGCCTTCCCTAAAAAGGGATAATAGAGTCCTTCACTAAAAGAGATCAAAGACTAACATAATCTCAGGCAAAAAATAGGGCAAATGAGAAGATTATCTACACCTTCAAAAAGTGTCTCATGCTTTGGGACTCAGATTTACTAGCATTTTTCAAGTTTCACTAAATACCACCAACAGTACATTTCTTTGCCCCTAATACTATGCTTAAAAGTGTCAACTATGTCATTTCTGCTTTTCTCCTGAGAATGCTGAAAAAATGCTCATTAAAGAAAACCAAAGGAATCTGAAATAGGATGCATTCTCTGAACAGGAAATTGAGGCTCTTGAAGCTATGGCAGTAATGTCCTGGTGCCTTTAGTGACACAGCTGACCCTATGATTGTCAAGTTCCCTATTTCTTCTATAGTGTTACCTGAACATGATATGCCAACTGCTAGTCTGCAATTTTGCATGATTATTTCATAGGAGATATCCTTTTCTTTCCCCAAACAAATTTTTCTATAAACTCATTTCTGCACAGAACCCCCAAGGCAGGGATATATCCCCATAAGACTACTGATTTTAAGGGAACTAGATCTTTTCTCTGAGTGTCCATCAAGCTTCCAGTTCTCCAGGAACCATAAAAATGAGATCTTTTGGGCTCTTAAGTAACTGGAAATTCTTCACACTATGTTATTGTTTCAGCAGCTCATGCAAGGACTTTTATCCTTTGTCTGTTCTTTATTTCTCAAAGAACAGAAATAGAACTGCCAAAATGCCACAAGGAAAGCTATTCTCGTTGTCAGGTCAAACTGTAGTCCCATTAATAATGTTAGTGGAAGTAAGAAATATCATACAATTACACCAATATTGCTCTTGTTAGAATTTCACTCTCTTGATTTGAAACAGCCATTATTTTTTCCAATTCAAAGACACTTATTGTTGCTTTATTATTTCCAAAAACCTTGGAAATGGTATGCTTTCTTCCTGTCTCGTATTATCCTTACATAATTGATTTCAATGAATATTCTCTAATTAAAAATGCATTTCAAGAAATTCACAGTAATTCAGTTTAAACTCTAGTTTATATTATCCTCCCATTTATTCTTCAAGATCTGATTTAATAAGACCTTATATCTTTCCAGAGTAAAGACCATGTAAAATAAAATAAATTAAGCTTCTTTCTTACCTCACTTATTTCTTAGAGAAGGAATCAGCAAGCTTTTCCTAAACAGTCAGATGCTAAATATTTGAGGCTTTCAGGGTTACACCCTCTCTGTTGCAGTTACACAGTTTTGTTATTATGTGAAAGCAGCAATAGACTACACATATGTGAATGGATATGGCTATAATTCAATAGAAATTTATTAATAACAACAGGAATTAGACTGGATTGCTATCCTAAAGGAAATACCTTGTGACTTAATTGAGAACACGTTACCAGGAAGCGCAGAAAAGTAGGAGTAATTATTTGATTGGGAAATCAAGACCCACAAATGTCCTGACCACAGCGCTAAATGATAACTAATTTTGGTTACATAGTTTATCTGTTGGTACAGGCTAGGCATGTGAAACAGAGACTTTGAGATCTGTGCCATGAAACTTAGGACACTGGGAAACCAAGCAAGCAGCTCATCTCACTGTTAAGCAGCTGTGGTGCGGCAGGCTGTGGCCCCTCCAAGGGGAGAACCACCAGCGGCTCCTGAGATCCACGCCATGTTGGAACTTAGGATGCTGGGAAACTAAGCAAGCAGCTTGCCTCCCTGGTAAGTGGCTGTGGTGTGGCAGGCTGCAGCAGCCCCAGGGGGAGAACCACCAGCATCTCCTGAGATCCGCACCATGTTGGAACTTAGGGCACTGGGAAACCAAGCAATCAGCCTGCCTCCCTGTTAAGCAATAGTGAGTAACCGGTACACAGGCTTAGAGTCAAACATCCCACTTCCCCTTCCCCCTTTAGCAACTGGGAACCAGAGATCTGAGTATCTCTTGGGAGGTTGACCATATGCAATATAGCAAATAAGGGGGATTTCCTTCTACTATCTTTATTAAGGCAAATATTTTTACTACTGTTTTGCTTTATTCTGATTAATGGTACTGTTATATTCAATATTCTGTTTTGATAAGTTCTATAATGTTCATACTTCATTTTATTTTACTATATGTGATTGAAACAACAACTATTATGATGAAAACAAGAAATATTGTGATACCTATTGCTGTTATCCCGGTAATCTGCTGTGAAGTTCTGTACCAGTTTCACTACACTTTCTCAATTGGCAAAGAAAAAAAAATTACTAAAAGAAGAAATAGAGACTTGAAAATATATGACAATATATGGAGGATTATAATATATATAAAATGGAGAGCCAGAATAATATATATGAGACAGTATAATAAATTATTATATATATATATATATATATATATATTATATATTATACTCCTCCATACTAGTGAGTGTAATCTTATGTGGAAATAGAGTTTTTGCAGACACATCAGTTAAAATGAAGTCATACTACCATTAGAATGAGAAATATGACTGGTGTCCTTATAAAGAAAAGAAAGACACACAGACACATAGGGAGAACACTATGAGAAGAAAAACACAAATTTTAGAGAGACTCATCTGTGAATTGAAGAATGCCTATTGGTTACAAGAAACATAAAGGGACAAAGACGCATCTTCCTTTAGAGGACTTTAGGCAGCATGATTCTATGAACACTTTAATATTGGACTTCTATATTCCAAAGGCACAGGATAATAAATTTCTGTTGTTTTAAAACATTCACTTTGTGTGGTATTTTGTTTCGCAGGACTAGGAGATAAATGCACCAGTGATACCACAGTGGTGAGACTGTCAGAAAAACCACTCAGGACCTGAGTTTCTGGTCAGAAACTCCTAATCATTTTGAATTATAGATTCCTTTGCCTATAGTTCAGGATGTGTGGGAATTGTATTTGATAATATTTTATTTTAAATAAATATATCTATAAAGTAAACAAATTTATATTAAAATATAAATATTACAAAAACAAATTTATAATATAGGAGAATATATGGGCTGGGGATTTAGCTAAGTGGCATAAAGTGCCTGCCTTGCAAGTGTGTGGTTGTGAGTTCGATCCCCAGTCCCGATAAAAAAGAAAAAGACAAAAAAAAATCTGACATAGGAGAATATACTTCTTTATTAGTTATTTAAATATCAAGATTATTTGGTCCAATAACTTCTAAACTTTCACAAAAAAATTTAAAAAATAAAACTTCTCTATAATGATTAGTGGATAAAATATTTTGTTGTGTCTGCAGTTATAGTGTCACATCACAATATCTAGCAGATGCTCCAGTAGTTTTAGCTACTCGGCAGTCTGAGCAGAAGGATCACTTGAGCCCAAGCTATCAAGGCCAGACTGGGCCCAGAGCAAAATCATGTGTCAAGAGAAGAGAAAAATAGAAAAGAGGTGACTGGAAGGGAGGGAAGGTGAGAAAGAGAGAAGAGGGAAGGGGAGGAGAAAGGAGGAGCTTCAGGAAGGAGAGGTAGAGAGGAGGGAGAAGAGAGGAGAGGAAGGGGAAGAAGTTGATTCCGTAGATGAAGAAGGAATTCTGTAAATGAGATTACAATGTTTTTTGCTTACATTCATAATTAAGACATCTTAATTTTTAGTTACAGGAAAGTAAAAATTGGCATATAATTTTTACCTTCTAAATTTGAGGCTTTCTCAGGTTCTATCTACACATCCTTTATTTCTTAGACCTCAGATAAAGAATCTTTCTCAGAGTATCCTCATCTGCAGATAAAGGCAATTTATTTCTGTTGGGAGCCGCGGCCGACACCGGTCGCCTTACTTGGCGGACGTAGGGCCTGTGGGTGGGAGCGGAGCCTGAGCTAGATTGCCCCTCCCATCGAGTGAGTCAAGTTGGCGCCTGCTTCCTGCCCCCTGATTGCGCTGGCGACTTAAACAACCCGCTCTGTAAGATAGTCTGCCTAGCAACAACTGATGTTAGCCAATCAGCCCGCATCACGCGCTTTGAACTGATTGGCCACTGTTACCCTATAAAAGTAAATGCCTCTCCCGCCACGAGGGGGAAGCACAGAGGAAGCACAGAGAGAGATAGAAAAAGTCCACCGGCGAGAAAGGGCTGGTGGCAGAGTGGAGGCCTCGCGGGGCCCACGCGGAGATAAATAAAGGCAAGGTTGCACACCGCCAGACTTTGTCGTGTGTCTTTCCTGCCGGCCGGGAGCGACCCCGACATATTTCAATAAATCCTCTACTCTAGCCCGGGAGAGGAAAGATGGAGTCTTCCCAAGGAAAAAGTTGGAGTTTTGTGTTTTTGTGTTGCCCCAGAACTTTCAGTATCCATGCCACATCCTGTTGCAATGTACTTGTACAGTTAGCTGCAAAAGCAGCTGAAAATCTAGTCTATACACCTACCTTACATTACCAACTAGGAGGATGCAGAGCGAGGCATGGTGGCACGTGCCTAAAATCCCAGCACTCCGGAGGCTGAGGCAGAAGGATCACTACAAGTTCAATGCCAGCCTGAGCTATTTAGTGAGTGCAAGCCCAGCCTGCACTATCTAATGAAACCTTTCCTCAAAAAAACAAAAACTAAACAAACAACTAGTTAAAGGGAAAATGTAGAAAACAAATAGGACAATTTTTAGTCTCTGATCTAGAACATATTTTTCCTTTGCATAGGCTCATTTCTAGAAAACTGGGAATAATGGATACCGAGACACACTTTTAATTTTCTGTTCAAATTTAAGATACTGGTTCAAAGAAAATGCAGGAGAAACTAAGAGTTGGACCTAAGCAAAAATTACTTTTTGGTAGATTTTGGCTTATGGCAAATTGTACTCTTAAGAAAAGAGAGAGGGTTATAGATTATAAACCGAATTTCACTGTCGTTTTTTTCATCAGAGTCTTTGTGCATCTGTGTATATCTTCTGTAATTATCTCACATAGTATGGACAAAACTAACCTTTGTTGCCTGGCTTGCAAAGATGGGCAAACAAAAATCACATCAGCCTTATCCCATTAATTGACTGAACAATTATTTAGAATGCAGAATTCTGACCTATGACAAAAACACTCTCAATTATTAAGACGAATAAATGTAATATAGGCCTGTCGTCATACAGAGAAAAACTGTTTATAAAGCAGAAATAAGCAAAACCTTGAGATTGACTCATATTTCTGATTTCATCATTGAAACTTCCATCAGATGTATACACTGATAAAATATACCCACTGTTCAATTGCATTAGCCAGGGAATTGTCCACTACGTTGCCTCAATATAAGAGATAGCTGTATTTCACTTAATAATCCTATTTTTAATTATAGTGATTATTTTGTTTCATTTTTAAATTTTTCACTGAGCAGATATTTGGAAACTATAATGTATGTAAACCACATGGATAATCTTATGGCATTGATGTGTTCTTCTCCATTCATTTTTTTTTTTCTTTTTTACGTTTCTGCTCTTCTTGATTTTGAAACATAATTGGTAGGGATTTCACATAATTCTGCTATTTTCAGTACACTAAGGTTCTAGTTTATTTGGAAAAGTGAATGTCACACCCATTTCTACTAAGATTAGCAAATTTATCCTGACCTCTGTGTGTGAACATTACCACTATGCTATTTATTTTCCTATATCCTTATTTTTTTATTTGTTTCAATTCATTAAATATTAACAGTTGTTTTACATTTTGTTTCATGAATTTTAAATACAGTGTTAAATTCTCATTTTTAAGCAAAGTAAAAAGTAAATAAAATATCTTTTTTAATTAACCAAGTACTGATTCAGTAAACTGTATAAATTATGTTTGTCAATAACACAGTTGAAAATTATTCATGATCACACATCACAGGCATGTGATCCATTTTTTATTATGCTCCATTTTTATTAATTTATAACTTTTTTGGATTTTTATATTCCAAACAAAGTTGTTTGTATCTCATCATAAATTTACCATATAAACAGTGAAAGGAAGCAATAGAATTTTGAATATGTACTTTTTACCAAGGAATCCGGGCACTTTAGAAGGCTTGCTGATACTGGGTAGATATATGCTTAAAATAACACAATAGGTTTTCACTTATACAGAATTAAAATTTTGAAGTTGAAGATAATAGATTTGAAAATTATTTTCAATTGGAAAAAAAAGCTCAACGTCAGAATTACAGGAAATCTGATAGTAAACTTTTCTGCTGGTGAAATGGGGGGGGTCTGAGTAGAGTTTATATATTGCATATGATATGTTAAATGATTTTCCAGTTGATATCCAATTTTTCCTTTTACAGAATGTTTGAGTCTGTTCCAGTTTCACTGATAGCAATACCAACAACAGCTTAACATTTATAAGATGCAAATTAAATTAGAAATTCATGCTCTTACTAGATATCAATATTTATTTGGATAGCCTCACAATCAGGTTATATATATATATATATATATATATATATATATATATATCTCATTACAACCATCATAGGTCTAAAATTATACTAGACATATGAACTTTAACATAAAATCTTTGACTGAATTTTTACTTTTTCTCTCATTGCTTTCATGCAATGAAAATGTGTCTTCAGAAAATGTTTTCATGAAAAATACAGCCAACTTATTCTCTTCTTGAGCAGAGAATAGGCAAATGACATGAACAAGAAAATCAGCAATTTCAGCTCATCCCAATTCACTCCTGTTAGATGATGGAGAAGACACCATTTCTGATAAAATATTTAAAGGTGGTGTTACTGCATTGTACTATTTTTTCTGCCCCACTAGCACAAACCACAATATACTGTCCTTATTTATACACATAAGACTGTCTCTGTTGGGACAGAACCAACCTCCAGCAGTTCCACTTTTTACTGAACTAAAAGCTATTAATTAAGCCCTTGTATTGTGTCAGACACAGAAGGTACCAGGTAGACAAGACAGATGAGACACTGCCATCATGGATTTAGATTCTTTGTGGTAATGCAACATTAAAAATATTTTAACATATGAGAAAAAAAAAGAAATCATTCTTAATTTTTCAGGAAGTTTTAGCTATTAGAATGATTCAGAGGAAAAAAAGGCCAAATAAAATGATGAATAACTCATAGTTTGAAGGGTAATTTACAGTGAAAAAAAGAGAAAAAATATCACACATTGACAGACAATATCTTCTGTCTAATCTGTTCCAGATTTTTTAATCAATTCTGGAATTTTTATTATTATAAAAATACATAATTATACAATGTCCAGAAAAAGATTACATACTTTATGAGCAATCAGTCAATAGTAATAATTAGAACATTATGAATAATCAGTGTTAATGTAAAGAATAAAATGATGAGCTGCAGAATATTGTGTTGCCCACTTTTACATTTTAGGAGCAGATTTCATAGGTGACTAAAACTGAAATAACTTCCGTCTACTTAGATTAGTGAAATAGATGTCTTTTCTACTTCAAATAGTATTATTTCCTTGCAAACCCATATATAGTGCCAAAAACTTTAATTACCCTCAGAATACAAAATTCAAAATTGACACATGCAAATTCTAGTACTAAATAAACGTATAAGCAGTTGAAAACTGCCAGTATCCTTCTTCACAACCCACACTGCCAGCTCCAGGAACTAGCAACAATTAATCATTGAACTATTTCAAAGAGATTGAATAGAAAGTAATGGAATCATTCAATGTCTTCATAATTCAGTAATATAATGCCACTCAGAAGAACATACAATGCATTTCACACATTTAAAGAAACATTTTTAGTTTTATTAAATGTATGGCATATATTATCAAAGAAAAAAATGTTTGATAACATTATACCTAAGAGCCTAAACTAATGAAGCAAAAAAGCAAATTTCAAACTCTACTTCTTATTTTAATAGGATTATTTAAGATTATTTAGATTCCCTATTCTCATTGTAACCCCAAGTTACAAACAAGATCTAAAATCATAAAGTAAAAGGCAGGAAGGAAATTATTTTCAAATTCTCTCATGTTGGAGAAAATGCATACAGTAGATTATGTGAAGAAGTGACCTTTATCAGCCAAAGTAATCTGAATGTATTTTATCCTCATTTTGAATATTCTGCATGAAAGCAAAGTATGTGTGATAAAATCATTCAAATAAAAGTTAAATGAGGCAAAATGTCATTTTATTTAAGAAGTATGCAACAGAAATAAATTAATGCAATATTATCTGTTACAAAAGTGGAGAAAAGATCCTTTTTTATATTTTGTTTCTATGACAATTATTAAGAAACACGTAGTACTGCTTGCTACAAGATAGCCCAGTATCATCATCCGTAAGACCTCCAGATTTAAATTGACCGCCTCAGAATGGACATCTACACCGCAGTATGTTAGGAGACCTTTTTGATACTACTTTGATAATTCTCTGTAAATCTCCATTAGAAACAGAGAAAAGCCACTTCAAGAGTGTGCACTTACAGCTTACTGTTTACCTACACACTCATAAGATCAAAACCCCTGGTCTTACTGTTTTTGTTAACAAGGAGCAGTAAAAGTCTTCCCACATACTGAGTTTTGGTTTCCATTTTACAATCTGAGATGACAGACGGCACAAAAATGATGAGAAAACTGTGGGGAGGCTTCCAGAAGATTGATTCTCTCATCAGCTGATTCTTTTCTAGTTAGTCTTTTATTGACTACAAAGGTATAGCCAATGCAGAAAAGGAAAACCAGACTGCCCTGTTTAATCCTAAGGGCATTGGCAAAAGGTGATCACTTTTTGCGAAAACAGAGGCCTACAAGGAAATCAGCACACTGTATGAGCCGTTAAGCTGATTTAAACACACAAGGGATGCCTGGGGTTGAGCGCAAGATCTCTGAGGTGTGAGATGAGAATGAAACATTCCACAGACTAATATTACTGGGCTTTAGTAGCAGGAGGTACAGTTGATCAGTCGGGAACCTGTCATTTGGAGAATAGGCAATATATCTGAGAGACATGAAAAATCCTTCATTTTTTCCTCTCTTCACGAAGAGTAAAAATATTGCAGTTTTGAACTTTTTGACAATTATCAAGTACAAGTTATCACAGTTTAAGCACCTCAAGGAAGTGGCTGAAACCAAAAGGGCTACATTTTCTGATGTTTGTCTACTATTGCAAATTATAGTCATAGCGGCTGAGCCCCGTATTTAGTTCTGATTTAAGTCATCTGGAGTATTCTTTACATGCTGCCAGCATAATTGCCATTCAGACAATGCCAAATTATCCACGTGGGATTCTCATAGCCAGAGCAGCAAGAAAAGATGCACATTCCCTCTCATTTTGCTAATTTTATGATTTGGATATTATTATTATTTAAACACTATCAGAGAACAATCTGCAACTTAGTAATATTCACTTGCTGCTTGGAGACTTGGTAAATGTTACAGTTTGCTGTCACCTTATGTTTTTAATGCCCATAATCTTACCCTCTCCATTTGCTAATTTCCACAGACAATTCAGCATCAGTTGAAGGCTGAAGTTACAAAATAAACAAAAACAGTAACATCAAATGCTACCTTGTCTTACAGGCTATTTTAATTACAACCAATGTAGCACCATGAAAATTTAGCAATGATAACATCAATTTTTCAGTGCACCTAATTTCAAACATGATGTGCCTGAGAAAATATTTCTTTGATTTGTATTATGTTTGTGTGGGGAGCATATCAGGTATCAAGCCCAGAGACTCTTTACCATTGAAGTACATGCTCTACAACCAGGCCCTGGCCTTTAAAAATGCTTAACTTTAAAACAGGTCTCACTAAGTTGGTCAGGCTCCCCTTGAACTTGTTGTGATCCTGCTGGCTCAGATTCCCTAGTATCATGTGCCATTCTCCCTGGTAGTGATTCAGTTCTTATTATATCAACCATAAAAATCCTAAATCAGTATTTTTTTAAAAATTTAATTTTTAAATTTTTTATTTTAAAAGGAATAAAACAAAAGAAAACAGAACAAAGCAAATCAGAACAATGCATGCAACAAAGCACTTCACAACAGGACAACAGGACATCAAAGTGGCTACCATATATAATGCCTTTTGTTTTCTTCGAAATAGTTGACCAAGTCTGTTATGTCCTCTTTTATTTTAATCTCTTTAAAATAAAAAAAAGAGTTGACCAGACCTTCACACACAATAATATCAAATAAAATAAAGCAATTTTAGTTGAATTTTTTGTGACAGGGCACCTAATGAATGTTTAGGCCAATAATGGTTTCTTAATCACTTTTCTACCATATCCTCTTTTAATAAAATAAATATTTCAAGTTTTAAGAGACAAACTCATGAAATTATTTATTTGACCTCATGATATTGTCAAAATTAATACTTGTAGTGAACTTACAAACTCAAAATAGTTGCTCTTAATAGGGCAATTACATCTAACATTGATGCTTCAAACATGAGCTATCAAGCCTTGATGAACTTCTTTGAACATTTTTTCTAGGTAATTCAATACAAAACCTCAACATAGTAATAGCCAAATATTTTTTAATATCTACAAAGGGTCTGTTATTTCCTTAATTCTAGGAGACCATGTCACAGTTTTTGCTCTTCTTGTTTTGTTGGCATTTTCTGTGGGCTTTTTTTTGTAGTCAGTAATTGAAGAGTTCAACAAAATTGACTTCATCAACTCATCTGTCTTCCTGTTTCCTAGAATCCTATCAATAATAGAGCCCAAGGGCCAGGCGTGGTGGCACGCATGCCTATAATCCCAGAACTCTGGGAGGCTGAGGGGGGAGGATCTCAGTTAGAGATGAGCCTGGGTAACTAAAAGGCTTAGCAGACCACATCTCAAAATAAAAGGGGTTGGGGGTGTAGCTGAGAGAAAAGGTCCTAGGTTCAATCCTCAGTACTGAAAAACCAACACAGGAAAAAATGTATATCAGAATTAATTTTGCAGAGGATAAATTGTCATTTGGCCTTTTTTTTTTTTTTTTTTTTTTTTTTTTTTGGTCTTTTTCAGTACCAGGGATCGAACTCATGACTGCCTGCTTGCAAGGCAAGCAGTTATGCCGCTGAGCTAAATCCCCAGCCCCTGTCATTTGGCTTTTAATCTATTAAATTGCTAAAATTTTTAAAAAGAAAAAATAAATTTATAATTTGCTTTTCAGCTCTTTGATTTAAACCTTGTCATAGTGCACAAATGCTTTCATGTACAAACTCAAAACTGATCCCAACCGCTCTTCCACCATATGAAAACTATTGTTTACTATCATCCCTCATCTGTTAATATCTATGTACTGTAAAATGTATCAGTTCCCTTTGGTCTCATCTCTGTCCTTATCTCTGGTTCTCCATCATTACACTCTGTTCCTTACCATGCTAGAGATGATGTCTGCAGCCTTTCTGGATCATCAGAAAATGTCTAGTAAGCATACACACATTACCAAGGGACACACAGCCACTGAGGCAAACACAAGGAGGTTGGATTTGGTGGTAGGTGGGCAGGCCCAGACGTTTCATTCACACTCTGTGGAACAGCATGGAGGTCTCTGAGCACCAGACCTCTGACATTTTGGTGTAGTTCACAACCCTTGGGCTCTAGAATCTTTTAAACAACAAGATCAAGGAAGCACAGTGTGATGAGGAGCCAGACACTACTTTTATCCTCTACCCTTAAAGGATTGGCTCCGTTTCTGTCATGATCTTGGGACCACACAACAGGTGTGCAGTCACAACTTTGCTATTTGGTAAGCATTGTGCCCAATCATCAGAGGTGAGGAAATACAGTCCCTTCACTGGTGGGTAATGTAACCAGAGTCCAAGATATAGGGAATTTTCATTAGTAAAAAGCTCTCTGAACCAGCTTCATGACCAACTAAACACAAGCTCTTTCCAAGCCACAGTGTGGGGCTGGGATCCAAGACTTGTTGCTCAGGGTTCACTGCTT
The DNA here is from genome assembly GCF_034190915.1 of Cavia porcellus. Lineage (NCBI taxonomy): Eukaryota > Metazoa > Chordata > Mammalia > Rodentia > Caviidae > Cavia > Cavia porcellus. The sequence continues at coordinate 52,937,555 of NW_026947495.1, forward strand.
GAAATATTAGATCATAGCAGGTTACTGTGGAACATTTTAAGGAGCCAATGTCTTCTCTGAGTGGCTAGATCATAATGATTTTTTAAAAAAACTTTAACTCTTATATCTGTTAAATTGAGAGGCTTGATTTATTTCTTTTTCTGCACATAGGTAGTAAAATTTGGTCCATAATATTGCAACTTAGCCTAAGAATATACTCTTGTAACCAAGCAACCGACTTACAGTAGATCATAGTGGTTCAACATCAGTCAGTCACTGGCTGCCAACCAGTCAAACAATGCACACTAGGAAAAGCAGCAGCACATCATATTTATACCAGGAATGTGTCAGCTTGGCCAATCAGCCTGTTTCTGTCCATCATTTCCTCTTCTCTGGCTATAAAGATAACGTGGTCATGTGGTGTGGAAGGTTTTCCGAAACAGAATTCTACTCAGTGTTTTTTATTCCCCCAAATAAACTTGGCTAAATTTAATTCATTGCAGAATTAACACGTGCCAAAGATTAAAAATCAAGCTAAATAGTTCTGGTTTTATTATACTTTTATATTTTCTGTGGTTCGTGTTTTCTCCATTGCTGAGTAGATGATGCCACATGCTACCTAAGCTCTTCATTGTTTTCCTCTCGGTCAGGCATTGCTGTGAAATTCACAAAACTGTGTCCATTTTAGTCTAATATCAGATTGATATGTAATTGCCCTTATTTAATTCCTATGCAATTTCCTACATCCATCACAAGACTATCCTGTTTTTTCAGGCTTTACATTGCCTTTAATATTCTCTCACAGAAAATGCTTCATTCCAATAATTAAAGAATCTTGCAAAGTGAACACATTTAATATGTATATTATTAGTAGTAATTGTTTCTTCATGGTGATTATTTTTCTTGGTTTTTTTCCCTGCCCTATTAGAAATGCAGGAGTCTTTTTCTTCTCTTGCTTTATTCTATTAGTTATATCTCCTGCATTTTTAGGCCTTCAGTTTCTCATTTATACAATTTTCCTCCACTTCTAACATGTTTCAGTGAATGAAAATATAATACGATAAAACACTTCTATTTGACCTGCCACCCATATTTGTTCCTTCTTGTTCATTTAATTACAAACGTTTCAAAAGAAGAAGGAGTGATGGTGCGTAGCTATAATCCCACTGGTTTGAGAGGCTGAAGCAGGATTGCAAGTGTAAGGTCAGACAAGGCAACTTAGTGAAACCCTATCTGAGACAAAAATTTGAAAAGATTTGGGAATACAGTTCATTGGTAGAGCTCTTTTCCAGCATGTGCAAGGTCCTGGGTTCAGTTCTCAATCACACACACACACACACACACACACACACACACACACACACATTGTTTTCTTTGCCTTGGTTTTTTACCCATTCATTTATATCTAAATTCTTATTAACCAGGTTGCTCTACTGAAAATGCTTTTTGTGAGATCTATGGTATCAGTTGTTACTAATGAGAGTGAAATCTATTAAGAACTTTACAAATAAGAAAAGTCATTCTTATTAAATGTATTCCAATCTTTGATTCCCTTCTTACTCCAAATTTTTCTTGGGTAATAGCCAAACCACAGACAAGAGCAGTTCCTCCATTTCTAAATATTTTTTATCCTCATCTTGTCACATTGAGACTGAACCACACTGGATCAAAGTATTGAAAATTGAACAAGGGTGTAACAATATTGCAACAATGAAACCAATGCATTCAGTAACAGTAGAAAAATAAATGTAGACTTGTAAATATTTAGTCCTCTTTCCTTCTTGTACATTATGTGTGTATCACGAGACATAAAGATCTACCAAAATAAAATTTCATCTACATCTGTATCAGTGCTTATCTATCTGTCCATCTATCATCTATTTATACAAAACTATGACTCTATAAGCTTTGCCAACTTAATATTTATGTCGTTTTGCATTAGAATTAATCTTTGTAGTGTTTTATAAAATAAGGTATTTAAATGATTTCCTTCTGACACTGTGGCAGCTTTTGCTTTCAGCTATGCATATATTATATATGACATGCATATTTAATATAAATACTTCACACATAGATAAAAACACATGAGTGTACAGTTTACCACTTTCCTTCAGGGGTAAAGGTTAAGATATATGTTATATTTTTAAAAAGTCATGTAGATTAAAGATAAACACAACTTTTCACTGCCAAACTAAACGTAATAGTAAAAAAGGAAATGCCTAACAAATGTAGACATAAAATAGACTTGATGAATAAAAAAATAATAAATTTGCCTATATATGACACCAAAAATATATTTCAATGTTCCTTTGGCCAAACAGAAGAAAAAAATAAGTAGTAGGGGGCAAATTTTATTTATCTCCTTCCAAAGATTATAGGGAAAATTCTGTGAAAGAATACACCATTGTAAATGACATTTAACAGACATCACATGTGAAAATGCCTTCAGTGCACTATTTCCAATTTGCTTAGACAACTTGCAAGTAAATCATCAAAATAAGAGTTCATAACTTGCCCTAGAATGGTCAAGCTTTAAAGAGAAACAGTATTTTCAGATTTAACGTATTACTATTGATTCACAAGGGAGACGTTGCAGTCACATATGTATTTTCAAAATCACACATCACATCCTAAATAACATCCAAATACAAAAAAGAATGTTTAAAGAAAAAAATGAGAATAACCTATCATAGTTCACAAAAATATCTATTGCAGTTCACACTATTAATTTTCTCCTTTAATATATACATTTTAAAATTCTCATTAAAGTTAATCCTGAGGAGAAACCTACCAAATACTGTTTTCATATTTTATTAAGGATTGTTCTCTGTGTCTAAGTGCTAACCTTCTCATTTAAAGAATTTGATCCCCTAGGGTGCCACACAACCATGTTTACAGCATAAAGCTCTCTTTTCATGTACAGTACAGCTGCTCAGTACAGCTGCATTCACCCACAATCCCATGCCAAGGAAACTACCGAGCTTAGAGCTCTGCAGTTCAACTCACAGGAGAGAGTTCAATGTAGCCCGTAGTTTCAGAAGTTATACTGGCATTGCTAGTCAGGTGGCTTGAAGATCTTCAGATTTTTAAATCACATTTATACATCCTTTCACAAACCTGGATTTACATTAGACAAAAGCTTAGTTGTCACAGTATGAAACTAAGTGAAACATACAACAAATAAAAAGAAGTAACCAAAGTAGTTGATGTTGAAATTAGTAAGAAAGTATTTGGAGGGACTGATAGAGAAGAAAAGATAAAAATTTAAGCAAAAATTGCAATACATAAAAAAGAAATTACACAGGGGCTGGGGACTTAGATCAGTGGCATAGTGCCTGCCTGGCAAGCACTAGATCGTGGATTCGGTCCTCAGCACCAAAAATAAACAAACAAAAAAAAGCTTTAAAATATTCAAGTATTAGGATGACTTTATTAAAAATTTGTGAATCTATGTGATATGGGTATATTTACTCCAAAAAATATAAATTGACAAAATTGAGAAAAGCATTGAATGGGCCACTATTCTAGAAATTAAAATTCTGGTTAATATCTCTTTTTTCCTAAATATTTATATCTAAATAGCTTCATATATCAATTCTATCATACTTAGAATTTGATAAAAAAAAAAAAAAACCTAATTCTTGTCTCACAGACTTCATTTTTTTCATTTTGTTAAGCAAATGAAAGCAAGACAAAAAGGTAACCAGTTCATTTAGAGGGCTTACTGATAAGGCAATGTGAACAAGAAAAATAATGAAGTCATTTAACTTATAAATGCAGAGAGAAACATCTGTATAAAATATTAACTAACTAAAATTTTACAATATGATATGATCAAACAGAGTATATTTCCGAAAAGAATGTTTCAGTACCCAAGGTGTATCAATGAATTGTACCACATTAAGGAAAAGAAAACATAGTTTTTTCCAAACAATGATTTTAGAAATGCTTAACAATATAAGGACAACAGAAAATTTTCTTAAAAACTTGTTAAATATGTGTGTTAATTACCCATTAGTGCTTAACACATTATTCAAAAACGTGATAGCTTTAGAACAACTTATACTGTAATTTCTGTGAATCCAAAAACATTAATGATGGCCAGTTTGGTATTTCTGCACCAGAATTTCTCAAAGACTGCTATCAAGATATTGACTGATGAAGCCACCTCAAAGTTCCATCAAGGAGGTTCTGCTTCCAAGTTCACCTTACATAGATGTCAAAAGGCCTCAGGAGAACGCCCTTGAGCTTATTCATTTAACTTTTGATTCAGCACAGAAGGCCCACTTCCCAGGTCACTCATGTGACCTCTCCACAGGGCTGCTTCGTGTCATAATACAATAGTTTATTTCCCAGGGACAAATGAAAGAGTTCACCCTAGAGACCTTTTCATACTTAATCTTAAAAATGATATCCCGTTACTTCTGTCAAATTGTATTTATTAAAAGTGAGTAAATAAGCTGCCTCAAAAAAAAAAAAAAAAAGGCACAGTAGCAGATAACTACAATGGTACCTGGCTTCACAAATTCAGTCCCTTTCACAATGCTGGGGAAATGGTTACATTTGTGTTTGTGTGGGAAACATGGCCATGGTCCTGTTGGTCACTTGATGTGGCGTTTGAAAACAGAGCCAAAGTTTTGTCAGTTGCTTCTATGTGAATGCAATTGTTTGCAAATAGAAGTGTTAGAGGGCTGGGGGTTTAGCTCAGCGGCATAAGCGCCTGCCTTGCAAGCAGGCAGTTGTGAGTTCGATCCCCGGTACCGATAAAAAGGAAAAAAAAGAAAAGAATCAGCAAATAGAAGTGTTCGTGAACTGAGGTAGTACTGTACTACAATGGAAAAATTATTAGAGACCACCGTAGAGGATACCTAGCAAAATGAGATATAGAAATACCGACACCAAGGGAGAAACTTTAGTGAGGAATAAAAATTTGGGTGGGTTCAATGCATTAAGAACAATACAGGGCTGGGATACATCTCAGCAGCACAAGTGCCTGTCTGGCAAACACAAAGTCCGAAGTTTGATTTCTGATACCCTCTCCCGAAAAGAATAATACAAAGATGCCTGATGTTTTAATCCACATTATTTCTAATGATTAATACACTATAGTGTTCTTGACAAACAAAAATGAATCAAAAGTAATGAGATGTAAGAACTGGAGGCAAGTATCTATAAAGACATAAACATCTAAAATTATATAATCAGTTAACCAACTGAAAAAAATTCTATAATATTAAAAGCATTTTAAGCAATCAACCAATTGCCCAATTATATATGATTTGACATATAGTATTTATAAAAGCAATATAAACTATAACATATCAAGGAATTCAAGCAAAATGAAGAATCTCTTTTTAAAGAAAATAATAATAATAAAGGATAGTATTAATTAGTATGCTGTGCTCAGCAAAATATCATAGGTGGGGTGGTTTAGACAGTAAACATTTATTCTCACATATCTAGAGCCCATGATGTCAGATCAAAGTGTCAGCATATTCATTTCTTGTGGGAAAACAATTTGTCCTTATAGTTTTGTTCATATGAGTATATTTAGCTAACAAGTCAATTTCTTTAATAGATATCCAGTGCTACTTATTTCTTCTTAGGTAAACAAATAACTTGTTTCATTAAAAAACTTTTTCCATTTAACCTCAGGTCTCAAATTTATTGGCAGATTTCTTCATCGATTTCCTTATTATTTGCCGGTATAACATACCAGAACATATGGGATATAATAAAAGCATTCCTAAGAGGGAAGTTTATAATTGTGAATGCTCACATCACAAAAACAGAGTGAGCCAAAAAAACAACCTAACAATGCATCCCAAGGTTGTATAAAAACAACAACAATCCAAACCCAAACCTAATACAAGAAAGGAAATTATCAAGATCAGAGCAGAAATCAATGAATTTGAGACCAAAAAAGTGTGCGTGTGTGTGTTTGTGTGTGTGTGTGTGTGTGTGTGTGTGTGTGTGTAATGAGTGAATCAATTTAAGAATTGGTCCTTTGAAAGAAAATAAACAAAATAGACAAACCCTTAGCCAATAAAACCAAAAAGGCTAAGAAAAGACACAAAACAATGAATGCAAATAGTTACAAAAAAGATGAAATAACAACAGACTCTGCTAAAATAAAAATCATTGATGAGTACTTCAAAAATTATATGCCAATAAAGTTGAAAACTCATAAGAAATAAGTAAGTCCAAGAGATATACGAATTACAAAAATTAAAACAAGAAGGTTGTGAAATCTTGAATAATCCAATAATAGGCAATGAAATTGATGCTGCAATAAACAACTTACAAACAAAATATTCCAGGTCTGGACAGGTTCACTGCTGAATTCTACAGAAACAACAGTGAATCCAAATACCAACACTACTCAAGCTTTTTAATGTAATTGAAAGGCAAGGAGTACCCTCAATGTCATTCTTAAGGCCTACCATTACCCTGATTCTAAAACCAGACCAGGATGAGAGAGAGAGACAGAGACAGAAACAGAGACAGAGACAGAGAGGAGGAGAGGAGAGGAGAGGAGAGGAGAGGAGAGGAGAGGAGAGGAGAGGAGAGGAGAGGAGAGGAGGGGAGGGGAGGGGAGGGGAGGGGAGGGGAGGGGAGGGGAGGGGAGGGGAGGGGAGGGGAGGGGAGGGGAGAGAGAAACTGAGACAAGACAGAGAGACAGAGAGAGCTACATACCATAATTAATGTAGAGATAAAAATCTTCAACAAGATACAGGCAAGCAGAATGCAATGAATTATCAAACATCACATATCTTGCCAAGTAAGCTTCATCCCAGGGATGCAAGGACGGTCCCACATATGCAAATCAATAAAACACACAAAGAAAAGTAAAGGCAAAAATCACATGATCAGCTCAATAAATGCACCTGGAAAAGTCTTCGACAAAATCCAAAATCTTTTCATGATAAAAATTCTGGAAAAAATATACGTGTGTGTACCTACCTAAATCTGATAAAAGTTATTTATGACAAACCTACTGCCAGTATCACATTGAATGGAGAAATGTTCAAAGTTTTCCTTCTGAAATCAGAAACAAGACAAGGGTGTCCTCTATTACTATTCCTGCTCAAAATAGTACTTGAAACATAATGTAATTAGTAATTAAGCAAGAGAAAGAAATAAAACAGCTATGTAAAGGAACAGAAAAAGTCATTATGTGCAGGTGACATGATCTTCTACATAGAAGATCCCAAAATCCTGAAAAGGGTACTTAGAATTAATAACCAAATTCAATAAAGTAGCAGGATACAAAATAAACACAAGAAAATCAGAACTGTTCCTGTTTACTAATGATGAACCCCCCGAGAAAGAAATTTAGTGAAAAATACTATTCATAATAGCACCAAGAAAAATTAAATACTTAAGAATTAATCAAAGACATGAAAGATCTCTACCACAAAAATTGTAATATTCTGAAAAAGGAAATTAAAGAGGACATCAAAAAATGAAAAGATGTTCCTCCTTCATGGATATGTAGAATAGTCTACTGGCTATTCTTCCAAAATTGATATACAGATTCAATACAACCCTAATCAAAATTCCAACAGCATTCTTTACAGAACTAGAGAAAACAATCTTAAATTCGTATAGAACCAGAAAAGACCCAGAATAGCAAAGTCAACCCTGTTTAGAAAGAAGAAAATAAGCCAGGCATGGTGATTCATGCCCATAATCCCAGCACTCTGGAGGCTGAGGCAGAAATATTGTTGTAAATTCAAGACCAGCCTGGGCTACAAAGTCAGTTCAAGGCCTGCCTGAACTGCATAGTGACACCCTGTCTCAAAAAGACCGAAAGAAAGAAAGAAAGAAAGAAAGAAAGAAAGAAAGAAAGAAAGAAAGAAAGAAAGAAAGAAAGAAAGAAAGAAAATTTCTTTTTGAAAGAAATCAAGTAAAAGAAAATAAGGCATTACCATCTGGACCTTAGGTTATATCACAAAGCTACTGTAATAAAAACTAACACAAAACTCACTATGAGAATCAATAAAGCAGAATAGAGGATGCAGAAACAACCCTAAATGCATTCAACTATTTGCGTTTTGGCAAAGAGGCCAAAAACACATACTAAAAAAAAGAGCCTCTCTAATAAATGATTTTGAAAAAACTAGCTATCTACATGTAGAATAATCAGTCTCAATCAATGTTTCTTACGATGCACTAAACTAAAATCAAAGTGGATAAATGAAATAAAAAACACTCATCACTTCTCAGCTTTTTGGCTAAGAACAACTGTAAATCAAAAACGTTTAACTTCTAAAAGACAAATAAGTAAGCTTAAAGTTATAGATATAGGCAAGTCCTTTCTGAACAGAGTCCCAGTTGCAAAGGAAATAGCTCCAAGAATCAGCAAATGGAATCATATCAAATTAAGACTTCTGCACAGGAAAAAATAACAAAGTGGAAGTGCAACTTACAGAAGGAGAAAAAAATTTTTGAAACGATTCCTCAGACAGAGGGCTCATATGTAGAATCTGTGAAGAATTCATGAAACTAGAGCCCACAATAAAACCCAATCAAATAATAGGCAAGTGAAATGAATACACACTTCACAAAAGTACAAATGGCCACTAAATATGTGAAGAAATGTCCAACATTGTCATCCAGTACAGAAATACAAATTACAACAGAACTGAGAGTTCATCTTACTGCAGAAGGAAAAGCCATCAAAAAAATCCAATAATAACAAATCCTGGAGAGGCTGCAGAGGAAAACGAACCATTCTACATTGTTGGTGGGAATGTAAACTGGTACAAAATTATGGAAAACATCACAAATTCCTCAACAAATTGAACCTGGAAATTCCATTTAACTCAGCTATCTCCTTCTAGTTTTCCTCTTGAAGATTTAAAGACTCATATTACAGTGATACATGCATACCCATGTTTATAACAGCACACTTCATAATAGCTCCGTCTAGGAAGCATCCTGTTTGCCCATCAACAGATGAAGGAATAAAGAAAATTTGATATTTACACACAACAAAGTACTATTCTGTCTTAAAGACAGAAAGACTTGAATCGTTTGTATAAAAATGGAGCACCATAGGACCGACCATAAGGTTAAAATTAATAAAAAAACATCTGCTTAAATATCATATGTTTTCTCTTATATAAGAAACCCAAAGTAAAAGCAAAGAGCAAAGAAAAGATATATTATAGAAGGTAAAGAGGTAGATTTTTCTCAAAGGGGAAGGAGTCAAAAGATAAAAGAAGGGGGAGGATAGGAGTAAGTAAAAAATAAAAGGAACTTGGATGCCTGATGTACATTTAGCAACTCCACACAAGAAATGTAAACGTTATGTACTGCAAACATGTATACACATACAAAATAAAGGAAGAAAAAGAGATGGGTGAGGAGGCAGGAAGGAAAGGGAAAGGAGATGGAAAAATGAATTAAGACGTGTTATGTACAAGTACCAACTTCCCATAAGGAATGTAAACGTTACACACTAAAGACATGTACTAATGAGGTAGGATGATTTCCACTTTACCTGCAATACCTTTACTAAGGTTGTTTTTCTCACTACGAATGATGATGAGCTGGCCTCACTCTTTAATTTTGTTGATTCTGCTCATTTAGAGGTTTTCAATTTTACTGATCTCAGTGGATTATATTCTGTTTTTATTTTCCTTCATTGTTTTCTGCTTTTTATTTTTTGACCTGTATTCTGGTATTTGTCTTTCCTTACTTATTGTTTAATATTTCCTGATTCTATTTATTCAATTTTAAATCTGAGGTAATTAATTTGAGAGCTTATCTGTTTCTGCTATATGCACTTAGTACTACCAATTCACTAGTTTTATTCATCTACTTAGCTCACAATTCTGTTTTATTTTCCTTTTTAGTTTATCCTTAATCCACAGGCTATTCAGGAGTATGCTCTTTTAGTTTCTAAGCATTTAGTTATTTTCCACCTATTTTTATGTTAGTAATTTGTAAATCATTTTCACTGTAGTCAGAGAATTTATATTTTGTTTTAGATTTTGCTTTGTGATTGAGTATGTCCTATCTTTGTGAATTTTGCATGTACTATTGAAATAAAAGTATTTCTTCTGTTGTTGAGTTGAACATGTACTATTACTGATTACTTCGAGTTTGTTGGTTGTGTTGTGAAAATCATTTACTGATTTCTGTACACTTCTTCCACTAGTTATGAGGAGAGATGTTAACTCTGATTGTAATTTATTTATGAAAGAAATTCTATCAGATTTTGTTGGTATAATTGAAGATTTTGTTATTGAGCAGGTATATGTTTAAGATCATTATATCCTCTTGACAGCTAATACTTTTGTCATTATGAAATGATTCTTGATATTATTTACCTGTAGACATATATGATATAATTATAGCTACTGTAGTTTCATTTGATAAATGTTTACGCAGTATAACATTTGTATTCTTTCAATTTGGGTTTGTGTATTCACATTTAAATTTCAGTTCTTGGAGGCAGTATACGGTTTTTGCGATTTTGTCCAATCTGTCCATTCCAGTCTTTTTTAACAGGCAAAATGAATCACATATACTTATCATGGATAAGATATTTCTTTGAAATGCACACACACACACACACACACACACACACACACATGCACACATTATGGAATGGTTCAAACTTACTAAAATGTATTACCTCACACACTTGCTATTTTTTTTCCTTAAAACCTACTCCAAGAAATTTTCAAATACACAATTTATTGCCATTAATTATAGTTTCCAGCTTGCACAATAGATATCTTGAGCTAAAATTTTATTGCCTTTCATTATCTTATTTTTATTCCTCTGAGCTAAAATTTTGTTATTTTTTGACTGATATCCCCAATACTACCAACTCAGCATCTACTCTACTTTTATGAGTTCAAATTTTTTAGATTCTTTATATAAGTGAATCTTAGTCTCATACTATATTTATCATGTTTTCAGTATATGGTTTATAAATATAACTACTTTTGGATCAAATATCTTGCTGTTTTACGTGTGTCACATTCTTTTCTTGTCATTGCTGCCTTCACGTTACTGGACCCAATCACTGGAAAGGGAAGTATTATGCAAAGGTGAGCATATGAAAAGAAAGTTTTCCATGAATTCAGTGAAGAATTAAACGGAATATAACTGTGAAGTTCAAGGTAGCAGTCTAGAATAGGAGAATTGCTGGAGAGTGGTTTGTATTTTAATGTTTTTTAAAGCTTTCATACTAGATTCAGTCACTTGAAAGAGGTATAGCCCAGTGAGCCATACAGGCGGACAGAAACCCCATCCATTGTCTCTTCACCATCCTGGGTACGCCAGCCCAGAAAAACCCAGGTGCCAAACCAGTTTTCTATATAGCAGGATGGACAGTCATCCCAGGAAGTAACCAGGACTCAGCAACCAGTTAATTTGGTTATACCCTGGATAAATCCACAGTAACACAGGGAAACACACTGCATACAAACCCATAATTTACAATTGGTGCTGTTATGTAGCTATAGACTTTGTTATGGTCTAAAGTACAAAATCAATAGTTCCCATAATTTTCCATTTTCTAAATTGTGCTTGATGCTATCATTATTATTAATTGCACTATTGCAGCCAGGATGTTATATCTGTTATAATCTGTTATTTTCCCTTGTGTAACAACATTGGGAAGCACTGGGTAATAACCTCACCATAGTCCAACACAAAACGATGAGAACTGAGTCAAACAGAAACCAACATTCATTCCACTCTCAATTAATTTGGAAGGTAGGCTCTTGGGATGGACACAAACCAAGAATCTTCTATACACAGAAGATATCCCTGAAGAACAAACTTCCTAGAGAGGTCTTGATACTAGTGATACTGCTACCTGTCACCAAAACTCACAAGCATCATCACAGAAAACTAAAAATTATTGAAACAGGAAATGTCAACACAAAGGAGCAAAATGCAGTCTCAGACCTCCAGCCTACCTAAAACAGGCAAGAAGACATCAACATAGAAGATATGGAAGTCAGAAACCTGAAATTTCTGAAATGATAGCAATTGAAATAAAGAAACAACTCTATAAAGCTGGATAGGGTATCAGATCACAAATAATCTCTCAGGTAAAAAATGAAATGACAGCCATAATGGAAGAACTGCTGAGCATATTTAAAGAAGAAATAAATAAAAAAGAGAAGAGAACAGGAAAATGATAGAAACCTTGAATGAACAATATGGGAAAGAATTAGAATGCATGAAACATATTCAAAGAGATAGTCAGGAAATTAAAAATGCCATTAAAACCAGCAAAGCCATTTGAACAAAACTGCAAACAGATTTTCAGACCTTAAAGACTGAATTGCAGCTAGAAATCATGAAAGAATAAAATAACAAGGAACCAAGAAATAACAATTCAACAGCTGCAACATGATGCAAAGAAAAACACCATAAGATTGATAGGTGTTAACAAAAAGTAGGAGTCAACACAAATGGTATAAAAAAGCTTACATGAGTAAAGGCAGAAAAACTTCCAAGCATGGGAAAAGAATCTGACTTACAGATAAGTGATGCATATAGAACTCCAATTAGCTGTAACCAAAATAAATCTATGCTCAGATATATAGTAATCAAGATCCCAAAAATCTGCCCAAGAACAGAATATTAAAAACTGTTAGAAAAAAGAAACAGACCACCTATATACAGGAAAATCCATCAGAATCATGATTGACTTCACACATAAGAAGAGCCTGGAGTGAAGCATTCAAGTCTTGAAAGAAAACAACTTACAATCCAGATTTGTGTACCCAACTGTCCTTCAAAATTAATGGAGAAATAAGATACTTCTATGACAAAGAACAAATGAAGAAATTCATGTCCAACAAACCAACCACAGATAGTAAAGTTATTCTAGATAGAAATAAAAATGACAATTTCCAAAACCACACACACACACACACACACACACACACACACACACACACAACCAAAAACAAAAAACAAAAACGGGCATGGCAAGCAATTAAACAGAGGGGAGAAACAGGGAAACAACATGAAAATAGCATGACAAAGATAAACCAACACATATGAGCAATAACCACCAATGTAAATGATCTCATCTCACCAGTCAATAGAAACAGACTGGCAAGATGGATCAAGAGACAACAATAAGATCCAGCCATGGTAGAACTTAGGGCACTGAACTAGAAAGCAGCACACCTACCTTCCCGGTAAGCAGCTGTGGTGTGATCAAGTGGAGGGCAAGCCAGGAAGAGAACCAGTCAGATTCTCCCATGAGCCTACCGCCATGTCGGTTGAGAATCAGACGTCTCATTCCCCCTTCCCCATTAGCAACTGAGACCCAGAAGTCTGAGCATCTCTTGGGAGGATGACCATATGCAATATAACAAATATGGGGGATTTCCTTCTATCATCTCTTTAAAGGAAAATATTGTTTTTACTGTTTTGCTTCATTCTGAATAACTGTTTTTGCTTTATTCAATATTGTCTTTCAATTGGTTTTATGATATTCTGTCTTTTGTTTGATTTTGCTATACCGGATTGAATGAATAACTATTGTGAAGATAATGAGCTATACTATGTGTTACTGTTATCCCCGTATCCTGCTGTGAAGTTCTGTACCAATTTCACTGCATTGCCTCAGTTGGCTTTGTTCTGTCTTGCTCTGTTTTATTTTACTATCTTCAAAATAAAAAATACAACAACATTCTGTTTATAAGAAATAAATTTAAATTTTTAAAAAATCTCATATGCTGAGAGTCAAAGGATGGAAAGCAATACTCTATACAATAGGAAACCAGAAAAAAAGCAGGAGTAGCTATTCTGTTTGCAGACAATATGAAATTCACACCAAGAATTATCAAAAGAAATGAAGAAGACCTCTACATACTTGTTAGGTGAAAACACTCAGAGGAAGAGCTACCAATGATAAATATATATGCAACAAATATGAGAACACTCAACCATATAAGACAAATATTAATAGACAAGAAGAATCAACTAACCAAAAACACAATTTTAATGGGGGACATTAACACTTCATTGTCACAAAGAGATAGATCAACTAGACAAAAAAATCATCAAAGAAATAAGAGAACTGAACTGAACTAACCTTGTCAACAAATGGACTTAGTAGAGGTTTATAATGTTTCACTCAATAACATTAGAATACACATTCTTCTCAGTTGTACATGTTCTCTAAAATAGAGCATACACTAGCCCATAGAATATGCTTAAATAAATGCAAAGGAAGTGAAATTATCCCACGCATATTATCTGAATATAGTGCAATGAAATTGGAAATTAATGACAAAACCTGCAAAATCTCCATAAGCACATGAAATTTAAACAACATCCTCTTGAACAACAGTGGTACACAGATGAAATGAAACAATACCTATAATCAAAAGGAAATGGAAATACAAGTTACCAGAACCTGTTGGATGCAATAAAAGCAATCCTCAAAGGGAAAATTATAGTGGTGAATTCTAACATTGGGAAAACAGAAGGAACACAAATAAACAAAGGAGTGTTGCTCCCCAAGTTTCTAGAAAAAGAAGAGCAAGTCTATCTGAAATCCCATATAAGGAAGGAAATTATAAAGATCACAACAGAAATTAATGCAATCGATATTAAGAAAATAACACAAAAAATTAATGAGTAGAAAAGTTTATTTTTTGAAAGAATAAATGAAATTCATAAACACCTAGCCAGCTTTTTCAATAAAAGGAAAGAAAACATTCAAATTCATATATTAATGAATAAAAAGGTGAAATCACTACAAATCCTGTGGAAATTCAGATCTTTATCAATGCCTAGATGAAAAATCTTTACTCTCAAAAAATGGAAAAAGAAGAAACAGAGTGATTTCTAGAAATCTATGAATTACTAAAGCTGAATTAAGAAGACATAAAATTTCTGAATAATCCAATATCAGTTAATGAAATTTAAAATGTAACTAAATCTTACCAATGAAGAAAACCCAGGTCCTGATGGAGTCACAGCTGAATTCTACAAGAAATTTAAAGATTAAATGCCAGTACTTCTCAAACTCTTCTACAAAATTGAAAGGGAAGCAATTCTCCCAAACTCACTACTGGAGGCAAATATTAGTCTGATACAAAAACCAAAGGAAGACCCAGTCAAACTGGAGAACTACAGACCAACCTTCTTAACAAACATAAATGCAAAAATCCTAAATAAAATATTAGCAAACAGAATCTAGTAAATCATCAAGAAATTGTACACCATGACTAAGTGTGATTCATTCTAGGAATGGAGGGATGGTTCAACAGACGCAAATTAACAAATGTAACCCACTATATCAACAGAGCCAGACAAAAATCACTTGATCATCTCAAAAGATGAAGAAAAAGCTTTTGATAAAGCCCAACCTTCACTTATGATAAAACCTGCACAAATAATCAGAACAAAATGTCTTTACCTCAATCTGATAGAATCCATCTATAACAGAACAATAGCCAACATCATACATCAGGACAAAAGCTGAAAGCTTTCAATCTAAAATCAGAAACAAAACAAGAATGTTGACTATCACTACTCCTCTTCAAATAAAGTTCTGTAAAAAATATATTGAGCTATTAGAAAAGAGAGAGAAATAAAAAAGAATAAGGATAGAAGAAGAAGAAGAAGTGAAATTATCATTATTCCTAGACAAAATAATACTCTCCATAAAGGACTCCAAAAATTGCAACAAAAGACTTCTAGATTTAATGACGAAATTCAGTAGCCTAGCTGGCTACAAAGTCACACTCGAAAATCAATAAAGAAAATCATTTCTTTATACAAACAAAAACTCACAAATAAAAGTACCACTTTTCTCAATAACATTCAAAAATTGAAATAGTGGTAACATTCAAAAAAGTGAAATAATGGTAATTAGTATACTTCACAGTTCTACAGAAAATATTCCTAAATTCATCTGGAACCAGAAGAGATCTAGAATAGCTAAGGCAATTTTGGACAAAAAAGACAAGGCAGCAGGCATCACAATCCAAGACTTGAAATTATACTACAAAGCTACTGTGATAAAATCAGCATGGTACTGGCCAAAAAAGACCTGAGAACCAATGGAACAACTTAGAATATGTAAATACAGTTACATATATACTCAACCACCTTATCTATGATGTTCACTAGAAGAAAGATAGTCTCTTTAATAAATGGTGATGGAAAAATGGCTTTCCACATGCTTCCAACTAAAACTAGACCAGTGCCTCTCACAGTGCACTATTCTACAGTCAAAATGAATGAAAGATCTAAATATTGAAATGCAAACACTAAATCTACTAGAAGAGAAAGTAGACAAAAGCCCTGAAGACATAAGGGTAGGCGGAGAGTTCTTGAACAAAAAACAAATGCATGGGAAATAATTAATAGAATCAACTGGGATCTCATCTTATTAAAAAGTTTTGTACCTCAAAATAAATCACCAACAGAGTGAAAAGGAAACTTACAAACTAGGAAAACATTTTAGCCAAAGGTTCCTCAGACAAATGATTTTCATCTAGGACATATAAAGAATTTTTAAAAATCAGGCCTCTCAAATTCAGAGAACAAATTGAAAAATGGAAATCTGAGTTGAATACACACTATCCAGGTTAAGAAATACAAATGACAAATAAATATATGAATACATGTCCAGTATCATTGGTAATTCAAGAAATGCAAATTAAAATAACACTGAATTTCCATCTCACCCCAGAAAGAATGGCTATCAAAAGAATCAATAACAAATTCTTGCAGGACTGTGGGGGGAAAGGAGCACTTCTTCACTGTTAGTGGGAATGTAGATAGGTGCAAACTCTGAGGAAATAAGTGCGGAGATTACTCCAAAAAGTAGGATTTAACACAGCTATTTATCTTCTGAGCATTTATCTAAAAGAACTGAAAAATCGTAACTAAGCTATATATGTGCAACCATGTTTATAGAAACACAATTTGTAGTAGCTAAATCTTGGGAACAACTCAAATGCCCATCAACTGACAAATGGATAAAAAAAAAAATGGTATTGTTTTGCACTGGAGTACTACTCAGCTATAAAGAAAGATAACTTTCAGGTTTTTGCAGATAAATGGATGAATCTAGAGACTGTACTCCTAAGTGAAATAAACCAAACTTGCTTCTGTGAATACTGTATTGTCAGGGGCTGGGGATTTAGCTCAGCGGCATAAGCGCCTGCCTTGTAAGCAGGCAGTCATGAGTTCGATCCCTGGTACCAATAAAAAAAAAAAAAAAAAAAAAACGAAAAAGACAAAAAAAAATACTGTATTGTCTCTGTAGTGTAAAAAATTGAAACAGTAAAGAATATCCAAAATCTACATTAGATATTGTGAAAGAAAAATCTTCGAATGATACTTGTTTAAAAAAAAAATCACAAAAGAAGTATGTCAGAAATACACACACAATATGAGTGTGTTGCCTTGCAAGCTGTCTTGGTTACTTTTCTCTCACTGCTGGGACAAAATATCTGACATCCAAAAGTAGGGAAGAAAAGGTTTATTTAGCTTACAGATTTTGGAGGTTTCAGTCCATAAGCAGCAGGCTTCAAGGTAAGGTGGCATGGCCCTAGGGCAACACTTCTAGGCGGCAGTCAGAGCAAAAACAGCCAGAGCAAAAAGAAAGAGTAAGCCTCTTTTCCTCCCTTATAGTGCTAACCCTGCTACCCTCCAGCGCAGATGTAACATTGACAAAAATCTTACTTTCTTTGCACAAGATGAGGATATTTACAAAGAAAGAACCCTGGCTCCTTGCTGAGTCTCTCCGTTAAGCTTCTCAGGTTGACACAATGTATCAAGCTATTAAAGAGTTTAAAGCCTGTTTTTTCTTTAAATGAAAGCATTAAAGAATAGATAATTGCTTAAATTGTTGCTTTAGGGCAATAAGGATAAAAGCTGAAAAGTAAATAGATTTATCAATGTGCAAGTCCTTATGAGTTTGATAAGACTATATTTAACCCTGTCCTGCTTCATAAAATTAAGTAATGTTCCGCACAAGGTAGATAAATCTCAAAGTCATTGATCTGAAGAAAAGTAACAGTAATAATTTCATTTATATAATGATAAATGGACAAATTGAGATATGTTTGTTCAGTGGAGCACTTCCTAGACAGTAAAATAAGCTAATGTTATGTGCAATGAGATAGATAGGTTAATCTGAGATTGACTGATTGATTGATTTGAAGGAAAGAAGTCAAGCAAGCAAAACTACAAAACAGTTGACACTACAATTATTATAAGCTCAAAAACCCAAAATGTGCTGTAGTTATTATAATTTGTCCTCTTCCCTGTACAACTTATGTAACTGCCAGGTGAGTTGCAACCTTGTAACATACCCACCATGTGACCCCCTCCCTGCCTCTCTGGTTTCTGTAACTGCTTGTTCCACCTCCCTGGTTCCTTTTATGGAGACAAACTGATCCTAAGACCCTGACCCCTCCTCTTGCCGCTTGCTACTTAAGAACTCCCTGCAGCCCCTGGCTGTGCAGACTTCCCTGACTGCTTCTCTGGGACAGTGTGGTAGCTGAGCTCAGCTAATAAAGCGCTTTTTAAAAATTTTTGGAGTCCATTGTTTTTCTGCCCATATCATCTGGGGGCTCCTCCATCCAGGATTCCACCTTTTAAGGGATTTAACCCCACCCCTGGACTCCTACTCTTCAGATGACATCAGGATCCTTATGAACGTGACTTCTTTCTACTGGAAGGTACTTATTACTTTCATTTTGCTCTGTGATTTTCTCCTTTCCTATGTCCCAGGTCAAGTTTTCAGGCTTGCTCCGATTTGGGTGAGACGTCACCATAATTAGGGCAGGTTACCACCATTTGAGGGAGGAACTGACCTCTGCTGGGTGCACCATACTTGGGGAGCCAAGTTTTCAGGCTTGCTCCCATTTGAGTGAGAGGTCAACAAAATCTTGTCTTAGCTCCCATATACCTTCATCTTCTTGTTCTATTCCTGATTCATCTGTTACTAAGAATTCTTGCATTTTAAGCCAGACCTATCCTGACTCCTAGAGGTTTTTTATATCCACTGATTAACTCACATTATCTAAATTAGATGTGGGGCTATTTGGGTTACTCAATTTAAAAACCTGCTCTTCCCTAGACTAGATTACAGCCAGCAAAAATTGGTTATTTGAAAATCCCTGGGGCAGGTCTGTGATCAACAAACAGGAGAGTCGCCACCTGGTAATTTTAACCACCTCCTAATTGCAAACTCAAGGACCTGCTCCACTCTCCACAGCCCTTTGGGGGATTCTTTGTCTTTGTCTTTGTGACCAGCTTCTGCCATCTTGTCTTTGTCCTCGTGGCAGGCTTCTGCCATTCTGTATTCACTCATCTGTACCCTTGTCTTGTATGTCTACTATTAGGGGCCAGACAGCTTCCTCCCCTTGGTCACCCTTGCAACTCGTTCTTAATCATTTTAAGTATTGTAGGGATCAAGCTGTGAGATATGGAGATCCTGTTTATCCTAAGAAACTAAGAACATTCTGTGAACTCGAATGCCCTTCCCTTGGTGTTGGGTGGCCTTTACAGGAAACATAACTTACAAGTTTCTCAACAGGTCTATTAAGTCATTTTCGGGCTCCCTCGTAAGCTGGCCATGCACCCTGATCAAGTGGTCTATATCAAAGTTTGGTCTGACTTGAACCAGGATCTACTCTCATGGGAAAAAAAAAAAAAAAAAAAAAAAACACCTACGCGAAGGACCCTGGGGGCACAACCTCCCGTGGGCCCCTACCCCTCCCAGTCCACCCTGTACTTGCAGCCATTGTTCCCCACCACCCTCCTCCACACCCAGCCCTGACCCCACTGACCTACCTTTCGTTCTACCCCTTGGAGAAGTCCCTTCATCAGACTGCTCTCAGGAGTCCCCTTCTCTACCTATCTCTTCTGATCTGTACAACTGGAAATTACAAAATCCACCTTTCTCTAAGTACCCTCAGGCTGTAATATCTCTCCATTGTTTCACCCATCGGCCGACTTGGGATGATTGCCAATAGCTTTTGCAGACTCTTTTCATATCTGAGGAACATGAGCAAATCTGCATTTTGGCGTGCCAATCTGTCCTTGACACTAACAGGGAACCCACTTGGGACCTAATGAGGCTCCATGTTGTTTTCCCTTTGACCTGCCCCAAATGGGACTGCAACACAGATGGAGGTGAGGAGGCTCTTGAACGGTATGGTCAGATTCTTCTTATGGCGTTCCAAGCTACCACCTGGAAGCAGTCAAGTATCTCTCAGAAAGACTGGACTCAGTTTCCTTGGGCTGGCCTGATTGTCTCCGAGCCATTGCGGCTACTACCTTAATAGTAAAAGAGGCAAATAAACTAACCTTTGGACAGAAACTCCAGATTGTGGTGTCTCATGCAACTGAAACTCTCTTCAGGGCCCCACCCAATAGGTGGCTCTCAAATGAGAGGATTGTACAATACCAGGCCTTCTTGCTTAACTCTGACCTTAATAAATTCAAGGAGACTACCATCTTAAACCCAGCAACTCTGCTGCCAGATGATGACCCGCAGACCTTACTGATCTTCCATTAGAGAATCCAGATGTTGGATATTTCACCGACTGCAGTAGCTTCCTCTTTGAAGGTAAACAGGTGAGGGGTGGCCATAACCACTCAAACACAAGTAATTTGAGCCCAACCCTTGGATCACCTCCACTCAAAGGGCCAAACTCATTGCCTTCATGGAAGCCCTAAAGATAGCTAAGGATCTAAGGGAACTATCTACACAGATAGCCATTACATTTTTGCTACCATTCATGTACATGGGGAAATCTACCAAGAGAGGGTGCTCCTAACCTCTACTGGTTCAAAGATTAAGAATGCAACTTTTATCTTGAACTTGTTAGCTGCTATCTGGCTCCCCATATCTATACCAGTGGTGAATTACAGGGGCCACCAAACAGGAAAAGATCCAATCTCAATGGGAAGTGCACTCACTGACAGGAGTGCTTGAGAGGCAGATCTAGTCATCTGTGCAGCCTACGGCCCATTTGTTCCCAGTTCTGCCACCCCCTTCTTTGCCCTAATTGGTGTATTCCAAGTCAGATCCAGAGCTAGCTAGACAACTGAGAGCAAAACAAGAGTGCCCCTGAAAATTAGTTCCAACTGCCAGAAAGATGAATTTTAATATCCACTGCCCTGGGAAAAGACCTGATTCTTCAAATCCACCAGGCCTCAATTCTTCAAATCCATCCAGGAGGCTCAACATTGGCTGAGTTGCTTGTGAACAGGTACTTCATCCCTAAGCTGACTCAATTGGCAAAGAAAGTCAGTCAAAAATGCCCACAATGTCTACAAGTAAATACTAAAGCCACCAGTATTTCAGAGGGAATTCAATACCAGGGAACCTTTCCAGGAGAACACTGGGAAATTGATTTCACAGACATGGGAAAACCAGGATTACATGGGCATAAGTATTTGCTGGTTTTGTTGGACACTTTCACCAGATGGACTGAGGGATACCCGACAAAGACCAAATCGGCCTCAATTGTTGTCAAAAAGCTTTTATATGAAGTAATTCCTAGATTTGGCCTTCCTTTATCTATGGGTTCCGATAATGGCCTGGCTTTCATACCTTCCATCACTAATAAAGTTGCTCAATTATTACAGATTGATTGGAAATTTCACTGTGCCTACCATCCCCAAAGTTCAGGTCAAGTTAAAAGGATGAACTGAACTCTGAAAGAAACATTCAACAAGTTGATTTTAAAGTCTGGAGAAAACTGGGCAAGTTTCCTTCCTTTTGCCTTCCTTCTCTATATATAAATAAAATAACCCCTTTTGAGGCAGTCTATGGGAGACCACCACCCCTCATCCCCAGCCTTGATAGTTAGTACTCCTTTGGCAGAGACTGCTAACCACAGTTTTATTAAGTCCCTACAGGCTCTTCAACCTGTGCTGACTTCCATCCATCAACCCTTCCAAGACCACCAAGCCAAGCCACATGCACCAGAGACTCTCTGGCTGCAAGCCCAGGAGATGAAGTGCTGCTCAAATGCTGTTCTTGCAACTCCTCCCTTGAATCACAGTGGACTGGACCACACACTGTCCTCAGCACTCCCATGGCTGTCAAGGTGGCTGAAAAACCCACCTGGATACATCACTCCCACATCAAGGTCCTCTCTCCGAATACCCAGGATGCAGATAAGTGGACTGTTACTCGGACTGAACATCCCCTGAAACTCAAACTGTCAAAATGTTCTTGAAAATGATAGTTTCTCTTGCTTGTTGGGAAATGGTTGTTTTGTCTCTTGAACATGACCCACCCCTTTACACCTGGGAATTAACAAATGCCATAACAGACTATCTCATAGCTAAAAATACCACACCCCATGCTGTCCTGGTTACAGACCTATGTAACATCATGGGTGGCCAGTTCTTCACAATGAGGTCTACTAATTTGAGAATCAGCAATAAATGGGCTTCATCTCAAAACAGAGGCAAATCTGAGGATCCCTATGACTGCCTTAGCTCTAAGGGACAACAACTTCTACAGAATATACAGTTTTATGTTTGTCCTGGAGAACAGTCATCTGGAAACCCTTGTCATAATGAACTCTGCAAGAGACACAATCAATCTCAATTTCACCCAGGATTGCTGGCTATGTTTGACCCAAAACCACCCTTTTACATAGGGGTGGCTCTACAAGCATTATTGGTTCAAATGTCTCTTTCCAGATGGACTCTTAACTCCCCTTGTTTTGGGGACAAAATACCTTTCCTAACTCTAGGGAATATTCAAGAAAAAGAACTTGCATCTGATCTGATGCCTATGACTCAACTTTAGCCCTTAAAATGATCTCTGCCTTAACGCTATTGTGGTAACAAATGTTTCATATTCATCAGGCCACCATTTAGAGGCTCCCAAGGATCATGGTTTGCTTGTACCTCCAGATTGACTCCTTGTGTCTTTACTAGACAAACTGAGTTATGTATCTGGTTCATGTATTCTCCCAGGTTTATTGGTATTTAAGTATTAAATGACAAGAACACCTCAATCTTGAGTCAGACCTTTTACGGTCACCTTGAGCAGCTCCTGTTGTTTGTTTGTTTGTTTTGTTTTGTCTTTTTCATTTTTTTATCATTAGTACCAGGGATCCAACTCATGACTGCCTGCTTGCAAGGCAGGCGCTTATGCTGCTCCTTATGATCCTTATGGAGTTGGATCTGTCCAGAGCCACAGCTTTAGGGACTGCAAGTTTAATAGTTGGTGACAAAAATTATCATGAATTGAGCACTCTCATAGATAAAGATCTAAGGGCTTTGGAACATTCAGTATCAAAACTAGAGGAGTCACTAAGCTCTTTAGCTGAAATGGTCCTCCAGAATCATAGAGGCCTAGATTTGTTGTTTATGAAAGAAGGTGGTCTATGCATAGCATTAGAAGAGGCCTGCTGTTTCTATACCAATCACCCTGGAGTCCTACAAGACAGTATGAACAAGCTTAGGAAAAGACTCCATGAAGGAGAGCAACAGTGACAACATGACCAGAGCTGGTCTCAAAACCTGTTCTCACTGTCCCCCTGGCTGACCACCCTACTCTCAGCTCTAATAGGACCAATTGTTCTCTTCTTACTTGCCTTAACCATGGAGCCATATATTATAAAGTACCTTCTAAATCATATCCAGGAACATTTCAAGCTGTTAAAATGTTTATACTTAGACAAAAAGGATATAACTAGTTACCTACGGTTATGCAACAGAGTCAAAGATTTGACTCAGTGACCAAAAGCAGTGGGGGATGTTATAAGCTCAAAAACTCAAAATGTGCTGTAATTATAACTTGTTCTCTTCCTGTAAAACTTGTGTACTTGTCAGTTAAGTTGCAACCTTGTAACACACCCACCATGTAACCCGCTCCCTGCCTCCCTGGTTACTGTAACTGCTTGTTCCCCCTCCCTGGTTCCTGTAAAACTAAACCAATTACCTTTTATGGAGACCAACTGATCCTAAGGCCCTGACCCCTCCCCTTGCGGCTTGCTACTTTATAACTCCCTACAGCCCCTGGCTCAGTGCACACTTCCCTGACTGCTTTTCTGGGACAGTGTCACCACTGAGCTCAGCTAATAAAGCACTTTGTAAAATTTTTTGGAGTCCATCGTTTTTCTCCCCATATCAATAATATGTGCATCAATACACAGTCCTTAAAAATATGAATTCAGCTGAAAAATACAACAGATCACTTGTGGCTTGGTCATGGGCCATGAGGGTGGTAGGAAGGACAGATCAGAATGTAACACAAAGAAGGATTAGGGATGATGAAAATGTTCATTTTCTTGTTCGTAGTGGTGATCTCATCATCACATAAATATATCATCACTGAACAAATTATGCATCTAATATATTTTCAGTTTGTTTTACTTCACTTGTATTCAATGATAAAAATATAAAAAATGATTTAAACTTCTATTATATTGACAAATATAATTGGAAGTTTTTATAGCCTCAACATAAAATGAACAAAAACAATCAGTGGGAGATTTAGAGTACAAAAGGAAATATGGTTTTTAGAAACAATCTCAATATATATAAAATCTAGAATTTTATTAAACAAGGCAAATTCTAAGTAATAAAAGTCATAAAAGCCGAGTTGGAACAGTACTACCTCTGAAGAATGTCCTTTGGCTAGTTCTGCTATTCTGCTATAAATTCTAGAACCTAACCTGCTCAGGAAAAGAAATGCAGCAGAAATGATGGTAAAAGACAAAGATCTTAAAAAAATATTTTGCATAATATATACTCATATATGATTATAAATCTTCAGAATACATTTCTAGCTCAGAAATATATTATGCTTGATCCACTCTCCTGTTCTGCTAATCTATCCCCTGACCCAACATGTTTCATCTGGCTATGGGCAAAGACTGCCTTTTGACCCTCACTCTTTTCTTCCAATTTCAAGAATGTCACTGGTTTACTAGCCCTTTGTTTTATTTTCCTATCTTCAAAATTGGCATAATGCATAATTCAAAGATCAAATGATGACTCTATACATTTACATCTAAGGAATAGATCAATATATGGGTAGATAATTAGATATAAATATGCATTCAATAATAATTACTCAGCTGAAACATGAATGGTGTTTAATTCACTGGGAATTTAACCACTGTTTGCTTGCAGGCAATTAACACACTCATACACAGGCTATCAAACTATGGATGTTTGCTTACTACTTAACTAGGATTGCTTTTTCTGCTTGATAGCCAAAACTCTTTTTGCATTTCATTTCTCCTCTGGATTCTTTTTCTAGAATAGAGTAAGATTTGGATACACATATTTCACACAGAAGTTTCTGCTTCTTACTAGAAATGCTACAGATGCTTCTAACTGTCCCGTTGACCCTAAAAGTTGACATATCTTAAGTCATTTTTACAAATACTTTGGAGGTAGAAGTCTTCCATTGAATAGCTTTTTGGCAATGTATATATGCCAATAGAAACAGAGGCTTTCTTAGGTCGGGACTCAGTTCTGGCCCAATTCTCATTTACTCATAGGTGGCTCATATCTGTAAATACAACCTTGCATTTTAGTTTTCAGTTGTGTTTCACAACTGAGTTATGACTAAGTTTTACAAATTCTGTTGATAATTTCTATTTAAAAGAACCAGAACATTATAGTTATGTCTTTCAGCCCCTTGTGTTTATCTGTGCAGAATATAATGATTTTTATACAGAATAAATTGAATTTTGCCACCAGTCATCAGCCCCAATAGGACATGCTATAATGCTCCTTATGCTGTTTCTCCCAAGTGCTCCCTGTTGGTATTTTCTTAAAGGGTACCCAGAAATGGGGTTTGATATAAAGTACATGCACACTCACACATATAAACAAATATCCATAAACACATATAAGTAAATCCTA
This sequence comes from Cavia porcellus, assembly GCF_034190915.1. Classification (NCBI taxonomy): domain Eukaryota; kingdom Metazoa; phylum Chordata; class Mammalia; order Rodentia; family Caviidae; genus Cavia; species Cavia porcellus. The sequence continues at coordinate 52,963,406 of NW_026947495.1, forward strand.
TCCTACAGTAAGAATCAAATGCACTAATAAAACTGTTCCACCAAGCCAATAAAATTTGCTTTAGATTGTAGTTTTTAAAGAAGTGAAATTCTTGACATGGAATTTTATAAAAAGTCTTTTCTAAAAAAGTCTATTATCTAAGGTTCCCTTAAAAGTAATCTAAAATATAAAACTATAACTGCTATTAATTGCTATTAATTGTTCTTATTGTTCTTTCTTTCATGCCAGAATACTGTTGTTCTAAATAGTTCTGTTTGTTTCATGATACATCTGATGCTTCAAATTGTTAACTTATTGGAGGAGACCATCTGTCTCCAGTGTTGGCATTCAGCACTAAAAGCTAATATATTTGTCATATTAGTAACATTTCATCCAATAAATCCATGGATAGAAAATCTGGTTATAGAATATGTCGTTAACAAGCTGCTACTTGAGACTCAAACAAAAGCACCTGCTATCCAATATTAATATCTGTAAGATTCCCTAAAAATTCTTATGATACTGTTTTGTGCTATAGTCTACATTCACACAATATTTATTTGCCAAAGGCCCTGTCTGCCTAATGATATTTTGGCTAGCTGGAAATGCCATTATCTTATGCTAATGATAAATCACCACAGTAAGTAATAATTAATTATTCAAAAACATATGACTCCTTGGTAAGGCACCTAGTATAATGGGATCAATGTAACTTAAAAGTTAGTATAAAGCACAGTAATCCTGTAAAACGAACTGTTTATTTTAGAGCTGAATTTCACTGAGGTCTGGCCACTGTAGAAACAAAATGGTTTTGGTTTTTGCGTGTGATATGCATTAGTTGAGCAAAAAACCGATTTCCAACAATTTTTCATACATAAAATTTAAGTTTTTAGTGATTAAGTATTTCTTCACATATATTTAATTTCTTAAATTAATTATGCACTTCAGGAAAGATTGATTCACATAGCTTAGAAAGTAAATAATCGTACATGACATCACAAAACAATGGTTATTAGAAGTTCTTTGTCAATTTGCATTTCTCCAAAGGCAATAATTTTCAAACCATTGCCTTATTAAGTTTAATATATACAATTCTTATTTTTAAAGAAATTTTCCTAAAAATTATTCATTGATATTTCCAATATGGAAGATAATTTAGTCATCTGCCTAATATCATCCATCTATAACCCAACCATAAAAAATCATATATCCAGAATTATCACTGCCTCTGAAATATATAGATCTACTCATCTCTCAATATTTCTATATCATACTAGCAATTAGAATGAAATCCAGTGATTAGATTATTGTGATTATGATCATTCCTAGATAAGCCATGTACTAGTTTAAATAATGTTTTCGGGGAAGGATACAGATTTTATTCCATTGAAGATAATATTATTTAGATTTTGGTGGTTTCTTTTCCATTATTTTATTACCAAGCTCACACAGAATTATTTACATTTGCTCTCAGCACATCTTGGAGACAGGCATCCAGAGTCTCCGACCTGCTTTCCACACTTGGAGATCTCTGCACTGTTTCAGTTTAATCCTGGGTGAAGATTTATATTTTCTTTGGATTTGAGCCACTGTTTCCTGAATGCCATCACTTCTTCCTTTCTGGGATACTGATGTTTTAGGCTTCTGAGAAAGAATACAGAGTTGATAAACTTTATGATAGCCCACAAATCTGTAAATGTTTTTGATCTACTTCATGCAGAATTAAGGGCAAGCATACAAAATCTAAAAGTATGACAGAAAATTTAAAAGCAAATGCATCATTTTATTTTTAAATGTAAATCATAATGTCATTGTCATTTGACCTTGAGGGTCAAAAATACATGTCAGTGAACAACTTCAATACTGTTAAATACTTGTAATTTGTTATTATTTACTCTTTTTTCCTCAAAACAATGTTTATAATGTCCCATTTAGTCCCAAGTTTTAATATCTTATGTGTAATACTTTTTTATGGGTCAACATTTTTCCATGCGTAAAGAAATACACGGGCTTAAATTATGTGAAATTTGTAAACATTTCTTTGATTTTATTCCCTCCATTTCCTTTGGTCCATTTCCATTTCCCTCACATACATGTCATTTTAAAACTTTTTAAATTATTTTATTTCACTTTATTTTTAAAGAGAAAAAAATAGAAAAATTCAAGAAACAATTAAAAAAACAACAACAAAAGCAAACAGCATAAAGATGACAATAACAACAAAAAAACCAGCAATATAGGATTTCAAAACAAGATGATAGGAATTTAACAATGGTTGTTTTCTTTCATATTGTTATCCTCAAAATAATTGCTCAGGTTATCAGATAGGAGGATGCAATTTACATGCCATTTGAGCTTTGGAGCACCTAGTCTTCTAGTAGAATTGTTTTATCCATATGTTTTGGTCTGTTTCTTATGTCTAATGATTTCTAGTCAGACTTCAAGATGCACTGCCTAAAAGCTGACTAGAAAGTTCTATACCACTGAAAGATCATTGTTAACTTAGAACCTCACTGTAGGTTAGCTGCAGTGGCCATTTCTTTAGAAAAATTTGAATGTTGATGACTTCAGAATTTTCTCTGTCTTCTCAAATTACTGAAATTGCAATTAGCATACCACCTGAATAGAGAGTATAGCCCTTGCTGTTAGCATGTGTTTTGGATTTAGAACTGGTGGTCAACTTAACGCCAGCTGGATTACATCAGCATGGCACAAAGTTGCCAGGATAAATAGATGAAGGAGAAGGAGGTTGTTAAGTGTTGAGGCGTTAATGTGTTTGTTGCGCGGAGGCATTGTGGGTTGTCCCACAAGTTGCTGTTTGAGCCATTGGTTCTCCTGGAGAAGTTTTGGTCTTCACATTGAGCTTTGCTTCCTGGCTCCGGAGGGGAAAATGTGTGCCGCTTGGTCTCCAGCATGAACTCGTCATGCTGCTTCCTGGCATGTACCCGACTGTGCTTGTCATTGGAGGAGCTCGGGGCCTCCATGCTGCGGAGGACGGCTGTGGTGCCTTTCAGGACAGCCCTGGTCTTTGTTGTGAGTGTGACTTCTCGGCTCCAACGCAGAACCCTCATCCCTCCAGCACAGTTCCTTCACTCTGCTGGCATGGACTTTCTGGCTTCCGCCGCTGACCCTTGCGTCTTCCCGGCATGGATCTATAAAAGAGACTGGCCGTGAGTCCTTCTTACGGGCTCTGGGCCTCCAGTTGAACTCCTGGAAGGCATTGTCCTGAGCTCTGGATTTTCATCTGGACTCATGTGGGACATTGCCGTGGGATTTAGGCCCTTGACTAAATATTCTATGTCTTTGGTGTTGTGTATAGATTTCCTGCATTTTCTTGTGCTAACTCCCAGTGACCATTATAAAAATAATATTATAAACTCCATGTCCTGATTCTAATTGTTCTCTGCACAACCCCTGACTACAACTGCATGTGATGCTACAAACTGGGGAAGAAAACCGGGCATTTTAACAGCCAGAAGAGCAACTTTTAAAAAATTATTCGAAATTGTCCATGTCAGATAGCAATCAAATTCATGCTAAGTATAAATAAATTTTTACATAATAGCAATAAGCATTTAAATTTTGTTTACCTGCTTTTAATTTTGTATCAGGAATTGAACTCAAGACCTTGTGCTTGCTAGGCAGGTGCTTATGATGCTGAGCTATATCCCCAACCCTAAGCATTTAAATTTTTAAAAGTATATTCATTCTGTTATCTTAGTATAAATATGACTTAAAATTTAATTAAAGTAAATAATTTTTAAAGCATGGCAAAGCTTTGTGTACACTAATATTATTTCATTTAGAAAACTATAAGATAGTTATATACTCAAAAATAGTGTAAGGATCTGAGAATGTAGGTCAATGGCAGAACACCTCCCTACCAATAATGAGGCCCTAAGTCTGAGCCACAGCACTACAAAAAATGAGATATACTTAGAAAGATATAGAAGATAGGTATAGATAATAGTGGAGAAAGTGCATATATACATATGTAATTTCAATTAACATTATTTGATTCTATTATGCAAGGTATATAAGGGCTGGGGATTTAGCTCAGCGGCATAAGCGCCTGCTTGCAAGCAGGCAGTCATGAGTTCAATCCCCAGTACCGATAAAAAGGAAAAAGACAAAAAAAAAAAAAGTACCACATGTAAGCTATACAGCATACATATAAGGCATATGTTGTTATTTAAACAGACATCAACTTCATTCCCTATGACTGTTTTCTGATTCTTGAATACAAGGTAAACCCTTTAAAAAAAAGAATAATAAATAAATAAAGAGAAGAAAGAAGGAAAAGACAGAGGAAGAAAGGAAGGAACGAAGAAAGGAAAGCAAGGGAAGGGAAGGGAGGGGCAGGGCAGGGGCAGTTCAATGGCAGAGGAAATAATCACTTTCAGTTCTTATAATGCTGGTCAATAACACTGGCAACATTTTAGTTCTATCCATCATTTACTCTCTGAGAATTCAGCATTTTAGTGGGTTTAATGAAAACCTCTTCGAGGTGTTAAGAAGCCCAGAACATGAAAGACACTGATATTTAGCCAATGAATTTTTTAGGATAGAATATATAGTCCCTTCCCCCCATCGCTAGTGCTGTCTTTTATCAGAAATATTGTAAATGTGAAGTTCAGAAGACCAGAAACTCAAAGCCATAAAAATAATGTAAATTTAGCTCTGAGGCCATCTCAGTGCCCTTTTCTGAGGCTCTGGTCTTTGAATGAGCAGTCAGGCACAGTGCTGAAGGTTCTTCGTCTTTGTGAAAAGTACTAGCAGCCTGGCACACACCAGAACAGTACAGTCAGAAAGTCTGAGAAGTTTCTTTTGTTACACAGAACAAAGAAAGGAGCTACATAGTTTAAAACCATCAGGGTTTCTAGAAGAAGTGAAACTTTTTTTATTTGTTTCAGAACTGTTTAAAACATTCTTAAATGTTTTACCAAAAATAGGTCTACATTCAGTGTATCTCAAAGAAAAAAATAACTATTTAAAGAAAACTTAAAATCAAAAGGAGTAACTGCCCTATGATCCTTAGAGAGTAAATATGATAAAGTATAGGTGTTATATATACAAGTATAATAAGGTATAATATATGCATCTCTACTAAAGATATATAATGGGGGCTTTTCTAATATTAAAGGATAATTTCTTTGGTTGCTTATGTGAACAATGAATATGTTTAAATCATTTAGCCTTGAACCTTCTCCAAGTATTGTTTTATGGTTTCAGTATAAAAGAAAAATAGGAATACAATATATATTCTTTATCCAATTTCAAAAACAATGATCATTTAAACTGTTCAGTGTGACTTTCCTTTTTAGGTTTTATTTGCAGAGCTTTTATAAACTGTTAAAGTTTGGGTAACTTGACTTTTTCTTTACCATCTTCCTTTCTGGCAAGTATATTGCAATCATCATTAATATATAGTTATAAATGCAATGTAAATAAAATATAATACTCTTCTTCTAAAATGCCATACCTATACCTCTATTATATGATACTAGTTTCATTGGAGGTTAAGCTACACTTTCTGAAATTTATTAGCCATAAAAGTCAATTATTGAAAAAGAAATGTGATAAAAATATTGACAAAAATATTCATTTATGATGTTTAAAACTAAATCCATTGCCTTATAGGCAATAAGTAGGAATACAAATTTAGTAAGGGGCGTGAAAGAAATGTCCATTCTTTTAGCTTTCTGAGAAACCCTTCTTCTGGTAATAACAACTTGCTATTTTGAGGGGACACTACACGTTCTATGTTGTCCTGCTGATGCTGTCAAAACTTGATCAGTTAATAAAAAGATTTGGTAAAACAGACTAATGACAATTTGAACATTTTTCCATGAGTAAGATATGTCTAGCCTGTCCTGAGACAGCGTTTGAAATTAATTAGTTGATTACATTATTTAGTACTGTGCTTAATGCAAAATTTCAAATATATAATGATACATTGTGCAGATGAACCCCAAAGGTAAAGAAAAAAAAGCATAGTTGCTTAAACTAAGGTACAAAACTGAAATATCAAAAATAACTTATGGAAATTAAAAAGGATAAATGAATTAGCCATAATCTGGATAGTATAATTGTCTGCAAGACACTGTAACAATCAATATAACTGAGTGAAAATGACCTAGGAAGACATAATCTAAAGAAATTTTCGAAAGCCTAAATGGAAAAAGAAAATATATTGCATTCTATTTGCATTTGCATTGGTTAGAATTGTTTCTCTCCGTTACGGTTTATATCTAGATAGCTCCCCAAAGCCTCGTGCTCACAAGTGGAGCTGAAGCACGATGTAATCATGGGAGCGTACAGCTAAACGCCATGGAAGCAAGTGGACCTGGCGAAAGACCAGCGTGAGTTGTTAGAGGCCTGACCTGACTCCCTCCTTTCACTCTCCGCCACGTGGCAGCACGACATGAGCAGCTTTCATTGCCAGGCCCTTACTGGTTTGGAACCAGCTGTTTTACGGATCAGAACCTCTACAAACTGCGAGCCAAAATAAATCTTTCCTTTGATAAGTTTTGGGTGTCCGTCATTGTATCTCCTCAATATGAAATTGACTAAAACATCAGATTTTGGACATGAAAGTATAATAAAAATCACATCAATTTCTACAATAAATGTGAAAGAGATAAAATTGAAATCCCAAATTAAAAACACACACACATACACAATTCAGCTATATCCTTTAGAGGGAGAGGCCCTAACATAAAAGGACAGTCAAAATACAGAAATCAGCTTTTCTCTCTGAAAAAGTATCAGAAAGGAAGAGAGAAAAGAAAAAAACCAGAAGAAATTTGAAAAAGTCAAAAAAGAAAGAGAGCAAATATAAAAAGAATGAAAAAATTGCAAGTATTAATATCAAAAAATAAAGTTATGAAAGGATATTAAATTGAAATGAGAGTTGTTTGACTAAAAGTTTATTTCTGAGCTGGAGATTGAAATCAGGAGTAGACAACTTGGCTAGACTGTATGAGACAATGAATTCAATCCTCAGCATTACTGGAAATAAAACAATTTATTTCCAAAGTGAATGTATAATATTTATGTCCATAAATATCTGACTAAACATTGAAATATATAAAAGAAAAATATACAGAAATACAGAAAGTAACTCTCAGGCTAGTTCTTTTGGCAAATCAAGTAGAGAAAAATAAATGATATATAAAAATTAATTATGTATACAAAAAGTTTTAATTAGTTATACATTTGAAACTTTATGCCTCAGAAATAAAAATTTATTTTCCTAACATTGTGTTAAAAGTATTTATTAAAATCATTCAGTTATCAGGTACAAATGCATAGATGATCAACAGAAAAATACAAAGCTAGATTATAGATACAAATTTTACATTATAAAATCATTGTTTTACCCTATGTACCTCATGAAAACATCTGTTTTTGTCTTTGTCTCATATCATCCCTCTATACATTCCACTAAATAATTCTGTAGCATTTTTTTAATTTATAGATGAGTAAATTATGGTGCTTCTTTGTTTTATAAAAGAAATATGAGATGAATTTACTTGCACATCTTTATGAAGCATTATCAGTAAAGTATTTTTGGACCTCACTCTCAGTAACTGAGTTACTAAAGGTTGTAGGTGTATTTCATTCCCCAAAATGTTTATGATTGTACTCCACAATATCTTTGTTCACTTATATTATGAGACATGCATATCCTTACATAATTACTAGGAATAGATATTACTGAGCTTTCTAAGTTTTGTTCAGCTAGTGAGGATAACATAGTCTCAATACAATCACATTAAGTTCTTACTTTTTTATATTACTAAGGATAAATAAAATTAATTTTTCATATACTTGACAGATAGTTATGTATGAAATCTGTAAATAAGCTTTTTCTATTAGCTTTTTTCATATTAATTTACAGACAAATATTGTATATTTTAGGAATTAATTCATGCCTGTTACTGCATTTTAAAGTATTTTCCTTATTTTAAATCATCTGCTAGTATTTTATAGTATCTTTAATTGATGAATAAAATCTTTAAAATGTATTTTGTTTTATTGTTGTATTTGGAGATGGTATCTCACAGTTTTTTACAGTTTTTCAACCTTGCACTTATAATCCTTCTGCCTCAGACTCCAAAATAGCCAGGATTTCAGGTGTGCACCACTGTGCCTAGCTTTTATAAAATATATTTCATATTCTTGTTATAGTCTCCTATAATTTTAGCATTCCATACATAAGGATAAGTGTGTATTGTCTATGTGCAAAATCACACAATCTCAAATAAAGATACTTTTATTTTTATTTTTATAATTCTAACATTTTTTCCTTCTGTAATGCTCCAGTAAGTTACTTTAGTGAACAGAAGTAGGTTTAGTGAGCATCTTTATAGTTTTAAACACCTCAAAAAACGTTGTGTTTCACTATTTTGAATCCCTTTCTATAGCTTATGTAAATGATCTTTACTAAGATTGTAGAAGTCCTTTCCTATTCCTAGACTTCTATAACTTCTGTTTTGTTACTAAATTGCTGCCTCGCCAGTGATTAAGACAATATATTTTATCTTTTAATCTATGAATGTATGAGTTCTGTGTATTGATTTCCTACTGTTAAGCCCTTTTCCTTCCTGGGATTCACTTAACTAGATTTTAATATACTTTTCTCTCAATAGATGATTGAATTTGGTTAGCTAATATATATTGAAGATTTTGAAATTAATTATCGTAATGTAGTTTGACCTACAACTTCTATTTCTTCAATTATTGGTCTTATTTTTTATGTTATCCAAAAAATAGTAGAAAATTACTATGAATAATTTCATACAACGCATTTTAAAACTTAAGTATAATGTACAAATGTCTTGGAAAATGCAATTTATGAAAGCTGGTTAGAAGAAGTATCAGTGGACTTGTAACTATGAAAAACTGAATTTATGATTTTAAAAACTGTTCTAAAAGAGAGTTCCAAATACAAGTGGATTCATAATTTAAAATTAATATTTAAATTTAAAATTTGAAGAACATAATACACCACAGTTACACTTTCAGTAAAGGAGAGGACACTTAGACACTGGATTTAAGAGCTAAATTTAAGCCCAACCATGACCAAAAAATTTTAAAAACAAGAAGAAAACAAAAAATAAAATTACTTAGAAATAATTTCCTGAATGCAGATGCAAGAAACAACTGTAAATATTAGCAAAACTCCAAGAATGTGTCAAAATTACATTATGTTAAAGAAGGATTTATTCTCAGTCAAAGTCAGTTTAAATAATTCAAATAGTCTATGAGTTTTAGGACTATATTAAGATAATATAAATCAATATGTGCTACTTAAATACCTAATAATATAGGAATGGGTAAAACAGACATAATACAGTATTCTGTAATTTTATAAGCAGATAGATAAAAATGTACTTCGAAAGTAAAATTCTTGCAGAAAATAAAAATCAGCACACATGCAAAAGCTATACCAACAGTAAACATATCCATGGTCTCTAGGAGCTAGTAGAGAGGAAAAGATAAACAGGTGAAGCATACATTTTTGGGAAACCGAAGCCAATCTGCAAAACAATGTAACTATATGTAACTAACATTTGTTCAAACTCATAGACTCAGTACCAAGTGCACGCTGATGCAAACTACTGACTTTCAGTGATGAGACGGTCAGTGAAGGCTCATGGATCTAACAAATGTGCTGCGTTTGTACAAAATGTTCATAGTGGGGGAAGCTAAAAATGAGCAGGAGTCCTACAAAAAAAATCTCTATCCTGCTCAGATTTACTGTGAACTTGAAATTTCTTTACATATCAAAATGTATTATTTTTAAAATGTGTGCTATAAAACATATATGTGACAGAAATCAAAATGTTAGCAACAATAATTTATCTAAAAATTTAAAATGCTTTTTAGTTTTCTGTATTTTTCAAAATCATCATAGTTTTATGTTTGTGTTACAAAAAATGATTGAAAGTTACATGAGGACAAAACTATCATATATGTGAAATTCTTTTGTGCTTTTATAGTGGGATTATCAAAACTGCCATGAGTGCATCCAAAGTAAATGATGCACTCTAATATATCATTTTCCATTTAAAGCTGGTAAAATATTTAAGATGCTTACAAAATGAACTAATTGTATATATGTATATTTTGAGATGCAGGCAACAGGAAATTATTCTTTTTCCTTTTTTTTTTCTCGGTACCAGGGATCGAACTCACAACTGCCTGCTTTCAAGGCAGGCGCTTATGCTGCTGAGCTAAAACCCCAGCCCCTAGGAAATTATTCTTACCATATGTAAATCATGACTTGTATTCTTAAAGTTTTTTTAATAATTAAAAGATTCTGTAAGAAATTTGAGTCATGTAGGTCTATGAGATTGTTCTGGAGTATTATAGTGATTATTGATATTTACATTTAAAAAGTTTCCTCATTTGGGATATTTGTGCTCAAATATTAAAATACTAGAGTCCTTTGTATTATATTAAACTTTTTATTGCCCCTAATTTTAGAGGCATTTGTTCATTAACTTGCACACATTATATTACAAAAGTAAAAGTTGAAAACATCAGTGATCTGATTGGTTTGATATAAAGCTTTCACTCCATTTATATATAGTACATGAATATGACAATGAAAGTTACACAGTGGAACATGTTCAACTAACCTTAAAACCCTTACTTCATCTGAGTACTTTGAAAATTAAATGATACTCTGGTTTCTCTTCAGATTGTATAAATCTTCTGCCTTTTTTGAAAATTAAATGAGATAGTACATAAGCAACTGCTGAGAAACCATCCCAGCCTTGGTGGCAAGTGAATATTAGTTACCTAATGATGTCAACCATGGAAACAATAGTACTATTCAAAAGCAATGTTAAATTTAATTCAAAGGAGCCAGAGATATAGCTCAGTGGCACAAGCAGCTGCCTACAAACATGAGATCATGAGTTCAATACCCCACACCAAACAAACAAACTAATTGAAAAAATGATTTAAGCAACAACTGAACTAAAGATTTCTGGAATCAGATTGTGATAATAAACCAAAATCATACCATTTCCTAATATCATAATCCAGCCACTCAATATTAGAAAGAGCATACACATGGAAGAATTCAATATAGAATTGTGTATTTACAAAAATAATAGAATTATATCAGTCAAATGAACAGATAAACAAAATATTCTGACAGAGTTGCCTCTACTCAGAAAAGTCTAGAATATGGATATAAGCTGTGCAAAATAGGAATTGCTGAGCAAGAAGATTCTAAGAAGTCCACCTTAGGTGAAATAGCCATTTGCTGTTTCTCTTCTATCATTTTACTAAAATACCTGAATTTTAATCTTGAAAATATTGTGATAGGTCAAGTAGAAGCTAATAAATACGTAAGAACAGATTTGAAAATACTGGAACAAATATTGTTGGGAATCTGATATCTTATTTCTTTATAGCTTTTGGGATAGTACAGTGGTCCCTCAGTTCACAAATTTAATTTGTTCCATTATTTTGGAAATGATGGCCATGTTGGTGTTCATGTGGGAAAGATGGCCACAGTCATGTTTGTCGCCAGAAGTAGACTTTGCAAACAAAAATTTCCAAAAGCTTCAGTGTATGAAGCCAGCTGTTCGTAAACAGAAGTATCCATGAACCAAGGTACAATTGCATTAATGCTTTTCCATAAACATATTTATCTTGGCTATTTTAAATAAATTTATGTATATATATTATATGCAATAATTTTATAAATTCATATGTTTTACTTAGTTAAATCTATGTAGTTATATTATAAAATCAGTCCAGAAAATTTCACAAGATCTTCTGATTTCCCAAGCAGGTAACTTTGATAATAAAAATCATAAATACTTTCTAAAATCTATTAAAAGTCAAGTATTTGATATCTTTTTCATGAAAGTTGCATGAAACCAAAAGCAGTTTACCAGTTTTTGATGATTCTCAGGTAACCGAAATTTAGACAACATTAGAATAACAAATAAATTTTCCATATTAATTAATGTGAATATGCATCATCATTTTGGCAAGAATCATCCCTTACACAAGCAGTGACATCTCACACCACACACTGAGGCTTTCCAAACTACCTCAAACTTTTATTTAAACAATATAGATGAGAGGACAGAAAGAAGGGAGTGAGAAGGGAGAGAGAGGAAGGAAGGAAGGAAGGAAGGAAGGAAGGAAGGAAGGAAGGAAGGAAGGAAGGAAGGAAGGAAGGGAGGGAGGGAGGAAGGAAGGAAGGAAGGAAGGAAGGAGGGAGGGAGGGAGGGAGGGAAGGAGGGAGGGAGGGAGGGAGGGAGGGAGGCAGACTAATGGAAGCCTGCAATGAAGAGCTGGATCTGTGCCCTCAATCATCTGCCTAGTGAGTATGGCATATGTGAGCCACTTTACTTAAGATGTTTAGGGCACAGAATTCATTAGAGATAAAGTAGGCAGGATAATTATGGGAAATTGAAATCAATTGAATACAGAATTTTAAATCCATTAATCCTTTAAAACATCCAGCCGCCATTGGGTAAACTCATAGAATGATTATCACCTTATAGGAGAAAAAGACTCCCTTTTTTTCTTAATGGACCTCACGTATTACAGTGAAAATACTATCCACTGGCACAGGTACATGATAACACACTAAGTCTAAATATTCTGTTTTGAAAAGACAGTGACTGAACTGAAATTAAATAGAAAATTAAGTCCATACATATATATCAGATGTGACCATTTCCTTTGATGCCTAAGATGGCTTAGCTGGTTTTGCCTCACCTATATGGCAGTAATTTTAATTTAGTAACAAAAATTGAACATTTCACAATACTCATGTCTACAATGGATAGTGTTGCCATGGGAGTCATTTCCTTCTTTGTTTCTGTAAGAAAAGGATAATAATACTTATGTTCCTCACAGGAATGCTATAATATTAAATACTAAAGCTGGTGATTTCCACATGCTGAGTTTTATTGTGAATATAATCAAAAGATCTTTTCCATCAAGAAAACAATCCTAAATTTTTCATCTTCCAAATTTGAAACTAAATTCTCTTATTCATTTGTGATTGTCAATATTCTCTTGTGATAGTATAGCTTTTCTCAAGCTTTTAAAAAAATCAGTTCATGTCAAAAGGCAATAACATCTCTTACAATAAAAGGGGTGAAAAGAGTATTGTCTGGTTGAGAGGAGCCTTATGCATACTTGTAGTGGATTCTTCAATCTTCAAAGGAGGTCATTCATATAAATTCAGTAAAGACAGTAATGTGTGAATCTGATACTACCCTGACCCCATCCGCCTTAGAAAGCAACTCTAACATCTCAAACAGTAAAATTCAGACCAAGAGGTATCTCTGCTGCTGCCAAACAGATAGATAGCCTATATCTGAACTCAATTTACAAAACAGGGACATCACTATATGTTAGCCACTTTAATAGATTCAAGTTTATTTTCAGAATATACATCTACCTGCAGCAGAGAGTAAAGCAATTCAAGACTAAAAAAAAAAAAAGTGCTGACAGCCCAATATGACAAAGAAAAGAAGGCGTCAATTAACCTACAGTGATAGACCCTTACAAAAAAGAAAAAAAGAAAGACTAAGAGCATCCATTTATTCACCTTCGAATACTGTTTCTCCGGGACTATTTCTCCTCCTTCAAAAAATGTCTAGGTGTGGTAGACATCTTCATGCACTGCATGTTGTACAAAGCTGTCAGTGGTTCTGATATAGTCACCCCAAGGTCTAATCCTATTATATTAGATAAAAAGAATACAAGATGCTCACTAGACCAGGCCTTCTTAAGGAACGCCAAGGAATATATAAAGCACTTAAGGTGCTTGGCCCGTAAGTGTTGCTAGAATGGTAACAGGCTGCAAACAATCTATGAATCTAGAGATGGCAGTAAACAGTATTGCTTTCAGTTTATGAGCTGTTAAGCCTGTTCCGTAAAGTAGTCCATGGTGACTGACAGTTAAAACATAGGGTCATCCACTAGTTCCTGTCTTATGTGCCAAGTGGCACAAGGCTATGAAAAATAATGGTATGAAGGAGAAAATCTTACAACAAATGCTCTTCCTGTGCAGCCACCTATAGGAAAGATGCACAAAAGGTGTAGAAATAGTTCAAAGCTATAAACGTCTCCAACACTGAAGTCTCAGACTACAGCAACCAAAGTAAATAACCATATATAAAAAACAATTTCCAGTGACAACCCAGCATTGTCAGTATTATAGTGTTATCTAGGGCGCTTTAGGGAGAGACACTGTAGGAGAGATTGAATTCAACTTTATTCTAAATGACTTACACTTGACATTGTGACAGTCTACACTATTTAATTTGGTGTTTATAAAGATTCAGTCTGAAAATTGGTAAATTGGAACAAAATATATATTATGACTATGAGTAGCTATGACTATGCAATCTATGTTATAAACCTGTAGATGCATTCTGAACTTTCAAGCTGTTGATTAAGCATAGAGCACTCTCTAAGTTTTCCCAGTCAAAAATAATTGAAATGTTTGCTAGCATACAAATAAATTAATAAACAAAAGCACAGAGAAGGAATGCATAGAAATAACAAGTCAATTTGAAAATCTAAATAATATCAGGACTCCACAGAGGCCATGAGAGCTGAGGGCTCCAGTTCAGTTTGCAAGGAGAAACCAAAGGTGTCACAGCATGAAGGCAGATGCAGGAATACACGTGTGTAAACCCAGACTAGAAGTTACAGCTGGTATAAATATAGACCACAGTCAGAAATCTGACTATGGGGAGAAAAATCTCACTATCCAGAAAGCAGAGCTTGCATTTTGAGGCATTTTGAGGCTACTGATCTTGAATACATGGTCTTAATGTAATACAAAGCTACTTTCAAACAAAATAAGCCAGGGAGGAAGCCAAGGCAGAAGAATCAAAAATTTTTCAGCCAGTTTTGGAAATTTAGAGACAAGCTCTCAAATTAAAACATTTTCTAACATGTTAGAGGGTTGGGGATAGAATACAGTGATAGAACACTAGCCTAGCACACATGAGGCCTTGAGTTCAATCCTAAGTACAAACAAGATGACCATGACGACCACATCGACAAAGAGAAAGAGGAAGAAGAAAAGGAGGCAGAGGAGGAGGAAGACGAGGAGGAAGAGGAAATACAGGACTAGTAGGAGGATGAGGAGGAAAAAGTCAACAAATGCTACCAAGGGAGGCTTTCATATTCTTAGGATGAGAATTGTTTCGTTGACAATAATTCCTAAAGAAAATGAATTGAAGACTTATTATAAACTTACTAAGAATTAAAAATCATGTATTGAACAAGACAGAAACATACATCATTGAAACAGAACAGGAAGTTCTTAGGAAGACTCACACTACTGAAGTTAACATACATAAAGTAAAAAGGTAAATGTGTTTTTCTTTTCTACAAATGGTGTTGAAATATTTGAAATCTGGGTATAGCATAAATCTTTAGATGTACCTCACACTTTATCAAAAAGTTAATGCAGTATAGAATAATGGAATTTCTAGAAGAAAACATATGAGAGTCTGCATGGCACTGAATTGAGTGATTAAAATTTCTAATACAAAAATAAAAATCATAATCAACGAAAATAATAGTTAAATTGAACATTATCAAATTAGAATCGTAAAATTGAAGGCGTAATTTATTGTTAGAACACTTGCTAGCATATGTGAGAGTGTGGGTTTAGTCCCCAAAACTGGGGAAGGGAAAAAAAAACCTACACTCTATTAAGAGAAAGAAAAAGAGGAGTTTTCATTCACCTCAGCTGATTGTTTCACAAGCTAAATTTAAATGACAGTAGCCAAGCCGAGCATGAGCAAGGCATTCTTTGCTTTCCACACTCATGAAGAAGAATGCAGAGAACCATTTCCCTGGCTCATTTGTAGGGTGACAAATCCTCACTGGCTAAACCAAGAAGACAGGAGGCTGCTTTGCAGACCTATAAAATTGGTTATAAAGAGAATTTCACTCTAAGAGCAGCCTGTCACTAGCCTCACCCTTTGATACAAAGTTCAGAGAATTTATCCAAGGAGAGAGACAGACCATTAAAATAGAGAGCTCCAAGCTCTCCACAAAAGAACAGACTTTATTTGAAATACAGAGTGGAAAAATTCAAACTTCTCAAAAACAATATTTGATGACAAAGATTTCAGAGCATGGTAGTTTCTTGAAAGCAATCAGCTAGATCATAGTCCAAATAAATTACCAGAGAGAAATAAGGGAAAAGCTAGTTAAGAAGAATCATTTTAGCTGGGTGTGGTGGCACACATCTGTGATCTCAGCAGTAGGGAGGCTGGGGGAGGAAGAGAGGAGCAAGTTCAAGGAAAGCCTGAACTACAGAGCTAGACAAAAAAAAAAAAAAAAAAAAAGCCATTTTGAAGAACAGACTTGAAAATTTGGCCTCAAAAAATAGGGTCTAAACTTAGTTAGGATTAGATTCTAGAGCAATTACTTATCAAGTCACTGTTAAAAAAACAATAGCAAAATCCACTCACATGATTAGTGGGGTTTAATAATCGAGTAAAATACCAGAAATAGCCACAGCCCAGTTTAGTAATTAGGGATCATCCTAGAATGTGCATGTGCTTAAGAAGTGAGCTCAGAAATGAGTCATAAAAAGAGCCTGAACACATCTATAAGGAACACAAAATAGCCTGAACGTATCTATAAAGAATTAAACAAGGAAGATATGATAGCCCTAGTGGCTGCGTAGAAATAATTATCCAGAGTTGCAATAACGTGGTATTTTAAAGTGCCTCAGAATCAGGAAAACACCCAGGAAAAAAATTTGGAAAGTATAATTCATACTGGGAAAATTCAGCAGACAAAAGTAACTGTGGATCAAATGGCCTAGTAATTGGATTTAACAGACAGAGACTTCAATACATGCATTTCAAATACGTTCAAAGAATTAATAGATCGCATAAATAAATAAAATTATGATGACAAAATTCCATCAAAAATATATACATATAGATAGATAGTTAACTTTTTAAAATAAGTTAGTATAAATTTTAGAGTTGAAAAGCACCCCAGATGAAATGTAAATGTTTCTACAGGAGGTTAACATAAGATTTAAATGGAAAAAGAAAAATTAGTAATCCTGAACATAAACCAGTAGACATTATACAAAGAAAAAAGGGGAAAAAATAAATAAAAATAAACAGAACCACAAAGTCACAAACTACACAAACTCATGACAAGATAGTAAATTATAAGTCAGAAAGTAGCATTAATATAGACATGAAGTTCCTCAGAAAAATTCTAGCAAACAAAATCCAGCAACACTTAAAATATATTGCATATCTTGACTATGTAAAATTGATTCCAGCAATCTGAGACTATCTTATCACCTAAAAATCAATTAAAACAAGATATCTTTTGTGTAAAAGACAAAGCCTTATGATCACCTCAGTAGATACAGGAAGTGCTCTATAAATCCAACATCCCACTCTAGATAAAGGCATACAACAAAGGAATAAAGAAAACTGCTTATAAATGATAAGGAAAATCTACAAAAATTCCATAAACTAGATATAAAATTAAAATAATATTGAAATTTTTAAACTCCTTAGAGCAATAACAGGAATATCTGCTTTTACCATTTTTATTCAATATTGTACTGTAAGTAGTGAGTAGGGAAACTAAGCATGAAAATGAAATTAAAATATTGAAATTGAAAAAGCAGAAATGTATGTGCATATTACATGACTCTGTAAGAGAAAAATTCTACGCAATTTGCTGAAAGGTATAAGAAGTCATAAACTCAGCAAATTCTCAGGATAAAAAGATCAATAGAAAAAATCAATTATATTTCTATAAACTAGCAAGTAATCTAAAAATAAGATTAAGGAAGCAATTCCCATTTATAACAATATCAAACATAGTAAAATATCTAAGAGTAAATATATTGTGATAACTTCAAAACTTACCAAACTACAAAATAATTTTTATAAAATTAAAAATCTAAAATGAAAAGCTATGGGAAACCAAGCAAGCACCTCCCCTCCCTGGTAAGCGGCTGCAGTGTGGCAGACTGCCCCCTTCCACGGGGAGAACCAGCAGTGTCTCCTGAGATCCACGCTGTGTTGGAACTTAGGGCTCTGGGAAGCCAAGCCAGCACCTCTCCTCCCTGGTAAGCGGAGGCAGGGTGTCAGACTGCCCCCTCCAAGGGGAGAACCACCAGTGTCTCCTGAGATCCGTGCCATGTTGGAACTTAGGACTCTGGGAAGCCAAGCAAGCACCTCCCCTCCCTGGTAAGCGGAGGCAGTGTGGCAGACTGCCCCCTCCAAGGGGAGAACTAACAGTGTTTCCTGAGATCTGCGCCATGTTGGAACTTAGGACCCTGGGAAACCAAGCAACCAGCCTGCCCCCCTGCTAAGCAATAGTGAACCTACTGGTGCACGGCCTAGAGTCAAACATCCCACTGCCCCTACCCCTCTTCCCCCGTCCCCTCATTAGCAAATGGGAACCAGAAATCTGAGCATCTCATGGGAAGTTTACCATAGCAAATAAGGGGGATTTCCTTCCACCACCATCTCTTTGAAGGCAAATATTTTTATTACTGCTTGCTTTATTCTGATTAATGGTACTGCTCTATTCAATATTCTGTTTTGATAAGTTCTATAATGTTCTGTATTTCATTTTATTTTGATATATGTGATTGGAAGAACAACTAAAGATAATGAAATATACTGTGATATCTATTACTGTTATCCCGATAACCTGCTGTGAAGTTCTGTACCAATTTCACTACACGGCCTCAGTTGGCTTTATTCTGTCTTGTTCTGTTGTATTTTACTACTTTCAAAATAAACAAATATTTTTAAAAATCTGACCATAAAAAAAGAAAAGCTATGGTATGTTCATCAAAAAACTTGATATTATTAAGAAAATATCTCCCAAAGCTATCTATAAATTTTAAAACTTTTCAGTTTGCAAAATAAATTGACAGGCTCAACTGGAATTCATATACAAACACAAGGAACTCAGAAAGATCAAAACTATCATAAAAAAAAAGAGAATAAAGTTGAAGGGAACACAGTTTCTGGTTTTCTAACTTACTACAAATATCATAATCAAGACAATAGAGTAAAAAGATCAAAGAGTTAAGTAGTACAGTGTGATATAGTATAAGGGTTGATCACTAAGAGAAAATTGAGAGTATAAAAATCAACCCTAACACTTACCATCCACTGATTTCCATGAGATGCCAAGATATTTTAATTGGGAAGCTTATTATTTTCAACAGAAAATGTGGGAAAACTGGATATCTAGAGAATGAAGAATATTCTAAAATGAATTTGAACTCTGTATTGCAGTTAAAAAATAGTAAAAATGGATCACACAGATAAACATAAAAGCTGAAACTATCGGATATTTAGAAGAAAATACAAGCCTACATCATAATGAACATAGAGCTGGCCTTCTTTTGCTTTGTTACATTGTTATTGTTGTGCTGCTGCTACTGCTATTGTTTTAGATTATGCTTACTTTTATTTTGAAATAGAATCTTGCTTTGTTGCCCAGTCCAAGCTGATCTTGAATTCCTGGGCTGATGTAATCTTTCTACCTTGACCTCTCTAATGAAGAGAGTACAATAACCACCACCCCTGCCTTGGAATGGGTTTTAAAAATATAACACCAAAAGGGCCAGGACCAGACATAATTTTAAAGTGAAAATACAAACTATAGCCAGGGATTTAGCTCACCAGTGTAAGCTCCTGTCTGGCAAGCGTGAGGTCGTGAGTTCAATCCCCGGTACAAAAAAACAAAAACAAAAAAAGAAAATACAAGCCATAAAAAGGGAAAGCATATTTACAAGTCAGAAAGACATAAAATACTTCAATTTGTCATCTCCTCTGTGTTTCTCACTCATACAAAAATTATTATATTAAATATTTTTTTTTAAATTTCTGTTGTTTTAAGATATACTTATTATGGTAGGAATGGTGAGAAATGTTCAAATAATATGTGAATATTGCATATTTACAGTGTCCTGTGTGTAACAAATATAGCACTCTTACAATTCAAAACTAGTGAATTTTTAAAGTACACAAAAGATCTGAATTAGTATTTATTTTAAAAACTGTACAAATAACAAATATACATATGAAAAGATGTTCAGCACTATTAACCATCTGTGAAATGCAAATCAATATAATGAAGTCTTACTTCACAGTAAAAGGAATGGGTTACTGATGCATGTGAAAATGTGGATGAACTTTGAAAACATGCTAAGTAAAATAAACCAGTTTCAATTGATAACATAGTATGTAATTTCATTTATCTGAAATGTCCAGAACAATAACACGTAGAGAAAAAAGTAGAAGAGTAGTTGTCTAAGGGCAAGATTTTTAAGAGAAACGGTGAGTGACTGGTAAAGGTATGGAGATTCTTTTTTAGTATGAGGATAATATTCAAAATGGATAGTGTGGATATTTTCATAAGTGTGAATATACCAAAAACCATTGAATTTACATTTTAAAAGGTGAATTTATGACATATGAGTTATGTCTCAATAGATTTAAACAATTAAAAAAAGGATTTAAACACTTTTTACCATTCAACACCTTTCAACATACCTTGACAAATGTACCTCAAAACAACAGGATTTTTAAAAGATATGGAATGCAGCGATTTTTGTATGAGTAAGGAAAACAAAAGAGATGACCAAATTACAGTATTGTATGTTTTTCTGAGTTTTCTGATGAATATTTATTCACATGTAAATATATGTATATGAGAATACATATGTAACTCATACATTTATGCATCTGTTCCATAAAGTATACTTCTTTATCTCCATTTTGATACTCTATTTCTCATCTTTCTGGAAGATTGTTTCAGTTTTGTCTTTTTCATGCATCATATAACTAGTTGCATTTTTAATGCACTTTTTCAACTGGAAAATTGTAAACAGTTGTATATGAAGAAGAATACTATCATCACATTAAAAATAAAGCTGAACATCAGTTGAAAACCAGATGGTGAGAGTAATACAGGGCTTTAAATCAAGGTAATGAAAAGTCAAAGTGGGTTACTATAATATATCCTGCTATTTTTTTCCTTTAATTAAAAGGATAAAGATAAAAAAGTAAATAATGGAGTGGAGATTGAGATAATCTATTCTGTTTTGCTGGATAGTATCAGGTTCGAAAGTTTAGGCATCAGCTGTAAATATAATGAGATTCATTATGACGCCCATTCTTGTTGACTTTTATCTACTTTTGAAGACCTACAATGTCTCCAATGTTTTGGTTTTGTCGGTTTTATTCTTTACTGTTTTGTTCAATTGTATTATAACTAACGATATAGGCAATTCTATTAGAGATAGCGGGAGGCATTATGGTAACCATTGTTGATCACCTTGTATTATGTTTTTACATTATCTATTATGTCCACCCTTTTGACTTGACCGATTCTGTTCTGTTATGTCACATTTGGTTTTACTCTCTTCCAAAAAAGTAGTAAGAACCGTGGGAGCAATGAAACCCAAAATGTGTAATAGTCATGGTACAAAAGAGAGGAAAAGAAAGTGCTCCAAACTATATAACTGCATGTATATTTAAGTGTATAAGATAGAAAGTGATATCACAGAGTTTTATTGGATCAATGAACAGAACTGTTTGCAGTATCATTGATGGAATGTCCACTTTACAAGCTTTAATTTTGTGACTTGAACAATTATTTCTAAGATGACAATATGTAATCCATTAACTAGTGATTTCCTACTGTTCATTTTTTTCTGTAAATCTGTATAACTTGTACCCTTTCCCTGCTTTTTTTTTTCTTTTCTCCTTAAATAAAATTAAAAAAAAAAAAAAAAGAAAAAATAAAGCTGAAGTTTAGGGAACATTCTTGTCATATATATATATATATATATATATATATATATATTGAATATAATTCAAAAGATTCACAGATTAAAAAGAAACAGTCAAATACACTGGTGAGAAACTTATCGAAGTATATGAACAGGTAATATAATGAAGATATAACTCAACTGACCCACAAGTGAAAACTGAGTAGCTGCACTAATAATCTGAGGAATTTGAAGTAAATTCAAAATAAAATGTCATTGCACAACTGTCAGTGTGGCATCTACATTTTCATAAAATCTGTTAGTACACAGTTTTGGTAAGACTATGGAGAAATAAGACGACATACAAATTTTACCATGTAATCACAAAAAACAATGAATGTTTAATTTTTTAATTGCTATTTATTCTCCCAGAAAATCCTGCCCCTCACTTTGAACACATTTATACCACTGTTCTTGTCACTGAAGCAGCTCTGAAAGTTCTCTCTCATTAGTGTCTTCGGTTGCACTCTCATGGTTACCTGGATTTCCTGTGTTGATTCAAAATGTTTCATTTCCCTGGACATTTTGAATATGTACAGAGAGCAAGATTTGGTGAAAAAGAGAGCTCTGGACAAATGAAAATGTTTTCACAAGCCTGTTTTTCTGTAGTGCATTCTTCTGCATTATTTATTGTATTTTTAAATCACATTTCATAAACACATTCACAAAACAGGACTTCCATAATTCATTCAGAAGGTACCACCACAGAGATAAAAGAGAAGGGGAGAAGGGGGAAGGGGAGATGAGGTTTAATGACAATGCTTCATCTATCATAATTTTTATTTAAACACACACCATATATTTTGATCAGACTTTGTACATACTGCTGGTAGAATTTAAATTGCTATAATTATTTTAGAAACCATTATGAAACTATCAAAGATATTTGTGGAGATGCATAGAAATTTTCAGAGGAAAATGATTCTACCTCATGTTATCTATCCTAGAGAAATTCAGAAGCACTCTTGAGAGAACATGGCACAGGTTTTTACTACATCATTTGTAATAGTATAAACTCAAACCAATTTCCCATCACACAGAAGTAGATAAATAGTAGATAAATAAATAGGATAAAACAGCTGAAATTTTGAAATGCATCAGTGCATCTGCATGGATAAATCTCAAAAAATATTGTTAAAAATGAAAGAAAAATAATTTCCAAAACTATAGGGCCATATGACACTATTTATGAATATTTTGGAAAGCATCTAAAACTATGTTAGGAAAATATAAAATTCAACGCACAACAATTTGAGAAGATTGAGATTGAAATGAGAATGAATACAGATTAGAAATTAAGGTTGTATGTTTTAGGCATTAGCTAACACAAAATTACACTAACTTTGAGGGAGAGCACCTTGAGAAAATACAATAAGTCAAGAACAAATTTTATATTTGATTGTATCGTGCATGGAGTTAAAAGTTAAAAGTTTTTGTTTTACTTTCTTTGTGAAACAAATATTTTATAAATAAATTTTGAAAACAAAACCTTTGGGCGTTTTGAGTTTTCACAATCAAATACTCATATAAAAGGACCAGATTTTCACATAATATAAAAAAAAAATAACAGTAGATTTCTATTCTAATCTGAGCTGAACCTGGCGGGGTAACACACACTTGTATGCCCAGCATGTGGGGACCCAGACAGGAGGATCATCCCAAATTTGATGCCACCCTGGATTATGTAGTGACCTCAAGCCCAGTCTACACTGCATAGCGAGACCCTCTCACAAAAAAAACACTACAAAAACTCTAGCGTGACCTAAAAGTTTATATAGTACAAATAAATCAGCCTCATTTCTAAATTCTTTATTCATCTCACTTTCACTTCTGAGACGTTGAGATTTCCATTTCATTGATGTCTAATTGTGCAAATATGCAATTAAACATTTAAGCAAATTAAAATGAACAAAAGTTGAGATTTGGAGGGTTTCTTTTAAATGCGCTAAGCATCTTTCCATTTAGTTCCTAATACAACTTTGTACATCTGTAATTACATGTATGTAATGTGCTATGAACATGAAGAAACGTTTTTATAAGAACTAAACTTACGGCCCAAATTATTTTCTCTCTTTACCTTTTGCCTTCTGGTCACTTTGTACTTTCAGATGGAATAGAATAATAAACAGCATGGAGATCCCAAAGTAAAGCAGCAGTACATCTGGGACCTTTCAAAAGTATCCACTTCAGCATATATTCAAACCTATGTAAATTAAAATGCGATTGTTTCTATACCTAGGAACCCATACAAAATCTATTTCTGCTTGGAATATTCAGACTATTAATGAATTAAGATTTTATTTTTATTTGATTGAGTTGCCTGGAACTGAGCCACATCCATTTTCAAATGCACAGGCCGAGCTGTGTACTCACTATCCATGCACGTCTTCAGTAGGGCATTTCCAGATCTCTGTGACAGAAGCTGCTGAGACTGCAGAGTTTCTGCAGAGTAATCAGGAGCAGGCCAGAGGAGTGCATCCTTTGGAAGACATCAGGAGACATGGCTTGAACAGCCCACGCATGCTTTCATATACTCAGGAGCATGAACTGTTGTAAAACTTTGTCAGGCAAGTACTCTTGGGCCTCACAGCACTTAGCCAAATGCAGCAGGATTCTGAATCAGCAACAATGTGAGAAA
This sequence comes from Cavia porcellus, assembly GCF_034190915.1. Lineage (NCBI taxonomy): Eukaryota > Metazoa > Chordata > Mammalia > Rodentia > Caviidae > Cavia > Cavia porcellus. The sequence goes on from NW_026947495.1 coordinate 52,987,885, forward strand.
AGTAAACTTTCTTTTTTCTGATTTGGGCTCTGGTGTCAAAGTCTGGACGGTCCGCTAGGATTAGGCCCACAATTTCAGTGGCATATGTCTCAGCTAATTCTGATCTTTCAAATACCACTTAAAGTTATGGGGCAATATCTGTAGAATTCTAACCTCTCAAGGACGCATGCATAGAAAAGCAGATGGCTGGCAACAGACTGTTTAATCCCAAATCAAATATCAGAATCAGCACTTCAGGATGACTGCTTATATAGACACTTTTGTCAGATAATGTGGCTGAAAGCTACATTTTCAACACAATAAGCTCCATAAAGAGCTGTGATACATTGATTGATCAATGGCAAATTCTTTAAGCTCATACGGCAAACAGTGAGCTCAGAGTATAACAGACACCAACTCCAACTAGTGTGAATTTACATTGCAAGATAATAAGACATTAAGCTTTTGAGATCGAAAGCCTTATTTATCATTTGTTTTCATTTCTTCATAGAGACCATAGGAAGCAGGTCTGGCAGTGAAGTTTAATGATGGAATAATGTTTTTGTTCTTGATTTAACGTAATTGTCGCTGGCTTCTGTAAAGACAACAATGAGAATGCTTCCAAATTAGCCACTCCTGGGATAATTCATCTGCATAAATCCTCCTGTGTGGAAAATAAAGCACTAACAGTGCTGGTTTTTATGGGTAAATCTTTCTATCAGTTTCTAGCATAGTGGTTGCTGTTTGCTGGAAATTCTCCATTTTTCTATTTGCAGGCCATTTCAGACTTTGCTTCTCTTTTCAAGAGAAAGTTCTGAAATGTAGAGATGATCATGCACAATAACTTTCTCAAAAGTATCTTCTTCAAGTGAATCTGAGAAGCATTCAGTTTAAAATGCTAAGCAAGATCCATGTTTTCACAGAAAGGCTCATAAATTAATTAGGTTTGTGTGAATGTGATTCTGTAACAGAGAATTACAGGTAACACATGTAGCATTTCTCAAGATAATTTGAGCAGAGAGCAGTGTGTATGTGTAAAATTTGGAAGTCAGTGGACTGCACTTTTGAAAATGTTGATGATCATTTGTACCCTTAACAAACAGTGGCTTCTGCTTTTTTTCTACATTTTGAAGTTAAACTATTTTAGACATGCTGCTAGGTAGATGGACTTTACAGAAAGCCACTAGTTGAGATGGAAGAAAAAAGATATGGAAGCAAGAATGTGGAAGATTGCAATAGTTGAAGCAGAAATAAAAGAAAATAAAAGAAAGTAGATTGAGGTCTTCGTGGTAGGAACCAAAACAGAAGAAACTGGCTTTTCAAACTTTATAAAAGACAGAAATGGCAGGACATAGAAAGTTCCTAGACACAAGGTAGAAAGAGAGATAATCAAAGATGGACTCAAGGTTGTAACCCTGGGTGATAGGAGACTTGTCATGCTGCTAGTAATAATGGAAAATAGAAGTAGAAAAATGGTAAGATTGGCCTATTATTATGGCATTTTTAACTGTAGGGGTACAATGAAGTATAAGTGAAGTAAAAAATTCAAAATGAAGAATTTATAAAACATAAAAATATTTTATATTTATTGTTCAAGTGTCAAAAACCCCACTAAGACATGAGTATTTGTTTTTAGTGGATGCTAATTGTTTTATTACCTGCATAATAATGTACTTTTGTTTTTTTCCTCAACATGATTCTTTAGCATTTTGGTATGCACAACATAAAGCTCATACACATTATGTATAATACACATTAAAGGCATATATATAAAGGCTATAATTGCATATGCCTATATGTACACATATGCTTTGATATACAAAAATACGTGTTGGCCTATAAATGCAAATGTCCCTAGTCAGAAAAGCCAAGAAAGTCTTGGAAAAAAATCTGAGAATTTAACACTGTCAGAGTCCTGTTTAAATTTGCTAGTCTAATACAGATGAGAATGACAAATAAAGTCTTTATTTGCTTGAAGAGCCTTGAAGGCTTTTCAGTACAATTGAAATGCTGTCCTTAACTCAAGTACTTTTCATGTATCAGAGAAGTGGCAAATTTAACAAAGCTTACATTAGTGTTTTGTATTTCACTCTAAGTAAAATTCTTCAGTAAGTAAACCAGTATTCAACAATACTGCAAATAAAGACAATGAAAAAGGCTACTGTTTCACAGTGTATTGATAAATAAACCATCTTAGAAGAAGCAGATAATATTGTGGAATAGTGAAAGGCTAAAACAGGCATAAAAAAAGAGACTGCTTAAGTCCTTTTGTTTATTTTCTATGACACACAAAGGAATGTTGGCATACATACATCTTGTAAACTGTAGATCTTTTGTTCAAATAATTTAATATTCAAACACATGAAAAGCAAATCCAAACTATTACTGAAGCTGTTTCTAACAATACCCACAGCAGTGACAACCAAAATAAAGAAAATGGAGGCAATGTAACAGATTTTCATCAGAGTAGTTTCAGAGAATCTGCACAACTCAAAACAGAAAACTACATTTCATGCCAGAAATTGCATCTTTGCCATATCTTTAATAATCCAATTTGCATAAGTAATTTATAATTTGGCTGAAGATGGAAAATTTCATCTTGCTCTCAAATACTGGTTAGAACAAGATCTACTAGTAAGCTCACATACATTGATTTACATTCTTGCTGCATGCCCTATTAACAGTAGGAATTTGGGCATGTTCTTTAGTCACTCTGTATTCTTTTAGTTCCAATCCATGGGATGATTCAGGAGAATACAATAAAATCATCTTAGTAAGTACGAAAATGTAACCCAGAGTATGTCATATGATTAAAATTCAATTAACAAACATTTTATTATAATTATTATAAGTACTATCTGAAAATATTTTCCTACTTGTTTGCTGCTCAAAAAAATATTTTTAATGTCTGATTCAATATCTGCATTCTTAAAAAGAGGCTACGACTACATATAGTGAAATGTTTCATCTCAAACCTTCAGCTAAGATTTATAAGTATAAAGAACAGGAGTAAAGTGTCAATATTAAACTAGTTGATAGTAGCATACTTTTCAGTTTTCTGATGTAGTGACTTTAGGAGGTACAAGCAGAAAAATATAGTTTCTATTTTATGGTGTGTTTTTAAAGGCAAAAGTTGCAGCATTAGCCAAACATTCAGAGACTGGTGGTAATGCTCTTTTGTTTCTGTTTAGGAAAAGAATAAGGAAAAAAGTATAACATGTATTAATTGTCACTTTGCTAAATATATCATGTTATTTCAGGCTCCCAGTACCTGTGATGGTTAAATTTCATGCACCCTTGCCCACACTAAGAGATACTTTCCTCTGATTACTGCCTGAATGCTGAATACTGCCTGTCACCCTGACCAGTGGATTATATAGGATAAAGTCTTTTAATCTATCTTAAAATAGGGATATAGGAACAGTGCTGAGAAGCAATGAATTATCAACAGACTATAACACAGGACACTTATAAAGCACATGCTCAAGATCAGTCAACCAGCTAGTGTTGGAGTTCAGCAAGCTCAAACTCTGCATTCACAATACCTCTGGCTTGTAGTAGGAGTTCTCCTGGCTTTTCTGTCTTCTAGACATGTCAATTCGATGGGCCTCAATTATTTCATGTATCAATGGAAGGAATTTTACCACCAAATGTGATCAATTATGATATTTCCCACATGATACTGTCTTGTGCATAATCCAGGCTATTTTGAAAATATTGAGAAAAGACTCTTTACTGACCTTTAATTGTGTCTAGAATGTTTGCTGGCTCAGTTTAGTAGGCAATTTCTAAAAATTAATTTGACAAGTATTTATTGACTGCAAATCTCTAGTATTCTCATTTATACTATGCACGTGTGTGAATGTGTGTGTGTGTGTGTGTGTGTGTGTGTGTGTGTGTATAATAGTACATATTAAGTGTAGGGCCTTCATACTAAATTATACTCCCAGCTCTTTTGTTATTTTATATTTGTGGAACCTCACCAAGTCTCTAAATTGCCCAGGTTAAACAGGAACTGGCTATTCTCCTGCCTCAGCCTCTCAGGGTGTCAGTGTTGAGATTACAAGTGTGCATCACCACTCCTAGCAAAATGTTATTTTTTAACATTTTAAGATTTACAGAAAAAATGCAAAGACAATACACATTGTGTCCACATAGCCATCCTTGGATTTTCTATATTATTACAATTGATAAGTCAATACTGGGGCATCACTACTTGCTCAACTCTAATTTTATTTATGTTTTCCTATGCTTTTATCTAATATCCTTTTTCTGTTCCAAGAACTGGCGTAGGATACCACTTTAAATGTAGATGTCTTGATTTCTTAGTTTGAAAGGACCACAAGAGTTTCTCAGACTCTCTTTATAATGACCTACAGAGTTTTGAAGAGCACTGGTGAGGTATAAACCTGAATTAGGAGTTGTCTGATGTTTTCCTCATGACAAGATTAGAGTTTAGTGTTTGAGGAAGAAACACCATGGAGATAAACTGTCATTCTCTTGGTATCATATCAGGAATGCATATTATCCATGCAATGTATTTCTGTTGATGTTAATCTTGATTACTGGCTGACACAGTGCTTGTCAAGTTTCTCGTCTGTATAAATATTCTTCTATCAGCTTTCCCGTATTCTGTTCTTTGAAGTGAAGAAATTACATTGAGGGCAATCACTTCATACACAAATATTTGAAATCTTACTACATAGAAAATTTTTCTATTGCCCTCTATGTTTAATCCAATCCTTTACCTGAATCAGCATGGAGTTCCTTTGAATAATTCTATTATATTTTGGTTTTTAGTCCAATACTACTTTGTTCTGTGGCTGAAACTAGAAAAAGCTTTGGTCCTTGGGACACTTTCAGTTAGTTCCTGTACCCCTTTGACGCACTTATATCTGTCTAGATTTTTGTTTTGATTGGGTTTTAGTTTTCTAATTTGATCACTTCCTTTCTTTCAGTATGAAAGTCTACAGATTTAACTTGCACATATCATGGCCCAGTCAAAAAATCAAATATTACTCCATAAACTTGGGTTCATTTCATTGGAGATCAGTATTATAGACCTAGAAATGGATGCTAGATATAATCATAGACAGTCGGCAGTCATTGATTTTTAGACCCTCTCAGCCAACTGAGCAAGAAATGAATATATGTCCTCCTGCCAGTGTGCTCAACTGCTTGCCACAGGGATGGCTAAGGGGAATGGATGGCTACTACAGAATGAGGAGCAATGATTGACCTAAATTAAGCAGAATTTGTCATCAAGGCTTTCCCTAGGTATTGGAATACCTTTAACAGAGTTTAAAGAGCTATACCAGGTTCACTCTGCCAGTGCAGGGTTGTCTGTGTGTGTGTGGACACAGATTCATGGTACTTTCCACTCTGCCGTCTTTCCAGAATGCTCTTCAGATTTGGTAGGACTTGCATCAATTTCAGCAATTTTTTTGTACAGACAAATCATTTTCAAATACAGAATCATACTTTCTCTTTCCTTTTCTTTTTTGATTATGCTAATAAAATTTCCTGTGCTGGTAATAGACTTGTAACAAAATAGGTCAAGAGTAGGACTGGCAATAGAAGCCATATTGTCTTTGTCTTGATTTTAGGGAGTTAGCACACGGTAGCTCATTATTAAAAATAGTGCTAGAAGTAAATTTTGCATAGATGTTCATATTGGGAAAAGTTATTTCCCAACTTTAGAAGTTTATAAGAGAATAATATATTTTAATTGAGCCATTTTAATGTGTTTTTTTTACAGTTTAATAAGTAGTTTTCTTGATGATTGCAGATAATGCAAGGTTTATGGTAGTATTCAGAAATATCACTGTGATAGTAGTTTTCTTGATTAATTTGTCATCTTTAGTATTTTAAAAGAATTAGTTGTGTTAAATTGCTGCAAAACAATAGGGCTACATCATTTCCAGGACTGTTGGGAATCTGAGCATATTTCCCCCAAATAGACTTGCTTCCTTATGCCACAAGCCCCAACTCAATCACATTTACCTAAAGGATTATACTTTAGAAAAAGATGAGGGTTTCCTTTTCAAGCCAACAATTTGGCAGGCAAAAGGTAGCTTTCAGTACAGAATGTATTTGAGAGGCCTTCTTCCAAAGTCAGCTCATTGGTCTAACGAATCTTTCAAGTTTGGATGGTTTTCTTGTAAAGCCATATAAGTAAAGCAGGTTTTATTAACCAACTTCATCTAGACCTTCTTTCTCTCTTCCATTTGGATAACTTTTCCTATTTCTGTTTTCATCCCAGGTATGCACTCTGCACAAGGAACTACTGCTTTTCCTGTCTTCTCTTTTCATATTTTTACTCATATTAGAAAATATATTGCCCAGTACTGTTTTTCCCTGTCCAATGGGTACTGCTTCTTGAAGAATCTTTTCATCTTTCTTTCCTTTGGAGTTTCCCTTTTCATGCATCATGGTAGTCTTTTTCATTTGTGTTTTCTCAGGTTGGTGTTGTTTATGGCAGAGCTTAGCCTGGAGGCCAATCTTTTTTTTTTTTTTTTTTTTTTTTTTTGAGTTTTTGCTTTCTCTGAATGTTCATGAGTCTCTCAACTTTCTGGAATTCCGTCCTTCTTTTTTTCATGTTAGTTCAAATCATCTCCATTGCTGTTATGTTAGTTCAAATTATCTCCCTCGGTCTTATGAATTCATTTTGTAGCATAGTGACAGCCACAAAGCCACCAGACACAGCCACCTAGGTGTAAAGGAGAAGTTCTCAATTTTTCAGATCTCAGAGACCCAGAAGCTAACTCTACACAGCCTGAAACAGAAAAAGAAGCAATAATTTTTCAAATGTTTCTCTTCATCAATTGCTATGATTATATTAGTTTTATTTCTTTTCTTCCTGAACTTAGCGATGCTTAGATGAACATTGATTTCAAACATTGAATCAGTCTTCAAAAGTCGAGTAAATCAAAATTAAGCATAACATACTATTTTTGTTATGCAAAGTCATATTTGGGTAATATTTTACATCTGAATATGTGAGAGATAATGTCCTTTGATTTTCCTTATCAATCTCTGATTTTAGTATTAGAATATTCCTAACTAATAGAAGTTAAGAAATATTTGTTCTGTTTCTATTTTCTGAAAGTCACTATAACAAATTAATACAAATTTTCTTAAATATTTTTTAGAAATTCCACTGAAAGTTTTGAACCTAAAGAGTATTCACTTGTGGAACAATATTATTAAATACTGACCTAATATCTTTAATATATGCAAACATATTTAGCTTATCTACTTATTGTGTGGTATTGAAAGTTTACTCCTCAAGGAAGTTCATTTCCTCTAATTATCAATTCTGTAAATTTAGAATTGTTCAACATATTGCTTTACTGGTCTTTAATGTTCATAGACCCCATTGTAATGACAACACCTTCAATTATGATCTTATAAACTAAGGTTCTACTCTTTTTTATGTTCATTAGGTTGACCCTAATTCAGGTGGGTGTTTTTGCAAATATTTGCAAAAAACAAGTCTTTGGTTTTATTGACTAAATCAATGATTTTGCTCTATTTTTGTTATTTCTTTTTGTATATTTGACTCAGACTTCAATTACTCTTCTTACTCTAGTATGCTAAGGAAGAAATACAGATAAGTGATTTTAGATTTTTATGCTTTCCAGTATAAAATTTAATAAGTTTTTTCTAAGCAGTTTTTGTTTCAACCCACTAATCTGACATGTTGTACTAACATTTAGTTGGAAGTATTTGCTTTCCCATGATATTGTTTTATTTGACCTGTGTGATATTTAGAAGTATGTTGTTGCTAGTCATGGTGGTATACCCCTGTAATTTCAGTTACTTGGGAGGCCATGTAAGGAGGTAATTTCAAAACCACCGGGGCAATTTGGTGAGAATATTTCTTTTACAGCTCATGAATCCTGGTCCTCAGGTTCAGTATCCAGGGAAATTTCTTGAAAAAAAAAATATAGTACATTATTTACTAATTGTTGAGATTTTTCTGGCTATATATTTATTTGATTTCTAGTTTAATTCTACTATAGTTTGAGACAACACTTTGTTTCATGCCTTTTTAAAAGTCGTTTAAATAGATGTACTCTATGCCTTGAATGTGATATGTCTTGCCAGCCAATTCAAGTGAGCGTCATAAGAATGCATGTTCCTCAGTTGTTGAATGAACTATTCTATAAAAGTCAATTTGATCTAATTTTGCAATAATACTAGATAAACAGCATCCTTACTGATTTATTTTCCACTGGATTGATTAAATATGAAGACACGTTTTTAAGTTTCTAACAGGAATAATAGATTTATCCTTTTTTTTTTTCAGTTCAGTTGCCTTTTGCCTCATACATTATTATGTTCTCTTATTAGGTACATATATATTGTATTGTTAGTCTTGGAGACATAAATTTTTTACTTTTTGTGCATTTCTCTTTATTGATAATAATTTTCCTTCATTTCAGGATTGCTTTGTCTAAAATGAATGCAATTATTGAAGCTTACGTTAGATTAAGGCTAGATTTTTGTCTATCCATTTACTTTTAAAATATTAGCATCAATATATGTAAAGTAGGTTTTTATAGGCAATATAAAAGGATTGTTTCCTCCCTATGACAATCTTGATTTTTTACTTTAATTAACATATTTATTGAAACAAAAACTAAGTACAAAACAAAGAACAAGGTACTACATTTTGCTGATACATTATTTATTTATTTAGCCCACTTACATTTAAAGTAATTATTGATATAGGTGATTTAATATCTGCATTGTTTGTAACTATTCTCTTCATTACATTGCTTTCTTATTTGTCTTATTATTTTCTCCCTTCTCTGGTTTTAACTAAGTGGTTTAACTCAACATTTAAATGTCACATTTATCTCTTATCATATGAATTACATGTCTTTCTAAATCTTTTATCAGCCCCAAGTTTCCAATATATATTTTTAAATTAATTAAGTCCCCCCTACAAGTAATGCTGTACCACTTCAAATAAAGTATAGTTACCTTTCAACACAGTAACTATAATCTCTGTCTCTCATTCTTTATGACTGTGCTATTATTCATTTCATTTATGGGCATGCTATAGTCCCCCAATAACATTTATAATCTTATTTTAATAATTCATGTTATATTTAGTTAAGAAAAAGGGGGATAATTTTTTACAGTATTTATTCTTTTTTAACATTAAGTGGGGCTGAATTTCTGACTAATATCAGTTCTTCTATCTATTCTTCTTTAAAGAAGAATCTTTAACATTTCTTGCATTACAGTGTTTCTGGAAATATAGTTCTTCAGTTTGTATTGATCAGAAGTCTTGCATCTAATTTACTTTTGAAGGTTAAATTTAGTATGTTTTCTCTTTCAGCACTTTAAATATTTCAATTTACTTTTTATTTTTTATCTGGCTCTAAATTATTGTGGTTATTTTGTTTGTTCTTTAGCATTTGCTAAAGATATAGGTGCCAGAGTGTTTTTTTTTAAAAAAATCTTTCTAGTGTTGTTTTATCTTTCTTCTTGACTTTGTTTTTTCCTAATTGTTCCTTCTCAAAGTCTGTGACTCATAGTGCTTACATTCACATAGTGCTTACATTCACAGTTATTGCCCTCAACCTGTGAAAGTGTGATAGGAATGTATGCAGAGAGGGAAAACTCTACAGCATTCTAAATTTCAGTCTCTTAATGGATGTGTGTCCTGGAGATATGCTCAACATAGAATTTTGTCAAGTAGCACAAGTTCTTTCCCCTAATTACATCATTGACAATCTATCTCCCTGAATCTTAACACTTATTACCTATATTTGTTTTTTTACCTTAATCAAGAAATAAAGACAAGAATAGCATTAAATATAAGAATTGCCCTTTCTGATCGTAAGGTAATGTTTTTCTGTGAGAATTAGACGTTTGTTTTTTTTTGTTTTGTTTTGTTTTGTTTTGTTTTTTTATGGAGAACCACCAGGTAGCAGTCCACAATTATTACAATTCCCCTGCCAGTACCATAGACTGAGAAAACATTTCTCATATCTTCATCTTCAGAAGGTGGGGTTTTAGAAATAAAACTCATGAACTTGCTTGTGGTCTGTAGGACTGCAGCTCCAAGGCATTTCTCACACTTTTTCCAATACATAAAATCCTCCAAAAAGTCAACAGAATTCCCAATTATATATTCCTAGCAGTCAGAACTCCAGTATCTCACGCTTTTTTTTTTTTATTTAAAGAAAAGGAAACAAAAAATACACGGAGATAAAAAAAAAAGGTAGAAATAATACAAAATTGCAGAAAAACAAATGGTAAGAAATTGCTGGTTGATAAATTACATATTGTCATCTTAGAAATAGCTGTTCAGGTTATAGAATTAAAGTATCTCATGCTTTTAAAGCAGATTTTAACTGACTTTCTGGATAAGTGGATAAAGTATCTCATGCTTTTAAAGCAGATTTTAACTGACTTTCTGGATAAGTGATGGCAAACGTATGGCATGTATGCAACAATTGCTACTGAAAGCTCTAAAAGAGTCTGTATTATGGCTCTAAATGTACTTGTTTCTCCTGATTTTGAGGCATGGATTTGCCCTGGAAATCTAGTTTTCCACTGGATCCAAGAAAGTCTTCCATTTTTTGGTTTGTTCAGCTTCTTGTGAGGACAAGAGGGATGACTTTTAAGCTTTTAACATGTTGAAGTAGAAAGCAGTTCATTGGTTTTATCTTTTAACATAAACACTATACGGGTATCTATGATGAGTTTAACACAAATCACAGAAAGAACACATTTATACACTCATTTTATGTAGTGAGAAGATCTATGTAGACAAAGAATAGAAAACTAGGAGGAAGAATAGAGACTTAGTTTGCTGTGTCAGAGAAGGTTTTTCTCAGGAAGAAACAATTAAGATGAAACCTGAGCAATTAATAAAACTTAAGGTGAGGGACATCATGTAAGAAAGCTCTGAGATGGAAGAAACCCACATTCAGCTGGTAACTGGATGTGTGAATGAAATTTGGTGAGCAAAGTAGATGAGTTTGAAATCGTTGTCAAGACTCAGTCTGAGCACGTATGTTGGGCTGTGTGTTAATGTTGGCCACTCTCAGCTACCAAGCGTACTGACGAAGCACCTCAAGCCATAAGTGAAGTGATGTCCTTGTGCTAGATAATTCTTGATGTGGTCTGAAAAACTGATTAAAGTGAGTCCAACAGAAGAAGTGAAGAGTTACAAGGCCACAGTCTTATCTCAGAGCGTCAGTGGTGGCTTCACCCAACTACATGAGACTGAAAGCAAGTGGACCAGTTCAGGCTGCATTTTGGAAGTAAAAGTAAGACCTCATTGCAATCTGGAGGTGATGGATAAAAAAGACAGGAAGGTATTAAGATTTCTACAAGGAGCAATGGGCTGAATTTTGATACACTTTCCTTAGAGGCCTATGAAAGATGTATACATGCAAAAAGGGAATTGGGTTTGTAGGAAAGAGCGGCACCGTGGTTATATTTTGATATATTAACTTCCAGATATCAACGAACAACTAAAATGGAGTAGATCGGTATGGTATCTGACGTTTCAAACAGTGAGGTTGTTGACTCTCCCTAGCTGAAGAATGTAGAGTGAGAAGAAAATTTAAAGACCCAAACAGAGCTCCAGCTTGGCGATGGAAAGGCCTCTTGGGAAGAAATCTGCTTTCCACTCCTGCCCTAAGTAATTCCTAGCTTGTCAAATTTAGCACTGTATACATGATTTAAAATTCCCATTATAGTTTTGCGCCTAACTAGAATATTTTTATTTTTTTTTTCTTTAGCTAGAGGACCTACTAAGGGAAACCGACACAACTGAGCACCTAAAATATTCCAGGCACTGAGCTTATTCTTTGGAATACCAGAAGAATGAGGGAAAAAATTTCCTTTGGAAAATAAAGGTACACAATCAGATTATTAAAACGAGAAGACAGTAATAGAGGAAACAATTGAATGAAAGTGATGACTACAGATAATGAAAAAAAAATAGAAGGTGGACAGGAATGATTGGAAAACTATACATCCTGTTAAGGACATTTCAGTAAATGCCAAATAAAATAATTCAGTATAAAATGAAATATGCATGCCTGACTTCAGATATTGCCATTCTCAATAATCAATTGTGATGCAAGATTCACAAGACAAATTTCTGACACTTAAGGTACCTTTTCCTGTAAGTAATACAGTAAGTCCCCATTTTTACAAACAAGTTCCATTCTGGGAGAACATTCATAAGTCAAATTTGTTCCTGAATATGACAGTGAGTTTTATACACCTTTGACACAAATATACAATGTAAAGTATAACAAAATCAAACACACACCTATAAATACTGTGCGATATCATACTGTACAGTAAGGATACCGCAGCCCAACTGTAGCAATGTCCAGCAGACACCTGAGTGACTTCCTTGATTTGTCTGTAAATATGAATGTGAGGTCCATTTGTATCTGTGGAAGTTTACAACTCAAATGCAGTTAGTCAGGGACTTACTGTACCCCATGAATGATATAAACTCCCTTTTTCATGCAGAATTAAGTGTAAAATGATGGTAGCTTTATAGCCAATTTGCAGTGAAAAAAAGAAAAACACATACATGTAGGTATACACACACACAAAATTTATTGACATAATGTTAGTGAATTCTCTTTAAAAATGAGTTATTATATAAAACCTTTGATTTATAATTAAAAAAATATAGCAATGTTCATAGTGTGTGGAGGGGATAAGAAATCTGTTTAAATCCTCTGATCATTTCATGAGGAAGGGAGAGGTGTTGTTCCCCTGAATTATTTGCATGTGACTTCATTCTTCATTTTGCTAGTATGGTGCTCACAGCAGCATTTGACAGTCAAGTGAAGTAAGAAGCTTGATACAATATCAGAGGAAATGCTTCAATGAATAGTATATTAATATATATATATATATATATATATATATATATATATATATATCATTGGTGCCTATACCTTTTCGTTGATCAAATTAGTTTCAATTGTGAACTTACCTATGCAATGGCTGTTACCATATAAATCACAATTTATGGTGAACTGTAGGAAATTTAGAAATTACAAGCCTCTATCATCATTTTGCTTGTCAAGAAATATTTGCCCGGTAACATACTCCACACTGTCTGTTTCAGAAGTTCCCTTGGTGTGTACATCTGTCTGCTAATTCTCTGCAAAGACAGAACTCATACTAGAGGATTCTTCTAACATAGTATGGATAGAACTGAGGAAGGCCAGTAAAGCAGGGGTGGAGAGCTCTGAGTCACTCCATCCATGTGGTGGGTTGCTGGTTTGTTGGCTTTCATCACAGAAAAAGAATTTTCAGGAAATACAGGTTAAGAGACCCACAGAGGATTTTTGGACAGAATTTTTAAGTACAAAAAGAAATAGGACGTGGGCTCTTAAGAGGAGAGATGCATCTATGCATATTCTAGTATCTGCTTTACCAACTGGTGGACTGTGTAAAACTGCAAAGCACACCAGTATTTGACACTGAAAGATGCTGACTTGTTAACATGATTCCTGAAAATGGGGTTTGGTAGGATAGTGTGCAATTTTGAGTTGAAGAGTGCAGTCCCAGAGCCTAGTTTATAGGCCTATTGCCTTCAAGGCCAAAGGAATTCCTCCTGGAAGAGAAAAAAATATATATATGAATAACTTTTGTGCCCTGAAGTTGTAGCCTTTCTTAAAAAGTACAGTTTTACTTATGAGTATAGTCTCAAGTTGCCTCCATTTACCTATAAAAGCCTCAGGATCATCTTTTTATAGCTGAGTAATATTTCATTGTATAAAAATACCACATCTTTTTCACCCATTCTGTGGTTGATGGGCATTTTGGTTGTTTCCAAGATTTAGCTATTACAAATCATGCTGCTATAAACATGGGTGCACATATATCACTTCTTACTGTTATTTTTTTTTTGAAATTCTATATTATTTCTACCCTTTTTTCTGTTTTGCTTTTCAAAAATAAAAAAAACTGTAAAAAAGGAATATAAATGAATCAAGTTTTTTAAAATTTAATTTTAACATAGCAACTTTCCTTGTTTCTCTTCTAAGTGTCTTTATTTCTTCTGATCAACCTCAACTTTGTGTGGACCATATGGAGAAATCATTTTCCATTACATAGTTTCAAAGTCTACACTTAAACCCTGAATTATAACAAGATCTCCTGCAGATCATCATGTGAAAGTTTTTAAAAACATAAAATAGTTTTCAGAGCCTGAAATAAGCTGCAACAACAAGATTATTCATGATCTAGAACTTTTCAAAGTTTTTTTAGAGAAAACCATTTAGAAATGCAAGTGTTCCCCAAAGTGTGTCAGATCCGCTTTGCTGCGTTATCTCCCCCACCATAGTATGTGAGAGTGAAAGGTGAGGACGTTTACCCACATATTAGTATTCTTTTTTCTCTTATATTAGCACATTTTTCAGTATGTAAGGATTATATTCACTGTAGGAGATTGGTACGTGTACATAGCACATTTCATTTCCCTTCTCCCCCACCCAGCCCACCCCTTGTATTTTTCCACTATCAGATTCATTCATCTATCTTAGAAGAAATTATAACGCAAATCACCATATATACAAGTTGAAAAGCAGACTAGTAGGCCAGAGAACATACAAAACATGGAAGGCAACGTTCTAAATCAGGATACACTTTTAGATACATTGTCGGCACTGGATTACAGTAACTTTCTTTGTTTATATTCTTGTAATCCAAAACATAGGGCCAATCCAGCTGAGATTATTATGAGAGGAAATTTGGACATGAAAATACCAGAGATGCAAGTCAGACCCTCAGGAACACAGTGAGAAGCCAGCCGACCCTCAAACACGAGAGAGAGGCCTGAGCAGAAACACAACCTGAGGTCACCTTGGTTTTAGGCAATCAGCTTCCAGAAATGCAAACAAATAAATTTCTGTTATTTATGTCACCCAGGCTTTGATATTTATGACAACCCTAATAAACACTAAATTTTAATTATTTAGTTAAAATACAGGTGTCCAGGTGAAATAGAAATACCAGCACCTGTGTCCTGGACTGCAAGTGCAGTTCCCAAGGGTCTTCTGATGTCAAAGCTTGAGAAAATGTCTGAGAGCAAGGCCACTTGGTCATCTTTAAGCTCAAAAGTGAAACATATGTAAGCATTTCTTGGAAAAGCAGTGTTCTGTGATCATATTTATGGTAGTAGCGAGCCTCAACAATTAAGATCACAGAAAATTCACTGACTGTCTCTCTCTCCAGCTCTGTGCTAGCTGACACTGTTACAGAATCCTTCATAATGGATCCCAGTCCAGCCTCTTACCTCAGTCAGGGACACCTGGTAGGATGTCCCTGGGAACTCGTCATTAATGCAAAGGACTGTTTCTATGCTTAACACTTACCAACACCTGCAAACCCAACAAGATTTGTTCCTTTAATTAGTTAAAGCCATTAAATGAGAATCCAGGCACATATATAAAACATATATGATGTTTTTAAAACAAAGCAATACTTAGAAAAAACTTGGAGCCAAATCTTAATCTTAGCCAGACAGATACCTCCCACTATGGTCATATTAGAATTATCTCAATGTTTTTAACAATTAAAAACAACAGATCTTTCAAAGTTGAACTTTTTGATCAACTTTAAAGCAGTTTTCCCTCTGCCTCTGTTTAAAGAAGAATTCCACGTAAGTACATAACAAAATATAGAAAGGAGGGCTGGCAATTTTAGCTCAATGGCTCAAGCCCTTGCCTGGTAAGCACAAGGTTGTGAGTTAAATCCCCAGTATCCCCAAAAATGTAGAAAGAGAAAATGAGGTGGGTAACACTTGATAAGCAAAACATTAAATAAATGTTTTGCAAAACATTAAATAGATCTTGGTGCACTTCTTTATCTACCTTTAAGAAAAAAAAAAAAACTCAAGCTGTCTTTTGTTGTTACATCTGACTTATAAGGTTCTGAAACTTGTATTAGTTGGTTTTTGTTGGTGTTGCTTTGCTTTCTTTGATAGGTTACTAATACATTTCAACTCTGACACCCAAGTTAACATTTTCAATATTTCTCATCAGGTCAGTTCAAATCAGGTCAAAATCCTTTACTTACTGCCCCTCAGTCAACAATTTGCGAAGTTCTTTATTTGTCATCTACCTCATTTTAAAGACAGAATGTATCTGCTTTAACTAAAAATACAGATTTCCAGTAGAATATGTATGAACCAAAATACATATGCATAACACAATCTCTCTCCCTTCTCTGCTGTTTCATTTCTCCTTGGGAATAAATTTCAACCGCGTTTACTGAAATTGTCAATTAGTGGCAAACATTGGTGAAGTCAGGGAGAATTTTTCTCAGTTGTTGTGAAGGAAATTAACATGATTTTAACTTCAATGATCCAATCATACAGTTCCATTCTCTGTTTGCATCATAATAGCAACAACAATAAGAAGAAATTGTGACATATTCTGGTTATTTATTCCTGTATTAAAAACTATTCTATGTGGTATACATAATTACATGGTTACCACTGTTGTCTTTGTTTTGTAGATGAGGTTCAGAGAAGGTAGAATTTCTTGGGTCATAGAGCTATTACCTGGTTGGATCCAGGAATAAAACCTAATTGTTCAATCTCCACACCCATATATTTAATGAAACCTGGCATTTCTGGTCCTACTGAAACACAAAATTCCAATGGGGAATAAATATGTTCTGATTTCACTAAAGTCACTGTTAAAAGCAGTCACTTGAGGGTGGCCTTGCTACTGAAAATACTATTCATGAAGGTACTTGAAGACAAGTGATTAATTGCTCTCAAAACTAAGTAGTTAGTTTTTAATTTTATGTAAGAATATGACTATTTGGGTCACATGTTTTTGTAAAGTTTTTAATACCTGGAATTCTAACTACTATATTTCTTGATATATCCTTTTAAAAAGTATTTTTATTAAATGTTGATTTCTTGTATTGTGTCTTATTAGATTTGTTATGTTTAAATTATTGTAAGTCTTTTTAGTTTTATAAATTAAATGTGCGTACGATTTAGTTTTTACTTTTTCTTATATTTCTTAATAAAAGCATTCAAGTCTGAAATCTTATCTAAAAGCATTTTTATACCTGCATGTGATAGGGTAAAATGCATATAATCACACACGATTTCCCTGTGGTAAATATTTTGTCCTTAGTGTTGATTTTTTAGCCATTAGTTATTTAGAAATTCACTGTAAGTTTTCTCCACATACAGGCCATTTTAGCTCTTTAATTAATAAGTTGTATTTATTAATTATTTAGTTGTATTTTTAGAGAATATGATGTTTAATATCAATAATTTGAACTCTGAGAGACTTCCTTAAATAGAACTCAGTAAATTTTAGTAAATGCTTTTAAAGTGCTGACAAAGAATATATACTTTCTATCTACCGAAACATTTCTATTACAACCATCAGCCCAAAATTTTAATATTTTGCTGTTAAAAATATCTATAAAATATTTATGCCTCTGCTAAAGTGTTTTTGATTTGGTCTATTGGTTTCTGATTGAGCTACATTAAAATTTCCTACTATTATGTTGAATTTGAGAATGTCTTAACTATCATTTTATCTATACCTGTGTTTTATATATATATGGGCTTTTTTGAGACAGGGTCTCACTATGCTGTTCAGGCTGGCCTTGAGCTCCCTTTGTAGCCCAGGCTGGTCTTGAATTCACAAAAATCCTCCTGCCTCAGCCTCTAATTGCTGGATTACAGGCTGGCTACTAGTTTATATAATTTTTAATCACTAAATGTACATATACTACTAGTTATAATGTATTTTAATATTCCTTGCTTTTTATTGTCATGTAATGATCTCCCTTATTATTTGTTAACTATAGAAAAGTGCTTAAATCCCTTACATGAATTTTGATATTTTTAGTTTTTTAGTTTTGTACTTGCCTATTTCATTATTTTACTACATTTTTAATAATTCTTGGAATTTTATCAGTATATGTAATTTTGGATTTGAAAGGTAAGTTTAATCTGTTACAATATATAATAATTTCTGATGTATTTTAAATTATTATCTGCATATTATTTTGTATTTTCTGCCTAACTTTGTATTAGTTGTTCTATTTCTTTTTCTTCTATATTTTCTCAGGGATTAACAAATACATTATTTTTTCATTGCCAGTTTTGCCACTTTAAGTTGTATGTTTAAGATTTTATTGTTTAGATTCATTTTCATTATACTACAGAGTTTTTAAAATCATCTAGTACTGCTAATGTCCCTTTGATCACAAAAACACACTTCATTGTTCCTTAAACTAATTTTTCCTCAAATCATATTGCTTATGAATAGTTTATCTTGTAAAACATTTCTTTTATCTTTGCAAAATGAATTAAGTTTCTTTGAAAATGAGAAACAGTTAAAAATAAGCTCAACCAGAAAATTTACTAATTTCATCATTCCATTATTTCTTGTAGCATACAACTTCTCTACTTTTTCCCATGTTTGTTTATTTAAATACATTTTCATAGGGTTTTTTTCTGTCTTTTGCGTTAGATAAGGTGTATCATATTGCACATTTAGATGGATGCTGCCTAACAACATTTTGATCAAAGATAAATCACATATATGACAGTGATCTCATAAGACTTTGTCATCTAGTAAAATCTTAGTTTGTGTAAGACGTGCTATAACACTTGCATAATGATGAAATGCACAGAACAGAAATGCATTTCTTGGAATGCACACTTCTCATTAAGAGATGCATGACTGCAAGCACTCTGCTTTTCTTTTTCTTTAAATCCCATTCCCCTCCCTTTTACTTCCTCCCCTATTTCCCGTTCCCATTTGGAAAAGTATCTATCCTTTGTTTTGCTTCTTATTTATACTTTGAGATTCTCACACAAGAGAAGTAATGCCATGTTTAAACTTGTTTGTCTGATTTATTTCAGTTATGGAAGGAGAAAAGCAGGAGACAAAAAAAAAGAATTAAAGTTCACATGTACCATTTCTCTATGATGAATGTTACCATTATTATATACTTCAAACATGTACTAATAACAAAATAAAAATAAAAGAGATGCGTGACTATAACTAATGTTTTAATTTTGCTTTCACTCTTACTAACATTCTAGCCAGGTACTAAAATTCTTAATTGATTAACTCATTTAAACATTTTGAAGTTATTTATTCCACAGTTGGCGCTATCCATTATGATCACAAATTGTCCGCTTCCTTAACTATTTCTCCTTTGTAAGTCAATTTTATTTTCTCCTGGTTGTATTTTAATATATGCTCTCCTTTAATTTCTGTAGACTCACATCAGAGAGTTGAAGATTGAATTTAGTATTATTTTTTATTCTTGGTCACTGGCTTGTACTTAATCCGAAATCCATTGTCTTTAATTTTGGAAAGTTATCTGAAATCATCCTTTCAAGCATTGCTTTCTTGTTTATTCTCATCTATAAAGTATATTATTTTGAATTCTTAAAGTTCAACGAAGGATAACGATATTTTTAGTAAAACAAGAACTGTGGAAGAGAAAAAAACACTTGGAAAATATTGTAAAATGACAAAAGAAAATACATGTGTATGCATAGTTCAGGAAAAAAAATTCAAGTGGTATAAAGGAAAGTCATTGAGACCAGACAAAGGAAAAGAAACATGCTATGATACATACATGATAGAAAAACAAAAGCAAATTGTAATAGATGTCAAAAATGTATTTATATAACTGACCTGTAGCTCTAAGACTGATACTTATCTATTCATGAAGCTACAAGCTTAGAGTTTCTTGTGCTAGGCCTTGTTAGCCTGAGGGATGGAGAAAGGTAAGTTAGGATAGAACCTAACTTAAGTTACACCTAACTATGCTGTGCTATACTTTTATCAAATAATCTTCAGACTGATAAAGACTGCTTGCCTTACATACATGAGTCCCTAGGATACAGCCAGACTAGATTTTATACATATTGTTGTATATTTAGGGCTGGCTGAATTGAAAGTAAACAAATGAACCAATTTGAAGTTAAGTATGTTCATCGTTAATTCAAAAATACTGAATACTGCATGAACTCCTAATAAATTTAAACTTTAGATGGGTGTAGAACAATCACCAAAGTACATCTCTGCCTGCTCATATTTTGATAAATTATCTATATCATTATTCAGTTCCTTTCCCTGTTAAAGAAATAAATCGTATTTGATTTATCCAAATGGTCTCTGTCTGTCCTTTCCATAAATCTAAGATTAATGTATAAGGCTTTCTTGAATAAAAGATCTAGCGTGAGAATTATGGCTTGCAAAACAGAAAAAAAAAAAAATTCCTCCAAATGTCTTATCCCCATGTAAGAGAATTGAAGTTTTGCCTTAAAATGCAACCACCTCTTCTATGTTAAGAGAAAATCAGATTAACTCGAAAAAAATGAGAAATTCCTGTTCTCTGGAAGTGCAAAGTTCCAGCAGAGCCACACGAGATGGACTGAGCTGGATTCAAAAGAAATATACATCACTTCCATTAGGCTATTGTTTATACAGAACAATCATACAGCTCAGCTTTGTTCAATAAAACATGAACAAAACTCAGTTGAGTGGAGCTTCCAGGACAACTATTTTCATGCCAATCCAATTATAAAGAAAATTCTGCCAGCACTTGCCGCTGTCCCTGCCTAGTCCTTCTTCTCTGGCAATAACTGAGGAATGGTAACAGGAGCCCTGGCAACAGTCTTCTGAAAACGAGGCAGCCAGAGTGAGGAAAAAGATGAGAAAGTTTTCAGGTATTTGAGTTCTAACACTGGAAGCCGCTGAACCAACGTGAACAACTTCTTTCCTATAAATAGTTTAGGAAACAAATACATCTTTTTCTGACATTATATTCATCCAAAAGTGTCTCAGTAGTTGTGTGTTTTCGGTTCCAAATGATAGCTCTCAATAAATGACCATATTATAAAGGTTTATGAAAATCAAATGAAACGCTATTTCACACCACTTAAAAATGAAGACCAGATAAACTACCTGCTTATACATAAAAACAGAAAATCTAAGTTACTAGAAGAAAACAAAGAATGATAGTATGAAAATTAGAATTGAACTTATTTTTGTATTCCTGAATCAAAGGACAATACAAAATGGAAAGACAGGCACAGACTGGGAGAGCAAGTTAATATAAAGAGTGTCGTTAACTCATCAACTTCTATGTTACCTTCTCTACTTATCTGTGTGCGTACATATTCATGCATAGATACGTAGTTTTAACAGTGGAAAAGATAAAAACATGCAGAACAGATGTTGAGCTGCTACTTCACAGACAGATTTTGAGAAAAGTGCTGTTCCACAAGTACACAGTAAAGGGCTACTAAAGCAAGAGCTAACAGGTAACGATTCGTTATTAGGTTTCATCATTTACAAAAGGACAAAAAGAGAACAAAGGAGAGTCTTTTGTCATTGAGTATATGCTGTGGATTTGCTAGAAAGTTGTCATCCTATAGTGAAAATAATATATAACATAGGAGAAAAAGAATATAGACTCAGAGACAGTTGCTAACTGTAGTCTTGGGAAAACAGCTTGACTTCTCTGAACCTCTGTTCTCTGTCTTTACAGTATGGATAAAATTATCTACTTTACATTTTAAATTTAGTAAGCTAATTATATAGCATACTTAGTACAAACAAAGGAATGTTTAGATTGTTTTCATATAATACTAGATTGTTTTCATACTATGCTGTTTTTATAGTTTCTTGTAACATTTTTAATTTATAATATTTATATATCATTTTTATTCTTTCAACACTTTATTCAATATTGTTCTTTATTAGGGAATGGCAAGAATCTGTTATGATAAGTGATTCTTGGGAGATTGTAGAAAGATAAGAAACAATTACAATCTGCTTGTTTTTCCTTATAAATAATTATTAAAATATTTGTCCAAATTCACACATGCAATAAAAGCTTGTTCTCCAAACTGAAATTTAAAATATTTACTTGGGATCATTACAGCTACAAATTCATGCCAGTCATTTTACATGACTGAAGCTAAATTATTGATTTTAAAATTCAGTAATGAAAATGTGTTTTAAAGACTGTTAAAATATTCAGGACAAGATCTTATACTGTGTAGCCAACTAACAGAGTTATGAATTAAGTGCATATATTATTTTCTATAATATGCAGGCAATCTTGATTTTATTTTGTCATAAATTACCTAATTATTAATATTTTGAATTTTTTCTTAGCGTTTTTTGAATAAATTCATCTCTCAAAATACATAGCCAAGACTAAAAAATGGAAGATGAATACAAATATTGAATTTTTAAAATTCTATTCATGTTTACATTTATTTTATGACAAATAGATTTTTAAATTTTATTTAAAGAAAGACTAAACAAAACAGAAAATGGATAGAAATAATACATACATTCAGAGAAAAAAATAAAACAGTAAGAAATCACTAGTTGATGTTTATATACTGTCTTTTTACAAATAGTTGTTCGAGATACAAAAGTGGCACACATAAAGTGGGAATTCAAACAGAGAGACTGCAAACAGTTCTGTTCAGCTATCCAACAAAAACTTAGTAACATGGTTATCAATCCTATACACTTAAACATACATGCAGTTATCCATATCTTCATTTATGTTGTGATTAAGCAAACTAAAGCAGGCTAAAATCATTCTAAACAAAGGATAATAGTATTGCTGGATTTCACATCACGACACTACGGGATCAGCACTAGGTACTGCAGTGTCTTTTTTTAAATTTTATTTAAAGAAAGATGAAACAAAACAGAAAAGGGGTTTAAATAATACATACTTTCAAAGAAAAAATAAACAGTAAGAAATCACTAGTTGATAATTACAGATTGTCTTCTTACAAATAGTTATTCAAGATACTAAAGTGGAGCATATAAAATGGGGATTCAAACAGTGAGACTGCAACCAGTTCTGTTCAACTATCCAACAAAAACTTAGAAATATGGTTATCAATCCTATACACTTAAGCAAACGTGCAGTTATCCATATCTTCAATTATGTTGAGATTGAACAAACCCAAGCAGGTTAATATCACTCTGAACAAAGAATAATAGTATTGCTGGGTTTCACATTATGACCCTCCAGGATCAGACCTGGGTACTTTAGCGTCTCTTTTTCTTCAAAGTATCTGTTCATTTCATCATGTGTCATAAGATCAGTTCTCATAAACTGTTAATAGATTCTACACATGCATGAGTCTTAACATGTATTTTTATCTTTTCTATATTAGAGGAAGGAACCAAAAAAGCAAGACAAAACAAAACATATTCCTATAAACACATGAAAAAGACATATAAAACCATTGTACAAGGAGTTCTACCATAGTTCCTGTGTTGTCTCTTGTTATTTTCAATAGAATTGGCTATATCATCAGACATAGTACAATTGAATATATCAGTGCATACCAGTATTATAAAAACACAACTTTGTATACAGTATAAAACTTCAAAAACAGGCAGTTATCAAACCAGAATGTGTATCATAGAGTCTTGTCATCTTCAGTGTAGTTGCTTATACTCTCAGACTTGATACTATCCTATCAGTTTTAAATAAAATCTGTCGATACCAAACAGCAATCAAACAAACCAGATTCAACCAAGATCAGTCATGATAAAACCGTATAAGTCATATAGGGCTCCAGGTTAAGATAATAGGAAATTAAAGATGATTACTGTGCTATATCCTGATGTTTTGGGGATAGCTGTCTGTGCCCTCAAATCTAATGCAAGTAGACAAACTGGGACAAAATAAAATCTATCTAAGCAGAGTGGTGCAAGTAATGTGGATTTTTAAATCCTGATACACTATTAACAATACCTCTGTCATCTTTTTTAAGACTCTCCCTCCCCTTTCACTTGCCCAGGGTACACTGTGCATTTTTGGGTCTGACCAAGACCCTTGGTTTTAAATTGGGGTGGGGGCAACCAGCTATTTACCTAAGTGATTCTGAACTTTCTCTCTCCTGGATTTGATCTCCAATTGCATTCATTTACCTATTAAAGCCTGTCCTTCCAATCTATCCACAAATACTGGTCTAGTTGCCCCTATTACTCTCTGGTTCTCTGTCACATAGAGCACTGTTTTCTCATATTTGATTTTCAGTCCATGTACTCTTTTTCATGTTAATTATATTTCTTATAAACAGCATCTTGGTGGACCCTACCTCCTAATCTACTCCACATGTGGTTCTTATTTTAAAATTTAGTGTATCAAGGCCATCTATATTAGAGATTATAACCAATCTTCTCTGCCTCATTTATGCTATGCTCTTCATTCTATTTTCTGGTCCATTCATTGAGGCCTCTCTGCCACTGTTTCTGGAATCCTAGTACTTTTCTCTCTTTCTAGAATGCTCTGAAGTATTCTCTGTAGAGTTAGATTGGTGGTTGCGAATTTCCCAAGTTCCTCTTTGACTTGGAAGCATCTTGTTTCTTCATTAATTTCCTGAGACAGTTTATCAGGGTATATCAATCTGGCTGGAGGTTATTTTCTTTCAGGGCTTGGAATATTTCACTCCTGGCTCTTCTTGACTTGATGGTTTGTGATGAGAAGTCTGCTGTTATTCTGATGGGCCTTCCTTTATAGGTGATCTGTTTCTTTTCTCTAACAGCTTTTAATATTCTGTTCTTATATTGGATTTCTGGGATCTTGATTATTATATACCTGGATGTAGGTCTGTTTTGGTTGTAGGTGGCTGGGGTTCTGTATGCCTCATACATCAGAATATCATTTCCTTTTCCTATGTTTAGGAAGTTTTCCTTAATTATTTCTGTGAATAGCCTTTGTAGTTCCTTTGTTTGTACCCCTGCTTCTTCATTCACATTCTTTATCCTCAAGTTATAGATCCTCTTATCGTCTTCTAGCCTTTTTGTATTGTTACTGCTTGTTTCCTTGTTATTTTTAAAAAGTTTTTCCTTTCTTAATCCCACATTGCAAAACTGTCCCCAGTTTGTATAATCTATCCTTAGTTTCTTTCAAACAGATTTGCCATCTTTCCATAGAATTTTTAATTTCCTGGTAATCTCTTTGAATCTGCTTCATGTACTCTATATTTTCTTATATTCTTCATCAAATGGTTCTCTCCTTTGAGTTCTTCCCTTCTTCCATCTGTGCCTTTTTGAGGGGTGCTTAGCATCTCTTTTATTAATCTTCTTATATCTTGCTTTACTTGGCTAAATATTTCACTTTTGAACTCGTCTGTGAGGTACTGAAGATATCTCTTTATGTCCACTGGTGCTGTGTCTGATATTGCATGTTTGCTGTTCTCATTCTCCTTTGTATTTACCTGTCCTGGGTCAATGTTCTCAGGCTTGGGACCTGGGGACTTTTTGCTTCTTCTTCCCATCTTTTTTGTTCTTCCAGGAGGCCCCAGTTTCTTTCTTTGTTGGTTACAATTCTTCAGAAGCATGCTGGCTAAGTGATCCTTCCCCCTGCCGTGTGCTAGTGAGTTGCAAACTGGGGCAGCATATGCTGGCCCCTCCCTCTGGATCAGTCAAGCTGCTAAGGCCTGCACTGTATTACTGTGTGCTGCCTTCCCTCCAGGTCAGTCAAACTTCTGAGGCCTTCATGTTAGTGTGCATCACTGCCATAGGGAATTGATTTTGGATAACCTGTTGGGTCTCAGTCAGGTCACGTGACCCAGGCCTAACTCACTCCACCAATCCCATTCAGAAGGGAACAATTGACTGAAGTCACTGCTGCCCTTTGTACTTGCCAATCCTGCCCGGTCCCAGAATGTCATCCACCAGAGCCCTCTTTCTGTGGAATGGCTCCACTCCCATCACTCACTGCAGGTCGAGGCAGGCTCCTTGCCAGTTCAACTCTCCATTTTGGCTGGCTGACCCCTGACCTCAGTGTGACTGCGCCTCCAATGAGTCAATGCAATGGGACTTCGGATGGCTCAGCAAGTTGCCCACTGCAGTGGGAGCACTGAACCTTTAGCCATTCCAGTAATGGCACCAGGACTGTATGTTTGATTGGTTCTTCTCACCTTAGTTTCTTCTTGGGATGACAGAATTCATCTCCCTCTGTTCAGGACTCCCCACTCTGTATTATGTTGAATTCTAAGTTGACTATCTCAGGGAGCCTCTGTAGCCAGCTGTTATCTATCCATCATCTTTGCTTGAATCCAACAAATAGATTTTTTTTTATTTCAGCCTGAACTGTAAATAATGACAAGAACAATAGCATTATAGTTTTAATGGGATTTCTCTGTTAAGGACTTGGCAAACCACCCAAAATAAAATTGAAATTAACAAGTTTCCTTTTTCACTCTCCAAGTTAAACAGTCTCTAACTTCTACCAATTTGATCACTTTTACCTCCTCCTCACCAAACAGGTAGCTACTATGTTAATCTGAGCCTCATTGTTTCCTTCCTGGGTCTGTCCCTGCCCTAGGACTCTCTTTCCACAGATCATTGATATTTCCCAAACATCCAATAGTGTGGTTTTCTAGTTTTAAAATCTGTTTTGAGGTTTGTAATTAGTATACATATTTAATATTTAGGCAATCATTTTCTAACACAGATAACTTTAGAACCTGAAGGTTTAGCCTTGAGTAATGTTACTTATTCTAGATAAATGTGAAGGGGAAGGAAAGAATACAACCCTGGCCTTCTGGATGGAAAAAAGATACTTCTTAATGGGCAGGAAAAGTGAAAGCACATAGCTTATAAATCGTGATTCTGATTTAAGCTGTTCACTGGTCAGGAACATTAGGGGAAAAAGGTACCTCTGTAGGACATGTGGCCACATACATTTATTTTTTTAACAAAAGTAAAATTTTTGGAGTTATGCCATGTGTTTTCCAACAGCAATCTCTAAACTTCAGGCAGAATTTCAGGAATTAAAAAAAAAGTAGCTACATCTTCTAAGAATAGTTTCTTGTATTTAAATTATCACAATAAGCAACAAAAAAAATAAAGTTCTTTGGCAAGCAAAAGTGTCACATGTCTTTCTTATTGATTTTTATCACTTCATCATGCACAACAAATCTATGTCAACATGAGTGGCAAATCTTGCAAGGAAAAATATACAAGTCAAGGCCATGAAAACAAAAGATATACTTGGAAATTGTCTATTGTAGCTATAATGAGAGGGCTTGTTGTTTTTCAGAATAGTATGTGCAATACTCTGTAACCAAAGAGATTTTAAAAACCAGTTCCTTATTTTAAAATAATTGTCTCTCAGTCAACATAAGTTAAATATTTTAAAGAAAGAGTAAAAATAAGACTATGTATTATAACCCTATTAGTTATTATTTCAATAAAATGCTACCAGGTTTTGATTGTGTTAGTTTGTAGAACTATAGTAATAAACTATTCAAAATCTCAGGGACTCCTACAAAAGAAATTTACTATCTGACAGTGGAGGCTGGAATTTGGTGATCTAGCCATAATTACGATCCATATTGCCTGTGAAGGTATCAGAGAAGGATCTGTTCCAAACCTTTCTCTTAGCATCTATGTTCAAGTTCCATTTTAAGAAGGAGAGAGAGAGAGAGAGAGAGAGAGAGAGAGAGAGAGAGAGAGAACAGACAGACAGACAGACAGACAGAGAAAAAGAGAGACACAGAGAGAGAAAGAGAGCAAGGGGGAGAGGGAGAGAGACAGAGAGAGGATGAGAGAGAGGGAGGGAGCTACTAGTTGTGTTACGTTACAGGCATATCCTACATTGACACTTTCATATTTTAACTAATTATATCTCTGGTAATCCTGTTTACAAATAAGGTCACATTGTGAAGTTCAGGACTTGGGACATCGGTATAAAAGTTCTGAGGGTACACAATCAAATCTTTAACACTTATTAAAATTTAATATTTTCATTGCCCTTAAACATTATAGACAGAGTGAAAATAATTCATCAATTGCTTTGTGCAAGCTACATAATGAAAATAAGAAACAACCCTTATACTTAAAGAGCTTGTAATTTTGAAAGAGAAGTACACATATACATATGAACAGATGTCTAATAATACACAGCAGTGAGTGATAAGACTGATTGATTGTTACCAAGATCAAGGAATAAAATTCTAGAAGGCTTTTAGAGAGATGAGATGATCATGTTGTATAAATAAGAAAGTGTACAATGAGCAGAATTTGACATGCAAAAATATGGGGAGAATGAGATACACACATACACACATTCTGTCTATCTCTCACACACAAACATACATCCACACACAGATATTAGGACTCTTAAATCAGGAAAATTTGGACAAGGCTGAAGTTATTTATCAAGACCCTTAAATGACAGGTTAAAGAGATTGGATTTTTCTTACGTAAGTTGTGGGAAGACACAGGAGCTTTTAAGTAACATACTTAAGTAGTGTTTCAAGAAAATTAATTAAGGCAGCACTGTAAAAGACTAAAAGAAGGAGGTCGTAATATAGCTTCAATGAAACCTCTTTAGAGAATAAAGCAAAGAATGGACATGCTCCCTCTCATGTATGTAAAATTCCCATCCTTTTTCTGAAACAATTTGTTTTGCCAGGACTCTTTCTGTCCTGACTCTTCATCAAGAAGGCTGGAAAAACAGTAGAAATGGACTTTGTGCTGTACCGGATTATATCATGCTGGGCCATTATGAAACAGAATGACACTAATTTGAAAGCCTTGGATTCAAAGAACTGCAGATCATTTCCCAAAACTGCCAAACACCTGCAGTCACAAAGTGAGGATCGAGTTCATGTTTCTGAAGTATTTTAAATATTTTCTGAAAGCAATTATGAGCAGCTTCGTTCATAAACTTATTAAGCAAGGAATGGCATTGTTATTCTTGGGCTGCATATGCAAAAATTAAAATATTATGGAAGCGAAGAAAACGGTCCCCTCTCTGAGATTCAGGAGAGACTGAAGCAAGAATATGCATTCAGTTTGGGGATCTCATTATGAGGAAAAGAGACACACTGCAGGAAGTTCAGAAGAAATCAACAGGAATAATTAAGGAGCCCGAGTATTTACTCTAGAGGAAATATTAAAAGAATAAATAATGCACATAGAATTGGCTATGGAAACATAAGAACTGTCTACAAGTACCTAGTGTGTGTAAATACTGAAAAGTGAAATTCAATATAAGACTAGAAGGAAGAAGATAAAATTAAAAATTAAGCAATTAAATAAAGAAGATAATTCTAGCAGAATACAAAGCAAAGCAAGGCAAATTCTATACAAATAATCTAATTTTGCTTAGAGTATTTAAAACAAGCTAGTATAATGCGTGTGTTCTGCAGAGTAAAATCACCCAGGAATAAATGAATGTTAACCCATAACATGTTACCTACTCTTGTCTTTCTAAAAATAATTTGATATGTGGTCATTTATCTGGAAAATAAAAGTGCAATTTGGTCATCCGAAGTGTTGAAAGAAAGAATTCTGTGTCTGTAACTTAGGAGATACTAGTCAATGTCCTTTTCTAACTAAAAAATTCTGCTTAATTCAGAATGATGGGAGTGGGCTGAGTATTCGAATTGCTCCTCTCCTTTCCTTTAGCACTCTCCTTTTGGAAGCTGGCTAAAGTACTTGCATGAGGCTGTGTAGCGGGGTACGGCGCAGTTGACCTGCCCACCAGTCCCCTCACCGAGAAACCACACAATCGCACCTGCTTTTTTCCTTTACCAGTCTAATGCATTTGCTTTGATGGTTCCTACTAGCACTCTTGGAAGCTTGGAGAGAGAACCACCCAGGAGAAGTTGTCATTGCCTAAAGGGTGACATCGCTGCCAGGTGTTCCCAGACCCATAGCTCAGAACTGAGGCAGGTCTCAAAAATCATTTTCAATTTTAATGAAAGTTTCATGATCCTAACCCTGTCTTCACAATGAAAGGGATAAAATCAATCTTTTAATATCCTGGGAATGACAAAAGTTTCTAAATTTTCATGACTTTTACTATGATTTTTTTCTGGCGCATGACTCCTGTTTCCTCACTGATGGAATTACAATGTTTTGTTTGAGTTTTGTGGAAAGCATTACTTCCTGCACATTTTTGTTTTTATCAGAAAGTAAAAATCCAACATTTACCTTCAAATCAGACACACTATGCACAAGCTGAAACGGATGATGTATGCCAGAGATGGGGGTATATTCTGAACTTTATTTCCTACACTACTATGAGTCTAAATCTCAGTGTGTGTATGGAAACCAGTTGGCTCTCCACAGATGTCACCAAAGAGAGTTCACTTTCCCTCAAAGAGTCAGTCCAGGAAGGTAAACATCAATACCTTCCGAATGCAATGCAAGTTGGAGTTCCCATGTGAAGTTCATCACTCCTAAATCAAAGGACACTGCCCTGGAAAGACTGCTTTTCAACCCATCACCATCCAAAAACTACCTCTGGTTTTCATTTAAATTTAGTCATTCCCCTATTGCCTCTGTCACCTGTATATTACAATTGCAGAATACGACCTTTATCTCTGATTTTTTAAAAGTGGCTATGTGATAGTTAATCTTGATTGTCACTATCATTGACTTGACAAACTAGTAAATCACACTTGTCAGTGCACCTGTTGAGGTCAGGGGAATGTGACCCTGGGCTGCATCCGGTCTCTACCTCTTCCTCACCGGGCTTCATCCACCATACTCTGCTTCTCTGCCTCCACGAACTAAGCCCATATCTTTATGCCATAACGTTTTGGCTTTGGAGCCAATTGACTATGTTCTAAAACCATATGGCCAAATGAAAAATCTCCTCTTTTAAACTGTGGGTGTCCTAGCAATCAGAAAGCTGACCAACAGAATTTTAAAAACTTTCTGCATAGAGGCCTTAAATTTCAGGCCATTCTGCAAGACCAATGGACACATTTGCTACAGTTCTATACCTCAACCAATAAAAAGTAATGCTTATTTCCTGATTAAAAAAAATTAATTTTGTTAAAAATTAAATATAAAAAAGCATATTCTTACAACTCAGATTTTTATGACTATGAATGTTGCCTTCTATTTAAATTTTAAGAAACCAATGATGAGATTGGGTGGGTAGTAAATTAACCACAGGTCTGTATCTGATGAGTTTGAAGATATGCTGCGCCACTTGGAGCTGGAGAGTGAATGTGCTGTTGATCTAAAACAGTTCATGAAGTGAAGTGTAAAATAGGACACCAGTGACTTCATACAGTCATTTAGCATCTGTTCCAGTCATGTTAATTCAGGTTGGACATCATGTGAATTCAGGGACATAACATGATGCAGAAACACTTAAAAAAACATAATTGCAAGTTTAATAGCCTGGCAAGAAATGAATGTTTAACCTCTGAGGCAAGAAACTGGGTTTGTTTTAACAGTAAGATTTTCCATCATCCTGAAACCATGCCAACACACCGTGATTCAAAGATGCCCTTCATTCTAATAGAGGCAGTGATCATCACTGTTGAATCATTTATTCATTCACTCATTCTTCAAGTCTTAACTCAAATAAGAACTCCTCCATGGAAAATGATTTCAAAGGGATGCATATAGAAATAGAGAGAATAGCAAGTGTAAATAAGCTCTCAGAATAAAAATAGGGGAGTTTAATGAATAAGCTATTAGTTTCATACTAGAAAAGCACATAACATAAGAGAAATAAAATATCACACGCTGAGAGGTATCTTGACTAAGGATTTAAGGAAGATAGTATATTTTAGCCAACCCTTTAATTCCTGTAGTAAGGGAAAGGTAAAGATTTTAACATAATTTTGAAATAGATCATTTTTTCCAGACTTAGGGTGTTCTGCATCTACAATCAAAATTTTACTTGAGTTATTTTAGATATAACAAATGTAGCAAAATATTATGAATATGTACAGTTCATTAGCATTAGGATCCAGTGGAAATTCAGTAGTTTGTAATATAATTTTGGAAAATGGTTGCTAAGTATGTGAAATGAGAAATTTGTATCGTTCACATGGAAAACGTGACAATACAAAGGCAGCATGATAGAGTGAGAAAGAAAACACTAAACTAAGAGTCAGGAAATTTGGCTCTCACTCATGAACATAGACTGATAATGCAGAAGTGATGTGGTTCGGGGCTGGGGATTTAGCTCAGCGGCATAAGCGCCTGCCTTGCAAGCAGGCAGTTGTGAGTTCGATCCCTGGTACCGATAAAAAGGAAAAAGACAAAAAAAAAAAAAAATTTAAAAAAAAAAAAAAAAAAAAAAAGAAGTGATGTGGTTCGGATCTAACTGGCCCCCCAAACCTTCACACTGTCTTAGACGGGGCTTTTCCAGAAGTGGCTGAATCCGGAGTGTGCAATGCTGGGATTAAGCCGTGTGATTACTAAATCAGTACACTGATCAGCTTGGTACCACCCTGTTCCTAGTATCCTACACAGAGTGTAAAAGGGTCAGAAAGACTCTGTTAAGGTTTTTGTTGCCTGTGCTGTCTTACACTACCATGAATTGTTACCCCTCTGCCATGAACCACCCTGCCTTGAAACAAGTCAGTTAAGGACTGAACCCTCTACGAATGGTGAGCTAAATAAACCTTTCCCCTTTTAACCTTGATATTGGGTATTTTGTCTCAGCAATGAGAGAAAAGTAACTAAAACATTAAGTCAATGACTATCAGGGTCAATATCTTTAAGTACAAAATTAGTGAATTGGATCATGATCTTAAGTCCCCTTCTATCTATAAAGTCTGTTATATTTGTGATTTTTAATATTAAGAAAAATTATAAAAATGAATTTTTATTTGTAAATAAACTTGATACTATTTAACAAACTTCAGTTTGCCCAGAGCTATATATACTGTTAATGAGTCTTCATTAACATTAATATCACCTATGTCCAGGATAGTTTATTGAGAAACAGCCTGAAGACAGAAAGTGGAATATTCTCTGAAGCATGCCTCTAATATTATTAGAAGTTAAATTCATAAATTTGTCTTCATTACCTTAAAAATTGTATTACATGCTTACTATGTACCAGGAAACATGCTGATTATTGGAAAATAGATCATACAGAAATGTTTTACATTGTTTTCTATTTTTAATATTATATTTCATATAATCATTCTGATTTTTACGATCATAATAATACTTTTAGTGCTTATTTTCATCCTAAAATAGAAAACAGTAAAAATTTCAAATTTCAACAAAGGGGAGGAGATGTTTAAACTGCATGTGTTGTATATCTAATCTCCATATAGTTGTCTTTTAGCAACATTTGAAAATGAATTTGCCTATATTTTTTGTAGAATTGGATTTGAATGCATGTACTTATTGCTTTGGAAGTTTTTACCCTCTAGCTATTTCTATACAAGATTGTTTAAAGAAAAATTGAAATTTAGATAAACATTCTTGTACAAGAAAAAAAGCAATATGTGAAGTATTATTTAATTTTTCAGTACATTCTGAAATATAACATGTAAGAATAATTGAAATTGATATAATGAACTTAAGTGATTTCTAACTGTAAAAAATTTAAGTGTACAATAAAATTATAGTAAAATGAAGTATTTTTGCAAACATTCCTAAAATACACTATGCTTGTAAAACTCCAGAGTATTTCTCACCTCATTCTCCATTATTTCTTTAGCCAGGCTCATGACTGTAGCTCTCGCTGAACTAGACTTTCCATTTTCTTTTCTTCACACTTGGCTCAATAGTTCCCCTCCACCTCCACTGTTTTCTCAAGCCAATACTACTTGTAAAAAAGGTGCAACATTTTTCAGAAACAATAAGGTACTTCACATAACATGCACACACACACACACATGTGTGCGTGTACATACACACATGCACGTGCGCGCACACACACACACAACACACATTGGGAGAATGCATTAGTTCTCCCAGGTTTTCAGTCCATCCTCTCACAGAAGATACATACCCTGCCCTCTGCTTGTAAGGCTTTTGCAGGGAAGATATGGTAAGTGGGTCTCAAACATGCCCTATTGTTTTACACATACTAAGTATTTAGTACATAGGAGTGAATGAAAAAGATAGAATATGAGTGTGTGTATCTTTCAGGTAAAGGAAGATTTTAATATTTGAATCCAGCTTATTTTCTTAATTTCAACTGCAGTGGATCTTCCTATGACTAAAGCATTTTTCACTTAGCTTTATGCCCCTTGCAATGCACATGGTCAGAATGGATAAATATTTCCTCATTCTGATTTGTAGTAATTAAATACTTTGTAATAAAATATTGAGAATATGTTATAGTCAGACTGGAAGTTGTTCATGAGAATTTTAATCAAGTCTATAATAAAGCAAATGGTTGACTAGAGCAAAAATGGCAAGTAAATAACATCTTGACAGCATTCCTATGAGTCTGAAAGAGTAGTATTAGTAGATATTAATAATTATGATGAGGATAATAGCTCACCTATAATAAATGTTATATGTCAGAACTGGTTCTAAACTCCTTACATAAATCAACTAATCTAATTTCCTCCTACAACTTAGTGAAAAAAATATTATTTCCATTTTACCAACCAGGAGAATGAGAATTTGAGAGGTTAAAAAATGTACTAGGAACACCTTTACAAGCACCATCAGGTTAAATTTTCATACCTACCCACTGAGGGAGAAAATATTTTACCTAAGAAAAAACAAAGATGTAGCAAGCTTAAGTCACGTGCCAAAAATTACAAGTTACTAAATACAGACTAGAAATTGCATAAGTCTTTTGATTCGAGAGAATGTATTCTTTATTACTATCCTACCCTGAAAAAAGACACAGACATGGACACACAGACATATAACAATGCACATATATAAATGTTTATAGGTAGATAGATAGGTATCAATTATTTTATATAGCACATTTATTAATTTTTGAGTTATGCAAGGTTCAGAGTGATATAAAGTATGATGAATGAAAGAATTTGGACTCAAAGAGATCTTCACAGATAGGAAAGTGGATAGACTTTTATAACCAGAGATTAAATGGGAATAAATGTCATGTCATATTTAAACACAATGAATCATAAGCACAAATAAAGCACAGAAAAATGTAGCTTTTTGAGATAGCGTGTCTGAAAATAAAAAGAAAATGAGGAATTTATGCCAATTAATAAGTTCCAAAGGAGTCAGCATTGTGGAGCTGCCACCAAATGTCAACTTGACCTGACGCTGTTGCAGTATGACTTGCACAGCTCCGTTTCTCGGCTCGTCACATGCACTCCATGCACCACACAGTGTAATGAAGGTCCTGACAATTTCCTACCTTCACAACTGAAGATGTGACAGCTGTCTATAAATACAAGTAGGACTATATTAGGGAAGAAGTTTATTGGCTTAATATGGACCTAAACGGAAGGACAAGGGATAGCAACTACCAAAAAATTGTAAATTCCAAGAATCCTAGGTATTTGCCTACAGAACTGACTGTTTTGATGAAGACTACATTTTTAAAGAAGTATAGTACTACATGTTCAGAATATTCTCCAATGGATTAGAGGATCTAGAAATATGCCACATTTAATGTCTTTTCCAAACTCTAATTGTTATGACTACATGGGTCTTACATATGCAAAATAAAAGCAAAACCCTAAAAAAAAAATGAGCAAGATTCAAAGTAGCAATTTTAAAAAGAAGTCAAATTATTGAAGGCAGTTCCTTAACTCGCTACAACAATTTATAACTATTATAACTGGCTTAACCTATGTGTATCTTTCAGAAAGTAAAAGGGAACAAACCTAGTTGGCGTTCCTCCCAGTAAATAAGTGCTTATTGTCCTGCAGTAACATTGGAGACAAACTTTTAAAAATGATTACTACTTCAGTGTGTTCAATATAATTCAGTGCTAATTTTCTCTTATATATATTGGATATTTCCTGGCCCTCAACATGAAATATGACATCATTTTATGTGTAAAAGTTAATATTCATATTGCATCACATTTCAAATGTATTTCAAGGATTTAGCTATGGGAAGAACTCACATATTCTTTTTTTCTCTTATAGGGGATACAGTGTGTAAAACACACAAAGAAAATGTATATTGTTGCTTTCCTGACAGAACACTCCCTGTCAAAAGGTCTCTCCCAGCCCCGCCCGCCTGTTGTCTCCAGCCTTGTCTGTCTCTCCATTATCTTTTGCTTGCTAAAGTAGCTTAGTCTATAACAAAGGCAACTGAGTGTCGGCTTGAGACTGCCATGAAAACTCACATCCATATAAAGCATTTTTCCACTTTTGTTAAGCTTCTTATCACACACACACAAAAGAAAGAACTCTCTCTCCTTCTCTCTCTACGCCTCTCTCTCCCTCTGCCCTTTTTAAACGATCGTTCTAATTTTATTGAGACTCTTTTGCTAGGGTGCCACACTACAGTTCACTGACTATAGCAGAGTGAACCCCAAAGAGCCAGCTTGCGACTATGACAAACCATTTCCACTTCTTATGTTCACATTTCATCTCAGAGGACTCTTTTCTCTCTCTGGCAGTTGCAAGGCACCTCTTTGTCTCTATCGCGCTGACTGTGTGAAGGTGCGTCATTGACTACAGTGAAGTGAACTTGAAATTGCCAGCTTAAAGCTGGCACACAGTTTTAAAAATTTTGTTGAAGTTGACACCCCCATGAGACTTGTCCTAAGCAGCAGTTTATTCTTTCATGACATTTCCCTTCTGAGACAGCCTCAGGTAAAGCCAATATGCCACCTTCCACCCTTGGGAACTTGGAGGGCAGGTGATTTGATGGCATCCATTTGATCACACCCTCCTCCCCCTTGTCCATCACAGGTGTCCTTACTCATTGTTCACTCTTCTCTTCTGAACTCACTTGGTTCTTTCTAGCAGAGAAAGATCTAAAATGCTAACTGAGGCAGGCTTCTCAACAGGAGGGTTTCCCAGCAAGAGAAAATACAAGGCAGTAAGACAGTCCTCTTACCAAAGCCATAGACAAAATTCTCTTCTCAAAGTGTATTCTATGCCCTTTGCTGAGACAAATTTCACTAGTAAAATTATGTAAAGAAGCAATTTTTGTCTCTTTCCAAGAGAAACTAAGCATGCTGAATATTGTGTAGACTGCTAATTTTCAAAATGTGTCTCAGGATCATTCATATCAGCATCACCTGGGATCTTGCTTGAAATGCAAATTTTTGACATCACCCAACACCCAGAGTCAAAAATCTGTTTAATCAAGTGCACTTGCTAATTCTGTTACAAGGTAAAGTTTAAACTACCTCACTAAACTATACTACCATCAAGTACAAGTGTACTGGATGAAAATTTGTCACTGGAATAGAATCGAACTGAGGGCAAAATGTTCGGAGGAAATGAGGAAGAACTACAATAATGGAATAATAATTCATAAGGCAATAAAATGGTTTTACTTCTTTGAACTCACTAAAACAGGGCCACTTCAAATACTCATGATTTACTTGAAAAGTACCCTAACATATATGAATAAAGATATTTAATCAAGGTTTTTTGCCCTACTATGATAACTGCTAAAATATATTCAGATAAAGACCATCTATTCCAATTTTCTGCTGGGTCTTATCATGAATGAGTGCTGGAATTTGTCAAATTTGTTTTTTTGAGTCAATTGAAATGATCATTTGTTCCCTTGGTTCTATTGATATGGTGTATTACATTTATTGCTTTGCTATGTTAAACCATCCTTATATCCCTGAGATGAATCCTACTTGATCATGGTGCATAATCTTCTTGATATTTTGCTGTATTCTGTTTTCCAGCTTCTTACTGAAGATTTTTGCATCTATATTCATTAGGGAGATTGAGCTGTAGTTCTCTTTTTTTGTATTAGATCTTTCTCAGGCTTTAGTATTGTGGTAATGCTTACTTCCAGGAATGAGTTTGGGAGTATTGCTTCCCTTTAGATTTCATTAAAGTTTAAGGAGTAGTGTTCCATACATTGCTGAATTCAGCAGTAAATCCATCAAAAACTGGACTTTTCTTTGCTGGTAGCTTTTTAAATAATCTTCAATTTCATTGACCGGTATTGAGATATTTAGAATTATTTCAATCTGAAAAAATTCTTCTATGACAAAACAGCAGCCAACATCAAGTTTCAGTGAAAAATTGAAAGCATTCATTCTAAAACCATGAAGAAGACAAGGATGTCCACTTACCACTCCTATTCAATATAGTTCTGTAAACATCATCTAGAGCAATTAGACAAGAAAAAGAAAAGGAATAAGAATAAGAAAGAAAATTAAATTATCATTATTTACAGATGACCTAGTGCTCTACATAGGAGACCCCAAAAACTCCACAAAAAGCCTTGTAGATTTAATGACCAAATTCAGTGACACAGCTGGGTACACTCAAAAAGCAATAGCATTTCTACACACAAACTCACTGAGAGAGAAATTAGGGAAATAATACCTTTCACAATGGCATAAAAAATGAAATATTTAGAAATCAATATAATAAAGTAAAATATAATTATATGAAAATTACATTATTTTGAAAAAGGATAGTGAAGAAAGACATTAGAACCTGGAAAGATATTCCTTGTTCTTGGGTGGGAAGAACCAACATAGTGAATATGCACATATTCCCCAAATTGTTATACAGATTTAATACAATCTCAATCAAAATACCAATAGCGTATCTCACAGAATCAGAGAAAACAATCTTAAAATTCACTTGGAAACAAGAGACCTGAAATAGATTAGAGAATGAAGAGGCCATTCAAAACCTGCTCAGCCACTTTATCTTTGACAAAGGAGCCAAATACTTTCACTGGAAGAAAGACAGCCTCTTTAACAAACAGTGCTAGAATAATAGGCTTCCCACATTCTAAACATTAAACCTAGACCTATCTCTCACCATGCACTAACCTAGAATTGAAATGGATCAAAGATCCAAATATTAAAAGAGAAACACTAAATCTTCTGGCAGACAGAAGAGGTATAACTCTTGAATACACATGCGCAGCCAAAAACTTTATGAACAAGACCTGGATCAAATAGGAAACATTATAAAGAATCAACAATTGGGATCTCATCCTATAAAAAAGAGAGAGAGAGAGAGAGAGAGAGAAAGAAACTACCAGTGGAGTGAAGAGACAACTCACAGAGTAGGAAGAAATTTTGCCAGCTCTTCCCCTTCAAAGGACTAATATCTAGAATTCATAAAGAACTCAAAAACATCAGACCCCCAAATTTAAATACCCAATACAAAAATGGGCACCAAAATGAATAGAAACTTTCATATGAAGAAGTAAAAGAGCAAATAAATATATGGAAAAAATGTTCAACATCATTGGTCATTTGAGAGATGCACATTAAAGCTAAGTGTTCACTCCAGAAAGATGGCTATTGTCAAGAAATCAACCAAAAATAAATGATGGCATGGCTGTGGGGAAAAGTAACCATTCTACACTGTCAGGGGGAGTGTAGACTGGTGTAACTACTGTGGAAATAAGTGTAGAGATCCTCAAAAACTAACACTAGAGATTTCTATTTTGCTATTTAAAATTTTAAAAAAATTAAACATTTATGGAAAATAAACCAATTCAGTTTATACAAAAAAAAGAAACATAAAGGCCAGTAACAAGTGAAAATTGTACTAATCTCATTAAATTGAATAAGTAAAAGACACAAATTCTAGGTAGGGTCTATTAAAGGGAGAGAAATTTTAAAAAGTATTTAGTGGGATTGTGGTCATTATGGTTGATACACTGTGTCAACTTGAGAAGTTTAGAAATTTAACTAAGAGGCTCAGCAGGGAGCCAGCAGTCTTACTTTGTAAAGTAAATCTGTGCAAGAGGAGGGCACAGAGATTTTGTGAGTGCTACATTTGTCCTGTGGGTTGGGGGTGGGGAGGGGTGGCTGCATACAATGTAAGATAGGATAAAAGACTTGTTCTCCCCACCACCACCCTTTTGCTCTGGCTGCTTTTGCTGCCTGCTACCTTGAAGTGTTGCCCCAGTGCCATGCCACCCTGCCTTGGAGCCAGCTGATTATGGACTGAA
Source organism: Cavia porcellus (assembly GCF_034190915.1). NCBI lineage: Eukaryota > Metazoa > Chordata > Mammalia > Rodentia > Caviidae > Cavia > Cavia porcellus. Next base: position 53,027,718 of record NW_026947495.1, read on the forward strand.
ACTTCCACAAACTGTGAGCTAAATAAGCCTTTCCTTCTTGGTGTCAAGTATTTTGTCCCAGCAATGAGAGAAAAGTAACCAAGACAGTGGTGAAAGAATCCTAATCACTGATCAGGAAGTCAAAATGATATATTTCTGAGGGGAAATTGCCACATCAAAAGTCCTAAAAGTTTTTCTACTATTAGATCAAGTAATTTCATGCAAGAATTTAAAAAGAATGAGAAATTAGCAATACGTACATTATTTTATATAGGACTAATCACTGAAGCAACAAAAAATATAAAAATGAATGCTTAAAAATGATGGATTAAAGAAATAAATATGGCACCTCTACATAAAGGAATATCATTCTACCATCAATATTACATTGTAGAACAGTGTGTACTGGCATGGAAAAAAAGGACTGGTGATATATTGATAGGTGAAAAATGGCAAGCCATGAAAGTATATCTGTATTCTCGATCCTAATTTTTATAAGTATTTCTATACATGCAGTATACTGAAGCTAAATGAGACAAAATTATATTCTTGATTAATGTTCACTACTGAACTATTTTTCCCTATACTTCTGTAGCTTTTGTATTTTCTAATAAACTCAGAATTGAATCTATCCCTTACCATAGCTCTGGTCTCTGCCTTCTTCTGTGACCTCATTTTATATTTCCCTGCCCCTCACTTTCTGATCTCCAGCTGCTCCGGCCTTGTGCTCTTCAAATAAACCAAATGCAGCTGGTCCTGGAGACTTTGCACTTACTGTTCCCTCTGTATGCAGTGCTGTATCCCAGGTAATTGCCTGACTGGCTCCTTCATCATGTTGGGTGATCTTCCACATCCTTCTTAGCAATCCAAACTGAAGTCAGCTACCGGCCCCACACATTTTCCTCTCCTCCTCTCTGTGCCTGTATGTTTCCTTGTCACCTTTCTGCTGTCTCTAAAATGCAGGATCTCTGGGAACATAGAGAGCCTCAGTCTTGTGAATATTACTGTAACTACCAGATAAGCCAAGAACAGTGTCAGACAGAACAGACACTCGTTGTACTATAATTTACATAAAGCCTGAAGACACAAGATACTATCTGCTTCCTGAGAATCAAGATTCTTCTATGTCAGGACTCGCTGCTGAGATGAAAGCTTTATTGCAGCAATCTCCAAATAACACTGGAAGATAGATTCTGCTGCTTTTGATTGGCTTTGGTCTTCATATCTCCAAAAAGAAACAGGATATTGATAAGCTCTATGAGCTGAAGACCATAGCTCAGCAGATCATGAACTAGTTTGGCTCCTTATCACTAATGAACCTCTCCAATTTTTCATCCATGAGACTCAACCAACCTACATGTCTCCACAGGGTATCGTGGTCGATAGCACTACAGTAATAGATACTGGGCATTCCTGGGACAAGAGGTTGCCGTAGCCCTGAAAACAAACACCTATCGATCAAAAAGTGACAGGACTTAGTAACAGAAGTGGATCCTAATGAACAGTTGACTCATTCTTGGAGATTTTGTTTTTTAATACAGAGAAGTGTATATTTTTTTTTATTTTTAAAAATGCAGCATAATCTATAATGAATGAGAGGATCTGCCAAAGGATAAAGCCTCCTACCTCAACTTTCAGCTCCTCTTCCCTGCCGTCTCAAGGAGGTGCAGTCTATCTTTGAAGAAAGATATTATTTGTGGCAATCATAACTGTAGACACTGAAACTCAGGTGAATTATCCAGGTTGCTGATAAACACAGGCAGAGGATACAGAAACTTTGTATTTGGGACTCTCTTTCATTGTATTGGTTCTGATCTGCATCCTTTACAGTAAAAGTGTAGTCATACCTTAACACTATGAAGTGCCATAATGAATTATGGGGAGCTGGAGAAAGAAGTGGAAATCCCCGAATGAATAACCAGTTAATCAAAAGTACATACGGCCTTGGAGCTCCAGACGGTGACTGGTGTTCCAAGTGAGGTGAATCCTATGGCAATTGTGCTCATAACCTATGAAGTCTGTGCTGGCTACAAGTACTTACCTACTCTGAGAATTGCACTGCATTCTGTGTACAAAGTCTTGGTTCTCCATGGACTAAAAACAATTTTTCTTAATGCATGTGCTTATCAAAATTTTTAAAACAATACTCCCATTTCTCAGCTATTAATCAAAGTTCATACTACATGCAACTCCATTACTAATTACAGCTGGATTACACTTGAGATATCTGCATTATATTTTTATGTGTTTAGTGCAAAAAATTAAGATTTACACATGAATGGTCTGTATTGAAACAATAATTGTGAGATCAAGTAGTTTCAAGCAGAGAAAAAAAGAATAAGAGAAAAGTTCTTTAAAGGTAGCAATTAATTATGAAACTTTTTTTATTCTTGGTTATTGCTTTTTCAGTGAAGTAACCATAAACATTTCCTTAATGTAGTGAAATTCAGGTATTGTTCTGAATCTTCTAACGAGGGCAAGTTTTCATGTTCATATCAAAGAGCTCCTGCTTTTCTTGAAAATGTCACAATTTTACCTCTTAAAAAACTCAATTTATTTTCCCTTTTGCTTTGTAAAATACCAAAGTTGAAAAATATCTAGCTCAAAACATAATTATGGATGTAAAATATAACATTAAAGAGGGAGCAGATGCACAAGCTAAGATCAAGGTTGGAGTTTTTGATCCTTAGTAGAACCCCTGAGGGAAGTAGATCGAGTAATATAATCGCCATTTTTTGATTTAATGATGTAGAGTGTTTATTTTGAAAAGCATAAAAATAGGTAGGGAATAAGCAAATCTTCAAAACATTTTAAAATCTCTCTAAAGCACTAGAGCATTTAACTATGGGATGCAAGAGAAACCAAGCAATAGAGATTGAGCCAAAGTGCTGTGAAATAGAGAATGGCATTCTCATTAACTGCCAAGGTACAGGCCGGCCCTGGATTATGAAAAAGGTGCAGAACCAAGACTTCTCCCCTAGCAGCTTCACTGGCCAAAGAATTGCTGATTCTTTCACTGAGCAACTTCTATGAGTCTTTATAAGCACAAACCATAACCATCAATCCCACGATTCCAATTAATACGACAAAGATCAGATCTTTCTTTCAAAAACACTCATGTAACTCACGTTTTTTTCTTTCAAAAAAAACTCATGTTTGAATTTGTGTATCTGATTTAGGTCAAAGATAAGTCAATATTTAGAAAGGTATTTCGGTTTCCTGAGTTATTTACTGTTTTATATTAACTTTAATCCAGAGACATGGTCAAAACTTAATATGTAACATTTAATGAATCACTAATATTACACATATCCTTACTAATAACCCAACGTGAGAATTTCCAAAGGTGTATTTATTATTTTAAGATACTTGGGCACCATTTGTGTGTTTGAGAACCCATTCATTAAATAGTATCAGGAAAATATAAGTAAATAAATGTAAAACAGCATATGCTATAAAAAGTGGGGGTAAATCATATCCTGTTGTGTAAAATTATGCCACTGTATGTCCTTGCAAATACTAAAAAATGTGATTGCCCTTACTAATAGAGAATTCTACCCACTATTAGTCACAATCTTAAACTGGAATGAAACAATCTAATTAGGTGTAGACATGGCATGTAGAACCTAGTTTCATTCTCATGCTAAGGAAAGCAACATGGTTGGTTGCCTTGAGATAAAAAGAAACTAATTTTATTCTAAACTTTTAAATTTGTCAATGTAATCTTAATGCTAAATCAGCTTTAGAAATCATGGAACAAGATAGATTGGATCTATCACTGGATAGATTTAGGTGATACGTTATTGACCTTATATGCCATATCCAAATTCTCTTATCATGAAGAAAAGATTATTTTAAATAATCTATCAAAAGTTCAAAATAAATCATGCAAGCCTTACATGTGTCTTTAGCAAACTGACAGGGAGATACAACTAGATATTTCAATGAAATCCCTTTGGCAATCTTTCAAGGTAATGAAGAAGCATAACGTGAACATTTTGTCAGGCCTGGGAAGTCTTGATAAATATTACATTCATAGTGGCATTTTAACATCATCCCAAACCATCACCCAAACCAGATACTACACTCTCAATTCTTTTGCACTGGCACATAATAAAAAAACAAAGGAAATTTCCTTCAATTTATGAAAATAAATGCAAAAAGTTATTTTTTTATAGACTCCCCATTCCAAGACAGTAGGCTGGCTAGTTTTCTATTAACTAAGCAGTGTAGCAAACTAGCAAATAATTGCAGTATAGATTTATTATATTCTATTTTCTCAAAACTCAGCTAAACTTGAATTTTGCTCCATTCACTGTTTTGGAAGAAAATCAAAAGAGACGTAACCTCTGCAATAGTTAGTGGCAACTTTCTATGAGATTGGAAATGTATTCACTGTGAAAATATTGAGTCACTAAGCCTTCAGACTGCATTCCAAAAGTCTACTAGGGACATTTCAATCAGGGGTGTAAGAATGTGACAGCCAGGCCATTGGGGCTGAAAAGCATTGTACAGAATTATGTTGGTGAATCTAGTGCCCTCCAAATGACCTCAAGTGTGGCCACAGTATTAAGTCATAGAGAAACCTATTCATAAATTGAATATTTTTTTTCCAAAAAGGGCGGGGGAGAAAAAAAGAAAGAGTCTTGAGTTCCCAGTAAGAATGCTAAATTACCTTATCTCCCAATGGAATGATTCACTTTCATTTCCAATAGCAGCAAAGCCTATTGACCCCGTGGTGTTATCCTCCTCGCTGCTCCTGCAGTAGTTTCTTTAATCTCTCGGATCAAAGATTGGTCAATAAAAATCATCTCTGCTTTTGTGGGGAGCAAACAAACTGCACTCAGTCCTATGATAATTGTAAGTTTTCGCAAAATTCTACAGGAAGGAATCCCCATGTGTTGTTATTAAACTACCACAGGGGGAAAAAAACGTGTCTTCTATTAGGTCGGCTCATTTAAAATACACTAGGTTTTCAAAGTTAAGGCACATACTACTTCACTTCTCTTGGGGAAGAGGGTGTTGTACCCCCCCTCCTCCTAAAAATTTTTAAATGAATTTTGAATCAGTGAAAGATCTCTTACCAATGACCCTGAACACTGAAGTCCAATTTTTCTGCAGAAAAAAATTACATGGAGGTGTCATTTTGAAAAAAGAACATCAATATAAATGACAGCCTCAATATGAACTGCCCTTTGCAATAAAGGAAACACGCTTCAATCCCAAACGAAAAGGACAACTTCTTTGGTGAAAGAGTAGACCGTTTGTTTTCTCCATTAAATTTGGTCTACTTTGGTGAGTGGTAGCAAGTTATAGTAGAAAATGAGAATAATACCCATTTTTTGAAAGGTCTGTGATTAGTCAACTGAATCTAGGCCCAGATCATTAATTTATCACATAATATGTTATCACAGTGATTCCTGGAAGATTCATGAGTCTTCTGAATTATCACAAAATTGAAAAATTGCTAATTTAGTAAGACACACATTGCCACTGGTAGCCCCATAAAGCTTTGACAATTTTATTTTTAGTGGCTGGTCATAAAAAATACATACTGGCACCCGAACTATGTTTCCCTGTTTAAATAAAAAAGTGATGGGAAATTATATCACTTAGCAGAAGTAAACTCTGTGGGGAGCACTCTGAAAGACTACTATCAGAAGGAAATAATGATCAATGTCAATGATACAATGGGAAATACCAGTCGTGAGTGATAACTACCCTAAATACCTTTAGATAGTTTATATAGTGCACCAGATGGAAATAAGTGGTTGAGATTATGAAATTCTAGGACTGTTAAATACAAAATAGGAGAATTTATTCTCAGGAAGACTGAATATATTTTTATCATGGTTTGCATTCTCACATATTTTGTTTTTAATTAAGCGGGAAATTACTGCTGATCTTTTCAGCATAAAATTGTTCTTCCTACATTTTTTTAGTGTTACAGGGATTTATAAATTTGTCACTGCATTACAGGGTCAAGGCAAAAACAAATGAAAGCATTCACTTTAAAATCATGAGGGGCATAGGATTAAATAAACCCAGGAGTTATTATTATTCACCTACAAATTAAGAAAATAGTTCATTAAAATTTTGCCATTCTTAGAAAGCACTTACTAAGATTTAACAAATAAAAGTAATTTAAAAGTTGGTTTTGCAGCTGAAAGAATTTGGGTAAAATTTCAGATTCATAACATATAATTAAGATTTGGTTTCTCCTACAAAACTGAAACTCAAAAACTCACTTTTATGGTACATATTTAACATAAAATGGTGTACAAAAAATACCTAGAGTCATTCTTAGTTTACTCTAAGTTCAATAAATAATTAACATTCATTGAGTGTTTTTCCTAGCTATTTATTTAAACTTCAAACTAATCTATAAGGTACACATCATAATGACCACATTTTACAGATAATAAAGGAGCAGAGTTTAGTGCTTACCCAGAGTTACAGACTTAGTAGCATAGGAAGGATCTGAATCCAGTGAATCTTATTCTAGACTTGAGTTCTTGATCACCACACTATATTGCCTTTCTAGTTAACAACAATTTCCACCTTGCCGCCATTTATTTTAATGTGAATAACACCTGAAAGTTCATGATATTTGCACCCTCTTAATTTAGGACAACAGATTGGCTTTGTCCTACATTGGTAATGTACACATGGGCATCCCATTTGGATATTCAGAATCTCTAAATTGTGTCTTCATTACTAATATGAGTAACTATATACCTCACTACTGGTAAAGACCATATTGTGAATATGAATATGCTAAATAATCACAATATTTCTTTTAGTAGATCACTTATAAGTGGGAAAAGTATATGCATCATGACCCAATGACTCAAACACTTCATGATTACAAACTTGTTAGATTGTGCTTGCCAGATCCAGGTCCCTGAAGAGCCTCATTAAATCAGAGAAAAATTTGAACTCTTCCCACCAAAACAAACAGAATTTGTTATTCATGCTTACTTTTTGTTCTATCAGTAAGAATGCACTTTTCAAAAGATTCCAAAGTTTAACATATTTAAAATCTCTGAATTATACAGTCTATATCCTCTAGCCAAAGTTCAACTATTTTATGAATAGAATCAACTTATCACACACTAAAGTAATTTGAAAACATTAATTAATTTCAAGGTAAACTACTTTTTTGAGAACTAAAATGAGGAACTATATAATATGTATGTTTTTAACTTTGGGCAAAGTTTAACTAAACCATTCATTTATAAAACACTATGCTGTCCAAGAGAAATGACACTGTAAAGGGGTACTGAAAATTGTACATTTTCATCACTAATTGACTTCATCGTGTTTATACAACTTAGCCACTCTAATAAAGCCCTTGTAGATGCTCCATCTTTCAAAAGCCCATTGCATGTGCTCACTTTAGCAACAAGTATACCAAAAAGTCTATTGCAAATTCTTCACTTTAGCTCCTATTTGATAAAAAATACACAATATGATTCTTCTTCTTGATATTTGTTCCTCTTTCTTCACCCATATATTCATTCAGTTGTGGATTCACTCATTCAGAAATACTTATTGGAATTTATTGAGACTGTGACAACTCATTTTTTTTTTTTTTTTGTCTTTTTCTTTTTTATTGGTACCGGGGATCAAACTCACGACTACCTGCTTGCAAAGCAGGCGCTTATGCCACTGAGCTAAATCCCCAGTCCCCTAGACTGTGACAACTCTTAAAGAAGTACATATTTAATGCAGAACACCAAAAATACAGAAAAGCATAGAGAATTTTTAACATACTTTCAGAGTTGCAGCTTTGATCAGTTTCATTTAATTACATCAATGAAACTGCAATTTAAGTTTTAAATAATATGATTATTGACTATAAGAATAATACATTCTTACTGTAGAAATAGTCACATACACAGAAAATTCAAATTAACAAAAAGAACTTATCTGGAATCCTGGTAGAAAATCAACATTAGCAATTGGTGTGAAATCTTAAAATAGTGCTTCCTATGTACTTTTTTTTTTTAATTTTAAGGAGTTCCTTTTTACTTTTTAAAATAATGAAGACAGTTCTATTTGTTGTCATTCCCAAATGTAAGTGACAGTCATTCAGAGATTTTAGACATATGAAAAGTTCAGGAGTAACCAGGGACAGATAACTGCCACTGGCTAGTCTCATCAAATGAAATCTAAGAGGCATAACTCATTTAATACAGGTACAAAAATGCAGAAATTAATTACTCAAGCACCCTAGATACTTTAGAAGAGAAGTAAAGGACATTTTATTGTTTCACTCAACCCATAATTGATAAAGAGAACAAAGCACATTTTTTTAATTAGGTCTCCAAACTTAAAATTTGTTAGCATGAGGTGAAGCAGAGCAAGTTTGGTTAAAATCTACATTCTCCATAGCTATAACCTTCTTTGAATGGCTTTAACTCTTAAAGTAGCATAGTGGGAGATGGCCTCTAGGTATTCAGCAGTACTTTTGAAACTGTAATGAGCATATCAGTCACCTGTTGTTTTTTTTTTTTTTTTCAAATGTAGATTCTAATTTAGTAAAACAGGATAAGTTCAGAGATTGTCAGGAATGGCCAATGGGAATGGTGCTGATACACAGATCTTGGTCTCTGTTAATCGCTGACAACCCACCTATACAGGGGTGAGATGCCTCTTACTCTTCCATGGGTTCAGGCCCTAGACTTCTGAGTCAGGAAACACACTTTAGAAAATGGAAGTATCTGTCTATGTTACAGATGATCGAGTCTGGTCTGTTGCATGTTTGAAAAACTTAAAGTGACAGATTGATTTTCTGTTTTCATTTACATTATTTCATGTCTCTTCATAAGCAGGTTAGTGGAGAAAAACAGTATCAGAGACAACTAACTCGTTTTTTAAACCAGGAAAGCAACATAACATGAGTTCTTTCAAAGTCAGCAGTACAGAAACTGGAAATGAGGATCTGCCCAATAAACAAAAAATAATGACTCCCACCACAGAATGCAAAACTAATTTTTTATTCCTATTTCTTTCAATGCAAAGTTTTCAAATGATATTAGCAGCCTAAATCTGTAGTTCCGACAGGTGAGTGTAGACATATCCTAGGAGAATCCATGCCTGGGGCCAAGTGCAGATGGCTGTCAGTGATCCTGGTTGGCATTAAAAACCTCCTGCAGCATGAGAACCAGAGCAGAATACAATTTAGATCACATTGCCAAAAAAAAAAAAAAAAAAAAAAAAAAAAGTGGAAGAGAGTTTCACTTTTAAATGTTCATTCACCAAAAACAGAAACAAACAAAAACAACCTATCAACATAGCATCGCGTTCTCCTGAGGCGAACAATTGTATGTATGCATCAATTGGTTTCAGAGAGAGCTACGTGAGCCAAGATAATTAAGTACCGTCCTGCCCAGAAGCAGAGGGATGGGTAAAATGACCTCTTCAAGTCCCAATTCTATAATTTAGGAACTGGTTACTGATTCCTTCAAAATAACCACCACAGTGGTGATAAAGGGGTTAGGAGGCACTGGTTGCCAACAGGCATCAGGCTTTAACCCACTATCAGCCACTGAAGAGTGCTAGGAAAAGAAAATGTTCTTGCTTCTGACATTTGGAAATTTAATTCGCTTGGATTCTAGTGGAAGTTCAATGTAGTTTCCTGCTGGTATTAGGACATTCTGGAGGATCTTAGGACATTTATAGTAACTACATTGCTTGGTAAACAGACAGATTGTTTTTTAGTTTGCATTTTTATACAAAAGGTACAGAATCAAAGGCCTGAAGCAGTCTTGGAAGATCATTTTCATTTTGCCTTAATGATTTTACACAAAATTGATAATGATTTTACTCTTAATTTTGAGTAAACTTTAGTTATGCAAAATGGCATTGACTGAACAATTTTTATTTTAACAATATATGTGATAACATCTGATATATTATACATACCAATCAACTCTCAAAGAATAACAGTTTCTAATCCCAACCAGTTAGCCTAGCTGGTTGAGTTTGGAATGCATAATGTGAGAAGGAAAATTGGACAAGTAATTTGATGATTTTGCAAACCTGCTATAGACTACTGGGAAGAAATGAAGCTGGCCTTTAATGTGGTTAGAAATCTGCACTGTTGACAGAAAAAGATGTTAAAAAGAGGCATTTATGGACACTGTTTCCTTGTGGTTTAAACCATGCTTTTCATCACTCTTAATTTCTAGGTCCTGATCTATAACAAAAATGTAGTTGCCATGCCATACCCTTTTAAAAGCCCCTAAACATTCCCTCATGAAATCCAACAGTTTATTACTCATGTCTAAGAATCCCTCACTGAATAGTCCTATCCTTCCTCCCTCAACAGAATATGCAGCTTTGTGTGGACAGAAACCTTTTGTTTTTCCCTCTTGAATCTACAAACATTGAAGTACAGTGCCTTGCATAACGTAGGGCCTTAATAAATAGTTATAGGATAAATTTTGAATGAATTTTGGATTTTTTTGATATATACAATTTCCTTGAGCTAACAGGAGTTCACTGACCCTTTAACAAGGGTATTTTTCAGATAGAATTCATATTTAGTCATAAGAATGGTGTACTTAAATATTAATATTTTTCAAAGGACTATTGGCTTTATCTGTGGATCTGATTTTTCATTGTCCGAGTATCTTAAACTAAACAAGCAAACTGGTCCCAACTTATGGATGATGAAAACAGGACAAAGATTCCTGATTAATAAAATTAATATCCCAAATAAACAGGAAATTAAAAGCTAGACATATAATCAGGTACTTAAAATATTCAACCACAAAATGCACTCCCCCTGCCCCATTACAGATAAAATTCATCCATTAGCTCAACAATTATATTAATGGAAGCACAATTTAAGTTACATGAACGCCTAATGATTTATTTTTAAGCGTACATATATTTAAAAAGTAAATATACAGTACCTAAATGTATCTGTATGTAATCAAAAAATAATACTTAAAATTATTTTTCATATAAGGTAAGTTAAAACATTTTTAAAAGACATAGAAGCAACACATTAGATTATACTATAGTTTATTTTTAAACAAAGCACTCAGATACTAAAATAGTGAATACTTCATAAAGAAAATAGGTTACTCTCTCCTAAAATTGCTTCTAATGTTTGCTGAATATTAATAAAATCCATAAACCATTAGTACATTATAGCTGCTTTGTTCTGAATTACATAGACCTTTTATGTTTATTCCTCAGTGAAAATGCATAAAAAAATGAAATCTACTCTAATTGTACTCTCTGAAGATAGCTGGTAAAATCATTTCTAGCAGCTATAAATCAATTGTAGTATTAAAATGACCTGCCAGGTGCATCTTCTGGGTATCAGACTAATTAAGGGAATGTATTAATTGCAACTATTCATCAACACCACCAACGTTGTTAGGTAACCCTTACAATGAATCTTTTTACCATATTATCTAGCAATAAAACTGCAGTTTTATAAAATGTGAAGAAAAAGAGAGAGAGAGAGAGAGAGAGCTGGAGAATGGCTCCTGCTTCTACATTTCAATAAGGTTTACACAGAGTTGCAAGATGCTCCAAATAAAAAATATCCTTATACTAAATTTCCTATCCATCCCATCTTCCTGCTAGTTTCCATTATGTTTTATTTTGTTATGTTTGATATGTTCTAACAAACTAACTGGATTTTTAAAACCTAGTTATTTTATTTTTTTCTGGTAAATAACTTCTGAAAACAGCATATACAGAAGATATATATATATATATTTAGATATATATGTGTTTATGTTCTGTAATTTTGTGCATATAAAATAAATACACACTTGTTTGTGTATTGCACTGTGTGAAACATATGCATATATATATATATATATATATATATATATATATATAGTGTGTGTGTGTGTATACATATATACATACACCCAATACTCACACACACATATATCTCCTTTCCCAGATGCAAGTCAATTAAGCTTCTCAGTGGTAATTAGCATCAAAAGAATGCCAGAAAAATGTAGGTTTTGATCTTAAGTGGTAAACTGAGTAGGCTTTTGAAATTAATCTCAAATGATGGCTATATCATTATTACATTTCCATTCCTCAGAGAAAAGAAATGCAAAATCTAAGAAATTATTACCAAACGAGAACTGTTTTTTTCTTTGGTTATGAGAATTCTTAGGGAACAGAAGTGGCTCACTAGTTCTAAGAGAGACATTAATTCACTTTGTCATTATCATTATAGGTTTTTGAATTTGACTCTTTTTATTACTCTAAATAATATAGGTGACAAAATGATAAATTCTAAGCAAAAGATACTACAATTTTCTGTTGCTCTGATATAAATCACAAGGAGATTCTGAACTAATCCTGAATGTCCCTAAATAATCAGTTTTAGAAACTGGTTCCCAGCTTTGGAAAATACGGTTCCCTTCACATCGGGTCTTGGAAACACTCCTTTTTGGAGTATCCCTACTAGAATTCTATTCCAGGTTTAGAATATTCCAAGTTCACACATTTGACAATAGATAGGTAGTAATATAACCCTTATTGCCCTAGCACATATGACCTTCCTGTCTTACAAATAGAGAGCAATCAAATCATTGGGATCACTGGACATGGTAGCTCCAGACACCAGAGGTCCCAACAGCACTGTGAGAGACAACATTACTCATATCAATGTCTCACCCCACATTGCCTGTTGGTACTGGTCCTGACCAGTCAGCCTCGGGCAAAGCTTGTGCTGGGAAAGGAAAGATTTCGCCTCCTACTTGGTTGGAATTTTGAAATGGAACAAGAAATCGTGTGGTTAACAATTTGCCATAAGTCTAGAAATGATCTATTTTATCCCCAGAAATAAGCACACTGGAGATAAGAAATTAACAGGCTGTTTGGACCTTCTACTTGGAAGGACAAATCTTCAATTCATCTAGAGAGGGAAAATCACAAGCCCTGTATCAGGAATCTGGGCTATGAATTTATACTTGTTCTCCATCGTTCAAGTAGCTGAGACACAAAAAAGACTGGAAGCTGAAGAGACAGACAAAGCCTCCGTGTAAGAGCAGCACGATCAGAGCCTGAAGCTTTAGTGTCCAGCACTTGAGGAATCCCTGATGACGGTGGGCTCATCCTTGTAAGCAGCCCTGCCCTCAGCAAGCAGTGCTGGGCACCCAGGCAGTCAAGATCTGCTCTGCAAGAGAGCCAGTAATACTGAACTGAATTTGCCAGTGGCAATGTTTAGGCTGCGATATATAAAAAAGAGAAGAGTTGAGAAGTAACTAAATCCCCTGCCCAGGAAAAACCTGAACTATTTCATTTGGATTGAACTCACAAAGTTACTATCAGGAGAAAGAAATAAATGATCTTAATTGCGACTGCCATTTGCTAATCATTTGCTCTGTCAGGCACCACAGCACTTAGCAAACATCTCCTGCCTTTTTTTGTTTCATCCTCATACCATCCTAGGATAAAGGACCTGATCTGCAAACGTAACTCATTTAACATAATGGTCTCAAAGTATCCGGCATGTACTAATTAAAAAACAACAGGAATCAAAATTAAGACGACTCACAAAAAATTCTAAAATAACTTGGGAAATAGAGCATTAAATCCTGAGTTTGATGCTAAGCCTGTGCTTTTAATCAGTAAGCTACACATTTTCTAGATGTCCTTGTGAGGTTTGGAAACTATCTCGGTGCTTTAATAACATGTATGAATGTCTCAGATACCTGTTTTACATTTGTTTTCTTTTGGTTTTGGTTTTGGTTTTTGAAGCAGGGTCTTGCTAATGCAGTGCTGGGATTATAGGCATGTACCATCACAACCAGCAACAATCCCATTTGTTATGACATTACATACTGACCAAATGATGGTCAACTTGGCCTGTTTTATAAAATTTCCTATATATTTCTGGGAATGGGCTCTTGATAGCAACAATTTGAAATTTTCAGGCAACATAAATGCATTGCTAGCATGCCTGATGCTCCCATTAAACAAGAGTTAAAACCCTTTGTGTATGCCATATTCTTTCACTAAGAAAAAAAAAAAAAACTTTGGTTTTCAGATCTTTGGTTATTCACCTGAATTTTCACTTCATAATATTTTAGGAATATTTTCTTTCCTAGTAACATGGGATTTAAGAAATGATACATTAATGATTATCATATGTGGAGGCAAGCAAAATTTGCATTGCACTGAGAAATAAATATAACATGCTTTTCTGTATTCAAAAAGTAAGATTAGAACATAGGAGAGAAGTGCACACCAGGCCAGAGCCGTGAAATCTGAACAATGACTGTTGTGATTGACTAAAGATAAATCACTTTCTGGATTTAATTAAAACAACTGTGTAGTGGTTTCACATGTTCATGCTTAAAGAAACAAAGAAATTTACTAGTTTGAAAGTCTTCACAAATAGGGTCAATTCACTTACTGATTATAATCAGGGAGAGTAGAACAGAATAAACCTAAAGTCACTTCAAGCTCTAAGTGGGCTTGTATATTTCATTTTGGATAAAGGGATATTGCTTTGATTTCCATTCTCTTGACACATTCAATAGAAGAGAATAGTTTCTTCATCACATGGTTGTGGATAATACTGCTGTGGACACTACACACAGTGACACAGACTCAGCTCAGAAATGTTTACAAGCTAACCAATTTTCCCTTTCCAGCCCCTTTACTTGACAACTTGTGTCAGTTGCTTTTGTCTCATTGCTGGAGCAAATAGCTGATGCCCAAAATTAAGAAAGGGAAGGTTTATCTAGTTCACAGTTCATTAATGTTTTAACTCATAATCATCTGGCTCTGGTAAGGAGCAACAAACAGTTCAAGGTGGTAGAAGATAGAATAGAAAAAGCACAACAAAAGCAAAAGGGACGAGAGCAAGCCTTTTTTTCCCTCCCTTATATTGTATGCAGGCTACCCGCTCTGGGATAGATGTAGCACTCACACGATTTCCCTGCTCCTCTCTGGCATGGGCTCAGGATGTTTACAAAGTGAGGCCCCTGGCCCCTTACCGAGTCACTTAGTTAAACTGCTAAACTTCTCAAGTTGACACAGTGTATCAACCATAACACCTTGGAATTCTCTATGCCAGGAATAATTAACTCACTCAAGTTGACATTTTGCATAGCTCTTCATCTTTCTGTGTATACAGCAAAGGCCTAAGTACCTCTAAGTACATTCAAACAAACATATATACACCAGTGGGCACGACATTGTATATCTATAATCTCAGCACTCAGGAAGGCTGAAGGAGGAGGATTACAAATTAGAGGCAAACCTGGGCAACTTGCTGATTTAGCAAAAACTTATTTCAATGTTTTTTTTTTTTTTTTTAAGCAAGAAGTGTTGGGGATGTACCTCAGTGTGAAGACTCAGTGTAATCTCTACTAGTACTGCGAATTAATTCGTGAACCATGTCTCTTCTTTTGCTCATCATCCATTACTTCTTACAAATCCCTCCATGATTAGACCCGATCTTGTACCTATTTGATGTAAAGCAGCATTTTTCAGATACTTCTGCCTGTCCTCTCTCCACTCTATTCTGTAGGTAAAGGAATTTCTTTGTCAAGCATTTTGATCCTGTAACTTCAATTCTCCGGTTCAGCTGTTGGGCCATAAATCCTTTGAAATTCAATCTACGATTCCAATGGAAAGTGCTGTTTTCAGCAGCATCCTCTAGAAAAGATTTTCTCGATAGTCTCAAGAAAGTTAGCTTCTTCACTGCCACCGCTGTACCTTGCACACAACTTCATTTTATATCTCTTTGCACTCTGGAAAATCCTGGGTCGTTAGTTGAGGCCTCATTAAACTGTGAACTCCTTGAAAGCAGAAATCATGGTTTATAAATTGTTAATCCAGTGCCTAGTATTTTGCTTGGCATAAAGTGGCACTCATTAAATGTTTGTTAAATAAATGAATTAAGCGTGTATTCACCACCATCACCGCTTTGCACAACCACACACACACACACACACACACACACACACACACACATCTGTCTTCTGCAGTGCTATTCAATGAGTTCTGCTTACAAATCTACACAGATTTAAATTAAAACTATCTTGCCTCCACGTTATGGCAGAGAATTCTCTCTGAACGTCAATGATCTTTCCCCTTCTGTGTCAAGCCTGGCCCTTTCAAAGTGCTAATCAATATTAATCTCATCTTTTTAGGACCATGTTGAGATCAACTAATTCTATAAGTCATTTTGCCATTCTGGTTGAGTATGAGGATGCTAATGATGAAGAATACCATTAATTAAGAGTCTACAACTCTCATTTATTTATATTGACTGTCTCTTGTCTTTACAACAGATTTGAAATATTTGAATAAATGTAAATTTTTCTCCATTTGAAATTGTTGAAACTAAAAACAGTGGATAATCTCTTAGTTCCAATGTGTTTGGCTACTGACCAGGGCATAGTCTTATGTTGGAGAAAGTACAATTAAGCATCTATTAGATCTCTTTTTGAATTCTCCCACGACCACTCCTGGCCTACTAGGATCACTTGAGTCTGATCACCTGTTTGCTAATTTACAAAGAGGACACAAAGTGCAGAAATTCAGTTTCCTTTCCCTTCCCCCAGCCGTTTTCTGCAGGTAGCTACAGCTACATTGTGGCTTCAGCGACAATGATGTCAGTAACTCTATAAGTGTCCATTGCAAAGGAAAAAAGTACATTTTGTGCTTCTTCACCACCTAGACATACTTAATAAGACATCTTATGTTTATCTTGTTTCTGGAAAAGTACTGAGAAAAATTTATGACTTTTTAAAAAAAATAATAAATGTTGAAATTCTTAGTTAATCCTGTGACACTACCTACACTTATTATATATTACTTTAAAAATAAACTAAGAGCAATATAACTGTGGTAAATTGAAAGATGAGAGACTTGCTGACAGAAAACTGAAAAAAGATAGTTCTGAAATCGTAACTATTTCCATTTTGTTAGGGGAGGGCTTTACCAGGGTAACGGCATTTAAAATAGTTTGCTAATGGAAACTTGTAGTATATTCCTGGATGACTGTCTCTCATCCTCAAAATCACAAGGTAGATTTGACAGGTGCAATTTCTTAATGTAGCTGTTTGAAACACTCATTCCTCACACTCACATCTCTATGCTTGGTTAAAGCCCTCCACAGCCTTAAAATGGGAACCAAATGTCTCCTGTCAAGAACGAGCCTTAGCACATAGTAATATAACCAAATGTTACAATTTCTCTCTTGACTGCCCTGGAATCTTCCTGTCAGCATGCTATTTCTAACTAGTTGGTGACATTCCTTGGTTTTTGCTTCGGAAGGGGCTCCTGGAGATTATTGATCATCTGTGGCCCTGCCGTGATAGTCTGCACATTATTCAATAACACTGCCTCCCAAGAAAGAGTGAACTGCTGCACGTGGTCCTAAAATTCCATGCTGGTTTCCTTCAGGTTCACTGATGCCTCAAAAGGAATTTTGTAAAGCAGAAACTCGACTGATGTGGATGGCAGGAGAAGGAAATGCAGGTGGAATTTAAGGGTAACATCAAGAAAACATTTGTTAAGAAACATAAGACTCTCCCGGGTACTTGTTGACACCCTTTCTAGCACTGCTGTATCCACGCCACTCGCCCCCTGCAGTCCTTTATTCTCCAGGCTTCTCAAAGGGCTACTGAGCCAGGAGCAACAGCACAACAGGGAGTGCTTATGTCAACCCCGGGCGCATTTCTGTGAACTGAAATATGAGGTGTGGCTAAGTAGATCTCACTAGTTCCCGGGTCTACATATTTTATCTGCACACTCACTCCCTAGAATTGCTCTAGTATTACTGCCCTTATTGTAGCTAAAAACAATAAATGAAAATATGCTGGAAGATGACAGTCTAAAATCATAATGGAAATTACAGACACATAAAGTAGCACCAAGGTGCCTAGATGGCCATTTGACCAGAAGTACAGATGTCCTTTTGAGAGAAGGCAGAATAGCCTACCAGAAACCTGGAGACCTGGGGGCTTGGCTTTCATTACATAGCGACTCCACATCATCTCTTTAGCTTATACACACAGAATTCCTGGGGTTCTGCGTACCATAAATAAAAATCAGTGGGAGCTGAGGACTTACCCAAACCAGCATGATGCACATAGTTACGTATTTCTCACATATAATATCAAATCAGTGGTGGGACTAGGGTTGTCAAAATCTCTCCTGGTTCTACGAAAGGTGTAAGTCAACATAATGTTAAGTGAAATAAATCAGGTACATAATCTAAAATATCACATGGTTTCTCAAATAAGAAAAACCCAAAGCAAGCTAAATTAAAGAGCAAAATAAAACATTATAGGAAACAGGGAAATAACTCTTTTGCAAAAGGGAAGGTGACCAAGAGATGGAGGCAGTGGGGAAAGAAGGGAGAAAAAGAGGATGAAAAGAAAGCATTACAATGTGTTGTGACGCAAATCAGCTCCCCAAGATGAATGTGAACATTATGTACTACAAACATGTAATAATAAAAACTAACATTAAATAAAAGGCTATAGATCTAATTTATTTCTGAGCACCATCATAAATAATCAAGAAAAGAATAATAGTACTATTCTTAAAAAGAACAGTTGTGCTTTAAATAGTAGGAATTATTAGTATTCTGCAAAAAATAATTCTACAATAAATATGTTTGGGGAATTCTTTACTACAATCTGAAGATACATTATGTGGAAGAAAATTCTTAGAGCACATTTTTATTTATGGAGTTCCATTTCGTATCTTATTCTGTAAAACATAGTTTGGAAAATCACTGTTTCATTCATTTGAGATCTGGCAAACCTCAGGAAATTCTTTTCCCCCAGTTTTTGTTGTTACTGTTGTTGTTTTATTTATTTGTTTATTTTTTTACTTTAAAGGTTTTTCATTGCATTTTCATTATCTAACCAAAATGTTAAATCCAACAAAACTTAAGTTATGCTTGTAGTATTAAAGAATATTATTTTGAAGGATATAGTTTGTCTGCAAATTTGTCCTTGAAATTTGTAATCTAGATAATGCTTCTAGAACTTGAAAAGCTAAGTTCCTATGCTAGAGAAAAAGTTAATTCATACTAAAAGTTATTTTTCATTTGAGATTTAGATAGCTTTTTGAGTGGTGAACTAACTTTTAAAACTTTGTGTCTGTTGACAGAAGCTCTCATTGTAGTTAACACTACTGCATGAGCTACTGTGCAAATATATCTCCTCCCTCCCTGCTCACCTCTCATCTATAGTGATATCTCTGCTCGAATGTGAAGCAAAACAAGTATATTCAGTTGTACCACTAAATCAGCAAATACTTTTTTGTAATCTGGCTACTTTTTAGTGCATTGGCTTCTAGCTACCTCAGTCTAAAATCGTATGTTTCCTTTTTGTCACTGGTTGGTGACTTTAAAATGCCACAATTAGTTGGGAGTGTGGCCCACTGGTAGAGTACTCCTCTAACCTGCACAAGGCCCTGGGTTTGATTCTCAGCAGACGAAAATAGCAATAATAATAACGATAAAAACACTATGCCTTGAAAGTTTAATCTCTGTACTGAAACTAAACAAGAAATTCTTATCACTTTTCTCATACTGCACTTTTTAAAAAATCTCCCTTCTGTCCTCTGTCTCCAGCTTGTGCCTGTCACCTTTCTTCTAATTGTTCTGCTCTCTTGATCCATTAGCTGCAGCCCAGCACTCTGATAGCTGCACCCGAAGGTAATTTTGGACAGAAGCAAAAGCACTAGAAGCCTTAGTAATCCACCTCAGATCCCACTACTGAGCACGGGTAAGGCTCCAAAACAGCCAGCGATATTTGCAGACAACTACCTTGGAAACTGAAAACCTGTTAGAGCATTCATGGAATAACATAAGCCCTGCAACAAAAATCATACAAATAAAAAAAAAAGAAAGAAAATGTCCTTTTGGTGTTAAGTTAAGGCATCGCTGAAGCAATTGAAAGGAAGATAGGCACTGGGTGAACTCACTGAAGGCCCTGGCAGTGGCTGGTGCTGAGGAGCGGACTGGTTATTTTGCCTGCATTTTGCTGTCATTAGGCCTCTGCCCTGCAGACCTAGCAGCTTACTCCACTGCACGGAGCTTCCTGTCCCAAAGTGAATAGAAAATCTGAGATAATGCATATTTGAGAGTTACTTGTAAAGCAAACACCATATACACAGAGCCTTCCTGTCCAGAAATGCCTGCTACTTTAAGGCAAGATAGTTCTGCAAATGCACCTGCTGTAGCTGCTTTCATCCTGCCTTCTGTTCCCATCTGCCGCAAATATCCTCCTCATATTCCTCCTTGTACAATAAGAAAGCTGTACTTTCGCCCCAGCCCCTCTTTGACCCACTCTCTCCTGAATTACTTCCCTTCTCTAATTCTTTCACCTCTACACTGTGTTCCCACCTTCCTGACAAAATTGCATCAAACCAAAACATTTGGCAAGGATATTTAAATATACAAAATAAACATTTTTGCTCAGCCAGGTTTAGCGTAACTTTTCTCCCTTGAGATCGTCTCCTAAATCATTCCCTCAGTTTAAGATTTTTATTTCTGCCCCACGTGAGATGTGTTTTTAAGCAGATAATATTATTTCTGTGCTAGACTGCCCATAATCACAGTTTCTGACATGCTGAATGCAATGCATTCCCAGGAACTCAAGTTATCACACTTCTGCCTCATATTAAATATACTCCTCTCTCATCCTCACCTCCTCTGCGTTTGTCAGTCCTGCTTTCCCATGACTCCCTTGCACGCCTTTTAGTTTTCAGGCTCCTGCCTCCCTAACCCTCTCCACGCCTAGTCATCCCAACTAAAATAGATTCCTCTTCCTGCTATTTCTGACCACCTAGCTAACTCAGAATAAGCCACACCTTTTTTCCTTTTCCATTTGTACTGTATTCTACACCCCAGCGCATCCCCCAGTCCCAGGACAACCATGCTCTGCAAGGTTGGGACAAGGATCAGGGGCAGGAAATTTAACAATGGCAGAGCTGTGACAAGTTAATTCAACTCCTGCTGTTAAATTAACCAGCGTTCCAGCCGAGTTAACGCGTCACCCAGTTTCAAAAGGTTAAGCTCCAAGCTTAATCTTATTCATCATTATGAACTCTTCAAATTGGCTGAAATATTTAAAATTCAGTGAAATGAAAGGACCGCAGGAAACATTTAAGAGCCAACTACCTCTGTCTTCAAAAAATGGAGAAATAATCTACAAAGATTAGGAAAAGAAGGCTTCCGAATGGGTGAATAGAGACACTTGAGAACCAGGTTAGAGTGAATAATAAGAGGACATTGAGGACAAGGGCATCTTATCTTCCCACTATCGTGAGGAGATTCAGGCGTTAGGAAGAAATTTAATGGAGTACCCTGAAAATGCTTGTCCTATCTCATCATAAGCAACAGACCAAAACTGAATGCTAATGAAAAGGGCATATACAATAATACCCACTGAGCTCTCTGCTTCTCTTTGCTTCGGACACAGATGGGAGGTGGGTCATACAGTGCCCCACACTTATCACTGACTGGGAGAAACATCACAGCCCTCTGTGTGTTCTTTGCTCAGGCTCCTGTGACAGAAGAGAGCCCATGTGAATCTTGAGAGAAAGAGCCGTGCAGCACAAAGTGATACTAAAGGTGCTGAACTGAACCCAGCATTTCTCGCTAAGCACGATGTGCATGCTTAACAAAGGTTCATTTGATTGTATTCATTATTTCTACAACAGCCTTTGCAGATTTTTGAATGATGTAAGGAGAAGCTGATAGTCCACGTGTGTCATATTCCTTTTCTGAGTCTCTCATCCTAAACTGAAGAATGTATAATTGTTTAAAATGTATTCTTTTTGCACACATGCAAGATCTCCAGCTACCAACTTATGCTAAGCCCCTTCTGACAAACAGCTTCATTCTACACATGCTAGTGCTCATGATTCAAGTTTCTCCTGGCCAATTTGGGGATGTTTCCCCAAAGTCGTTCCATCAGTCTCTGCTTCTCTCAGAGCACTTTATATTAGGTCACCTTTCAACACAATTCAAAATTGTAAAGGATTTTATGAAGATAATCACCTTGCCAGTTGTATATCTTGTATTCTTTATTGTACTACAAGTAGGCACAGGGCAAAGACCAAATCTTTGTATTTTAATATAGTATATACCCCTGTGTGGTCAATACAATGTCTTAAGATCTTAATAAATAAGTCTACGAACATCTGTATATTCTACTTTTTAATTTTATGCCAGACTTACTCTATCATCTGTCTGTTTTTCTATCACACACACATGTACACAAAAGGTAGTCATTTACAGTTCACATCCTATCAGTAATCATTTGCTGTGTTTTAATTACACTAGCAAAAGCCTCCATTTGAAATTAAATAGTACTAAGAAATAGTAGAAACTTCACTTTAGCAAGTATGCCTATACTATCTGTCCTCTAAATAAGATGTTGAGTACAAATGACAATATTTTTCAGTAATAATCACACAGTCTTCCATTCTAACTTCATTTAGGTAATATGAACTTGTTAACTTCCCATGAATCTGGATCAGCCTTTATTAATAAGATGATATGAAAGAGAAAGTGTATGGTTTCTGAATCAAAGTCTCTTGGAAATTAGCTTTTCAGACACTTTATGCTGGCATGGCATGATGCACTCTTCTATCCCACCTAATATGCTCTAGAAGCCCAAATCAGAGAGGATTTTTGCACCTAGTTGCACCCAGCCTCTGAGTCACCACAATCCAAATACCACGGGTGGAATTGCAAAATCACTAAGCATAGTCCAGTGCTCAGGCTTTGAGCCAACCCCAGTTCTAGATCCCAGCAGAGACCCGGCATAAACTTTCTGTGACAAGACAACCCCTCTGTGCCTGATCCACAGGATCTGTGAACATAATAAAGCAATTGGAAATTTACCTTTTAAAATCCTTTGGGTAGTAAGGCAAATTTATATTTTTTATGATTACTTGTGAAGTAACATCTTTGTATGTTATTCTTAGTCATTCCTTTCTTACTTAAATTCTTTCGGTTTGTTTCTCTAGCTTGAAATAGTAAAAATTTTTTGCCTCCAAATCAAAATAACATAATATTACATGAGCTTTTCCTAGCAGAAAAATTCTCCTTTCTCTTATTTTTCTTTTAGTTGCTTTATGTCTATTTGTCAAGTACTTGTAGAAATTACATACCTCGCTAATTTCCAAGTGAAGCATTTACTTGTAGAATTACATACCTCGCAACCATGAACAAAGTCAACTGAAACCATGAGCCAAATAAACCTCTCCAGTATGTTCTGATCATACGTTAATATTAAATCTTATATTGTGTAAACATGCAGTAAACATAAAGTCAATAGACGATGCTTACCAAACTTTTCTAAATAAAGATTGCTAATATAATCCTGATTATATTACTAAATAAATGTCAAATGCTCCATCCAAAATTGAAATTAGTGAGCTCTAAAATCTGAGATCTCAGAGCAGAAGTGTAGCTCAGGAAACTTTTCCAGTTCAGTACTAGTTTTCCCCTTTTACAAACTCCAAAAATACTAAATAAAGTGGTCAAAGTCCCATAGCTGGTATCAGCAGTGAAGAAAAACCTTCTTTCAAAGAACCTGTGTTCTTTGACAATTTTGTGGCCACTGTATTGAATTGGTTTTTAGTTCAAGAGTTAATTTCATAAAAATAAATTTACTAAATTATGAAATAGTAATACACTTTATTTTTAATTTGATGGGGAAATTACAATACAGCAAATAAAACCATATCATCAAAAGCAATAAACCATATACTAAACGAATATATGTATATATAATTTTAAAATGTTTTAATTAAAAAGTACAAAATGAAACCAATGAGCTACATTGTGTGAATAGTACTATAACTTCTAAATGATTTTGTAATTGAAATTATTGGTGAGGAATTTATCAAAACTAAACCACTGTTTACCAAATATAGATGTGAAGACATGCACTGTGGAGAATTTATTTAATTACTGTTTCTTTTGAGGAAAATAGAATGTCTTACTTAAAATGAGAGGAAACAGGAATGCTTGTAACTCTTATTCTTACTATTATAATGGAAGTTTGTGATTCGCGGCATAATAAAAATTCTATTAATGACACTATGGAACTTCTTTCATTCCAATCAATGTCACTTAAGCTGACACCACTGATAGTTTTTATTAAAATGCAAGAAAATATTTGAGATCTGAACCTAGTTAAAAGCCCACAAGAGAAATAAGAGAAATATAACCTAAATTTAATTAACATTTTAAGTAAAATGCACAAGATATTGAACTAATACAGCATTAAATTACAAATGATGTCCGCACTGGATGTTCGTACATCACACCTTGGAGGGAGATAGTTTATGTTGCGGTTTTTAAATATTATCTTGAAGCAGCTTTCTATTATCATGCATCAGTACAGTGTAGACTCAAATATAATAGCATATCTAAAATTCCTTTAATATTACCTCAGTAAGACTCGTATATCCAAGCACAAGCATAAACTGAACTCACTCTGACATGTATTACCCACTTTAGAGAAGGTCACCCCGAACTTCAAGCCTGTGCTCATTTCTGCAACATCTTTCTATTTAGTAGACATTTGGAGTATGAAATGATCATGTTCATCTTGGGTAGTTGGTACATGTACATAACATGTCTTAATTTTTCTTCTCCTTACCTTTCTTTCATTTTAGGGTCCCTCCATCTGTTGCCCCCCCCCTTTTCATTTGCCAAAGATCTATCTCCCTGTTTTCTAATACATATCTTTTATTTCTCTCTTTAAATTATTTACACTTTGCATAGAATAGTTCCTTTTTCCCTGCAGTCTTGCAAACATTGCTAATTATTCCATTTGCTGATGATAACCATTACTCCTCAAATAAGATGAATCACCATGTTGTTTTAGCACACATTTATCTACTGGCTAAAGATATTCATTTTTCATGTATTTTTTTGACATTTGTACTTCTTTTGAGAAGTGTCTATTCATCGAAGTTGTTATGAATTGTGCCTTTTGATTTGGTCCTTTGTTTGAAGGATCTATTTGTTTTCGAGTTCTTCATATAATCTAGATATTGGTCTTCTGTCTCAGAAATACCTGGCAAAAACGTTTTCCAATTCAGGAGATTGTCTCTTCACTCTCACTTTTTTCCTTCACTTTACCAAGTTTTTAAATTTGATAAAATCCTATTTGTTGATGCTTGATGTTATTTCTTGTGGGTTCTGTTCAGAAAGTCTTTACCTATGTGTATCTCTTCAATATTTTTGTCAGTTTTATATTCCAGCAGATTCAATGTTCTGTTTTAAAACGAAGTCTTTGATCCACTTTGAATTTGTTTTAATACATGATAAAAGATACAATTTTAGAGTCAATCTTCTGCATGTAGAGAGCTGTTTCCTCAATACCATTTGTTAAGCATTTATTACGCTTTTTGTTGTTGTTGTTATTGTCATTGTTGTTGTTGCTCTAATACCATGCTATTTTTGTCACTGTAGCTTTGTAGTATAACTTGAAATCCAGGATTATAAGGGTTCCTATTGTGCCCAGGATTACTTTTCTTATTCTGGGATTCTTCTGATTCCATATGAATTTTAAGACTATTTTTCTAGTTCATTGAGAAATTCTGTTGGTATTTTCATTAGGATTACATTAAATCTGTATGTTTGGTATTAAGGCCATTTTTACAACATTGGTTCTAAATATCCAGGAACAAGAGTATTTTCCCATTTTCTAATATTCTCTTCAACCTCCTTACAGAGCAGACTATCGTTTTCATTATAGAGGATTTCACTTCCTTTTCCCTGGCAATGAATCACAGTATTGTTGATGACACAAGACATCAACCAGATATTGGCAAACAGTCAAAACCAATTTATAGCAACAAATATGCCACCCTAGCAATAGCAATGAAATCAGCAGTAATAAGAGAGACAAGGACAAAATGAATATTGACATGAATCAATAAAAGCTACCACTGTCCCAACTTTAACAATAGAAAAGAGATTTGCACTATTAATATAAATAGGGAGACAAACAAAATATTGACATATGGTTAATATCTACTAAGTGCAACATCTATACGTTTGTTAACAATAAAAAATAATTTAACAGTAATACATAGAGTGAACTGTCTAAAGATTAATAAAGCTTAGTAGTTATACTAATAAAAATGGAACAGGAAAGTGAAAGAACTCAAATTTGAAAAATAAGGAAAAGAAACATGACAAGGAGGAGAAAAAGGTAAGACAAAGAATTCTACTGAAAGAATAAAAAGTTAATAGAATTAGGTAAAAAGTAATAGAAAAGAACAAAGAAGAAAATAGAGAGCAGAGAATTGAAAAAAGAGAGGATAAAAACCCAACTCTCCTCCAAAAAAAATTAAGAAAAAGAGAAATAGGTCCAAAAGGATTTTCCATGTTTTTGAACATGGCTTTTTTTCCATGTATTTGAATGCACTAAATTTTGGGCTGGAATACTACTAAGAACTATTTGGTTTTGCTTACAAATACTGAATGCTACCTGCCTTTCCTTCTGTGTGTGATCAAATGTGTCCACATTACAGCTGTATTTAACCCCAGAAACTCCCAACTTTTGTTACCTTCTGTATTCTACAAGTCATTACTTTCTCTATGTAGCTTTAGACCCCATGGAATTGTGATGCATCCCCCAACCCTCAAGGTCCTTCTCTGTATACCTCAATGTAGCATTTTGTCCATGATACAGACAGATAGAAAAGTAAGCTGACCACTGAAATCTGTGCTGGATGTAGGCAGTGGAGTAGGGATTCAATCAGTCTGCTGTCTTAATGCCAGTACTGTCAGAGCAAGTACCCTCTGAAAACACCGCATACCCAGCCTGGCTTCTTACCGTTGAAGTCATGATGCTCACACTTTTCCTGGGCTTGTGCTTAACTTCTCAGGGTGTCTATGTCTAGTCCATGCTCTCTTTATGACTCTACCTTGTGGCCCTCCCTCACCCAATCACTGTGATAGAGTGACCTCAGAAGCCCTGAAGCTGTTCCATAGCCCAATCTTAAACAATTAACCCTTTCAAAAGTGAGTACTAATTAAACACTTGCAAATATAGCATGGATTTCTTTTTCAACTCTAACTTGTCATATAAAACACTTTCAATCTGTTATTTGTTAAGCTAAATATTTTTTATTATTCTCAAGTCAAGAATAGCTTTATTTAATGGGTGATCAGTTTGAAAACTGTCCTGAGATTTACAATTTAAAACCACCAAGGAGCCAATTTGATGAATATCAAAATGTATTAATAAGACAAAATATAGAACATAAAAGGCCTGATATTAGTCTGAAAAGAGTTCAGTTTTTAAAAAAAATCAGGAGTTGCTACAATGTGTAAGGAAGGTTATTACTTTGCAGAGGTAGGTGGTGATCAGTACTCAAACTTCCCTTGGGATAGAACAAAAAGAAATTTCTTAAAATGTATCATGACAATTTTTCAGTTAAGGGTACATAGGAAACATTTATCATTGTAAATGTATTTAAAACAGACTTAGAAATACTTTTATAAGTTTAAATAAAGTATAAAAATAATATCCCCTAAAGTATTAGACAAACACCACTACCTTATATCTCTATTTTGAGTTTTACAAATTTAAAGTGCACTGATATATTTAACTTCACAAAAAATCTTGAGGAAAAAGTGGGCAAATTGGTTCTTGTCTGCAATAAACCTAGTTTCACCCTTTTATGAAGGAGACATGCCATTTCATTTTTAATATTCCTCAAAAGAACGACTTACATGGATACCCTAAACATAAATTCATATTTTACAACTGAAGAAGTCAAGAGACTGGACTAAAATTATAAAAGTAACAAATAAAGAACTAATATTGAATAAGAAGTCTTGCCCTTTGAAGATAAAGAATGCCATTCCAAGGAAAAAGCCTAGAAAAAATTTAGGGTATTTACTCAGTTTAAACAGAGCAGTTTTATTAATAGAATTATTGCTGATTGGTAACTAAGTTTCAAGACTTGGAAAACACTCCAAAGACTTACTAAAAGAAAAATATATCCAAGTTCAAGAGTCAGTTGTAATTTACTGAAAATTCAAATAGGAGATAGAGCAAATTAGAGATAATTGAGAATTTTTTGCAATTCTTCCCACAGAAAAGTGACTCTGTAATCACTGCCCTTGAATCTGAGGGAGTTCTGTGACTGCTCTCACTGATAGAATATATTAGAAATACACCCAGGTTTGTTTCCAGTCCAAGGCATAAGAAGACTCCATTTCAATCTCCTTATTTGTTGCAGAGCTTTGAGTTGCCATGTGGAATCTGTCTACTCTGAGATGTCAATGTTAAGATTTGGGTACTCTGTGCAAAACTCTCAGAGAACTCAGGGTAGGCCAAGAATCAGATCCTCTTCTTCTGCTGAGACTCCAGATGTGTTTGTAGAGAGATCTTGACTCTGGAGACAATGCTTTCAGGCTTTCTGCCAGCTACATCTTACCAAATGGTATCATTCACCATTAAATAGGGAAATATGAGTTAGCCAAACCCTATCAAAATTACTGACTCATAAATTCTGAGATATAATAATTTTTTTCCTTTAAGCTTCTAAGTTGTAGGGCAATTTGTTATTTAGCACAAGATAACTAGGACAGAATTTGGTACCTGGAAGTGTATACCTACAATAGAAATGATTCTAAAACCTATACATATGCTGAGATTCAGTGGACGGAAAGCACTAAAAGAAATTGTTGATACATCCTTGAAGAGTTTCAGAGAGACTGAGTCATTAAGGACAATGAGGAAACTGTTATTAGAGGACATTAAAAAGAGTAGTCATGTTATATAGTAGGTAGCCATTAACAAAACTGTTGCTTACACCACTATAGAAAATAGAAAAGCAATATCACAGTCTCAGAAATCTTGCTAAGGATGTTTCAGGTGCAAATTCTCCGAGTGACTGAAAAAAATCCTTCAGTTCTCTAAGATTATAAGAGTTCAATACAGTTTTTCCAAGAAAACGAAAACCACTCCGAGAAAGAAATAGCCTCAGAGAAAAGAATAAATTCAGGTTCCTTTTAGTAAAGCATGATCTAATGATAAAAATGAATAACGATAAAAATGAGGTCTTTTTAAAGACCTCAGATAAAGTTGGTATTTCACAGATCCTTTTGTCTGGACAAAATGACTGTTAGGAACAAACACTTATCTTAGACATATCTGGTTAACTTCTAAAAATTTGGGGGCTTTCGAATACCTTGAGGGCATTGTCTTAACTTCATAGTGTAGGTATAAAAGAGCCTACTTTGAAAATATTTGTGGGGCTAAAGTTGTCCATTAGAGGAGTGGAACTTAAATTAACGTGCATAAAGTGTACAAAGCTTTTAAAAGACTTATGCAAGCTAGGCACAAAAAGTAATATATGCAATGAAAATGTTACTTTGGCCCCTAGTTTTCTGTAGACAAAAGTAAATCTGCGAAAACTGTGGGGAGCAGCTGAAGCTAAAGCTCCATCATGTGCAGGGCAGGAACAAGCCTAGTCTGGAGAACAGAGAACACCTAAAGCAGGTCATGTGGCTAAACCGCTCTAATCTCAAGAACACTAAAGGCCTGAGATAATCCATGTGGATAATTCTTAGGTGGTAAAGTTTCACGTGATACTCAATCTCCCAAATGTATAAATAAATGCACTGCAGCTGTTGGAGGACTCTTGCACCTGCCTCTCACTCTCTCCCCTCTTCCTCCTGCTTCTTTAAACTTCCCATCAGGAGAGAAGCTCCCCAGGGCCTCAGTCTGCTGTATTCCAAGTCATCCTTTTGTTCCATCCTCACCCTGGGAACATCAACAACTGCACAGGACATGGCAATTGGTGCCTAAATAGGGACCCAGGGGATGAGAAAACGCACCAGAGAGCAGATAAGAAGAGAACTCTAGCTGTGCCTGCACAAAGAAACAAATATACCAGAGAAGCCTGAGGATCGACATAGGCTTAAGAGAACCCAGAGAAACAGGCTTAAGAGAAGCCAAAGAGAGAGAAGTATACTGATTTTATCAGATGTTAAGCATGCGTAAGTAGGTTCTCAAGAGCAGCAAATGTGTATACAACAAATTCTTGTTCTGTGACAGATTCCTGTACTTACTTTTCTTCTGGGCCTGGATTAGGGAGTGTCTCAATAGTCACAGGCCTGCTGAGATGACCACAGAGGATTCTGCTCAGAGCACTATTTTAAACCAAATCCTAAGCAGACAAGGAACAGTCAGGCAACAGCCCTCGCAATAGAGCTTGAATCCTCTAGCTTTGCTAAATCAGATAGGTAAGGAACATTAGGGGTTAAAAAACACCTTTTCTCACTACTGGAGTGTTTCAATGTGGCTTCAGTTTCATAGCTGACCAAAGCAAAACCAGTAACACTAATGGTACCTCAAGCAGCAGCTTCTGCCTCTTCAGCTCAAAGAACCGTTATTGCAACAAAAGTTGAAACTTCCCCCTCTCAGAGTGGAAGAATCATTTTCTATTTCTCTATTTCTCCCTTGCAACTGGCATTAAAAGAAGATAGATGGGCAGGGCAGTTCATGGAGGAATTCCAACATGTCTATCCTGTTGTTGAACTCCAAATCCCTAATAATTCTGGATAAGTCACACATCTTCATCAAACCATACCTTTTAAGACCCTCAAAGAATTAAAACAAGCTGTTGTTCCCTATGGCATAATGGTCCCTTTTACCTTAGATTTAATAGAACTTATAGGACAACAACCCCAAATGATTGGAAGGGAATAGCTAAAGCATGTTTAAGTCTGGGAGATTATTTATTGTGGAAGGAAAATGTTTTCTAATTGTGCATGAATCAGGCTGCTCGAAGTGCTGCTCCTCACTGCTAACCACTCATCTACAAACCATAGACGTGAGAAAAGAAAGGTTTAGGTAGATCATAGAACTAAACATGTGAATTCAGATTAATAAAATTCTAAAACATAATAACGAAAACATTGTGTGCATAGAAAGGTGAACTGCTGTTGAAAAACATAAATACTTTTAATAGAGATATTTAGAGAACTCAAATATCACAAATAGCAATTAAAAATTAATAGGCTGGACATGGTGATACACACCTGTAATCCCAGCACTCAGGAAGCTGAACCAGGAGGATCACCATGAGATCCAGGCCAGACTGGGCTATACAGCAAAAAAAAAAAAAAAAAAAAAAAAAACAAAACAAAAAAAAAAACAAGAATATTTTTAGTCTTATTGGATTTTATTATATGTGATAGTATAAATAAAATTTTTATAGACAAGGAAATAATGTAGTAACCATTGTTCCTTTTCTGTTTTGGTTCTGTGTTGTTATGTCCTCTTTTATCTTAATCTTTTTTTTAAATAAAAAAGAATATCTTTAAGGGTACCTGAATGTACTTTTTTTTTTACTGTGCTTGAAAGTTTTCTCTAGGTAAGAATGTCTTAAGAATTAAAAATTTAAGGGAGAAGATAATAATAGCTTCAAATGCTACATGAAAACCACTATATTATTAGACTGCTCCATATGCCTTAAAATAATTAAACTTGACTGCATTAAATATTCTAACTATATTATAAATAGCTTTAAAATAAAACATAAGGAAATGGCAAACATTGACAAACATATTAGAGATTAGAGTAATATACAGACAGCATAAATATTCATTTAATTTAGTGCCATGAATGTCATTGGTGACTTAGGTAAAAACACTGTCAATGGAATAGAGGGAACAGAAACAAAACTTAAATAGAATGGGGTGTAAATGAGCATTGAAGAAATAAGCACAATTATAATAAAGTGTTCTGAGAAGACTGGAGAGAATTTCCTCATTTTTCAACCGGATAGAAACAGAAGGAAATGGGTACAAACATGTAAGGAAAGGTTTTAGATTGTGATGGACAGATGACAGTCTGCACTGGTGGGTTTGTGTTGTTCCAATGAAGATCAAAGAAGAGGTTTTCACTTGAAGTTTAGTCTTGGAATATTGAGAAGCACGAGTTGGAAAGTTATATTCTTAGCACACAGCAGTGAGAATTCAGCATTGCCATGCATTTCAGAATAAAACAGCATTCCTTTAACATTTAGTGCTGTACACGAATGCTTGTTATTATTACTTACATAGCAGCACAACATTTCTTGCATTTATCCAAGAGAAACTAAAACTATGTTCACTAAAACACTATCAGAAATTATTGCAATTGAGTTTTTTTATTCAAATAATTAAAATGCCCTTCAACTGGTCATTAGACAAGTTACATCCATGCAATACAGTATTAACTGACTACAGAGAGAAACAAATCAAGAAGGTATGGGTAAGAACAAGGAATCTCAAACACATTATGCTAAGTGAAAGAAGTTGGATTCAAAAGGCTCTACAATACATTTTTCTAGATATGGTAAATGAAAAATGATAGTGTATTTTTTTAAAAAGCAAATCAGTAATTTGTTAGGGCCCAGGGAGTAGACTACAAAAGGGACTTCTTGGGAATTTTTTATACTAGTAAAATAATCTACCTCTTCACTGTGGTGACAGTTATAGGATTCTATATGTTTATTGAGTCTCATAAAATTATATACTAAACAGGAAGAATTTTATTATATACAAATTAAATCTTAATTTTAAAAAAGTAGTTGATAACAGATAAATATAGAGGCTTGGACTCTGACATTGCCTAAGGAAAATCAACAATTGTGTGAGGCGTGATAAAACTGGTATTGACAGTCTTTCAAAACAGAAATTCCTAGCTGGTCTGCGCAGAACAGGTGGCAGGTGTACCTAGGAAGCTGATCCTTTTCAATTCCGGGGCAGCTGGGCAGGTTCTGGACGCCATAGCTCCTAAGCCAGGCATTTCATCTGGGAGCAGCCTTGACTTCCTGGAGCTGTGCACATATTAGCATTTGTATATTTTTGTCACAATGTGAGGCCACACATGGCATCTCTGTTCTAAAAAGAGATGCGCCCATCTTCTAGGAAGACAGGGTCGCAGTTCTACCTCACTAGTGGTGTGGGAGTTCCAGTGAGAGCAGAGCAGTGGTTAGAGGGTGCTTTAGATACAAATTGCCATTGAAAATTGAATTTTAATAACAGAAGTAAGCACCACTATTTATCACAGACAGTACACAATGATAGCATGAGAATAAAAGAAAAAGAGGAAGTCAAGTTTGCAGTCAAAGAAAATCAATAAATTTAAAATGCTCTCATTATTTACTATGGAAGAAAAATTCAATGAACTTAGTATTACATTCAAGAGCTTTGGGTGGACATTTGAGGAACAAAATAAATTTAATTTCAAAATAAATAGGAAGTAATAAAGCAGCGAGTAATTCATTTTAAAAGAAAATTTGATATTCAGGACATGCTGAATGTTCAAACATTTCAAGTACAATAAGAACAAATTAACTATAGTTATTGCAATAAATAAGAACATGAAATATTAAGTAGAAGTATAGGTTCTACCCAGAGAGTGGGGAAAACTTTAGCCAACTGCCCCTCAGACAAAGGACTTGTATCTAGAATATATAAAGAATTGAGACCCAGTCCAAAAATGGGCATCAGAGATTAACATGTACATTTCAGATGAAGAAATATAAGTAGCAAATAAATATTTTTAAAATGTTCAATATCACTGGTCATTTGAGAGACGCAAATTAAAACAATGTTGAGATTTCATCTGACTCCAGAAAGAATGAGTATCTTCAAGAAATCAACCAACAACAAATGCTGGAGTGGCTGTAGGAAAAAAGAAATCCTCCTCTACTGTCAGTGGAGTGTAGACTGCTACAACCACTGTGTAAATCAGTATAGAGATTCCTCAAAAAATTAGGATTAAAGATCCCATTACACCCAGCTATTTCCCTTCTGGACATTTTCCAAGAAGATTTAAAAACATCATACCAGAGTGATACATGTGTACCCATATTTATAGTAGCACAATTCGTAATAGTCAAATCTTGAAAACAACCCAAAAGCCCATCAACCAAGGAATAGATAAAAAAAAAGATGTGGAATTTTTATACAATGGGGTACTACTCAGCTATAAAAAAGGATAAATGAGACTTTTATAGGTAAATGGATGCAACTAGAGACCATAATCACAAGTGAAATAAATCAGACTTTACTGTGTAAACATCCTATTGTCTCCTGAGTGTAAGAAGCTGAAAGAGTAAATAAGATCCAAAATGTACAACAGATATTGTGAAGTGGAAAGAACCTGTTCAAAAAAGGAAAGAGATGCTGGGATGGGAGAAAGGGGAAAAGAAAGAAGGGGAAAGGAAAAAATACGTTGTGTGTGTGTGTGTGTGTGTGTGTGTGTGTGTGTGTACTGAGACAGTTATACTAGCAATTTCTATTAGTTCATTGAAACGAAAGATTTATGCCTATATTTTGTCATATAAGCAACCACTTTGAAGATAACAATATGCAATGTATCAATCATTGTTACTCTCCTATTATGTTTTGAAATGTTGTATAATTGTTTTTGTTGTTTCTTCTCTTTAAGATAAAAAGAAGTATTGGTCCTCAAAACAAAGTTTTAAATCATGAAAAGTGACCTAAGACATAAAACACAGGAATATACTATTAACTTCTAAAAACATGAAGAAAAATGCCGAATATCAAGCTCAAACTTCTCGTGTTATATAAACTTTTCAAGAATGTAAACAATTTCCATCAGCAGTATCTCATAATATTATCTGGCAATTTTCTTGTCAAATATTAAATCCTGAATGCATTTCTTTTGAGTCTGAAAACAAATCACTAAACGTCCATACTATTATATTTCCATACTTTTGGATTCAGCTTTTGCAATCCTACGACCTAAATAAACTAAAATAAGCACAATTTTTTTAAAAAATTGTCTCTACTCTTCCACAAAGAATTTTCAGCTTCTTGGCAATTAAATGTCAAAATCTGTTAAAAGAATCCTCATTGCTGGATGGCAGAGAATCATTCAGAACAGCATAAACTAACTGAGCTTCCAGAGGCCACAATGATCATATGTGAACATGAGCTACATAAATTGTCAAGTGAGTCTGTTCAAGGAGTTGGCCTCCAAGTCCTCCTTCATCACTTAACTGTTTTATGAGGAGGAGAAATGTCAGATGACTACAAGTGTTGAAACATAAACTCCCTCTGAAATCCAAGTTGTATTTTTGTCATACCCAAGTAGCTCCCCAGTTTCTTACAAAGTACTGGGAAATTTATTTTGTCTCTAAACATAATGAAAAGTGCAAAAGAAAGATATAGCTACACTTGCCCTGTATTCGGTGACAGACAAGCCCTTGGTTGTCATCATGGGGCAGACACAGGAACGTATATGACACACACACACACAAAAAAAACACTTTTATAATGACCTGTACAGTGATTGTGAATACACAGCAAAGGAAGTAGTCATTTTCACAACAGAAGAAAAAAGTAGGAAAAAAAATAGAATTATGCAAAAGAAAAAGCCACAATCACCTAAACACAACTTCATATTTATTTCCTTTTTCTCCTTAAAATTTTAAAATCTGAACAACAGTTCTCAAAATTATCTCAGAAAACAATTATTTTCAATTACAGGTGGGTTGTAAAATGTCTATAGATATCAGATGGTGGTGTGATACACAGTAAGGTGAGCAAGGCACCCCAGAGAATGCCTTGGATTTTTATGGAACATATGTAAAGTTAGAGAAATATTCAGGAATGTGTCTTGAAGAATTTTGGGTTCTTGAAGAATTTTGGGTTCTTGAAGAATTTCAGCATCCATAGATCATTCATGGCATTGGTAGTAACTGGATGTGCCTTGTATAAATTAAATTTGTTTTTTTTGTTTTGGCAAAATAATGCAAGCAAGAAGGTGTGAATTCCTGACTACCCATTTAGCAAATAGCTTTAGGGGTCCTGAGACCTGGAATTGTGACATATTTATAATAAATTATTTTCTGCCTATACTAAGCATAGATTGTTTCAAATGTAGGACAAGGAAAATATCTAGACTATAGAACAAAAATAACAAAACCCAGAAGAGTAACCAGCCAGTCCACAGAGGAGGATTCCATTTAAAAGTAGAATTTCACCATAATTTTTTCAATAAATTCTCTATGGGCTAGGATTTAACCATATCTTATTTCAGGTTGATGATAACAAGATGTGATTTCAGAAGTAATGCAAGAAATCACAGA
Organism: Cavia porcellus; assembly: GCF_034190915.1. Classification (NCBI taxonomy): domain Eukaryota; kingdom Metazoa; phylum Chordata; class Mammalia; order Rodentia; family Caviidae; genus Cavia; species Cavia porcellus. The sequence goes on from NW_026947495.1 coordinate 53,063,829, forward strand.
AATAATTTCCTTATTTTAAGTCAGGGATGAATACAGGTTTATTTATTCACCAAATAGTTACTGAACATGTAATGTATGTTACTTACTATGATAGATGTGGCAAATACAATAGTGACCAAAAGTCTGTTTCCCAAAGGATTTGGCAGACTATGATAGTAAAGCCAATGAGGGTTTAACCCTTCACTAGAGTTCAAAAGAAAGTGTTAAGAATTTCTCTTCAGATTTTTATGCTATAAGTAATAAGCTTTATTAATATTTAATATATAAATTTGCACACAAACCCTCATGGAGCCCAAGTATGAGACCATCATATGTGCTGTTCCATTTATGAAGACATCTTGATGGAAGAGTGGGAGTTCAGTGAAGCAGGTGACCTTTGCTCAGATTTGAACTATAGTAAATTAAGCACACAAGTTAAGCAGATTGACAGATTGCATTGTCTAGTTTTAATGAAATTACTCTTCTGAGATGAACAAGAAATTTAAAAAGACTTTGGCAATGAAGCTCACAAATGGAGACAATTCTCTTAATGCACGTACATCTGAAAAATTAGAAAATGACAGTGCTAAGATTTTTATTCTTCCTTGGGCAAATCCCCACTTATGTGTTAAAAGTCAATCATGGTGTCATCAGCAGAAATAACAGTCATGTTATTTTCACTACAGTATTGAAAGGCCAAATAATATTAGTATTGACTAAAATGTAATTATTAAAAATCCAACTAGAAAAATATTCACATTGAAAAAAAATTAATGTTGTCTTTAACTTTTTATTCCATGTAAAGTCTTTTACTTGTCCAAGTTTCATAATATAGCTAAATATAATGTTTTGTCTTACCTTCTTTGGTTGCTGGAACAAAATGCCCAGCACCCATATTGTAAAGAAAAATAGGTTTATTTTGACTCACAGTTTGTAGAGGTGCCAGTCTACAGTCAGCTGACTCCAAGGCATGGCACAGGGGCGTGGCAGAGGAGGCTTGCTTATGGAATAATGGCAAGAAGCAGAGAAAGACAAGCGAGGAAAGAAGCAGACTGATCCTTCCAGGCCATGTGCCACTTTCTACAAGCAGGCTTCTCTTCATGAATCACATTTATAAACTCATCGGTGGGTTAGTATCCACAGATGAGAGTCACACCTTCATCATCCAATCAACTCCCCAAAACCTCATCTATGAGTGCATAAGACCTTTGGGGGCATTTAGCTATAAACCATTACAATATTGGGATGCAAACCCTAAAATCTTTTTATTATATGGAATGTACCATCAAAAACATTGGGAAGTCATTTCTTTGGGAGATATAAATGTTCTAAATAGTTCTATGAAGCTAATATCAATAACTAGGAATATGTAAAATGATCATTTGTGAACATTTGAAAAGAAATAAAAATATAAAAGTATAATTTACGAAAGAACATAGGGATCATTGGAAACCAACATGAATTTTTAAAACATAAGGTACAACTGACTTCATTTATACTTTAAAAATTCACTCTCACATTTAGAGAATGCATCAAAGTATTCAAATAAAATCAAGATGTGAATTAAAACCTAGGTATGTACACTTGAGGTGACATGTGCTAAGAGATACACCTAGTACAATAATCAGAATCATCTTCCATCTCGCTTACCCTACTACTACAAGCCCAAATTTATTTGATTACTCTGAGAGTGAGATCTACAATCCATTGATTCTGCCACCCTTCACTGACCTCCAAATGATGCCTTCTCTACCCTCTCGCGCCAGTTTAAGCGTCACAGCTCAATCATTGCAATCATTCTTTCACCAGGCTTTTAGCTCCCTGGCCTCTCCCTGGCATTCTCCACTAAACTTTCACCACCTATGCCTAAATGTATTCTTGAATCTAAACAGGACTGCATCCAAACTACTCACAATCATACTATCTGTATCACTAAATTCATGAACAAGTAGCCCCTAATACTACCAAAGATTATGTTCATTTCTCTCATCTGTTCACATTCTTACTACCCTTAACAATTATTTTAATGTTTGCCTTTTGAGACATCCACAGTTTCTCCTGTATCCTGGGTTCTAATTATTTTTGCTCCAGTTTAACCAGGATAACTGAAGTTATGACAGCTAACCATACACATCTGTGCCTATAAACCCTACTTACCTTTCTGTTAACATGGAGAATGACACACGTTCCTAGGCATAACCCCTCAGCAAGTCTAAAGGATCTGAGATTTTATTTATTTTTAGGTTAAAAAGTTAGCTTACCAAAAGCCATATAGTGCAAGGTGTACACAAAACACAGTTTGCTACTGCTTGAAATCCCAGTAGTTGGTGTATTTTCATTTTCTTGTGCAAATTCCTGTGGTTAATTTTTTGTATCAACTTGACTCTGTCACAAGGTAGCCAGATATTTGGTTAAACATTATTGCTGGATGTGTCTCTCAAGTTGTTTTGGGAGGTGAATAATGTTAATGGGAATCCATAGCTGAGCAAAGCAGGTTGCCCTCCCCAGTGTAGGTGGGCCCCATACAACATGACGAATTTCTGTAGAATAAAAGACAGAGTTAAGAAGAATTCTGTCCTAGCCTAATCATCTCCAAGGTGAGACGCTGATCTCCTGCCTTCAGACTAGAACTACACCATCAACTTCCTGGTGTATCTAGCTTATCACAATCAGATCTCGTAATCCTCAACCTGTATAATTATGTGAATCAGTTCCCCTTACTATGTGATATGTATGTAAGCATGGAAGGTTGTATTCCTGTATGTTCTGAACTTGTTAGTTCTACTTCTCTAGGGACCTGTGACAAATGATTCCTCAGGATAATACTTGAGGAACAAGTAATATGGGCATACAGGTTGCGTTAAAAGAAAGAAATTTTGAGCCTAAGAAATCTGAAAGTTTTCTAATGGGATATAAGAAACCTCTCTTGCCCCTCCTTTCAGAAAAAAAAATATTATTATACTGAGGCATCAGTATATCTGTCTTTTATCCAAAGGAAGACAGGCTCTACCTAACTTCCATAGCTTTTTTGTTGTGCAAACATCCTTCAAACATTAGTTCAGAATAAAAAGGCAGTAAATGACTTTTTTGTTAAGACATACAGAAATGTCATAAACGTGGAGAAACATCTTGGTAGGGCCAGCCATGCTATCCGCTTGACCCCTTGGCTCTCTCTCTCTGGCCTACTGAAGAACTTTGCGTAACCAATTTGCTACTGTCTTTGCAAAGTGAATTTTTTCATTTCCAAGTGGCTCATTTGTACTTAAAAATTTTTAAATGGATTTGTTCTCATCATATTACCATCCTCATTTCTCTCCTTTATCTCATAGCAAATCTCACTAAAAAAATAAAATAAAATAAAACAAAAGCTATTTAAATTCATTGCCTTTAGGGCTGGGGATTTAGCTCAGTGGCATAAGTGTCTTCCTTGCAAGCAGTTCGATCCCCGGTACCGATAAAAAGGAAAAAGACAAAAAAATAAATAAATAAATAAATAAATTCATTGCCTTCAATTTATTGTCTATTATTTTCTCCAGCACGCATTAGATAGGTCTCTCCCACTTATCAGTCCACCAACCACTTCTTATCAAGATCGTTTTTAGTCACAGACTGCTATGACAAATATCATAGCTAGGGTAGCTTATGAAGAAGATAAATTTGTTTCTCACACTTACAGCAGAACCAAGACCAAGTTGCCAGCAGAATCAATATCTGCCACAGGCTACCTCGTTCTTCCTGCTTCACGGAACAGCACCAATCTGCACATGGTGGATGGAGTGTAGTTGCTTTCACAGTCTCTTTTACAAGGGCATTAACACCAATTGTGAGGGATCTGTTCTATGACCTAATGATTTTCCAAGAGAAACTTCCTCAGAGGGTAGGCCTGGGGAGTTAGAATGTCAGCAGTGAATTTGAATGGTGCACAAACTTTCTAACTACAGCAGTCACCGATGACTTTCAGGTTGCTAAATTCGATCACCGGCACTGGAATCAGTTGTGCTAGCTTTCCTTTGGCCTCATCATTCACTTGCCTATTAGGAAACCGTTTTCATATTTTCTAATGCCCTTTCTGGAAAGTTCTTTTCTTTTTGCCAGTTCCATCTCATTTGCTTTCACTTCTAAATACTGAAGTGCCCCAGAGTCCAATCTTTGGTCGCTTCCATGTCCTATCTACAACACTTGCTCGCTTGAAATGCATCGAGTTTCATGCCTTTAAACAGCATTTACTAAATGATATTAGCTCTTAGGTTGTATTTCTGGCCTATATATCTTCTCAGAACTCCAGACTTTTACATCAACATTATTTACTAAAAGTTCATTAGTTTTTCAAACTTACATGAACCTGATATTTCCTGCCTGTCTTATTTTTGTAGTCTCTTCCATTTAGGCAAATGGCAACTCTGCTCTTTGAGTTTTAGTTCAGATGAAAACTTGTAAATTCATCCTTGGCTTCTCTCATTATCTGCAAACCATCCTTTAATCCTGCTAGGACTATCTTTAAAAATATTCAAAAAATAATTAATTTGCACTATTCCCATGGCTACTTCTTAATCCAAGCCACCAAAATCTACAAGAGCAAACTCTCCTAGATGTCCTCAGAATTAATAGTTTTCCCTCCTTTTGCTAAGAGTAGCTTTGATTATTTTCAACAAAGCAGCCAGAATGATTCTGTTCTAGTATAAATCACATCATGTCATTTCTTTAATCAAAATCATCTAGGATTTTTCCAAAGTAAGAATTCAAATTTCTTGCACCTTATTTTTTCAGACCAATACTAAGCTCCTCTTTGCTGATTCAGTTTCATCCACACTCTGCTCTTCTTCCTTGAATATAGCAGGTACACTTAACCCTCAAGATCTATCCCATTCTTTCTCTATGAAACGATCAACCCCAAAAAAGCCAAATGATTCACTACTCCTGTTATTGGCAGTATTATACTATATGTTTTGAGTTTTCTCCTTACAGAATGTAAGATGTTCCAAGATGTTCGGATCCACGCTCATGATACACTGTCTTTTAAATCCCATATTCACATATAACTGTTGTACAAATAAAATTGACATATAACTGTTGTACAAATAAAATTGACACTGTTTTTAAAAATTCAAATGAAATAACTTCCCAAATGTTTTAGTATACATCAAAATTTTAGACTGAATATTGAAAAAGGCAGCTTACAAATGCTGTGTCCAAAACACTCACATGAGATCATGAGCCTCTCATCACTGAGGGAAATTAGACAGGCACCAAATGACCAGTGTTCAGGGATCCCTTGAAAAGATTCTTGAATCACCTCAGAGATGAGCCTGGGAAAACCTCAAGACCAGTAAACTCAGGTTACACAGTTCTTTGATTTTTCTACTTTTTTTTCTTTCAATAGATGATAGCCTAAAATTTTCAGCATACTCCACTATTCTACCTAATTTAGTACAATTCAAGAATTAAATGCAAAATCAAATATATATCTGTAGTAAATATACTTGCTAAACTAACCTGAACGATTTTTAAGTCAAAATATATTTTAAAACTAAAGCCTCAGTCTATTTCCATGTAAAATCGTTTACTTTTCAAATTAATAAATTTGTCTTTTAAGTAATACAAAATATTTTTGTATTTCTAAATTGTTATTATTAGCAACATTGTTCTCCATTTCTCTCTTGTCATTTTTCCTGCTTTTCAAATTTTAAATTTAAATACATTTGGTATTTCTATTCAACTTTTAAATGATTATTAAATCTTTGCTTTAGCAGGGTCATTAAATACTGTCATACTTTTTCAAAATACCTTTAAGTATTATGATGTTAATTTTTCTAAAGTAACAACTCTGTTTAAAGATAACAGTATTAAAAATCAAAATCATAATTTTTACTGAGACTTTGTCATGCACCATATTTTACAAAATAGTTATTGAATTTTCTCACTTTATCCTAAAAAAATACCAAATGTAGATATTGCTATCTTCATTTGATTCTGAGTGTTCAGGCACTGTAAAGTTTAAATACCTTTTCCAAAAGGAAATAGCAAATTACAGAAAACTTAGACATAGAATTTTCATGATTTTCCCCACAGTTCTACACATTTCATGTTTAGTTTCTACAGTCTACTTGATGCATAGGTCTCAGAATTTCTCTCAATTTATTCGAGACAGAAAAAATTTGTTTTTTTTAATAATGTAGAAAAATATAATTGAAAATACAAAATCTACTCATTATCCAAAGAGCCAGTCTAGATTCCTAGAATAAATAGAGTATTTTTCTAACTGTAGTATTCCCCTAATATTCTTTCCTTCAATCTTCCTTACCTGGTGCTTATATCCAGAAAGATGCTTTCAAAAATAAATTCTTACTTGTCAGGAGAATTTGCATGCTCCCTATTTTAAAAGGATTTGACAAAATTCTAAAGCATTAAAATTCCAAAAAGCACATGTAGTTTATTACCTAAAATATTCTTTCTGATTTTTATTTCAAAAGTGTGATGTCTTTTTTTTATGTAAGTTAAGCCAAGTTACTCTCTGTGTATCAATCACTAGTTAGTAAGAAATGCACAAAAACACACTGACTGTAACTATCCTCTGAATGTTATACTTTTGAAGTCCAGAAACCTGCAGAAACTGCAAAATGTATGTCTTATGATTTCAAATTTTATTTGCTATGAATGATAAATCCATACATTGTTAACTTAGATATTTGTGTCATACTAACAAAATATTTTATCTGCTAAGCTCATAGTATGATTGAAGTGGAAACAAATATTTTGAACCTAATAGCTGTCTATATTACTATTTCGTAAGTCAAAATATCCCAGAAGATATATGTACAGTTATTTGAGAAAATTAGTGTAGGAAATTCAAATGACCTCAATAACTTTGTAAGGGTATGTGGAATTAGACTAGAAAATGTATTTTACAAGATGTATAGACAGATGATATTCAGATGCACTGAAAATTCCTATAATCAGAGAGCTGTGCACTATCACATATGTGTACAGGATGTCTTTCAGTATTTCCTTTGTTGTTTTGGGTGTACATATAAAAGCCTAAGAAAAAGAAAGCTCTCAGAATACAGAGAGCAGTTTCCAAGAGACAAAACTGTTAACCATTTGATAGACGATCGTAATCCTTGCTATGTTAGCCTCAGCTTCTGGGAGAAATGAGTGTGCATCAAAGTTGCCTCACATAGGGAAACTTTCTATTATGATATCCAACAGCTGCATAAACATGTAAGTTCTGAAGTAGAATTAATTATCCACAGAATAAAACAGGGTGGACATATTGCAGAAACTATCAGGACATTACAAAATTATTCAACTAATTCAAAGGAGAGAATAAAGAACTACCGATTAGTACCTATATGTTAAGATATGCTTTAATGATATTGCCAAATATTCTAACGTACCTCCAAATACTATTTTAACTGTATCATGTCCTGAGCCATGCATCTCATATGTAGATCCACATTTATAGTAGTATCGAATCCATCCAGTGGACAAGCCTTTCAAATAAACCCATGCTGAACATTTTAGAGACCTTTAATATCCAAAAGAGACAGAGAAAGGAAAGCAGGAAAGAAGGAAGGGAAGACAGTATCTATCAGTTCTGCATGTCTGTCTTAAAAGATGACACCCATGACCACCATCAAGCTCTGATACACCTAAAAGCAATTGACAAAATAGAGAGCATGGTCATCTAAATAATATATTCATATGGGCAATGGATCTCAGAAAATTATCTTTTCTGTGTGCATAAGTCCACTTATATTAAAACATCAAGATAAGAAAACATATATAACACAAATTTATCAAAATATTTTGAGTGATTTAACATCCTTGCCTGCATAAAATATAATTGTGTGCAAATTCTTAAATACCTCAAAGTTTTCATTAGACATAGAATATACATAAGCCAAGTAACCTGAATCTTATGGAAGCAGGCATATGACAATTTATTATAATTCCTAAAACACAGTATATAGCTAGTACGTGTCTTTTAATTCCTTGGAAAATTATAGAAAAGGAACCTAGATTACCATAGTGGCGTTTGCATGATAGAAACTAAGACATAAATGTTTTTCTCACATTTTAAAATTAACAAAGCATTCTATTTTTATGGTGTTTTGTGGCTTAAATAAGGATGTATCCTTTGCTTCATACGTATTTTGCTGATTTCTCTGTCTTTTTCTTTCTGTTATTTTCTGGCATTTCATTTATACTCTCTCTCTCTCTCTCTCTCTCTCTCTCTCTCCCTCTCCCTCCCCACTTCCTTCCCTTTCCTATCCTGCTCTTCTAATTAGGCCACTTCTTTCTTCCTATCATTCTTGCTCTAAATATACTTGCTAAGTCTATCGCTGCTACTGCTTCTTTTCTACGTTACCTTTTTTAGGCACAATGCCAGTACAATTTTTCTTGTGATTTGTGAAAAGTCTTTCTTTCCTCTGTCCCTGCCCAGGCCTCCTACCCCCTGCCTAAGCTTTTCCCTTTTCCTCTATTATCTAGTATGCTCTCTGTTATATTTCTAGCCCATAAAGTTCACAGGGCTCACGAGAAAAGAAAACCACAGAAACAACTGAGGTTTGTCCAACGACTACCCTTGGTTATTCGAATCTAGTTTACCATGTTGCTTCTAAACAATAGCTTAATTGTGAAACACAGAGACAAGGAAGGAAGGAAGGAAAGAAGGAAGGAAGGAAGAAAGGAAAGAAAGAAAAAAAGAAAGAAAGAAAGAAAGAAAGAAAGAAAGAAAGAAAGAAAGAAAGAAAGAAAGAGGCTCTAAAAATCAAGGAAAAGTCCAGAAGAAAGCACTTGTAATATGTTTCTTTTCAAACTTTAGAGCCCTCCAATTTTCTTACATGTCTGCATCTATGTGATAAAACAAAACACACTTTCATTTTTTCATGTTTACCAGGGAATTGGACAGAGAAAGTCTGTTGACTCAATTGCAATTTACTCTCAATAGGAATGACACAATAATGTTGCCTTAAATGGCAAGTAATAAGTATAAGAAAAATGCATTTAATTTGAATATGTTTGCAGTTTTTTCCAGAATACTTAAAAAAGATCTGGGAGCTAATGCCTAAATTCTTAGTGACAAACAGAGACTGTTACGGGCTAAAGAAATTCCTAGAGAAAATTCTGAAATACACAATCGATTTGGATTTCTATGCTTGACTTACTTCTTTGCTTAGATATGCAGTCATTTCGAAGTCTTTAATTGTATCATTGTTGTGATGTGCTTTTTTATAACATCTTCTTAAGTTTATTGTTATGGCTAGAATAGTTACCTAAAAGTATTTTATTTACTCTGCAAGCACAAGATGCCAGGCGAATTTGCCACAGTACTGATGAGCATTTTTTTATTTTCATTTCACAGGTAAACACTTATTTATGTATTTTGAGAAATAATAAGTCTACTTAAACTCTTAAAAGGAAATTGATGATTACTTTTCTTTTTTACCTCATATGTATTTGCTGTAGTCTATTCACCTGCTAACCCACAAAGAAACCAAACTCCTTTTTGATTATAATTAGAAATCTTTTTTTTAATTCTATGTTCCTAAAATCACAATTACCCAAAATGATAACACTGGACATGCCAAATTATTTATCTGTACGCTTTAACCAGAAGTTATCAGCACAGAGGCAATTAACAAAACTAAATCTGTAAACAAAATATTTTCACAAAACCACACCTGAATTAGTCTTATGGGAAAGAAAAGAAGCAGAAAATATACAGATTCTAAATAGATCATTAGGACATTAAAGATGAACAGACCAGACAATAGAGAAGAAAAATACAAAAACAGGAACGCTGCTATGTAATTAACACTGATGTATAATCATGCACACAATATGGACAGAAATTCATACTCTGAGAATCTTTTAAAGAAAAATTCTGCTGCAACAAGAAAAAGGGGAGCATTAACACTGACTAGTTTTTGAACCCTTATATTTTACCCTATGAAGTTCTGTGAAAATTGCACTGTAACAGTAATATTTAATTGTAGCATAAAAATTAGACACCATGTCCTTGATATAAAATAGGGATAGTATGTAAATTAAGTAAGTTTCAATTCATGTCTTCTTACTCACATCTGTTGGCAGTTTAAATAGTTTTAGTGTCATTAATTGTTATAAAAGTGCAAGATTTGCTGTATGCTTGCCACTTAGGACCAAAGGCACAAAAGTCTAATTGAACTAAGTAATTAGTAATTTGTCATTTCCTATTGTCAGCAATTACTTTCCATTAGAAATCCTCACTGAAAATTCTAATTTGAAGTGAGGTTTGCATTTTATTGCTGTCCATCCAAATTAGTTTAAAATTGACAGCTACATTTTCATTTAAAATTTAAAGATATTAAATATGCTTGAAGAAATTGGAGCATATTCAGGTCCACGGAAATGCATGTGCACAAGCATACACACACACACACACACACACACACACACACACACACACACACACAGAACTAACACCAAAGGAGTTGCTTTTATTTCCCCAATAGAGAGTTGCTGGGGAAAATCACTTCATGGTTGCTTCTATAGTGCTCCTGGTTTCTGATTTTTACATTTACACTCAGCCCCCCGCCGTGGTGCTCTCACCGGCGCACAGATGGACAAGGAAGCAGCATGCTATTAGGCTTCTTTCTGGGGTTCCAAGCTCCCTCTGGGATATGGCCACTGGACGGTTTTTCATTTGTTCTTTCTTCATGCTCCACTAGCCAATCAACACTTCCTTCCCAAAGTTCTGAGCACCGTATAAAGCAAAGGAGGAACTTTTATCAGCTCTCAAAAATCCTGAGGAGGTGATTTATAATTAGCAAGTGTCCACTGATGTACTTTTAAGAGCAACTCCGTGGGTCAATCGCATGCTTGGTTTCCTCGGTAAAAGTTAGAGCACCACATGTTTTCACCAGATATTGTTCCTCTTTTAAAATGTTACAAGTTTGTTTCCCTGACGCATAGCCAGATTTCTTAAACAAGTAAACTAGCATTCCAATGGTCAAAAATACGAAAAGAATTGTAAGTATTCTTCATCCTGTCCTATCGTTAAAATCCTAAACTCTACTACAAATTTTAACTAAAAGGTTTGAGTTATTATACATGTACACAAAGGCCCAATGTCTTAGACGAAATTAACAAATTTGGAGGAAAACATATTAATATATTTATTATAATAAAGCTATCGATGTCCATAAAGGATAGATTTAATTTGTTAACATTAAATACATTAGATATATTAAAGGGCAAAAGACAATTAAATTTCATAATTACTTTTCTAATAATTCAATAACTAATAAAGGCAATGGCAAATGGACCTATGTATTAATTTAAATAAGGTTTACTAATTTCTTTTTTCCTAAATTATATAAATGGTAAATTGACTTGTAACATCAAAAATGATAATGAATTTCTCTTATTTTTTAAAATGGCACTCCAGTCATTAATCTTAATGCATACACTTTCACAGAACAAATTTTGTACAGTTACTCCTTTGGTAACTAACTAGATCTATCACACATCTGTAACACTTAAGTGAACATTAATTAGTGCTAATTTACAATCAAGTTCCAATGGAGAAGCAAATTATGCTTTCATGAACATCAAAACTCTTTATCATGACCATTATGATGAAGAATACCAGAACATCTTAATTATTTCTGCTTATAAATAGTTTGCCACAAATCTTTAAAATGCACAGAATACTCTAGAAAGAAAAAAATGCTAGTATCATTTGGTTTTTCTTAATATAATGCAGTTCATCTCACTGAAGGTTTTGTTCTCTTCTCTTTATTACAATGGAGAAAACACTGCCTAAAATTTAAAGATCAGCTTTTTTCCACTGAGAATACTGCTTGAGATCTATTGAAGTAGATTTAAGAAATTTTATTGTACTGCTGCAAGATTTTCCTATCTACATTTAAAATTGTCTATAATATCCCAGTTTTATTGGAAGCAAAATTTATTTAAACTATAAAATATTTTCCTTCTATGAATCACATTTCAATAAGTCACATAATTCTAAAAGAATATGCCTCACAAAAGAAAAAATAAGCCACAGATACAAATTCTTATTTGGCTCATTCTAAAATTGTGTAAAATTGCCAATAAGGCATTGAAGAGAAGAGAGAATTAAATTAAAAGTTCAATAAACACTGATCAATATGCTTGTAAATACCAAGTCTATAAAATGGTCTTCCTTTTAAATGTAGTTATACTGCAGGTACATATTCTGTGTTGTGGAATTTGGCCGATCATTTATACATCTAGTTACCTTGGTTTCTAACAAAACGTACAGAAATCTTGGAAGACTGACAGAAGATTTTTTTTTAAAAGGAGAAAGGAAAGAAAACAGCAGCCTGATTCGCAAACTCCCGCTGCCTCCTGGTGTAGCATTAGCTCACAATCAGCGGAATAAAGAAGTCATCTCTGTCTAAGATGTAAATAAATCACAAGCCTCAGTTACTTTACCACTAGCTGTTTGTCATTCAGGAAAATAATGGTTAATCAATGTCTAATCAATGAAGATGTGTAACATATTAGTTTGCAGTCCTTCATCATCCTATTTTGTTCAATTGCCTGGGGGTTTGTGTTCAGTACTTACAGAATCGATTACAATTGAGAGTGATCATTCAGCTCATGTTGAGAGCTGTCAACTGTGCTTGCCACGAGGCAGCTTTCCTCTTATGTTTAATATGAGATGCTAATATTTAGCTGCATCTGACAAACTAGGTTCCATGGTGCAAGGTTTTATGAGAAGTGCTTAAGTAACTAATTGTATCACTACATGTCACTTGATGAAACTAAACTTTCCCTGACTTCACAATAATCATAAGCATTACTGGCTTGCTGTGGAAAATTAAAGGGAAATAGCTGCCTGCTTGAGTCTGATCATGCCTGCAGGGAAGGTCTAAGGAAGGCAACTACCAATGACGCTTTTATAAATAATTATGGGGGGCCAAGGGAGGGAGGTGATTCTTCAGTTTTCATTTAAAACAACATTGTTCAACATAAGGCTAAGGCTTCTTCATGTACACGCATCCCCCAGCAACCACACCGTCTCCTGAGCACCACAGGAGAAGTTAGATTGCAGCCTCCTGACACATTTGTTTTAAGAAACCACCTTTTGTGGCTATGTGCATGTAAATTTCCATGAAAATGTTAATTACCTGATAATCCCATTTCCTTATCATTAAGAAAAACTTATCACCGGCCTATATGTTCAGGAGAAAGGTAAGGAAAGTATTAAAAAGGGCAGAGGAGGAAAAGATTCTTATTTCAAAACAAATTGTCCAGTTATGGAGCTGTTAGCTTGAATTGCTACTTTTTGTGATTTACTTCGGAACTTGTGATAATGATAATCACAGAGCACAGTGTCAAAAACTAATAACAATATAGTATTTCATTCAAAACATTTTTGGATCTTCATAGGATTGATTTGAGAGCACAACTTTAGCTGTCGGGTTTTTAGTATCAGTGCCAAGAGCGCCCTCTAGTGCCAACAGCTTTGAAGCATTTTATGGAAGGCGGAAAAAGCCATTCCTACCCAGTTCAAAGTCATTGACACTTGCTTTATAGCCAATATTAAGAAATTTTAAAAAGAATATCTATCATCTCAAGTGACCTAAATGTGCCCTTAAACTTAAAAATGTTTTATTATCATTCTGTGGTCACGTATATGGGAGAAATTTTAAATGATCTAAGATTTTCTTAAGTTATAATAGTGCATTAACTTTATTAGAATATCACTTCAGTGATACATTGTCAAATTTTATGGATATTTCGGGATATATTTTTATTCTTTGGGTTGCTGGAATAGCTGAGAAAAAACTAATGACAACACCTTAAAGAGAAAGGTTATTCCATATTCAGTTCCATCCATAATGTACAATGAAACACTGAATTTACATTGTTTCCAGTAACCGCAGGGAGAAAAAAATCTTTATTTCTGAACCAAAAATTTGCATGAAAGTGGTGTGGTTTAACAAATAGACAGTTGTGAAGGTGAACACAGAAAGAATACATATAATGGTGAAGTGATCACTTCCGTTTTCTTAGTATAACTCCCTTCATTTCACAAGTAAATCACATTCTAGGCTTTAGTAAATAAGACTAAAAAATGAAAGGATACATTCAAAAGAATTCCTTGACCTTTATTTTATTTTATTTCATTTATTTGGTACCAGGAATCAAACTCAGGACCTCACAGTGGCCAGGTAGGCAGTGTACCCCTGAGCTATTTTCCTGCCCGGGCCTATATGTTAAAATAGATTTTCATAGTCCAAAAGGACATACAGAGAATACTTGTACTTAATTTTTAAATAATAGATATGTCTTTCTGAGTTGGTGGGTTAATTGTGCAATGAAAGAATTAAAAATCATGAATTTATGTAAGAATAAACTGAAAAGTCCATTTACTTAAACTCATGGGCAGAAATTTCAGCCTGTAAGTGAATCAAAACTGTCAAATCCAATGAGTTTTGTGCTTGGAGACATAACAAGGAAACACTGAGGAAATAATTCATAAAACCACCCAACCCTGAAGATTCCCAACCCACAAAAATTCTGGAATTACATCAAAATATACTTGATGGTGTCTTTAAATATAAATCGCTTAAAAAGAAACAATTTATACATTTACATCCTAGGGTGTTTCAGCAAACATTACTGGATTATTTCTAAAGACAATTAGACTACTTTAAAAGATAACAAAGCAAGCAGTATGTATTGATAAATGATCAATCTCTAGGCTGGCACAAGCATGTTACTGCACAAAGAGATCAAGCTCTGAAGAGCTCTTGCCTAACGTTTGCTAGAAGTTTCTCTTTCCTCTCACTCACATTATTCAGAATGTAGTAAATCCTGTTGGCTGAATGTCTAATAAGTTGGGCTCACAGATCTCTGTGCAAATATTTAGTCTTCTTAAATTAAATTTTTGCTATTAGTCCTGAAATCAAGCACATACACTAAAAAAGACAAACCAACAAAGAGGTATGTAAAAGATCTTCATCTACCTCTGCACAGCGACCAAGGGAGGTGAGTTCACCCCATGAGTGTCTGCACGTTCATACTGCGACTGTGATAATGATGAAAAGTTAATGGGTTTTCATCTGTATCAACCTGATGATCATAGACTTTGTTATTTTTATTATTTTTAGGAAGGAAAATGGTGCTGCATGAATATGAAGGTATATATTCACAGAATTTCTTAGATTTATAGGGACATGTGCTACAAAGCCTTCACTTCTTTCTGAGACAGATAAATTGAGTTCCATGCAGTTTACTATGTAGGGGTCTTTCAAATGAGACCACAGAATTGCAAATCCTTCCTGTCCTGTGTGGACATTAAAGCTACTGTAGCAGTCTTCACAAGAGTAGGGGCTTGTCACCATGCCACGGTGCACATTCCAGGGACCTACTTCAAGTCCAGCAGCTGGCTTCTCTCCACAGGGTATTAGAGCATTAGATACCTTGAAAAGTTCAGTATATTTACTCAATTTATTAAAAATGTTCTCCTAATGGTTCTGAAATATCTTTTTCAAGCAAAAAGGAAACAAAGGTCTCCTTAGGTAAAGTTATAGTAATGTTTGTTATGTGAAATCAGAGTTCCAAAATATTTGATTAGTCCCTTTTGATACAAATGCCTAGGGTATTAATTTTATTTTAAAGAAAAACAGAAACAACCCATATGTAATAAAAAAATCTTATAATCCATGATCCATGCTTTCTGATACAGGTAATGTAAAATAAATGATATAATCTACAAAACAATGACAAATGAAAGACTTGGAAAAGGTTATGGTTTGACAAGGTAACATTTTTGAAATCTGGACACCAATCAAATTGATGTAACTATTGGTGATGCAACACTGCCTGACACTAAAGTCTTTACCACTGTCTAAAACATATAGAAGAGCCCATTGTGATAGCTTAATGTCAGCTTTTGTTCATAAGCTCTTTCATAAAACTGAAACCAGGAAAATGATTTAAAGCAGTTCAATTTGTCTATTTACCTTAATCTTTAACTATTCCCATATGTCTGGCTACATGATGTATGACTCCTCATAAACCAATTTTTCAAAGATATACACGACAGAAAAAAGTCAGGCTCCTAACCTTTTATGCGCTGAACTTTTATAGAGCTCTAGAAAACAAAAATGCTTTTAGGTTTCAGAAAAAGGAAAAAATGAGAAAAGTTATTTTGCTTTTCTGTCTTTTAGTAAAGATTTGCATCCATGAAAGTAGAGCATATACTAATTTTTAGGCATGCGAAAAGTCGCTTCAGAGTTCCTACCCCGCAATCCATGGTAAATGTCTTTATTTAAAAAAAAAAAAAAAAATATATATATATATATATATATATAACCTCTTTTTTAAAAAGAAGATTCATGAATTAAGATAATTAAGTTCTTGCATGTCCTTCAGATGAGTTAGGAATATTGTGCTAGGTATAATACATCCAGCAAGGATCTACAGAAAATAAGAGATACAGATTAAGAATAAAGAGTCTGATTCTTTAGTTTCAGTGTTAGAAAATTAGCACTTTGAGAATTTGTTCAAATATTTGCATTTGAAATGGAATAGTCTGATTTTTTATAAAATCATAAGATTATTAAATAAATTTAATTAATCTACATGTCTTTACAAAGATACAAAAGAAAGATAATTGTAGCATTTTTTTAAATTCCTGCAGCCAGTATTTTCTGGGTTCCTATTTTGTGCTTAGAACTACACAGCTACAAATAGAACAGAGTCTTAGACCCAACCTCTTCTAGACTCTGTAATTTTAAATAGAAAAATCGGCTTCACCACCAACACTGTTAGGTTATGATTATGAGACAGTCTTAGAGTGAAACTTGATACTTTTAATATATAAACTGTCTTGAAGCTCAGTCCTTATGAAAATTTTGTTCTGCAGGCTTTGTTATTTTTAAGGTACACTACATTTCCCAGATGGTTTGCTCAAATTAGAAAATGTAGTCTTCTCTCATAAAAAGGCACAAAACATTTAAATCCTTGTGATGAAATGGAGTGCAGAATAAGAATTAGCATTCGTTACACATCTATGTGCTTAGCCCAATTCCCAACACCTTGCGTATGTTCTATAGAGATACCATCATGATACGCAAACATTAAGATTTTTACTTCTAACAGTCACATTTTCATAAGCAGATTAAAATCAGGCAAATCACTTTCTGAAATAGGATAGTCTTCATTTTAGAGGACCAATAAAAAGCCAAAGAATCATAAAAATTAACTCAGTTTAGAGTGTAGGTTAGTTAAGTTAGACCATAATTTTTCCACCTGTAATTAAACAGCATTTTTCTTGTGCAGATATTGTGAGATCTTAAAAAGCTATTATATTAATTAATAAGTCACTAGATTCAGTACAGTTTCACAAAGAAAAAGCTTATATGTTAAGATAAGGTACTCTTATCAAGCAATGGGGAACAATTTACATTCAAATTGTCATCATCATGAAACAGTGTTTAAAGCTAACATATAAAAACTGTATGAAAAAGTCAACAGGCTTATCAAGATAATTGAATTCCCAGGATGATTCTATGTTATTTTACTAAACTGACATAAATTCCAATCTTAAATTTTAGCATCATCTTATAAACTGCATGAAATTTATGTCTCCTTTATACCTTTACAGATGAAACTCTGAAAGTATATTTTATACATATGCATGAATTCATAGACATTATGTATATATGTAATATTTACCATAATTCACTTAAGTATACTTGTAGTTCCTAGAATTCAAATATAGTCCACATGTATAATTTTGAAATGAGGAGTTGAAAACATGCATGTTATGCCATTTTAATTTGGCATATAAACTTAACTTATTGAACCTTAACTTATTAAAGTTCTGCAAAGGAACTCTGAGTATAGAAATTTTTATATTCCAAATTTAAAAATTTTTTCTTATTTTCAATTATTTTTTTCTGTTAGTACAAATTCTAATCTGTAATCTTATTCCAATTTCAAGCTAACAAAATTACCATCCCCAAACAATTTAGAATAACCCCGTGAGTCAAAGCACCTAATAATTAGAGAGTGCAAAGTTGTTGTGTGCTTTAATAAAAATATACTGGCAGCTATCAGAATGTACTGAAAAGCAAACACATTTGTGTCACATTTAGTAAATGGCCCTAATCCATTTACTTAGAAATATTTTCACTTATCTTGTTCTTGATCCACTGATAATATAAAGAATAAATGTTGTAACGGAGATCACACAGACATCACAAGCTATGTGTTTACACGCGGCTACTTATTCTTTTGTAATCAGATTTTATGATGGTAAAATAGATGAGAATGTAACTATACGTCTGCAGCTAGAAATGTTATCATGCACTTTTAAATTTTTATTTAAAGTATTTTATTAAATTATTTTTAAATAAAATGATTTAGATCCATTTAACCTACAGTAAAAATGATTAGATTTTGCTACTCAGCTTAATTGAAATTTCAAGGAAAAAAAAACTTGTTTAAATAGATTTTTAAAAATTTGTAGCTTTTTTTAATGGCTCTTTTTAAAACTTCAAGTACGCTAGAGAAACTGACTGTGGATCATGTATACAATGTAGGGTCAATTTTGTATTGAATTTCCAGACCATTTTCAGACTACCTTCTGGCAATGGAAGCATTTTGACCACTGACACTCCCTGTGGGTATATCTGACTATCCTGGTACACTGCACCATTCCCCATTATTGAATCTACAACAAACTGCTGTAGGTTATTCATTGATTGAGTGTTTAAGTATATTCTTTAGGAGCAAATAGAGAACTAATCTGTAGACGGTCACATAAAATAAAATATCAGCAGAATTTCTACTTCAAAGATGCTTTGAGCTATATCACTTAATTATATGCATTCTTTGATTATGTTGTGTCACATTCAATAAAAATGTATAGGAGTTCTATTTCTTTATATCACTGTGGATTCTTCTCAGCACTTCATTCTATCACAGAAGGAAATTAGAAACTCACCTGTCAAACCAACCACACCAAATAAAATCACTTCTGCTCCCTTTCCAGACTCACATGGAGAGTAGGGTGTGGACCAATCATAGTATAAACCTGAGTATTTATTTTCCAACCAAGATGCACCCAGTGATTCATATTTTGTAGCACACGTGTAGCTAAGTATGAGGTGACTGTTTTCAGCCTGAAGACATATATGTATATAGGCTCCTGAGTCTGTTTTCCTCTGAACTAGACCATATTTTGAGAAGATTAAGGACACCTTTGCACAGTCTTCTCAAACAATGCCGAACCTGGGAGTGTGTGTGGTGGCATGTGTGAGCAAGCAGACAGCTCCGCATCCTCTCACACGTCCCTTCTGTCAGTGTGTATTTAGGACAGCTTTCTAATGTGAAATCAGCTCAGCTGCAGCGTCGATTTCAGGGAGTTCTGAGAAAGGCACACAGAGAGCCGGAAGACTTCCTACTCCTTAAAATGCTGCTCCTCTTTTCTGAAAAGCAGGATGACTTTTCTGAATTCTTTAAAAAAAAAAAAAAAAAGACTTTTTGAGGATGTACCTGCCATGCCAAACTGATTTCTTTTTCTTTGAATTAGCTTGGTAGATTTTTAATATTTTTATAACATTTAGAAATGCTTTGAAAACAGAGCAACATTTATAAAAGATCAATGTTTAACAAAAATAGAAATATGTATTCTACATCCTCTAAAAAATGAAATAGAGAAAAATGTGGTAAGAATATTTTTGTGTTCCTTTATCATTTAAATTATTTTTTTCCTTTGCACAGCACAGTTGTAAGTCTCATTTGTTCTGTTCTGTTGTCAGTAAAGCTCTCACTAAATCAGCTTCTGCATAACAAAATGCAAAACTCCAAAGTGTTAAATTCACTGAACGGCCCCCAAAACCCCAATTTTATCTAAATTTCTTTCCTGCAATCCAACCGCAGCACTGCTTGGATGTTTATGCTTTTTATTTTCTTAAGTATTTTCACTTTAATAACAGCACAGCAGCAAATAGGAAAAGCTATTCATCTCACTGATGCCTTTCTAATATAAGAGTTCGGCAAAACCTACATATTATTCCAACTAATGAAATGCTTGGGTATTTTGAGAGATTACTAAAGTTGGACATAGATTACTTCTAATAAAACATTCTAGTAATATTGCTTTTCAACTGGAAAATAACCAGGGAATAGAAAACAATTTTAAAACACAAGTGAACAAACAACAAAGAAAGAAAATGCCCTGGCCAATGTCACATTACCGTTCACCTCTCTGATCAAGTTTATGGAATTCTTCAAGTGTAGCAATTAATGATCCAGGTCAGTTAATCTATGTGATTACACTGTAAGAACCTGTATATGTAAAGAGTGTGGCCCATTCACAAAGGACGTTGTGCTATGGAACAAGAACATAATATCGGGAGTAAGTTGCCCATAAAACATTAGAAAATACACTGATAAAGCCAAAAATATGCTGATGATGTGAAAGCTTAAAAAAATGATTGTGTGTTCTTCTCTAGAGATATTCTTCTATGCTCTGAATAATTTTTAAAAGTGGAGAGCAAATGCCACACAAATATTTTTTATAATCTTTTTACCATGTCCTGTACAGTTTTATTTTATTCTTTAGTAAGTTATGCTTTTAGTTGAATGTTTTGTAATGACACTGACAGTACTTTCCAACATGAGGTCAAGCTATTACTTTTTTATTTATAATGCTTTTATTGTATAGAATTTATTAACTGCATACTTTATATTCTTTAAAATGCATATATTTAATCAAGATACTCACTAGAAGGGCATTCGGGAAGCCTCCAATAATTTTTAATAGAATAATTTTGATTCTTCAAAGGAAATGTCTTTCTTCAGTTTAAGAAAGACTCTTGCTACTGCTAAAGGTTAACAAAAATGTAGAAATGTCCATATCAAACGAAATTTTTAAAATTCAAGGCACCAATGAATTCTAACTAATATTGTGCTAATGGCATTTTTTCACACAACAGTTAAACCCTTATCATATTGCATTATTAAGATTTTAAATGTATACAGTCCTTATTAAATTATGAAGGCTTGAATCATATTTCTTTCAGAGCTTAATTTAGAGATGAATATGTAACAAATTTGAAATCAGTATTTGTGGGAGAAAGGATGAGATAGAAAGAAAAATGTGGCAGTAAGCAAAAGAAAAACAGGCTTACAGGAAGTTAAATAACAGGAAAAGCCCAAAGAAAAGGAATAGTATAAAATGCTCTTCAAAATGAAGCTTAACTACCTTTGGTATCAGACATGAAATAACATTAATCTATAATTAATTACACAGGCATAAATATGATTGCTGGACTGATAATTCACCCATTACTAAGAAGTTTAGCATGTGGTAGTGGAGGACTTGCTTACCATGTACCTCTGAGCCTATATGCAACCCTTAGCAAAAAAGGAAAAAAAATAAATTTCAACATGGCATATTTAATTATATACACTTGCCTTGCTACTTTATAATAATTTCCAAAGGATACACTTTATGGAAGTGATTTTATATTTTTGTTTCAAATAAAGAGATTTTACTCCCTTGTTTCTGAACCACATTGTCATAACTAAACTTTCCTTGCGGCAGATTCATAAGAACACAAATGAACCATAAATAAATACCCCTTGGAAACCACTGGATAGCAACAGCAGCAACCAGAAGCACATCTAGCCTTAGAATCCTGCCATGTAAGAGGACTCTAAGAAAAAACTCTGAGACCCAGAGAGTTACAAACACCAGAAGTTCCTTTTAATAGTGCCTGCAACACAAAAACAAGCATCACATGTGTACAGCATGGAAAAGACTCCTTGTCCATGTCAGTGATGTTATGATGTAGACCTAGACTGTTATGATGTAGATCTAGAATGCATCATGGGAAAGCCTCATTGATCACTGGGTTGATTCAATGAAGAGTGCAGAATTTAATGTACTGTTAGCAGATGGAGACTGGACAGCAGAGGCAGTCCTTGGGGCATGACCTGGAAGAGTATGCTTCCTCCTCAGTTCCTCCCTTTGCTCTCTGCCTTCTGGCCTTCACATGGTGAGCAGCTTTCCACCCCCAGCCTTTCGACCACACCCTTCCTGCTTAGATGCCAGTCAACTATGGACTGACCTTCTAAAAATCATGAGTCAAAGTAAACTCCTCCTCCAAATTGTAATGAGTAAAACAAACAAATACAGTCTTACTTGTGCATTCATTTTTGAATTACTAAAAAAGGCAGGATTTTCATAAATTCTGAAATTTTAGTACACCTTTTTTTTCTGGCACAAACAATATAGTGTCTTCTCAAAGTTCATAAGACGGTAACTGTACCAAACATGCACATGATATACATTATGATCATGGTATTCATTTGGCATAGGATCTAAATCCATTGCCTAAAGTTGCAAGGTACATCTCTCTTGAGATTTAAAAGTTAATAAAAATAAATTCCAACATCCTAATACACAGTCAATGTGTTGTTAGAGTAACAAGTTAAAACTACTACAAATATAGAAAATAAGTTAAAAGCTTGGAAAACAATTTCAGGATAATACTATAAACTCAGAAGAAAGAAAGCTACCTAATATGTTTAAATCTATGAAAGAATGGAGTTTGCTGGGTAAAAGAGAGCAATATACATATAATTTCTTTCAAGTCTGCCTAGATTTAGTAAATTTTAACTAGTTTGGATAATTCAGATTCTGAAATTTATTAAACTTTATTGTTCATGAAGTTCAATTATATCTGGCTGGGAATAAGTGGATATATCTTTTCTTTGTCAGTATCAAGAAGTAGTGCTGTAAATACACAATATACCTTGCTTAATTTGTTACATTCACTTGAATTGAAAGAGGCATTGTGTAGCTTTCAGCTGGTTCACAGATGATGATAATGCAAGCTAAAAATAGTGAACAAGAGTTTGAGAATTTGTTTGTGAAAAGAGAGAGAGGTTGAAAGGAAATCATTAGCCAGATAAGCTTTAAGCTTAGCTGAGAGAACCTCACTAAAAGATTTCACGAAGGTTTACTTGGTATTGACATACACATGTATTTCCCTCTCAGCTGGAATGACTCCAAAAGGATTGTCATGGTTGGTCAAGTAAATCACACATGCTTTAAAAACAATTATACATCTGTATTCACCTGATGGACTTTGTATTCATTCCAGTCAATTGGGCATATAATACTCGTTTAAAAAATAAGTACATATAATGCATTAAAAACTGCTTAAACGCCCATTTAACCGAAGGGGCCAAAACAGCTCTACAATGGAGCATGTGATTAACACTAATGGAAGTTATGCATATGTAATGGAAGTAGAACTCCACACCCTTTTAAAGAGGGCTATGACAGGAGAATGACAGCTGGAAACACTAAGATTTAAGGCTTCTAAAGTCAGGTCTGACCTCACAGCAACCAGTAACTCCCAGAGTAGTAAATTGTGGGGTCCAAGGCAATAAGTACTGATATTTAAGGTAAAACAATGCTGAAGAGAATGGCAGTAACAGCCTGATGGTAAATAATGCAATGCAGTAATTGGTTGTATCTCTGCATTTAAATAGCTATTTGCTTATGATGGCTCCTTTCCAGTTTCTTAACCAAGAATTTTTCTTTATAATGTCAAACACAAGAAAGGAATTCACTGTACTTTATGTTTTTATGAGCATAATTTGGAAATAATCTCATAATATTTTAGCTACATTATGCCTGAGTTCTAAAGAAGATGAAGGATATGTGCTATGATTGGCATGAAAACAGAGGAGTCTAACTTGTCTTTGGGTTGGATTTTCACTGCCAGTGGCTACACAGATCCTGAAAGTTAAGAAGCACTTAAAAGTCTGCATGCCAACTACTTTGTTTCCTCATTAGGCTTAAAGACAATTTTGAAATTATCACTAGAGATGCTCTGTGGGTGTTGGTTAGGATGACAGAAAACCATTGTTGAAATGCAAAGGCATTCCCTAAACATAGCACATTAGTTCATAAGTACTACCCAGCCCATTAGTTAACTTCCCAGATAACAACACAAAGCCTATGAAAACAGAGCTGTCCTGTGTGGTGATGGAACACAGAACAGAGCAGTTAGAATGCAATCAAATATATCGTATAAGGCATATATGGTGTACTGAGAGGTTAACATGAGAGACAAAACTGAGCAATCAACAGAAAGAAGTAAAGTATCTGGACTGTTCAAGGAACACTCAAAAAAGATTTCAGTATTCCCATCCGTTACTTTGCAGATTACTTTCAAAGAAGTATTATACTGGTACTGCTAGAAATACACCTCATCTCAAGCTATGCTCTACTTTCAATATTAATTTAACGTTGCTAGAATACAAGCATCTGGAGAGCAAGAACTCTTACATGTTTAATGTCTAGATATCATAAGCATCTAAAATGTGGATGGTTTCATTTCCCATTTTGTCGGATTTATCATTCACCAAAATTCTCCACTGCTAATGAGATAACAAAGCTGCCAAACGAGAGGAAGCAAAGAAAAGCTGGAGGAGCGATTGGTGAGAAGTACACTTATCTAAAATAAGCATAGTTTCTCAAAGTTTCCTATTATGTAGGTACTACTGTATTCAATCTTTACCACTTCATTATGAAGTTACCCTTGTCTTTGTTATGTGGAAAATGAGGCTAATTAGAGAGATTAAATAAGTTTTCCAATAATGTAATTGAGTACATGCCATGTATTAGTATTAGAAATGCAAGTTTCAACCAGAAAGATATCAACTTGCCTCCACATAACATTCTGAGTGGAGATCCAAAGGAAGCATGAGTTTAAATTAAATGCCAAACAAGCATCACAAAAAAACTCCTAAGTCAGACGTGGGAGGACAGAAAAATTGTGGCTATGTCAAGATCTAAAAGAGGAATTGGATTTAGCCGAGCAAAGCAGGCATGAAGACAGCCCTTATAGAAGAAACAATACACACAAAAAACAGAGGAAAAACAAGAACAATTTCAAGGGTAGAAAGCTGAAAAAAGTGATAGTGAAGAAGTCAATAATGACCAAGTTCGTGTAGGAGCTTGTAGGTTATAAAAAGGAACTTGGATCTTATATTGGGTTTGGAAAAACTGTAATGGAAATTAGTAAAATGTGATCAGGTTGGTATTTTTGAAAGAACTCTGCAGAATGAAGCAAATAGAAATGAAAGGATAATATTTTAGGTTAGATTAAATGAATAATCAGTGTAAGTATTTATGTTTAACACAAGTGGCAATTTCATGTTGTTCAGTCTAAGGTTATATGGTTTTGTATATACTAAAGCAATGGTAAATAGACTGGAAAGTTCTTATCTAGAATATCTGTATATGTTAAACAGGTACTTATGAAAAGACAGCACCAGAAAATTGACTGGGCAAGAATAAAAGAGGGCAAAGAGGTGTTAAAAGTCTCCTGCTTGAAATTTTTTAAATGGAACAACTAAATAGATGATGTTACCAACCTTCTGTATATGAAAAATGAGAAAGTAACAGAACATAAAGAAATGAGTTGATAGGAAAAGCTTATTACAAGAGCTTACCATATAATGAGTGGAGGAAATCCTTTAAAATGAAGGGAGGAGTGTGTGAGTGTGTGTGTGTGTGTGTGTGTGTGTGTGTGCGTGTGCGTGTGTGTGTGTGTGACATTTTCTTTATCCATTTATCTGTTGATGGGCACATAGACCACTTCCATAAATGTAGTTACTATGAATTGTGCTACTATACGTGTGGGTATGCATGTATCACTATAATACGATGTCTTTAATTCTTCTAGGAAGATGCCTAGGAAAGATATAATTACATCAAATGGAGCTTCTGTTTTCAGATTTTTGCAAACTGTCCATACTGACTTCTGTGGTGGTTTTACTGATTTGTATTCCCAATAACAAGTCAGAAGAGTTCCTTTTTTTAATGGTCTCACCAACATTTGTTACTATATGATTTTTTGATGATAGCTCTTCTATCTGAAGTAGATGGAATCTCAGTGTTGTTTTAATTTGCATTTCTTTAATAGATGAGATATTGAACTTTTTCATGCATTTATTGTCTATTTGTACTTCAAGAAATGTCTATTCATTTCAATGACCTATTATTTGATTGGATCCTTTATTTTGGAGGGTCTATTTTTTTAGAAATCTTTATATATTCTAAACATAGTTCCCTAATAGCTGGCAAAAACTTTGATTTTTTTTTTTTTTTTTTTTTTTTTTTTTTTTTTTTTTTTTTTTGATACTGGGGATTGAACTTACGACCTTATGCTTGCCAGGCAGGCGCTTATGCTGCTGAGCTAAATCCCAGCCCAAAATTTTGATTCTTGATCTATTTCTTATGCAATTGGTATACCATTCAGAAAGTCTTTGTCTATGCCTAGATCTTGAAGTGTTTTACCAATTTTATGTTCCAGTAGTCTCTATGTTTCTGTTCTTATAATTAGGTCTTTGATTCATCTTTACTTTACTTTAACACGTAGTAAAAGATGTGGATGTAGACTCATTCTCTGCCCGCCAAAAGCCAGTTTTCCCAGCACCATTTGTTAAAGAAACTATCTTTTCTACAGTGTTTTTAATTCTTTTGTCAAACAACAAGTTGCTAAAGGTGAACAGCGCTGTTTCTTTGTCTCCTTTGCTATTCCATTGGTCTGCATGAATTTTTGGTGTGCCAACACCATGCTATTTTTACTATTGTAACTTTGCAGTATACATGAAAATCTAATATTGTAAGGTCTCCTGCTTGGCTGTTTTTACTCAGAATTTCTTCATATATTCTATATCTTTTCTGGCTCCATATAAATACTAGAATAGTTTTTCTAGTTGTGTGAAGAATGTCATTGATATTTTGATTGGATTTGTATGAAATCTATGTATCTATTCATTTCAATGACCTATTATTTATGGCTATTAATATGGCTATTTTGACAGTATTGATTTTGCAATCCCAGAAGCAGGACAGATCACTACGTTTCCCAATGTGTTCTTCAGAGTGCTATATTTTTGGTTACAGAGCTCTCTTGCTTCCTGCGATAGTGAGTACTATTAAGCCACAAAGAAGAACAAATTTGAGTTATCTGTAGGAAAATGGGTGGATCCTCAGACTGTACTGCTAAGTGCAACAAGTCAGACAGAAAGTATCATGAGGTTTCTCTTATACAAGGAACTTAAAATACAAATAATTTAAAGAACAAAATAAAAGAGACTGTAGGAAAAAGGAAGCACACTCTGAAGATGGGTCAGGAGCCTGAGGAGTGAGGAAAAGATGAAATATGGGGAAAGGAGAGTAAAACAAATAAAATATAAATATATATATTCATGTGTCAACAATATGTAACATACAACATATATAAACAACAATACATATACATGTATGTCAAAAGTACTAGCATATATGTAGCTGCTCAAATGAATGCAATTATGTATAAATAAAAATTTTAAAATATATGAGAAAATTCTGATTTAAAGCAGTGAAAATCAATTTTTCAAAAGAATGTTATTTTTAACAGAGCTATCATTTTATATTTAAAAAATATAAGACTTAAGACAAACTGTAAGTTACTATGTTTCTGTAACATAATCATCTCTCTCAAGTCATAAAATATAGGCTTTTACTTTTGCATAGATTCATAATTTGACCTTCTCCAAGTTGCCAAAGCCCAGAATGGCTTTAAGACTATAGATTAACCTTTATGAGATGATTTGACATAATTTTTAAAAGACATAGTGTCTTTAAATAAATGGCCCCAACACAAATTTAAGATGCAATCAGCATTAATTATGATATTAGAAATGATAACTTCGAGTATAAGAATTATGAATTTTCCTTTGGGATATTAATTTATGTAGAGTAGATACTTGGAGTTTGCTCTGGCACAGCCATACTTCAAACCTGCTTGTAACCAAGCAGTCATTTGTGGTAGTATGATACCTAGATAATAGGAAATGTTTCTTGTTTTTTGTTTTATTTTAAAGAGGATAAACCAGAATAA
The DNA here is from genome assembly GCF_034190915.1 of Cavia porcellus. Lineage (NCBI taxonomy): Eukaryota > Metazoa > Chordata > Mammalia > Rodentia > Caviidae > Cavia > Cavia porcellus. The sequence goes on from NW_026947495.1 coordinate 53,091,776, forward strand.
AACCAATCAAAATAAACCACTGAAGTGATACAGGATTTCAAAACATTACAAAATCAACAACAGTTACCATAAAGCCTTTTGATGTCTTCAAATTAGCTGCAGATAGCTTTGGACATAGTAAAAATAAAACAGAACAAAATGGAATAGAAATAATAAAAACAAGACAATGAATGCAGTAAAGGACTTCAAAATAAGCCAATAGTAAAAAACAAAATTGCTACCATAATATAGCTTGCTATCTTTGAAATAGCTGCTCATATGCCATTAGGTTTTACATAATCAAACAAAACAAGAGAGAATAAAACCCAACTCAACAAAACAATGGAAATGATATAGGAATTCAAAACAAGACCATAGGGAATCAACAGTCACTACCACCCTCAGAAGGAGAGCCCCCTAGATGCCACACTGCGTACAGCTATCCTCTGAACCTATGATCAGACCACTGGCCCGAGCCCTGCAGTGTTAGTGAAACACCAAAGCAGCGCAGACATCCAACTTCATTTCACCTCAGTAACTATCACCACAGATAAGCAGGTCACTTAGAGGGTGGGATGGTACTTCTTGTTTGCCAGCCCATGCATGGGAAGGGGCTGGGGCCTAGCTGTTCCCAGTCTGGCGCTGGTTGGCAAACTGGGCTTGCTTCCTCTTGAGTCCTTCTTGTATCCCCCAGTCTGTGAATGGCTGACACACAGGGAGAGGTTTGGGTCTGTCTGATCCCAGTCTGACAGTGACCCGCACATGAACAGAAGTGGTGTGTAATTTTGTGCAACTCATTCTCAAGAAATTTATTTTTTGCAATCATTTGAGAAAAAAGGTATAGGTTGAAATTAAAACAAATAAGATATGGAGATAAAAGAAATACATAATTTCATTCTCATGAGTTTTACATTCCATTAAATACTTGGTTCTAAAAGAAAGTACTATAAAATTGTATGTTACACATAAATAAAATAAGCAATTTTCTTCAGCATTGTTTTCCATGACTTCACTTTCTAAAGAAAAAAATTATTCAGGGAAATATCTGACACTGTAATCTCTGAAGTTGTTGACAGTTATTTTTAAAAATGAAGATCATGAAAGTTCTCCTGAAAATGAAAACAAAAATACCTATAATATCAAAATTATCTAAAATCTTCTTCTCTAAGTAATTTACAAAAAAAATTATTAAAATAAAATATAGTGGGGATTTTGACAAGGTAGTGTATACCTTTTATTTTTCAGTGTATACAATTAAATATAGGGATTGATATCCATATATAGTTAGCCATAAATTACATTAAATTAGCATAAATAAAAGTCCTTTTAAAATCACAAAGACTCTAAAGTGTAAATAATTTCAGTAACATTTACTAAGTGTCTATATGCCATGCTATGTTAAATAAGATTATTAGTCCCATTTTACAGAAGAATAAACAGAGCCTTGGATTTGTTGCTCATCTAAATTTTCCCAGTGAAAGAATGGAAAATCCAAATTTTGCTCGCCATTGACATGTTGATTAAGATTGTTATCTACATGTCAAGGCCATCCTGTACTCATAGGGAAGTGGGTTTATAGCTGACTTGCTATTGGGAAATGGAGCCTGGTCAGTAGAGGAAGATCCCTGTGTGTAGGAACTAGGAGGGTATATTTTCCTATGAGTCTCCTATAACTGTTTGCCAAAATCAACCTCTCCTCCTTTAAGTCTTGAATGTCAGGTATTGTGCCCAACCACAAGGAAGCAGACTAAGATGTTTCTATAGCATGAGCTTTCCTTCAGGATACTTTGCATTGCTTTGCTAGGAAAATCTAAGATGAAATCATGTCGTTATGTTTGCATTAGATTAGTATTGTTTAGTCAGCAGTATTTAACTGAAGGAAAAAGGGTTGCACTCAAAATGGGGCTGATAGATACTAAATGTAATTCTGTCTTGATTGCTGAGAATATAACAACTATGATTTATTCCTGCAATTTTTCTATCTGTAAAATGAAAATTAAATGGAATTAACCAAGTGAAATATTCTATAGAAGTGATATTTGCAGTGTTATTTATTGATTGCCATATAGATTCATCATACAATATCAATCATTTAAATAAAAGTTCTTCACAAAATTTTAGAATTTAAAATTTTAATTCAGTGTAATATATGTTAACTCATTCAGCATGTATTCATCATACACTCAAAACACATGGGTAGATGCCTTTTTTACAAAATTCAAAAGAAAGTCTATTCTTTCTATAATGTACTTGGAAAGATATAAAACATACAGAAATATAAAATTACAAAGAAACATATGAAACAGTAGAGAATAAAGCAGTAAAAAGTATTCACCGAGTAACAAAGGAAGGTGGAATAAAGATATAAGCATCAGGTGCAGTTGTGGCTAGGAAGGAGGACTTAAAAGTTGAGATTTTATGCAAAATATCAAGAAAGCGATGAAATGAATACCCAAAGAGAAGGGGTAAGGAAGCCTATGGGTTTATATGTGAAGCTGATAAAGATGACATTGAGGAAAGAGAAATTGACAGATGATTTTGAAGATCACACAATTCAGATTTATACAAAATAAAAACAACTTAGTTTTGATCAGGTCCTTCAGATCGCTTTTACAAATTGGAAAATAAATTCTAATCTAATGGTTCTACCATTTTCCCAAGATGTTTGCCTATAATATCTGTTAGATTTGAGCTTCATAAATTACTTCATGAGCTCTACTATAAAAATATTCAGTAAGAGAACCAAATCCAAATATATCCAATGCAAGTTGAAAGGTGAATTTTCTTGGCCATAAGCTTTTTAAAATGTATAGATACACATGCATACATATGCACAACTGTACCTCTAGAGTTTTAGAGTTTAAAATGTACATTTCCCTCTCATTGCTTTAATGTTATCTTAATGACAGTTTTGTCATTTTTTTCAAATTTAATCTCTCATGTATAACTTTTAATGCTACCTGCAAAATTCAACAGTGAACAGTCTGAAGCAAAGAAATAAAACCTTGATGACTCTAACATAGTTTAAGATTGATGCAGGAAGAAATCACCCTGGTTAGTCATGCCTACTCTTGTTAGTAGCTTCCAGTTTGTTTTTGTGAAGAACCAGTGAGAGTTCGATGTGAAGTCAAAGTCAGTGGGTCATGTTGTGCCACTTGTTTTCTGATTGCTTGTATCTAATGAGAAGGTGGAATTGTACTTTGAATGGTTAGATTTTTTTATGGACCATCAAGTAATGTAAAGCAAGTTAAGACATGAATGTATATGATACACAGAATTGTGTATCATCCTATTTATATTGATTCAGCAAAACAAGTAAATATTCTATGGTTCAGCAACAACATAAAGAAAATTTTTATAGAAGCCCGCATGTATGTGTCTTTCTAAATAAGAACATTGTAAACAGCTAGTCACATCACGATATCTGTTTCATCGGAAAACATGTAAATTGTTCTCCCGGAATATGCTGTGATCACTGTATGTTTAGTCAATTAATGATAGTGTTGCCACCATAAAAATCTTCTAGGTGAACGATGAGTACATATATCTGCAAATCACACATAAACTAAAATTGAGAACACACACACACACAAAGGTCTTTTTTTTTTAACCTATGTTCCATTGTTCAAAGTGAATGATAACACGGCCAGTTGATACTCTTTGAGTTAAGATTATTCACACTGACCTTATATTGACTGATATTATCGGATAACCACCTTACTGAATATCTAATAAATATTGCTCACACTTTTATTAAGTAGTAAAATTAATATCAAATAATTAGAGCAATTATTATATGATGTGCACAAGAGATGTCTCTCACATAGAACCTCACTATTCCTACCATAATGTTATGGTAGTGGTTTTCAGTACAGACCATTTTGCTTCCAGAGGGTATCTGTAAATGTTTGGAGTCATTTTGGAATGTCAGCACTCAGAAGAGTGATCATAGAATGGACATCTAAGAAGTATAAATAATAAATGTTGCTAAACATCCTTCAGTGCACACACAGCCCCTTCAACATAGAATTATCCAATCCAACATATCATAATACAGAAGGTCAAAAACCTTGCCTTATTTTTAATTCCCATATAATGGATTAAAATATGAGGTTTAAAAAAATAATTGAAATGCTCGTAATCACAGTGATAATCAATGGATGATCCAGGACTCAAGCAAAGCATGGTTCAACTCCAAAATCCACATCTATCACCACTATACCCTCTGACTGCATTATACTTCACTGTAAAATCATTTGCTTCACTATACACAAGTCCACAATGCAGCAAACCTAGTGCTGCAGATCAGAGTTCCTTTGTTTTGGTGTAGACAAGACATCTTCCCAAGCCATTCAAATTCTCACCAACAGGCTGGGGTCCTTTTGTAACTGGAGATTTCCTATTTCACCTAACTTTCTATGATACTAACCGTGAGAGTTCCAGAAAGGTTACCTGGTTGCCTCTCCATCCCTCCACAGAGTGTTAGATTAGGTCTCCCTAAGGCTTTGCCCTTATTCTTTTCTCTGCTTCTCAGCAAGCAGTAGAGCATTCCCTGGAGTGATCCCCTGATGCTTTTTCATCTTCTCTGTGGAATAGATTACTGCCTTCATTGATATTATAGATGACTTCTCCTACCTCTAGGGATAAATCCAAACACCACTGGGGAGAGAATGGGGATTTGACACTGTAGCTTCCCTCCAACTGGCTTTGGGGTATCAGAATATTTCATAGGGGAGCCACTAAGAGTTGACTCTCTCCTGCTCTGAAGTAGTAAAGATTCCTAGGGGAAGAGAGCCACAGCCTGACCTCCAAACCAAATAGCTGAGGGCCCACTGCATGTTGCCAGATTACCTGCATGCGCCCCAGGGGCCAATCTAAACCAGCCTCGACAAAACTAGCAGTCAGCATGAAACTATAGTTTCCATGCCCTGGTCATCTTATTTTTATACTCTTCACAGAAGTAACGCACATATCCCCAAAATAGCAGCTTTACTAAAGTGCAGCATCAGAGCTAAATATAATTTGAAATAGAAGAACAATATTTTCTATTATGTGCCTTTTTGAGGTATCATATTTGTTTCTATAGAAAATAGGATGAGGGAAAACATGCAACAATACAATAAAAAGTCAGGTAAAATCAAACCAACCTACAAAGGTGTCATTCCTCCACAGCATACTTCACAAGTGACTATCAGAAGATTTCTCACTCTTGAAACATACCTATGTGACCCAGAGGTTATGACCCATTTAAATTACCACTCTCATACACTTTTCTATTTACACATACTAATCAGACTCATGACAGAATATGGGCTAGTTAACATAACCAGATAATTCATAGTCACATCAAATCCCCAACTTTAACAGTGCCTTCTTAATCTCTCTTACTTTCTTATCACTGAGATACAATATCCTCTACCCACAACTTACTGGAGTAAAGGTATATTCGGTTCACGGTTGGTAAAGGTGTCGTTCCATAGTCCACTCGCTCCAAGCAGGATGGCACAGTAGTAGGATATGGCAGAAGAAAAGAACCTTCATTGCATGACCGTAGGAAGCAGAGAAAAATCAAAAGAGAGGAGGTAAGGAGATATTCCCTTCTGGGCTATACCCCTAGTCACCCATCTCTCCCTAGCATCACATTAGTGGGGTGATACATTAGTGGGGTGGTTCATATCATTCCTCCATGATCCAACGACCTCCCCAAAGCCCCACTAATTAGCACATGAGGCTTTTCATGGACCTCTAGATATAAACCAAAACATCCTGCCCATAGCTCCCAAAAAGCTCATGTGCATTACTTTACATAAAATGTATACAGTTCCTTTCTTAGAGTTGTCAAAGTTCTAACAACTTCAACTTGGCTGAGAAGTCCAAGCCCAAACTCTCCTCTGAGATTTAAGGCAAACTTTTGTCTATGAGCCCTGTAAGTATAAAAAGAAAGATTCTATCAACACACAAAGGCACAGAGTAAACATTCACATTCCAAAAAGGAGAAATATAAGGACAGATAGGAATGGGACCAAAGCAAGATGGAAACCCAGCAAGGGAAACATTCAATCCCTTAGTTCCACGTCCAGCACCAGGGCAGTGTGTGGCAAGAGGTGAATTCCAAACTGCTTGAGAGGCCCCCCCTTATGGTACTATGGATTGTTATAGCACTACTTGCAGGTGTCCCCAGACATTCCACATTACTGGCTTTTCCAGCTTTCTGGGGTCCCCACTGCATGCTCTGCTTTGTACTTGCACATTCACCCACTGTCTTCTGAGGGCCACTGGCTGATGTTCAAGATCTTCTGAACTCCCTGACCATACAGCTCTTACATTTTGTATGGGTGTAAAACCAACATTACAGGGATGACGTAGAGCTCTGCCACCAGCCTGATGAGTAGCTTAGCACTTTTGCATATTTCAGACAGTTTCAGAGGCCTCCAAGTGCCTGATAACTGTGTATGATGAAGTGATTCCTGGGAATCAACTCCCATTTCCTAGGCTGCTGGCCTTCTGGTCACAGTGCCCTGGGGCTCTCCTCTCCAAGCAGTCCTTCAGCTTTCCACTCTGGAGTCTGCAAAGCATAGGTTCTTTCTGGTTCCTCTCATGCCCTCAAAATATCTTTTGTATGCCCAGGTCCAGGGTACTAGTCTTATTTATAATGCTAATCTTTTTAAAATCCCAGCTCTCTTCTGTTCCACCCTTATAAGCCTCAACTGTACTGAAGTTTCCTTTTGGGCCAAAGTCAAATCTTTAAAATCATTTAGTGGTGTAGTTTGCTCTTTATTTCCAACACAGATCTAACTAAAATCTCCAATAATGCCCATGCCAAAGCCTCAATATTAGACTGCTTTGAAATTTCCTCTGCCAGACAAATTACTCCACTTAATCTAAATCTCCTGAAAAAATCTCAGAGCATAAGTTAAATGCAGACAAACTTTCTGCCAGAGTATAACACACATGGCCTGGAGTCCAACTGCCAGTGAAGTCTCCTTCCCAAATGAAACCTTAGCATTCTGGTCTTTGGCACTGCAGCCAGAAGCTCCTATCCAGATCAGCTCACAGCATTCTAGAGCTGTGTCTCCAGCTGGCATTGCCAAACCTTTCCAAACTCCTCCTGTATAAGCAGTTCTATATGGTCACGGAGCAGCATAGCAACAACACCATTTCTCTGGTAACAATTATTTATTGCTGAGATACAATACCTGACACCCACAATTTAAGGAAGGAGAGCTAGTTTTGACTCACAGTTTGCAGAAGTTTCAATTCATAGTCAACCAGCTCCACAGAATGGCATAGGGACATGGCAAGAGAGGCTTATTTATGACATAGCAGACAGAAAGCAAAGAAAAGGATCAAGGGAAGAAGAGAGGAGACGTACCCTCCAGACCACACGTCAGTGACTCACCTCCTCCCAACATCAAATTTAGCTAGGAACTAATCCACTGGTGAGCATCATACCACCATTATCTAATCACCTCCCAAAAGTCTCACCTATGAGCACATGAGGCTTTGGGAGGCTATCTAGGTATAAATCATAGCACACTCTCAGTAAGTCTTTTCTCAGATATTCTCACAAAGATCAAAATTACCCAATGTAATTGGTTACTTCTTCCCAACAAAAAATTCCAAGTAGTAGACTTAGTGAGGAATGGAAAATTTATAGTGTCCAGAAACTTGAAATGCCTATCAATTAGAACAAATTAGCTCTATCTTAATATCAGTATTATGAAATCTCTCTTACATACACCTTCCTCACACATGCACCCCAAAATGACTTTCTGGCTTGGCATAGTGGCTGCTTTAGTCTCTTCCAAGAAAAGCAGAGAACTACTCATTGGAAAAGTAAGCATAGTTCAGAAACATAAGCATACTTTACATCAGAGCAAGCATCAGAAATGGGGGGATCAGAACCTCAGGTGGTCATGTTGGGTACTGGAAATATTCTGTTCCCTGCATTGCATGGGCCAGATGGTGAGTGAGTAGGCACTGACTGTACCAAACTGGTGAAACTGTGCCCTTCTCATTGTCTGAAAGCCAATCAAGTACCTTAGAAATAAGCCATCGTACTTTTCTACTTTTCAAAATTCAGATACTCCTGAAGCAGAATCTGCTGTTTCTAATGGAGACTTAGGTGATTTGGCCACCTCTATCCAACGCCCTACCTGAATTAAACACACACATTTTATTTTTATGTGTTTCCAAGTATGTAAGTGGTCAAAGTGAGCCAGCTAAGCTAGCTTAGAGCTTGGACTGCCAAAAAGCTGTCTCAAAGCTTCCCTTCCCATCATGTAAGTCGGCCAAACTGTCATAACCAACTAGCAATCCTTTGTCTTTTACCTCATCACCTCAGAGCAAAGGCTGATGTTCAGGGTGGTTTTTGAATACGGACAAGGGTCTCCCAGCCAAGAAAAGACTTCTAATTCCTCCCTTCCGCTCCCCCAACCCCCGTCTCCACAGCTCAATGCTTGTGACTCCATAAGGCTGGGATGCAGGTCTCCAGAGGTGAAGGGAGTGTGGATCAGCCCACTGTGCTGCCTTGCCCACAGCACAGTATAATATTAATTAGTCACCTTCCTTATTATTCAGTCAAAATATGCCAGACTGAAATAAATTACATTCTTACCACATATTTCACACCCCTGGATCAAGTCTTGCAAGGGTTTTCTTTTATTATTTATAAGATCATGTGCTGTCTTCCTGCTGAAAATGAGATGGTCTGCATGAGGAAAAAGGTAAAAGAAATGCAGAGAAATGAAACAATCAGATATTCCCTAATGATATTTAAAAATAGAAAATTTGCTACTGTTACATACAGCATGTTCCATCTTTTGAGATTTAATGGCTCTCTTGTGGTTTAATGGAGAATTACTTTCAGTAATTGATTATTAAAATTTAAAATTGCTAACCATCTTCATTATGAGATGAGCGAACATGTTATCCTTGTAATTAAAAAAGCCTGAGACTCACTTTCATCCTGTTGACAGAGCGGGCAGACTGTCTCCACACTCAGACTTGATGGTTTCAGGCTTCTTGTTTGACAAAAATTGCCAGCCAGTCATTTGATGATGAAAATGCAGATCATCCACAGAGACTGAGCAGAAAATATAATGAACAAAAATAAAATAATAAAAAGCCCTACAAGCTAATTAAAGTTTTCAGTCCCGACTCATTAAATGCTATGCATCACTTATGTGATATTTCAGTGTGCTGTGGTCAGGTAACACAGGGCACTGTCTCTGTTTCTCAGCCTTTCTCATCGCTGCCCCAAAAAAGCAGCCCACCAGTGCCCCTCCATGCACAGCAGCTTGCCCTTTGGCATTTTACCTCAGATGTTTACTGGTACAAATTGTTGGTTTTGGCAACATGACACAGAAAGTAACACTGGAAAAATCCAATGTGAGGTCCTGTTATCTAGAATATATGCAAGATGATTCTCAATTATTGTGTGAAGGGCTCCCAGGCTTAAGCGCTATGCTGTGTCAAAAGAGTGGTACCTGAAAATCTCTGTGCCTGGGAGACAAAGCTTTGCCAGTCAGTTATCCACAGACTAGGTGTGGGTGTCTATCTGGATGGGAGCTCGAATTTCCTTGCAAGCTTTCACCAGATGAGGGTGTCCCCCTTGGGATGGCAGCACTCAGTGATTTCCGAAAGGAATTTTCGAACTGTCAATGAAAATAGCCTCTCCAAAAAGACATTGTCACCACTCAAGTGTTAGACAGATGTCAGCCTTGAGGAAGCAAAATTTTGTAGACTTGAGAAGTACAAATATGAGTGAAGCAAAAATTTTTGTTCAAAAGATCTTTTTCTGGTTATCAAGAAAAACAGCTGTGTATCTGCATTCTCATAAATTCTCAATCATTTAGCGCATAAAATTTCTACTGCAAGTGTCAATTTTTGAAAATTGACTACTTATCAATGAATTGCCAATGTTTTTAAAGATCCTCTCTCTCACACAGCTGTGCTCTCTGACTCAACTCAGACAATCTTGATTATTCTTTAATGCAAATCATCACCCTATCCTGTGTCAAAGATTACAGTGTCACTGGGCAGTATTTAGACCATGCTGTGAAACTATTCTCATGTATTTGTCCTTGTGTTTGTCTTCCCAATTAGATTATATAACCCTCAAGAGTAAGTGCCATTTCTCCTATTTTTTCTACTGTTTTCACTCACCTACAGCCTCTTACCTGATGAGCTCCACAGACATCAGGACTACCACTCATCTCATTTGCTTACAGAGTTAGATACGGAGGTTTGACAAGAAGCTGAGTTCTTTTCATTCTAATTAAATATAACCTTGAAATTGGGTTACATATAAATATAACCTTGAATTTAGGGCCTGTACAGACTAGATTATCCTTTTCAACCATAGAATTATTTTCTTAATGCTCACAGAGATGCTAAATTGCTAATTCCATTCTCTATACTTATGACATCAATAAACTCATTGCATCAATGAGCATTAAGGATTAATTTTCTGAACTTGTTGAGAAAAAGCTGGTCTAGAGTGTTCTTTTGGTTTACTTTCAAAAATTTCACAGAATCAATAACAAATAAGATAATGCCTTGCCTCTTTTGTGGCCTTTCCAGCTAGGCGATGTCAAATATAAAATGCCAGCTCATTTTTAAAACCATGTCACCCCCTCAAAATCACTTCTGAATACCCAAATATCATAACGTCTTATGTTCTAATGAACCTCCCTCCCTCCTCTATCAGATACCACCATTACACTGAATGCACTGATAGCATAGTTCATATTTGAATATTCTTCCCCCATCTCAGCACCTAGTGGGGTACTTTCACTATGCAAGAGGTTATAGTGTCCAGCATCTTCACAATGAATGAAACCGAGAAAATGGCTCATTCTGGACTTTTGTCCATTTCTCAACTTCCTTTCAAAAATTTTATTCTGAACAAAAAAAATTATTCAATGCAACTGTGTTGATTATGAGTTTATAAGACATTTCTTTTTATATGTGCACTGAAAACTTATCTTTGAAACAAATACTGATACTCCAAAATGCTGATATTCAGATAGTAATGACAATTTTGGTTTCTCGGGCCATCACCTTTGCATCATCATGAATTTCCCTTTTTTTCCTATATCCTTATCCAATTTATCAACTGTCTTCTATCAACCTAAATCCAGACCATTTTGCATCCTCTTAACTGCTATCACTTTGTTCCAAGACACCATCATCCATCCCTGGATTATCCTGTCTCTTAATAGTGATCATTTATTCCAGGAATATCCTTTTGCAGTATCACTTCAAAGTTATTCAAAGTTATTCTTTTGTTGATTTCATCCAGTGAGTCCCTACATCATTGTAATTGCCTACAAAGAGCCACAAAATCTGTTTATGTCCACTCATCTTTAATACTTTTCCCTATCCTGAGCTGATTCCAGGCATATTAGCCACTTTGCTGTTCCTAACCAAACTCTCCACGGCCTCAAGAACTGCCTCAAGGGGTTTACGCTTTCTTTCTTAAGCCGCGATGCTATCCCCCAACACAGATGGAAATAGAGGCTAACTCCTTGTTTTTTTCAGAGTACTCTTCAAATATCACCTTATTATCAAGATGTTCAAGGTGTGTGCATCTTTTTTCTATAGCTATGTAACCAGTTAATTTATCAAAGCTATTTAAAAAGGAGAAATGCATGCCATTGCAAGCTAAATATTCCCACCTCAGAGAAAATCTAGAAGCTGACACAGTTTGATTGATTTGAGTTTCTATACTTTCTCTGCCAGAGCAAGGTTCAGAAAGAAAGGAAAGGGGAAAAAGAAAAGGGAAAGTAGGAAGGAAAAAAGGAAGAGAAAAAATGAAAACAAAAAATTCATTTACTACTTCTTTGCAATCAGACAAATCAGAGTGAAAAAATCAGTAAGCAACATTAGATTCCTCACCAAAACCAAATATTATCTTTTGTTTATAGCTTAATTTTTCCAGTCCTCCTACACGTGACACAGTCCTGGTTGCAACATAACTGACAATAGCCTATGGCATTGAAAAATTTCTAGAAAATATTTCTATTTTCCCAAAATCTTACAACCTAGCATGTTATGGGAACAAGATCAAAGCAAATTTTTGTGGGTGAAGGAAAGACTTTGTAAGAAAAACTTTCTCCAATTAGAGATGTTATTAATTTTTTAAATATCATAAATCTGTAAATATTGGAGCTGAATGTAACATTGACTGATTCATCTTTTCATATGATAGGCTCAGAGACATTAAATGATTTGTCCAACACACACAGTTTTTACCAAAGGAGCTAGGAATAAAATTTAAGCTTTTTAGTTTCCAAATCACTGTTCCTTCTGCTTTACAGTGTTTTATACATCTTGCTTACAATTGTGCTATTTGGGTCCTCAGTGATAATATTAATATCAACAAACTACCTAAGAAGTTGTTATCCAAAACTTAAAACCAATAATAATGTAAAAATGCTTATAATCATAATTATGATGCAATACATCTTCCAATTTTCAAATTGCAGTCTCTAATTCATATATCTATCATCTCATGCTGTCTTCAAATCATATTTTTAAAATTGCATTAATATTAATAAGTGATATTTAAAGAATTTAGTGTGCTCTCTGGAAGAGATCAGAAAAAAAAAGTCACTGTAGTTTCTTACACGTACAGATGAGACAGTGTTCTCAACACCTACACTGGATTCCACTAAATTAGTCTGATATATAAACCATTTTATATTTTTTCTGTTTTCTCATCTTCACATGTGAAATCCATACTGTTCTTTGCTGTATTCCATGTGTCAGCACAGACGGACACCATCTCAGGACTCTGGAAATGGCAGAGAGTGAATAATTAAGATCAGGCATCGAGACACGGACATGTCATTCACTGATAACACAGAGGGACAGGATGCCAATAGTACTTTCTAAATATGCCACCAAAGGAAGGATTTCCTAGATCCTTAATAAAATTGGCCTCCATATATAATGGATACTACCAGGCGGGATCAGCTTCCATAGTGTAGCTTATGTCAAAATTATGAAGGGAAAAATAAGAAAAGGATAGGAGCCAGTTGTCTATGGAGTAGGAAACTGTCTATTCTGTGAAATCTGAATAGAGTCACTGAGGCTGTCTGGCCAAAAGTATATCTCTCCATACCTGTCACATTGCCTGAAACCCGTTCTTACTTCAGTCCATTGCATCGTGAATCTGTTTTAACACCATAATCAAACCTACTAAAATTCATATATTTAGAGAAGGTCTAAAATTGTGTTACAGATCAGCCCCTTAATTACTTGGATGCAGTATAAACCAGAAATAAGAAAAATGATTATCCAGAGGTTTAAACGCAATACCTCATAAATACAGTTCCTTACATGGAAATATATTAATGACTATCTAACACGGCCAGATGTTGAGTAAGACTTTTCTGGTTGTCTTCAAACAGGTATCAGGGTCTGCATTTAAAAATAACAGACAAAAATCCCTGAACTAAAGAAAATCACCAACATCCTGGGCCAGCAACTAATCTTAGGACACATGAGCATGGCATCCTTATAACTAAAGCCTGGCTTCTGAAAGGACAGATCCTCCATAAAAATTTCAAGTTAGTTTATCCTCAGAAGGGTAAGAAAGGACATAATTTTAAAAACCTATCTGAGACCATATGGTTTGTTATCCTGCATATCTACTAACGAGTTTTAAGAACAAACTATGCAATTATGTACATTCTTTTTTTCCTCATTAACAAAAACCTGTTGTAATAAGCTCACCAAATGGAAAGTCCTAACTCTAGCTAACCCAATATCACTATTGCTCACATTCCTAGAATCTATAACTGTGGTATAAATGCTTAGAAGACAATCAATTAAGTCATTATGTGAGATTATGAAGTTAAAGTCGAAAAAGAAGCACTAGGAAACACACTCCTGAAGAGGATAGGGCAGCTATTGATGACAAGCGTGATGACGAGTGTCGTGACCCTAGACATCTCCCAGTGCTGCAGCAAACACCCCTGGCTTTCCACAGCATGGTCTGAGGGGATCATGCAAGAGGACTGCAGAAAAATGGAGGACACAGCAGCTTATATGAATGTCACAGCAGAGCCTAAAATAGTTCCACATCTTGTTATATTTATCTATGTATTTGACCAGCAGTAAGTGGAAAGGAAAGAGTTAGCCCAGATCCTCAATGGGAAACTCTGCTTATGCTTAGATAAACCCTTGGTTAGATTTCAAATGACTCACAATATGGCAAAGAAAGAAAAAGTTAAAAATCCAAAATGCAATGGAGCCTGGAACATGAATAGTCTTTTTGGCAAAAGCCTTCAGGCAGACTGAACAGTGTGATTCAACCCAAGAAGCAGTAGCTTCTTTGGAGAAAAGATGTTTTACGACCCCCCAAGGGGAGAGAACTGCCGCCAGGGACAAATTCAGCAAACCTAGGCAGACAGAGTGGGGAAAGCCTCTTTTCACTCACTGGAATTTCCTAGCACTTCCATAAATGTCAATAAACACCGGTCTAAGGAGCATATGATGTTCCAATATATTCTGGTATAAAAGTTGTAACCAAGGGAGCTTTAAAATAAAAGTACTGGAGGGGAACGGGTGAGTCTGTAGAGGGAGGCCAGCCCTCTCCCAAAGGCAGAATATAAAGGCAGAGAGGGCCTCAAGCACCCTGAAGCCAATTGAATAATCTGTTTCATTGACACAATTATTAAATCATTGATTAGTGTGCTGAGTTGTCTGTAACGTTGTCTTTATTACAGGTGAATTGTAGCCATTGCCAGCTGTTCCGTAGCAAGTTCTTCAGCTGCAGAAAAGCTGGCATGCTGCCCAGATGCAGCCAGGGAAACTCGTTGCTTCAAAGTGTTTTTTCTTTCCCCCAGTGAGTGCTTCTCTCTGTCAAGACATGGTTCCCCGTGCTCTCATCATTACAACAATAGAATCCATAAAACCAAGCACAGAAACAAAGAGATAACTTATTGGCAACTAATGAAACAGAGAAAGATTGTTCAAGCAGTGTAACTGTGAAAGGGCTTTGAACCAGTTTAAATGATCTACTTGTATTCCAGGGCTCCATTGTTAACACAGGAATGTAGGCAAGTGTCTCAGCTCCGCAAAAACTGCACCATCTTTGCCTTAACGATCTGCTCTTCTGTTTCCTCTACATCTAGAACTTTTGTTGGACTGCTGTTTGCTTTCTGTCCACTTGCCCATATTCTACTGATCAATCAAGGCTGATTCATCTAGCAGTTTTTCTGAGAAATTTTCCCTAAACATTGCAGATTTTGTTGAGATTTCCCTCCTTTCTGTCCTCCAATAATTTAAGTATGTTGTCACTCAATGAGATGCTACAATAAGTAGGGGGAATTTGAGAAGACACATTATATATAATCCCAATGAGTCCCCTCTGGATCCAAGTGAGGTCTGACAAACACACTCAACTCTTCAATTAACTTCAGCAGTGACTCAGCATTTTCAGATACTGTGAAATTTGTTTCTTCCCTGGTGCTGAAGAAAAGACAGCACAGAGTATCAGGTCACCAGGACTCAAACTCTAGATCAAAAAATGCACAGCCATGACTTTTGCTTTGCATTTTTAACCCCATGAGACATGGGTCTTTATAGAATAGAAATGTGGCTCCTGCCTCACAGTGTGAGATATGCCCATTACCTGGTACATAATATCATCTAGTCTAAGATGATTTTTTGTTCCCTGGGACTTTACCATGGCACTCATTGTCACACACTGATAACTGGGTTTTGTCTGCCCAAATGTTAAGTCTCTTGAAAATGGGACTGAAATAGGTTCTTTATATTAAGGCTAAAACTATATGCATAAAATGTCCAAGTTTGAACTTTTCTTAAAATGATAAGTACAGGTTGCAAGAAATGTATATGCAAATAGGTAGTTGATTCCAGCACCATGATCATTCTCTATAGATGCTGTGATATGAAAAGTTATAAAATAAAATCATGCCCATTAATAGCTCAGATATATAACTGCTTTGACAATATGTTTTTAGATTCCTGTTTGACAATTCAGATTAATTGGTTAAGTGCCTTGATGGGGTTTGCTTAAGTCTGGAGACCAGTGTCCTAATATGGCCATGCACAACTTTTACAAATGACAGAGAACTTCATCTACCATGTCACTTTGATATCTTTATGCCTAATCATAGGTAAGAACACCAGGTGTGAGGCCCCTCATGTTATGCAAAGAATTAACCTAACAGGAACATAAAATTGTACTTCAACACAGGAACAGAGGGAT
Source organism: Cavia porcellus (assembly GCF_034190915.1). Lineage (NCBI taxonomy): Eukaryota > Metazoa > Chordata > Mammalia > Rodentia > Caviidae > Cavia > Cavia porcellus. The sequence goes on from NW_026947495.1 coordinate 53,108,001, forward strand.
TCTTTTACTGATTTTATATTCTCCACTCGTGCCTCAATGTAGCACTGCGTGGGCAGGTTACCATATGAAGTACAAAATGTATCAGAGATCAATTTCCTCAATTTAAACATCTACACATGATCCCTCTTTTGAGATCAAACTCCCAATGCAAATAAAACTTCAGACTTTCCAAACTGTTTCCCTTATAGAAGATGCAAAACCACCAATAACTAAGAAATACCTTAGATACTCATAGAATTTTCAGTGATAAAAGGGACCCTAAAGATCATTTAGTTCAACCCCCTCATTTTAACAGATGAGGAGACTGATGTCAGTGGAAGAATATAGCTTCAGGGGTAAACCAGAGTTCATTAACTCATTGTAGAAAGGACCTGTTTTTGTCCTTAGAATAAATGATTAAATGATTCCAATTTCATGCCATCTCCTTTATTCAGAAAGTTTACCATTCACCTTCTTCTTTTGTCTGTGTAACCATGACAATTGCTGGGAATAATATAGCTATCAGTATAAAAATAGCCTCATTAGCATCAGCAAGGAGCTCGCCAATCAGCGTGGGCCTAATAAAGAGCTGATAACCACTTTCCCTGCCTTCCAGTTTCCAACTCTCCTGCTCTCTGACTCCTCCCGTGGGCTGGCTTGTTCCTCTTTGGAAGCTGTATCCATCACAGTTTGACAGTCAGGATTTACAAGTGGAATCCTACCTGAGAAAGCCCTGTTCTCAACCAGGCTCAAGTGGATCTTGCCCTGGGATTTCTAGCCTGCCTCTGCCTTTGAGAACCTATGATGTCATGTCTAAAGCAAGAGTGAACATTTTTCTGTGTGCATACAGAAAAAAATGGGTGTAACTCAGAAACTGACACACTTATTAGCAAGAATACTTTAGAGAAGTTTGGCCTGCATTTGGGTGCTTCTTTTGACTCCAGGGTCACTCTCTTCTGATCCCCATGAGCAATTTGATGGTTTATACTGATTTGTATAGATGTGTGTGCCATAGAAAACAGTTTATCAAGGTGTTGTGGTGCCATCTCCTCCTCCCTTTCAAAACAAGCTCAAATCAAGTAAAATTAAAACTGGGAACAGAACCAGAAAAAGGTAGAAAGGATTAAAGCTAACTAATCTGTGGCTAAGTTCACTTTGAGAATAAAATAAAAGAGAAAATTATGCTGAGTTGCTCAGTTGCATTACATGGAAGGAGAGGGAGAATGGAGGAATAATTCTCAACAAACTGCCTCAAGAATGGAAAGTTTTCACAATACACCCTGGCCTTAAAAGCAGATAGAAACTGTAGCACACTGGAGGACAGTCCAGAAATGAATCCGTAGTGGTTAATATTTTTGAAACATGAAAAAGAAATTCAGAACAGAAAGAATAAGAGTTTCAGTAAATGACACTGGGCAAAGTAAATATCCTTATTCCCCTCTCCTCCAACAGGAATGAATATTGATACAAAAATTTATTCAAGATGTATCCATAGATCTACATGTAAAATTAAAATCCACAAAACTTCTCAGAGGAAACCAAAACTTTTGTTACCTTGAATTAGGAAAAGATGAACAAAAGAGAAAATTGGTAAAATGGAGTTCATCAAAATTAAGTTCTCTCCAACAGATCCTACTTAAAAGAATGATACCACAGCCACAGACAGGGAGAAACAGTGTAAATCATATTTCTGATAAAGAATTTTTATTTCAAATATGTGAATAACTCTAAAAATTCAGTAACAATGAACCAACAATTCAATTTAAAACAGGATGAAGGATAAATATTTGATTAACTATTTCATAAAATAGAAAAGAACCACATGATAGTCATTGGGAAATTAAAAATATAATCACAAGGAAATACTACTACATCACTCTTGAAATACCTGAAGTTAAAACACTCAACCACATCTGGTGTTTAAGATGTAGAGTAGCCAAAACAGTCGGACACTGATAGAGAGAATGTTGCCAGGCAACAGATCCCTGGAAAACAATTTATCAATCACTTAAAAAGTTAGACACATACTTAGTACCTGCTCCAGCTGTTTTCTACAATACTTCCCCAATAGAAATAAAAAGATACATCTACACAAAGGCTTGTATTTGAATGCTCTTGGCAAATATATTTCCCCAAAATTGGAAATAATCTAACTGTCTCTCTACAGGTACATGAACTAATAAATGATGATATATTTTTAAAATAACTATTAATTAGCAAGATAAAGGCATAAATTACACATGCAAGAAAATAGAAATGAAACTATCCAAGATGTTTAGTTTAAAAATAAAGTTTAATATAATTATACTAAGTGAAAGAAAGCAGATTGAACTAACAAGTAAAGGGGTCGATACTGTAAGATTTAATTTGTGCAAAATGCTAGAAAATGCAAATTCATCTTTTATGACAGTAAACAGAGCAGAAGTTATTTGGGGATGGGAAAGGGACCAGGAGAAGGTGGGAGGTGGAGCTTAGAAAGAACTAATGAAAGATACCTTAAGGGTAATGGGCTCGTTCATTAATCTGTAGTAAAGGTGTTATGGGTACAAGTATATGTCAAAATATAGCAAATGTTACAGCTCTTAAAGTTAGAGACAAAGAAGAATCACTATCCCATGGATTCATTTATTGGTAGAGTGCTTCCTTTGAAGCCATGGACCAAGGAGAAATAAAGGATGTGGAAAGCCTGAAGAAAGAATATTTAGCTAAGATATTATACAATATTGCCAACTTAAGTACAGATCTCATTTCAATTTAATTGGAAATCAGTCCCTGGAATGTAGCTTCTGAAAGCAGTAATTATTTCAATTGTTTGTTTATGTAATTTATCCCCACCATTTGAGGCAGGCACCACCTTCTACTGAGTGCTCTGTGCCTGTTATGTTATCAAGCACTTTATATGCATATTTTCATTTTATCTTCCTGGAAAGTGTTGTTTCTAGTATCCATTTTACAGATGGGAAAAATAGGCATCAAAGAAACCAACAATGTACTCAGTTGTACAGTTGTAAGTAGCAGGCAGAACCAAGATTCACAAGCAGATTTAGCTGAAACATTCCATACTATAAAAGGTGCAGTTTTTGCTTGTTTATTCAGAGGACAGGAGCAATACTTGGGCATGTGAATGACATAAAATTCTCTTGACTCCATGAACCCATCCCTAAAGGGGCTGTCCTGTGCATATACATGATTTCGCATTCAAACACTTCAACAAAATGCCTTTTACCCCCAAATCTTTAGGACAGGTTACTGTCCAGAGTATAAACAGATTCAAAACTTGCATCTTCTTAGTGATAAAATTTAAAGACCTATGAAATTGTGGCTAAAAATAAGTAGAGATGTCAGATTGAGAGGTAAGACAGAATCAGTTACAAAAAAATGGCATGAACATTTGTGTAACTTGCTTATTAAACAAGGGCTTGGGACTTAGGAGGACATTGAGGTTTTGCACCCCAACCCCATTTACCATTCCCAAGCTTGGGCCCTTGCCCAGTGTGTCTCTGTCACAAGAAAGGGCACTAATTTTTAAAAATATTATTATTATTATTATTATTATTACACAAAGTTGCAAACTACCTAGGGATCGCCTTGAAGAACGTAGTTCTTTGTCTTTTGTCCTTTCACTGTCTTCCAAACCCATAGCATTATATTACCACTCTGAATTCTGTATTATTCGTGTCAAATAACCTGCTAAATAATGTGTCCTAGAAGGCACAATCTGAATCAAGGTAGCTCACATAAAAAAGAAAAAATAATGGCATAAATGATAAATGAAATAAAGATTTTTAAAGAAATTTTATGGTATTTAATTAATCTACCAGTTTTACTAAGTTGCTTTCAAGTGAAATGGCTCTTTACCAACGCCTTTTGAAAAGGTTAGAAGTGAATTCCCTGAGCTACAATCATTAGCATATAGATGTCTCTAAGTGTTAATTTCTGTTTTCACTGAATGAATGTAATTTAAAATGAGGCCCTTTCAAATCAGTTAACTTCGGCCATTTGAGAAAGATAAGAAAAATGGACTCAAGCATGAACCCCCAGCAGAACCTGCTTCTTCGGGATAAGTACTGTCTGCCACAGCCACGCACTACTTTGGGAAATTACAGATCTGTTCAGAAAGAGAAAGAGGGTTGAGGTGAGCAGGTCAAAAGGACCCCAAACATTTGCTTTCGATTTAACTAATCATGAAAAGGAAATTGAAAATGAATGAAGAAATCAATTTTGAAAAATATGGCTGTTCTGTCCCCATAGAAAGCCTAGGACTATTGTTGGTGAAATCCAATCAACACCAACTTTCTATTTCTGCACAGTGCTCAGCCCAGAGTGGTTATGTAATATGTTTTGGTGAATTGAGTTCTGTAAATGGAAAGCAGTGTCTAATGGTGATCTCAGAGATTCTTAAGGTTTCACTCAGGTTTCCTTTAAAACCACTTAGTCCATTCGTGCTGCTATAATAAAATACATAGACACTGAATTGTAAAAAGAAAGAACAAGTCTTAGTTCCAGTTTGGGAGGCTGGAAAGTAGCCCAAGAAACTGCAAGTTCATTGTCTGGTGAAAGTCTTTTATTCAGGGACGGTATCATTTAGGTGCTCTCAAATGACAGACGAGTAGAAGAGCCTGGGGTGGTGGAAACCATTCTGTGTGCAGCCGTGAAGGTAGACCTGTAGTGCCATGATCACGTCTCCACAGGCCCACCTCTTAGAACCCTGACAAAGGGAAATAAGTTTCAACACATGAATTTGATAGGACACATACAGACCATAAAGCAACTGCTTTTCCTTATGTTTAGATTAACTTCCTAGAATAGAAAGCAGAACCTGTCAATCTCATGCTTCCAACTCTTCAACAACTCTTCTTGATCTTTTTCAGAAGAAAAGTCAAACTTCTGTGCACATTTATCAGTTTTTTATGGCCCAGGATTCTGACCTCTTCTCATTCCTATCCCCATCAGGCTCAACTAAAGTAGTTTAATCAGTCATGTGCTCACAGCCCTGTCCAGTCTCCTGTCTTCATTTGTGTTTCTCTGAGCAGACATCTCTCTTCCTCTAGCTCTGCCATGGAGAGCTCATGTGCATCTCTCAAGATCTGACCTCACCTTCCTTCAGCAAGCCTATCCTCATCAGCCTATCTCTCAGTGCACCTAGATCACCACTGTCTTTCCATGATAGCACTAAGCAGACTCTGACTCTTGAGTTTCTTATCAAACATGTATCATACTAGTGCATATGAGAGCAGAGAACCTGCCGCTCATGTTCATAGCAATCTCCCCCGTGCCCAGCACCATGGCATAGTGCTTGAGCTTTGTAAATCAAAACATATTTTCTGACCAAATGGATAAGTGGCAAACAGATAAATGTACCAGCTCTACTTAAAATTTTTGTAATGGCATGTAGATCTAAGGATACATATGCCCATTGCTTATAAAGAACAGATTAAATTATAAAGAAGATAAAATCACTTACTCGTATAAGAAGCTTAGTACTATCCATGTTTCCCCATCACATTTATAGCACAAAATAGCACTCAATATTTTGTGGTGATCTGCGTAGCACACTCACACTGAACATACCTGATTATAGGACCATTGCTTTATCTCACACTGCCAGAAGTGCTGGGAAGAGATCAAATTTTGTTCAACATTTTACCCTCCATGATCACTTGTACATAACAAATACACATTAAATATTCAATTAGTCCTCACCTTCACCAGAAATCAGACTCCCTGTCATTAAAGTTTTGTAAAGTGGCTTCATATTCACCATTAATTGAGTCATTAATTGACGACCCTCATAAACACTGAAATCTATTGATTTGGAGCTCCAATCTATGTGACTGATTCTTCTAATAGATTTCCCTGAGCATGGGACTTTTCATCCATTTATTCATTCATTCTCTATTTCACAAATGCTGCATTTTAGGCAGTGAGCTAGGTGTTAGCTATCCAGTGGAACAATAGGCTGATTAGGATTCCTCTTAGGGTTTACAGCTTAAGACAGAAGAAAAGCTTTAAGCAAATATAAGCAAATGAAAAACTAATTCATAGTACAAATTGCAAAGAGCTTTATGAAGATATAAAAAGTCATAATGATAAATAATATAATTATCTAACACATTGTGAAATCTAAAATAGAAGTAGACTGCATAGACGTAGAGAGTAAAGCAATGGCTCCTAAGTCTAGGGAACAGAGGGACAATGGGAGGATGGGGAGATGTTGGTCACTGGGGACTAGTTGCATATAGATAGAAAGAATAAGTGTTTTGTTAGGGTTCTATTTCATGAGTAGTGGTTACACTTACAATATTGTATATCCCAGTATCAATGGAAAATAGTATTTTTAATGCTCTCACCACAAAGAAATGATAACATACATACAAGGTAATGAGCATGCTGATTCTATACCTCATACACATGTATAATTATTATAGGTCAGTTTTTAAAAGAATGGGATGTCTAGGGGTACAGTGGCTAGGATAGCTCTCTATGCACTGTCATGTAGAAGGAGGCCTTACAGATGAGAAGGCACCACTCAGACACACATCTGAAAGAAAAGTCAGGTGGGAAAGAGCACTTGTGGCCATCCTGAGGCATAGATTCTGGGTAAAATGAGAAATTGTAAGAGAACCCTGCATATGGAAGCCAATTTACAGAAAAGAATTGAGGCCATGCACATAGAAGCAGAGGTCAAATTAAGGTGGATCTCGTAATGATACTATTACACTGATAATGCAATAGAAAACCATTGACACTATCATTTCAAAAGATTTTTCACTAGTGGATACATGGAGAATGATCAATCATAAATCCTTCCATGCATCTCTCTGCCACTTGTTAATTTTCTTTTTCTTTGTTAATTTCCTATCATACTTAACAAAACCATCCCTTAGCTAATGAGATGTCCTCTAATATGTTCAGAATGTTCCACTGGGGTGCCTCACTCATCTAAGGTTCTGATTGTACTATAATGCTCAGAGTGGCTCTGGTTACACAGGGACACTGATGCTGGGGATATAGGTGATTCTCTTCTTCCTTGACATTGGGTCTCTAATGAGTTTTTTTCATGAAATCATTCATTTGCAAAAAGGTCTCTTTTTTTGCTTGCTTGTTTGCTTCATGTTTATTTTATTTTTGGTTTATTTACCTATATGTGAGTTTTATAATTATGAGATTAGTTGTTTAAAGTCAAGAATTTCAGACACTGTGATCCCTACCTCCTACTGTATATTCACTTAGCTCTCCCAATTCTTATTGACAAAGATAATTGTGGTTACACTTCTGCACACAAAGACACGCGTGCATACAACTAGGGGCACTGGATGAAGACAACCAAAAGTTTTCTAGTTTTGTTTTTATTTCTTTGCTCAAGGGCAAAAGTAGAATAAAAACTAGAAGGTCATGCAGCAACTCTATAGCTCTGGTCACCTCTCCACAATAGCTTCTTCTTCTGCACGAAGAGTTATTTAAAGGACTCGGTTCTCTCAATGTCCATCCTCCCTTCAGTTCAGAAAACATGAGTGCATAATAGCTATGTCCATTGTTTGTGTCCTTGATAATATCCTAGGCACCCTGATTTAATGTGACAACTAAAATGACAACGGCATTACCAAGGAGAACCTCACACTGCAAGATATTGAAGGTTCTTTCAGAGTTTGTGAAAAACTGTGTCACTCGGTCAGTTCAGAAGGTAGTCAGGTTCATGTGTCCCTCATAGCCTATTTATGTAGTAAGTGTGCAGTTATCACTAGGACAGTACTAACCCTCAAGGATACAGATAACAGTATTTATAATGGGTAATTTACATTAAGCAATTAATGCACAATGCCCTTATAAGTATATTATGATGAAGCAACTTTATCACCATTTTATAGATGAGAAAGCTGTGGTCCAGTGTTAAATCATTTGCCAACTGACATTTTTTGAATAAGCAATAGAACTGGGATTTCAAATCTGGGTATTTCCAAACCCAGGTCCAAGCCCTTAATTGAGGATAATGTTCCCTGTTACTTTCAAGAAGCTCATATGGGCTGGGTGCAGTGGTGCGTACCTGTAATCCCAACTAGCTACTCAAGAGGCTGAGACAAGAGAATTGTAAGTTCAAGACAGTCTCAGTCTGGGCATCTTAGCAAGATACAACCCCTGTCACAAAATAAAAATTTTAAAAGGAAAACGGTTGGTAGAGTGCCTCTTTAGCATACACAAGGCATTGGGTTCAATTCCGAGAGCTACAAAAAGCAAAACAAAACATAAACCAGTCAGTAAGGAAGAGACAATTTTAAAAATCTATTTGAATTCACACATGGAACATGCTATAAATAGAAATCTGCCCAGAAAAGAGACTCCCTAGTAAGAGAACAGTTCAGAAATGTAAGAGCCAGTGAAGTGTTAGCTGAATCCCAAAGGCTATAATAACCTACGCTGGAGATACAGTCTGGGCTTTAATCTAGTAATCTGGCATTCTCTTCTTGAAAAATTATTTAATATTTCCATTTGTTCATCTATCAAATAGGGATAATAATAAGTGTATTATCATGGCAGTTTGAGGATTTAATGAGGTAAATCGGATAATGTGGTTAGACCAGTGGTGAGCATGTGTAATATAAGCATGCATCAAATGCCATGACCCTGACTTTTATATAAGAAAATGTATGAGGTACTCATTGTGCATTAGAGGTTAGGAAAAATGGCATTCTTAACCAAAGGAATGAACACTAGAAAATCCTGCAAGAAAGAGTGTAGCAGAGTCCAAAGAATCTTGAGACATTTGGTAGGGGAGTGTTTGAGGGTTTCCATGTGCAGAGAAAGATGCCAGCACACGCCAGGAGAGAAGAAGCGAGCATCATAATATCAAAATGATCTTGATGTAACCTTCAAATGAAAGAATCCATATTTGATGTTTTTATCAGTAAAATGTCAGAATTTGACAAAGTGATAGTGCAACCCTTTGTAGCTCTAATAATTTCCCAAACCTATAAATCCTGAATTTTATTGTAAAGAATATGTGGAATATATTCTTGAGTTTTGAATCTAGCTAGCCACTGGGCATTCTCATTACAGAAACCATCTATTCCTGTAAATAGATGATCACCTTTAATGTCATCAAATTTGATAATGATTATATTCCTATAGGAAGATAATTTTGAAATGTTAGTGACTTGTATTTTAATTGCCAATAATTAAACTTTTTACACTTTTCATTTTGTCATGACTTCTTTTCTAAACACATTTGTGAGAAAAATATAAATGTTCTTCAGAAATAATAATAAAAACAAACTTTGGGGACATAAAATATTAACATTAGTTAATGTCAAAGAATAATGGCTAGATAACAAATATGGACAGTGTGCATGACATTTCCTCCAGCATCAATTTATTTTATTATCTTTTTTCACTTATGACAGCACAGTGAAGCTAAATAGTAAATTTGCTTTACACCCAAAATACTCACAGCCCAAAATGATATATATCGTGTTTTAACACTGTGGTGGCAGGCTCATTAGAAATAGTTCCAGCATCACATATCCATTTGAAAGTCTGCTGTTAGGGAAATCATTTGTTTGTAGCCAGTTCGATCGCTGTGAAAATAGGAATTGCTACTATACTATAGATATGGCATTATGTTATATAGAAAGTGCTGCGGTGGAACAGAACAATGCCATCCATCAGTATCCAATCAAAAATGAAGTTGGCAAAGAGAAGTGGGATATACAAGAATGTGTTGGCACAGACAATTTAAACTGGCAGATTCTAGAGCTTGAACTTGGCAATAGTTTTTGAAACTAATTTATTTGTTATTTGCGGGAAAGGGTTACTACTTTGAAACACACTCCAAAAGTTTCCAATTTCGGGACGTTGAAGAGTCAAACAATGCAACTAGCATTCTTGTGTGATTTCCTCCCAACACCTCCTTCCCCCATTCTCAGACCTGATAAAATGTCATTTCATTTTCTGTCATGGTTACATTTTTTTTGTTCATTCTCTATTTCTGTTTTTAAAATTGAATCCTCTCCAAATTCTTTTCCATTTTTAAACACCACCTGCTCTTCTTGTTAAAGTACCTTCAGCGCAGGTCACATTTCTTGAGAGTTCCAATAGATTTGGAGGTAATACATACATAGTATTCATTGTTTAGCATTAAGGCCTGGAGTATGTGCTGGTTCTTTATTCAAATTTTTAGGACTATGCAGACAAGTCAAGATGCCATAAGCATCTATGAATTCAATGCAATTCCAATCAAAGACACAATAGGATATTTTTATAAAATACTTTTATAAAGTACTTTGATAAAGTGATTCTTAACTTCACACCAGTGAACAAAACTCTAAGCTAACCAAACATTTCTAAGAAAAGAAAAAGAAACAAACAGATATAGCTCTATTAGAAATGATGTTTATCTAATACCATGGTAATTAACATGATGTGGTTATACAATAGAAAAATACAGACTGTTCCACAGAAATGAATAAAATTCCTAAAATTCAAATATGGATATATGTGTACTTGTTAATGAAGGAGGCATGGACAATATGTTATTAATATTCAAGAAATGGTTCCTGGAATAGAAGTATAGCTCAGTGGCAAAGCATATGACTGTGATTGTTGTAGTCAGGGGTTGCAGGGAGAACAATTACGTACAGGACACAAAGTTTGTATTAGTATTTTATGTAATTTATATAGTATTTTATGATGGTCACCCAGAGCTAAATACAAGAAGGTGCAGGAAATCTGTCCACAACACCAAAGTCTAGAAAATCCAGCTGAGAGCCTGGATCCCACAGCAATGTCTTGCAGGAGTCCAGATGAAGACCAGATGAAGAGCCCCTGACAGTGCCTCCTAGGAGTCCATCTAGAGGCCCAGAGCCCATGACAATGAATCATGCAAATCTGTTTTATGGATTTGCACTGGAAAGACCCAAAGGTCAGCGGTGGAAGCTAGAAAGTCTATGTCAGCAGGGTGAAGGATCTTTGCCTGCAGGTTGAGGGTTCTGCAGTGGAGTGAAGAAACAATGCTCAAAATAAGAACGAGGACTCCCCCTGAAAAGCCATCCTCAGTGACAGTGAAGTTATGAGCTCCTCCGACAATGAGAAGAGTTGAGTATATATGAGGAAGCCAGAGTGAACAAATTTCTCCTAGAGATTTAACAGCACTCATCTTCTCCTCCAGAGCCAGGAAGCAATGCTCAAAGTAAGGACTAGAGCTCCTCCAAAGTGAACTGCAGCCATTCTCAGACACAAGATCCTGAGCTCCTCCAATGAAAATGACCAAATTCACATCAGGGAAGCCAGCATGACAAGCTCCTCCAGGAGAACTAATGGCTCCAAACAACACCTAGAACCCACAACACCTCATTCTTCCTCTCTACATCTCCTTTTATGCTGGCAACTTTCATCAGAGTGCCATCTACATGTAGCACCATGCTGATTTAATTCAGCCGGTGCTAAATTGACCACCAGCTTTTAATCCATGACAATGAACAAGGCTCTAGATTAGCTCCCCAGCAATGTTCCTTATTAAACAATAATAAAATGAAATCAGACTCTTTACCCATCTTTCTCATGCAGATTGAGTCTTAAATATAAAAGCAAAAACAGAAAATATTTACAGTCTTAGGATGTCAATTAGGAGTTATAAGATAAATTTTCTTGGCCAGATGGAAGGTAAAACCTGTGTGCACTAAAGATACTACAAAGGAAGTCTGGAGAAAAGCTACCCTAGAAGAAAATATTACATATATATATATATATATATATATATATATATATATATATATATTTAGAATCAAGAAAACAATTAGAATTCCTATATATGACAAAGTATGACCAAATGTCAAAATGTGTAAAGAATCCAAACAAACACCAAAAAATTGCATTGTCAATTAATATGATCCTGTGAAAAGATTCATACACATTAGTATTTGAGTGGGAAAAAATTGTCTGTAAAATTAAGTGCTGCTTAGGATTTAGGTAATTCTCAGATATTGCTGGTAGAGCTATAAAACATTAGGACAATTGAAAAAAATCATTTTGGCAGATTTGTACAAAATCCACAATTCAGTAATACAGTTCCTAAGTCTAACAGAAATTACCAATACATACACACACTCATAAAAAGATAGAACTTGTAATATTTCAGCATTATTTTTAATCATGAAAAATTTGAAAAACCCAAATAACTGACATTCAAGAAATAGAAAAATTTAATATCATCAAAAACAGTAAAAACAAGATGCACACCCACACACACAACTGATAGAATGAGAGGTATATGAATAGATATCAAAAATAGATCTCAAATATATAATGTTTAAACTTCTTTTAAAAAGAAGTTATAGAACAGTATGGATAGTATGATAGTATTACATAACTTTTCAAACAGAAAAAATGCCATTTATGTAGTAGAACTGTAAACTACACATAAAATTTGTGAATATGACTATTTGAAGGGAGAGAGAAGACATCAATAATGCTTTGCATGTTTAAAAAATAGCACAGAGAAAATATGACAAACTATTACTTATTAATTTTGGCAGGTATATAAAATGCTATGGAAAATAAAATTGAAGGGCAAATATATAAATTTTCAGCTTTTATGCAGTCAAGGAGTTGATGCTGTATCATTTCTCACATACTTAACTCCTGAACTAGAACTATGGTTATTTTTCACATTAATACTTAAATAAAATCTATTTAAAACAGTTTAAAATAAACTGCTATTTAGGATACAACTCATTCTTACACAGACTCCAACTAATAGGAGAGGCTTAGGCGTTCAGAAGCAGTAGTAATTTATTAGAACCACAGGAAGAATCAGGGATGGGTTCTCTGAATTCTCCTCCCTGCCACTCAGCCACAGAGCTAGGATAGTTCATGGACAGTTCATTTCCTTGGGTGACAGTAGTGTCACTTCAGATCACCTTGGCCCCTGTCTCCTCATTGCTTTCTTTCTTACCACCAGTAGGCAGTCCTAACTATTAATATTTTTATATAAATACAATTTCCTAAACATCTATACTGCAATGGGATAGCCAGCCAGGGTAAGACAATTTGATAGGAAGAGTAGGGGTAGAAACAGCCTGTGTCAGGGCATTTATTAATTATGTTGTGATGGGTTCCACTCCTGTGAGACTGCCAGGTTCTACAAGGCACCGGTCTGTCATGGCGTTGACCCCTAAACAACAGCATATCTCTCTTGCACTAATTCCTGTGCTCATCTTCTGGTCCCAAAACAATAAAATTCCTGTCTCCCTTTCTCACGTGCCCAAGGTCCTCCAATCCCCCTCCTGCCACCATCCACTCAGGTAGTTTCCACCCCCTACACCAAAAAGTCCTCCAGTCCTCTCGCAACATGATGACCTATTTACTCACATGTCTCCACCCATCCCAATCCCATAAAATCAACTCCTCAGCTTTGTCCCCTTTAAGCATCCTTGCAGTCTCCTGCAGCCTTTCTGAGCTGACAATAGAGGTGTTTGGTTTGGTTTGGTTTGGTTTGGTTTGGTTTGGTTTTTTTTCCTTACCTCTGTCTCTGTCTCTCAGCTGCGCAAAAAACCTAACAGGTTGGACTAGATTTTATTCAATAAAAAAGAATCTTAATCCAACAATATAACTGGCTTAACATAAAAACATTTTTAACATTCTCATTCATATTATATGTAATAAGCAGAGGGATGAAGGCCTCTTTTTCACCCGATGCTGAGGCTTCACTGTCTTACATGTATGTTATCTAGAAAATTCAACCTTCTTCGTACTTTTTTTATTCGTCATGAGCAAACACAAAAGAGCACACCAAATGTTTTGGTTTTGGTACTGGGGATCAAACTCACCATCTTGTGTTTGCCAGGCAGGCATGTGTGCTACTGAGTTATATCTCCGGCACATAGACATTTTACCATCATACTTTTCCTTTTGGCTGTAGAGAATTCCAGGGCCCACTCACCAAGAGATTTGTCTTCCATGTGCCTGGCGGGGGAAATGTTAAATACTGGAGAATAGTGATGATGTCTACCAAGCACAGGGTGGAGTCTAAGTGTTGTAGCTATAGAGGACAGAAAGTACAAGGTTGAAAGAAGGTTGAAAACATGAAGAAATAGTTGACCACCAAAACTACCACTAGCTGAAAAACAATCCCTTAGACTGAAAATAGTATTTGATTGAAAAACAGAAATTAGGGAATAATCAGATTTTGTACAAAGTTACTAGTGTACAACTTCAGAGCAACACATACAAAATGTTTTGAATAAGAAACATAAGACTTGGGGCTGGGGATTTAGCTCAGTGGCATAAGCGCCTGCCTTGGAAGCAGGCAGTCGTGAGTTCGATCCCTGGTACCGATAAAAAGGAAAAAGACAAAAAAAAAAAAAAAAAAAAAAAAGAAAGAAACATAAGACTTGGACTCTGAGGACATTTTGTCTCAGACAATTCAAGCAAGATATCTTTATTTTCCTGATAGTTGCAATAGACAAATAGGGGCTAGGTCTTCCATAATTTGATATGTTTATAAGAAAATATAAAAATCAAAGAAAGGTAATTCATTCTCATTCTTTCACTTCTTTTTATTGAATCTAGTTTAAGAAAATGAAAATGTATTGAAGTTTCAGAAACACTTTGCAAGACTTATAAAAAATTCTCTTAAGGGGATTATATTGTTTATCTTCACTGATGCCAGAGTTTGAGCAATTACAGCTAAAATTAATCTCATTAGGATGAGTCTCTTTACCAAATTCGTTTATTATACTATAGCTTCCATAATATATTTGATTCTCTTCTGGATTAGCTGAACTGTAATCATCTATGCTGGCAGATCTCTATGTGAAGTTGCATACTAGGTATTTTTAGATCCAAGCAATTTAATGACAAAATGCATCCATATACTGTAACAAGCAAATCAAACAGAGCTTGTCTGTTTCCTTTATCTTCTGTAAAAACTATTGGTAGCTGCAAAATAACATAATCTGTCCACAAGCATAAAATTTAACTATTGCCTCATAATTTTATTAAGTTCAGTACAGAAACTATAAGGATTTATATTCAATGCTGCATCCAGAATAAGGATTTCTGGATTAAGTATTGTTTTTATATTCCTATTCACAACTAAAGTCAAAAACACTGTTACCAATTTGATAAGAAGCAAAACCTCCAGGAAACTGCTGTGGTCAGCTAGATCTGTAGTTTTAATTTTGAGAGCAAAGATAATATGATAAACTTTAGGAATTTTTTTTGAGAGTTTTAGCCTCTTTCTTTTGCTCTAATTTAATGAAAAAGAAAAAAGAAAATAAAGTCAAGGAGCAATATTACTCCTAGAACAAGCACAGAAAGATCTTTTAAAGGCCTTGGTTATTATATGCTGTAAATGTCCACAGTGCTCAATCTTACTGCTAACTGTAAATTTTCATTTTCGGTTCTACAATGTTTTGATTTAAAGAACCCTCTTGGAATTACTTGTTTTATGAAATTTCATTATTTTTTGCAAATGCTCATACTGATTAAAAACACTCTTTCATGCTTAGACCAAACACACTATAACAAGATAGTAAAATTTTAACTAACTTACCTTTCACAGGACCTATCCCATCAAGTCTTTAAATACAATTTAATGAAATGTCTGTTGCTATAACTATGGAAAGTGGAAAAGTTGATTTATAAAAACAACCAACCATATCCGAAGTACATCTGCAATCTCTCACATATCAAGAATTAAACATTTGGACATGGTTGTGTGGAAAGAATTGCCACATATGCCATCCATTGTTCCCTGCAATGAACATAGTACATTTTTTCTGGTGAACATTAGTCCCAAGACTCAGGTTTCTATAAATGTCTTGAAAAGTGTCAAGTGAAATAAATATATACTATTATATTTACAGATATTGACAAATCTTGTACAAATTAGTTTTGGATTTTGTAAGGCGATAACAGCATGTCAGAGTAATGTATTAGCAATATAGAAATTTAAAAGTATTTAGAGAGTAATTTTATTTTAGAGTACAGACCTTAAATAGAACACACACACAAACAAACATGCAGATGTATGTATAATTTTCAACATGAACTATGAAAGTTTTAGGATTTTTCTGAGCTCATAGAATATAGAGGAAATATAGATATAAAAGTTATATACTCTCTAAATTAATTTTTTCATGGGCAAGATGTGGGGAAAATATTTTGTTTTTAAAATGACAGCCAAAAATCATGTTAAATGTGTCTACTTGAAGTTCTTCCACTATATCTATGGATTCTATCACTGTAGCAACCATGTTTCATGCTAATCTGTTAATGTCTTATTGTTGTTCTCAATTTTTATGAGTTTTTTGAGGACAGTTTGTCTCTACTATTATGCCTGTGTACCTACAACAATGCCTAAGACAAACTGATCAGTAAGTTTAAAGTAAATGAATTTGAGGTAGAAAAACAATCATTCAAAATCAACTTTGGAAATTTCCTTGTTTACAAACTAATTTAAAATTGTTTCATATTCCTCATAAATAAAGAAGGAAGTAAAGAGAAAGAGGAAAATAATAAAAATTCTTTCTAAAATTCTAAAGGATTATGCAGTAGTTATAAAAGCATTCTTCAGAAAAATTTCTCCAGATTCAAACCGGTGGCATCTAGCACCCAACACAAGCAAAGCTGGTCAACCTTAAAGTTAAGACTCAACCTTTGAAATGATCTTGAGGTAGTATTTATATTAAACACAATTTTTCCATCTTTACTACTGAAAATGTCCTCTTAAGCTGTCTGTCTTCTATGGTAGTGGTTCAAAGTTTAACATATAAACATTGATGTTCCACATGTTTCTGACTCATCTCCAAAGTGTAGGTAGCTAGATTCAGTCCTATGGGCTGGTATAGACAGAGTGAGCCCACTTCAAAGCGATCTGGAAGAAGTTTGGCAAACAGTCTGTCTAGGAATGTTCTACTTTATCATCAGAGGTGCTTGCTTTGAGCATTCACTGCCATAGTCAGTGTATCACACATCAAGTATAGTCAGTGCAATGCCTGGGCCTTAGGAAGCACAGCAACAGCATGTCCACAGAAGAAAGCATTTTTGAAAAATCTTAGGTGACTGAATCAGATTGAATCAGGCACCCCACGATTGGAAGGCAAGGTTCAGCACTTCCCTGTTCTCTTCTGTAATGTCAGAATAACACAACTTTCCTGATAGGATTTTTTCAATGATTCAAAGAGATAAACTAAGCAAAGAGCCTATGACAGGGATGAACACGTAGTAATGCCCCCAAATGATAACTAATCCTTGTATTATTTGATTTGCCCTGTAAGATGGGAAAGAAAACAGAAACATAAAAGCAAAGAGTAGGACTGACTTAAAATTCATGTTCACAGCAGAGAAGAATCCACACATTTTAAGACTTAGAATTTGGGGTCAGGGTTGTTTGGGGCAAGCACTTAAATTTATAATTAACTATAAATAGTTTTATTGTAAGCCAAAGGGTCTTAACAGCAGTCCTAATTTGACCTGGACATCCACGCTTCACTGCTTAGACTTCACAACAAACCTTCAAATTGCAAAATTCAATGGAGTAATTAACATTATTAATTGGAGGAAAAATATATGATTCACAAATGTTTCTAATTAGACCTCCGACCACTCACTGATTCCACACATAATTTCCAAAAACAATTGTAAGATTCTATTACATAGAATTTGCTAAGGAGGGAGACATATTTTAAAAATAAAAACAGTTGTATCTGTCTTATAAATAAATATAAGTGCATCTTCACCATTCTTAATCCTTGGCATTTAACCTGATTCCTTTAAAGTCTCTTTTCTTTCTTACATGCATTTATGCTTTTTAAATTAATTATACAAATCATTAGTATTAAAAAGCAATATAATACTTTCAAGAAGTAGCTTCACAGACTATCTGCATATTTAATCAACTGTCTCTAAATTTTTAATCAGTTAAGTCCAGGTTCTTGTCTTGAAGCTTAACTTGATAACAAAACTACCAACTGGTAGAACTAATTGGTACAGAATCAGTCAATAATTTATAAGGAATGGGAAAAACACACTGGTTGTTATGAAGGTATATGACAACCAGCCAGTTATTCCTGAGAGGTAATAGCAAAAGCGAAGCTTGGCTCTAACAAATTCATGGCCCACTGCTGACATCCACTGGCTATCTTTTAGAATCATTCAAATTCAGAATTTTAGTGCAAGTCCTGTAAAATTTTTTGATTTTCCGTATTTATTTCCCTCTTAAATGTTACCTGTTGTCAGTTTGCCTATGCATCACTTATATTTAGTACACTGTCTAAAATTTAAAGCCCTGTAATTCAGTAAAACTGAAAATTGTTCTCTGTATTCAGAATGACTAGAATGACTCCAGTAAAGCTCCTCACTCATGAGTTTGAAAGAACAACTATAGTAAGAGGAGAAATCATCTACACCGTTCATGTGATATCAAAATCACTACTCATTTTACACCAGCCAGACTTTGGAGAACTGCCTTGCTACTACAGTTCTGGAAACATTTAAAAGTTGAGTTAGTACTGGGCAGGAGGTTATCAGGTGGACTAAGAGTAATTCTCAAGGTTTGGAAATGCTTATTATAAATATAGGTTTCTGGGCTCCATTTCAAAACTACAGCTGAATCTTTGAAGTTTTTCATGCAGTTGGTTTACAAACCAGTTTGAGGAATGCTGCACTGAGAAAGTCTTTCTTTAGTGTTTCAATACTGGAATTTCCTATAAAATGCAGGTCACATGCTATTTTGGACTTTTTTACTGAGGATAGCATGGGCAACAGGTTCAACTTAATGGGTTGGACAAATCCTTCAGAAGTAATATATTTTGTAGTGTACCATTTCCCAAAATGACGTCACCAAATCAATCAAAACTTATAAAAATATTTCTGCAAACCTTTCTGCAGTACATAGAAGACATGAATAGTGTGGTTGCTTATAAATAAAAGTCAGATGCCCAGAAAAAAAACTGAGATTAAATGGCTAAAATTAGTACGAAATGTTCAAATACGGTATCTAATGCATTCTCACTATATGTATCAATTTGTTAACAGTATTGGGATAAAATTATAGTGTTTTTTGTTTCTTTGCTAATGTTGCCTAATTTTTGGTCGTGAAGATGTGCTATTTTGTGACTTATTTTAAGCAAAACCATTCTTCATGCTCTGGGGGAATTGTGGGTGTGCGTTCAGCTATCCTGAAAATATTTAATGAATCATGATAAACAACACTGTCACTCCTTTAAGTTCCACAACTAAGCGCTCAATTAACCAGACGCTTTAAGGATGATTTGAGTTTTGGTACAAGGAGTTTAGGTAGTTACTTGGGCACTATGATTTAATAACTTTATTAATTGTGATCTGCAGTTAAGGACAGTTTCAAAAAGCACCAAGAAGGTAAGAGACACAGGAAAGAAATCAAAAAGGCTAAGCTATTTTCTATGAGAAAACATGGCAAAGGTATTATAGAGAGGAAGTTATAAAATGCTAAGCGCAGGAGAGACAGCATCTGGACATTAAAGGGAATAAAAACAATTACTTTTCATTTTCTTAAGGGACTGAAAATTAATGAAGCTGATTGCAATTCCAGATTATTTTATTTTGATGTAGTAAAATGTTATAATATTACAATGTAGAGCAACAAGAAAGTAATAGTCTTTTTCAAAATATGCTCAGACACATTTCAGACTCCCCAGGACCTGTGTGGGGTTCATGTGTGTCTAGGAAAATGCCACTAGGGAGTTTGATGCTGAAGGCACTTTGTAATCCTTACCAGTACTCCAGGATGAAACGCTGGGAGCTAGCCTAGCCTCAGAAGTTAAAAACAGGTCTCTTTTAATGAAAATTCTCTGGCTCCTTTGAGTTAAAAGACCACAGAACTCGGAAGAGAGCCTAAATTTAGACTTCTTTTCTTAAGAAACAGACAGGCATCTGCTAAGATCTGTGTCCATTGTCCGTTGAGAATTACTAAAAAATAATGAATTCATGTGTTTTGGCAGAAGAGTAGCAGGCTTAGGTGGACAGAAGACCCAATAATCCAATGAGTATTTTACTAGAAAAGAATGCAGGTCACATTAAGAAAAACTAAACAAATGTAGTCAAATTTAGGAAAGTAGACAGAATAAAATTATTGAAATAATTTCTTTCTATAGGTAATTCTTTTTCTCTTACAGCAAAAAAGAGGTTTTTTTTACTATAAAAACTACAAACATTCATAAAGATACATGGTAAAAAAAAAAAAAAGCAAAATATAGTCACTTAACATCCCCCTAATTTTATATGATAAGGACTCAGGGTTAAATACTTCCATGATCCTTTTTTGGGAATATCTTTCTAGCACACACACAGAGCTCAACCACTGTAGCAGTTTTTTCCTATCAGTGTAGCTATATGGTCATCAATTATGATTTTTACTATTCTATTGATATTTGATTTTTAAATGTTTTTACTGTTATAAATGGTGGTCGAAACATATTCCTACACAATTCAAATCCAGGATTTACAGACTTTAAGAGGGATCTGATCCAAATACAAATCTTATTTTAACATTTTGGTTATTTTAAAAACTACCAATGGCCTTTCATTACCCTTAGAATTAAGTTCAAATTCCTTTCCATGATCCAAAGGTTCTCTATGAATTTGAGTGTTACCTGCATCTTCAGTGTCCTCTTTACCATTCTCTCCTTACCCTCCACACACAATGCTGGTCTCTTGTTCCCCAAACACATTATTTTTTGCTTTTGTGCTCTTTTTTGGACAAAGTTCTTCATCCCACAGTTCTTTCCGAAGGTCATCATGCTCCTCAAGTTCCAGCTTTCCACTCTCATTAGACTCTTTGTTTCACTGAGCTCCTCTTCACTTTTCGGTCCTAGTTCTTAACTTCCTGTGCAAAACAAATACTCTCTGACTATTCCTTTCTGCATCTGCATCAAGGCCTCACCTTCCTATAAGAAGATTCTAAAAGTAATTCTTGCTCTAGAAAACTTTAGGATTATCTACTAAAATCATCAGCTTTTCACTAAATACCAATCTCCTAGTCTCCCCTGCTCTAAAACTGATCATTTTAGACTCCTCCCTTTACTTCTCCTTCATCTCTCATTCATTTGCTTGTGTCATGGATGATTTACCTCCACAAAACTCCTTTTTCATGCCTTAGTCTCCAGCAGTCTTGATTACTGCCAAGATTACTGCAGAGCTCTCTGCTGGGTCATCCTCCTTTGGTTCCCTTCCTTACCTTACTCACCTTACTTTGTCATGCATCATGAAAACACTCCTTCTGCAGAAGTGCAGTGGAAGAAAGTTTTAATATGTGAATGGTATAGTGTATTAATGTAGCGCAATTTAATGGCATTAGCATTCAGTGTTTCTCTAGTGCTGCATAAAAAAGTATGTGAAAGTTTGGCACATTAAAATTTTACATGATAGTGAAGCCTGACAGTAAACTTGATTAAAATTTTGCTCTAAAATAACCACCTCTCTGCAAGCTTTAGGATGTGTTTGGATTTAATATTTCATTTACTTTTCAAAATTTTGAATGTTGATAGGTGTGACATAGTTAAATTACATTTCATGTTAGTTTTTTTGTCCTAAACACACACACACACACACACACACACACACAATCTGGTGACAAATTGGAGTTAAAGTAATGAATAAAGCAAAGTTGTGTGAGCTTTGCCTGGCAAGGAAGAGAAAGGGTTCAAAAATGACTCCTTTTTCAGATGTAAGATGGATGTGTAGGTTTCAGGTGTGTCACAAGAGCATGTTTAATTACAAACTAATGTTACCTGACACTTTATTCCATGTATTATTTTCTCAAATTTTAAGAAACCATTACAGTGTTAGATATATGAATGCTTAGTAACTAATGAAATTATTAATAGTTGATTTCAAGCTGTTTTAGACCTTAGCCATGAAAATGCAACAGAAAGAATATCTAAAGCCATCAAATTATTACACTGCCAAAATATTACAATTTTATGAGAAATTGGTTTCATATAAACCTGGTTTAAAATCACACAAAAAAGTGTTCTAACTTCAATTATTATTGCTTGTCTTTTGGCTAAGATCAAATACAGTATCTAACTTCAGATTACTAAGCTACTTCTAAGATAAAAATAGAACAAGATCACTTAATCATTTGGTAGATATTTTTGAGAATTTCAATGTGCAAAGCACATTGTAAATAAGAAGCTATACACGCCCATCTATGATTTCAGGGAAGCAAAAAAATTAGAAGAGTGAAATACTGAGGTACTTGGCTGTATTATTACCTAACTAAAATATAACCTGCTTTTCCAAATGTTGGAAATCTCCCAAATGCAAGAGGCACTTACCTTTCCAGTCCTATGTGTCGTGACTAAGTGAGAATGTGCTATACACTTCAGTTACAATGAAGTTACCGTTGCCCATAAAATCTTTTCAAGTTTAATCTATGTCCTTTCCAAGCTGCCTGGCACTGCCTCCTACCCTTTGATGACACTGTCCCGTCCTTTCTCTAGACTTTGTAAGTCTGATTCCCACAAGTCTTCCAAGAATCCATTTTATTCCTCCCATCCTTCAGCAAGTGTTTCCAGTCTCTACCCTTTTGTATCTATAATGTAACTCTAACGCAACTGCACTCTAGGATAGATCTGTGTACATCTACATCGCATTATCCAATTTTGCATCTCTAAAGACGGCTTTCACCTCGTGAGCATTCAATACATGCTGGAGTGAATTTACTAAGCACACAAAGTAAGGTATTGTTTTCAACTCTTAATCAGAATGCTAACACTAAATGAGGGATCAGGTACACGCAGCATGAATTCAGCCAAAGGAGGGACATGTTCACTCAGAAAAATTTTACTAACATCCCAGAGATTAATCTGTCACACAAGTTTTTTTTCAACTTCTCCACCCTGTCCAAGCAAGGGCTATTAACCTGGTTTCCAATCTTCTGTATTTCCTATTCTAACAGTCACTGTAATTAGGGAAGGGCGGGCGGACAACGTTAAAATTCCAAAGCATATTTTACATATTTAATCAGCAGGTGAATAATAGTATGCATGGTATACTATGCAACGTGGCCATAGTATGATTGAATACAAGTCCTTAAAAATGATCTGGGAAGCCTCAGCTGCTGTGTTCAATTGCCATTTCCTTAAGAGTAGCCTTATAGAAAGGAACAAATACAGGAAGGGCAGAGACACGCTATAAAAACACACCACACTGGTCCTGGCAGGAAAGGCAAACAATAGGTGCCATACAGTAAGAACACTGTGTGGGAAGAGGAGTGTTCTCAGCAGGTGGAGGACTTAAATATACAATCACTAATATAAACAATGTTACAAGAAATATATACCTGCAGTATACATTAATATTCCAAATAATGTTAAGCACTTTTTATGAATGACTTTATTTAAACTCCCACTTTAAGACAATTTAAAATGTGATGGTGGTAATAAAGACCATGGTGAGTGGCAGTGGTGGTAAAGTCCCCTCCATTAAAATATGAAACTGACTTGACTAAGGCTTCAGACTTGCTAAGAATGGGCTGGAATTCAAATCTAGAAAGTGTGATGCCATAATTAGTATCTTAACTCTAGTTCTTAATACTTCATGTATTGTTAGGTTAAATTAGAAAATAGGGAATTAATTATTCTTACAAAGGATATCAACATAGCAAAGACTAAGCACATGATACTCCAACTGCAAAACAAGTATTTGCACAAGTGAGAAACTCATCTGGGAAATTTCTACAATGAACTATTTTGGTGATTATGTGCTGAACCAAGAAGCTGGCCTTTCTGTTACCCACCTCTAATTTGTGGTGTGAGGAGCAGTTAGAGACGTTACAAGCAGTACTCCAGTTACGAGTACACTTAATGGTGAAACTATGGGAGCCAGCACTGGCCAAGGTGATACAGTCCCACCACAGGTAGGCATCGAGTTGGGCTCAGTTAATATTCAGCAAGTGTGACAGTGACTCTGCACTTCAT
This sequence comes from Cavia porcellus, assembly GCF_034190915.1. NCBI lineage: Eukaryota > Metazoa > Chordata > Mammalia > Rodentia > Caviidae > Cavia > Cavia porcellus. The sequence goes on from NW_026947495.1 coordinate 53,131,937, forward strand.
ACAAACTCGTCTCTGCCTTATTGGTGGTGTCATGTCCCCTAAAAGACATGAACACAAGACAGAAAACTGGAGGATTTACATGGGTGATTGTCAATAGCCAGACGCAATGCAGCAAGGCACGGGTTCACCAACATACACCATTCTACAGTTAAGTCTTTATACAGTTAGTTTGCTTTGAAATTCTATTTATTTTATTTTACATATTTAAAGGCATTCTGTGAAAAGGTACCCATACGCTTCACCAGGCGAAGGAATGGATCTGAGAAGCACAAAGCCTAAAAGTGCCCTTGTGATTGGCGAAGCCAGCAAGAAAAGCCAGGTTGTAGCATTACAAATGACAGTCATTCCTCCTCAGGGAAGTTAGGACCAGGGAAGAGTCCAGCATCCCAGGAATACAGCTGCCATAAGCAAAGTTATTATTGTTGGTGTTCAAAAGTTAGAGACCTCGTAAGACTTAGGCTAACTAATGTCAACTGCCCTGTAGTAGAACACAATGATGCCTATCCAATCTACTCAGATCAGTTAGAACTTACACTCTAATACACGTGAAACAAGTAACTAATGATTCTAAATTAAAGCACTGTTAGGAATTTTTACCTTGTTTGATTAGGTCTTCTAGATGTTTCAAAATAATAACCTAATCCTTCAATATAATACACAAGAACAGCCAGGCATGGTGGCATAGACCTATAATTTGAGCACTTGGAAGACTGAGGCAAAATTGGCAAAATGGTCTGGAGTTCTAGGCTACTCAGCCTGAACTATACAGTGAAACCCTATCTAAAAAAAGAAAACCTACAGAAACAGGCATCAGAAGGTCTACTGCATTCCTTTCAGAGATGAAGCATTCTAACTGTAACATGTGAACAGTTAGCAAAAATCAGCTAATTTGTCCTCATTTGTATCCAAAATGGTGCAAAATAGAAGATAAACCTAGGGTAATTCACATTTTCTAGTGAATGTATTTTAACATTGTAGTAAGTATGTCTGACTTTCTCAAATTTGACATCCATATTAAATTTACACACACACACACAAAGGCCAATATGATTCATTTTTGGAAGGAATCAAAACAATGATTTCTCTTTATCAATCTTTTTGCAATAATTTTCTTTGACTTATGACTTAAGACCAAAGAAAACAATTACATATAATATCTGGGTCAGCTAAATATATGTTTAGATTATGAATGAAATCACAAGACACATAACAAAGACATGCAAGAATTGGTCAATTTATCATAGTATTTATAATATTACATTTTATGATATTACCTAATTGATCTGGGTACAAAATGAATGAATGCATTCCAGTTCAAAACACAAAGCATTTTTATAAATTGGAAATAAATCTGAAATACTCAGTTCCACTCTGAAAGGGGTAAAGATGTTTACTTCCCACTGTTCCATTTAGAAATCCTGTCTTCCAAACTTTTGTGGAAATCAAACCAGGATTTTGTAACTTTAGAGTAATATCTTAACTTCCAGTACTTTATAATGTATGTTTACAGTGTTAAAGTAAATTGAATATCTTAAAATTTAACAAACAATTATTTTAAGTGACAATTTTAATAGCATTCCAGGAGTATTTTCTATGCCTCGTTACCAAAACTATACATTTTTTATGTAAAACTAAAGTATGCATATCTGAATTTTGTTAAAACAAAATTCTGACTTCCCTACAGTGTTGTTATAAAGGTCAGTTATAGGATATAGGCAATATTTTATATATATAAAGAGAATGCTTAGTTCGTGTTTTGCTTCTCTTCCTTTTGTCTTAGAACAACCACCTTCAACAAAAATGAGAACAACAGAGACATAGAAAAAAACATACAAACAAACAAACAAAAAAATCTTCCCAGAATGAGTTAGACAGAAAGAAGATAAGAGAGTCGTGTTTCAAGTCATCAAAATCTTTGGCTTCCATACTGATGCTACTATGATAAAAAACTAAGAAGAGGACAGATGTAGAGAAGAATAAGGATTCACTTATTAGGATACTTATAGACTTCTAATTTTGGATACCTATAGATTTCTAATCTTAGATGTCACCTCCTTTGATTAGGACAATGATCTACTTACAAAAGGATCTAAACTATTACATGTCATGAAATTTTTTAAAGAACAGGTATTTCTAGCCAATCAAGTGCTAAATTAAATGTTAAACATTCAAAAAACAATGTACCACTAATTATTACAGTACTAGAATAGTTTTTATAGTATAATTAGGAATTCAATGTCAGAAAAAAATCAATTTATTGCAAAATAATTTTAAGCTGCTACCTCAAAATATCTCATTTTGATTGTACACTTGCATACCATACCCTGAAAACACAGAATTCAATAGTTTTTAGTTGTATTGACAAGTTGTGGATAATTTCATTTATTATTCAAGCTTTTACCATACTTCCTAATATTAAAAATGCAGTATAATTAAAATTTATTTTGAAAATCATTTTGAATTCCCAATTTATTTTTCATTGTTTGTATCTGAGAATTTAAAGCTGCTGTAGTAAATGAGGATAGACAGATATTAGTCTATTGGAAAATGTAATGTAAAATCACACAAGAACACACAGGTCTTTTTTTTTCCCCTAAGGTTTAATTTTAACTAATAAATTTTAAATGATGAATGTAATGCCAATCCAAGTCTTTGTTTATTTGCAACTCACAAACTTTGTTTCACAACTTGCAGGTAAAATACTCTCTTTTTACCATCAGATAGTTTTCACCCTATTTACTGTCTCTCTTTTTTTTTTCTTGAGTTCTTTTTCTTCAATTCTTTAACAAGTCACTTTTCAATTGGTTAAAGAGCAATTCTAGCACAATAATGTTTCAGCTTGCAAGGAAGAACACCCTTGTTCAGTTGATAGAACTCCACCAGCTGGATGAGATCTGTAAATCTTGTATGGCCATCATCCAGAGTGTGGAATACTGCACCATCATCTTCAACCTGCAGTCAGAAAAGCAACAACTTAGTAAAGACAGCATATTACTCAGAAGGGCCACTCCACCGCACACTATCTCTTCGTATGCCAAAATTCACAAGTTTACAAAACTAAGCAGATTGAAAAGAACACTACAGCATGCCCATTTCTTTTACGCAATTTAAAAGAATGGTATTTAGAATACCAATGTGGCTTTACTGTCTATATTCTAATTCTCCCAGTATTCTGTTTAGATAGGATAGTATTGCTATTTTGAATTAATGAATTGTGAGAAATCTGTACTATTCATTGAAAAAAAACAAGTAGAGGAGTTTAATGTCCCCACTTACAGAAATTAATTTCCATTTCTAAATACTGTCTATTTAATGCCTCACTTGGTATATAAAAATGAATACTCACATAATTTATAACAGCAAGTTGATTCTAAAGGAATCAAATAACACACTAAAGGAAGGCCAGGTTTTTTTCTTTTCTTTTTTTTGGGGGGGAGGCGGGGGGAAGCTTTCAATTCAGACTTGGATATATTGATCATATAATCAAAGAGATAGGAATATAATCAAAGAGATAGATATATGCCCTTTGGATAATTCCAAAAAGAGGAAACTAAAGGAAGAATTAGGCATTTAACAATCTTACCTAACACTTTCCTGAAAGTAGAATGAATCTATTGTACATTACTTGACTCCAATATAAAGAATACATACAAACATACATGCATATGCATGTAGATGCACACCAGAAACAGTAACAAAAATCTCAAAGCGAATTGTGTTACCCGGAAGTAGAAATCACAGAAATTCTAAAAACTTTCTCAGAATTATTTAAATGTCCATCAGATCCACGGCTCTTGAGTGTCTATCCATTATGATTAAAAACAAACCAGCAAAACTGCAACATCAAAAATTCATCTTTTTGAGAAAAGAAAAGGGAAAGAGCTCTAAAATAATGTTTTATTAGAAACTATTAGGAGAATTCAGGAGATTCTTTAGTGGCCTTTTAACAACAGGTGGCATAAGGTCTATAACAGTATTGTTAAATCATATTTTATAGAAAAAGGGAAATTTAATTTTTACAATTCCTGTATTTCTTATATTAATTCAGGCTCATAAAACCATTTCTGCCAAACTTAACTCTAGTCAAAGCATGCTGCAAAATTATATTTAATAAAATGAAGAAAAAAAAATCGAAGTTTCCAAAAGCTTACGCATTAAGATCATTTCTAATATACAGATTTGAAATCACAAATTACTTACTGGTATAATTTGAAAGTGCTTTATTTTTTGTCCATGACTCATTGACAGTACGAAAGTTTTGGGGTTACTCTGACTATCCCGTACCAAGAACACTCTAAAGAGAGAAAAGGAATTTCAATATATTTCTACATTTACTTATGGATTTCATAAATAGCACGTAACAAATCCAGGAAGTGTATTCATAAATGTGGCAACCTTTACTCTGCATTCAGTGTACCGGTAAGATTGTTTACTTTACAATATTTTATAACAAAATCTTATGTTACAAAACTATCATTGGTGCTAATATAATTTTAATAGGATAAATATATGGCCAATTTGTCAATTGTTTGTTTGCAATAACCAATATAATGTTACACTATTAGTTCTGTGTTCCATGGGGAAATTAGTTAATACCATGTAGCTATTATCACAAAGAATAATGCATTAGTACGTTATATTTTAAATATGTGTCACATTAAGTCCCTGAAAAGAGATCCTTATTTAGAATGAAGTAATTTTTTACCCCTATTTCTATACCAGATCCACTTTCTTCTTTTGATTCTTTTTTTAATGAAAGAATTTTGCTGTTTATTAAAAGATAACAAAGCAAAAATATTCCATTATGTTAAATTTAATACAGCATCAGATTAACAGAGCAGAGAAAGGGACACTCTCTACTTTGTATTTCTTTTGATTCTTGTTTCCACTATTACATATACACCAGAAAGTAAGAGATGAATATATTATAAAAATAATCTTGAATCTTCTGATGAAAGTAAGCAAAACGCTGTAAGTAACAGAAGCCTTTCAAAGCATGGATTTTAGCCTTGAAGAACACAGCAGAAAAGCTTCTATAACATCAGGCTAAAAAACAAGACTAGGCTTGATGGCCAAAGGGAAAAGGCTGCTGGGCATGGATTCTTATTTGTTGGCACCATACTGGAAAATCAGTTTTGTATTAACTACTGGAAAGCACACTGTGTAAACGGTTCCCACTGGTGACTCCAAGATGAATCTCACTGAGCCTGAGCAAAGAGGCAGCTAAATATGAGGCTTTACAGATGTGCTGTGTGAGATTCCCAGAGGCTGTGTCCCACTGGGTGAGGGGACAAAAGGGTGTCGCTCTGGCAAACTAAGCTGTTAATTCTTTTTCCCTTCCCAAGAAGATCTCCACCACCACCTAGTGGACTGCTTGGCACCATCACATCTTTCCAAAGAAACACAGAGAAAAAAAAAAAAAAGAGAGAGAGAGAGAGTTGGTGACTGTTTATACAAGTATTTCATTTGCTTACAAATACTGAGGTCAGAAGAAATGGAAATTCCAACACTCCCAAATGTTTAAATAATTTTTTATGATTTATACTTTTCTTAGACTCACCAGAGTGTAACTGCTGATTACTCACATTTATATCCAAAAAGACTATGATCCATGCATATAAAATCTTAAGTCAGTGAAATGCTAACTCACTAGTAATAATCTATGTAAAGATGAATTTTTCACCTAAATATCAACATTAAATCAGCTCAAGTCCTTGTAATTAATTTAAGTCAAGCTATAAAACTAAAAGAGCCCACTCCCACTTGTTTAAGTTGAAACTGGTTTAATTTCTCATCCAAACCTCAGTACAATGTCTCTCATTTGTACTCCATTTGGAAAGGGAATGTAGTCCATGTTATAACCAGCAGCTGAAAGACACTGAGCAACTTAAGAGGAAAATTCTTTGGATGATAACTCTTTCATAACACATTTCATAATTCTCTGTATACTCTGGTACCTCATTAAAAGATAACATGAAAAATTACCAAAAATACCAAAGTATTTTTAGCTTCTAAAATTTAGAGAAAAAGCAAAAGAGACATAAATGAATAGAAAAAAGTAAACAAGAATTTCAAATATATAAGAAAAAGCAGTGATACAATACACCCTGCATTATACCTTACAAAGTCCAACATGTATAACATCATGACAAATCACATTTTTGAATATTAATTACACATTCAAATTAAAAGGTTATTACCCAAACTAGTTTATTTTTTTTTCCTTCATGAATATCCAAGATGCTAGACTTGATACAGCATGGACACTGGTTAAAACTAAATTTATACAAAAAATACTAAGCACACACTTTGTACCAGGTCTTATACAGATACTGCCACAACATGAGAACCATCATTAAAGAGCAAAGCTACTACTGTATGAGAAGTGAAAACTAAAAACTCAGTATGTTAATTACTGTCTACAGCAGAAATTGAAGCCATCACCACTCAAAACCAAAAATATCAAACTCACCCATCCACGGGTCCTTGCTGCATAATCAGTCTCTGAGCCTCATCTCTAGAAATTCTGTGGTGAAACCATGGCTGTGACTGATGGATAGCTGAAGAAATAAGATGAAGAAAGTTACAGGACTGTTTGAAACGATCACAATGCCCCTGCATGGACCTCGCACCCGATGCACCTGGTGACTGCAGCTAAGGTGCCTATACCTGCCCACCAACTCCACTGCAATGGCCACCAACAGACATACCCATGTTTGTGGCAGAGCTCTGTGAGGAGGCTGTGGGGCTACCATGAATGCCCAGGCGTAAGCATCCTTTTTTCTGAGCAAGGAAGGGAAAAACAAATCTCAACTGTTTGGGAAAAACAAACTGAATTCATAAATATTTTCAAAGAAAGTGAAAGTACTGAGTACCCTCCAAGCGAGTCCTTCTTCCACAGCAACTGAAAGGGCTTCGGTGGGATTCTCTATAACTCTGCTTCTTTGACCTGAGAAGTCCATTGCTACTAGGGAATTCTCTGATATACTTCTCTAGAAAACAAATACACATCAGTGTGAACCATGACAATATCACTGAAAGTTATCTTTCAGTGCTGTGCTGGCAACAGGTTTTCATTCTACACTGGGACTCCAAAAGTGGCTATAAAGTGATTTGAAAAGTTGAAATATACATTTAAGATTAAATGATAATATAAAATACTTTAGTTAAATACGGTTATTTATTAAGATAACTGAATTAAGTGCTGAATAAAAACGTGAAAAACTTGGAATGAAAGTATGTATTTTTCCTTTTAAAAAAACTTTTCATTTTAAACTCTTGGGTAAAATGGCTAAACCTCCACTGAGAAAGAAATAATTCTTTCTATGGTTAAAAAGAGGCCTTATTTCTGATTAAGCCTTCAGGTTCATCAATTACCTATTAAATATCAAATACACCTTCTTATAACGCAGCTATTTTATGAGATTCAAGATCTGTAAGAGCTAAAACCTATATTGACACAAATATACATAGAAATAGTACTTGTATTTTAAAATGGGATAAACTAAAGTGTGTTTTTTGTAAGTTTATAACATGGGCTTTTACATTACTTAGAAAATGAAATTTAGAGGATTAATAGGAGAATTCAGCATTAAAATTTCTATGGCTTCATGTTTGAACACTTTTTCATGCTGAGACTCATAGGCAAAGGAGAGCTGAAAAATTAAATCTGAATGACAGAACTGATACAAAAAAAGACATTTCTACATTTTGCTTGTGTAGAAATGGGAAGGTGTGTATGAGTCCACCTGCATCTGAGAGGTCACAGCTTGCAGTTTTATGTCTGTCCCTCAAAGTAGATTCAGCCACACCTCACTTGTTTGAACAGACTGGTGGAATGTGGGCTTCAAACAATACCTTACCCGCGACTTAGCATTTCTTTACCATTATATCACACACCCCACTTTCTTAGCTCACACACTCCACTTTCTTAGCTCACACACCCCACTTTCTTAGCATCAGTTATTCTCTGCAAACCATGTGATAGTGATCCACAATTTTATTATGGCTCATCTCCTATTTCTAGAGATCTGGCATGCAATCTTCCATTTGTTACAGGGGTCTTCATAATTGACAGCTGCTCTTTCCGAACAGGTGCTGTCTCAGTAATCTCTATTTGCTGTCACACGTTACTTTGCCCTTCTCACCCCATGGTCTTCTGTGCTGGCTCTGCACCACTTGGATATACTTTTGCTTCACCAACTTTAATGAGAAATGTCCACTTGCCCAAGCTACAGAGTGGCCTCTATCTTAATGATAGCTTCATCCTTATGAGTATCTCTTCCATCAAATGCCTAGAGTGGTTCTGTAATCTCAAGCTCCAGATAACATAAAAATACTGTTTGAAAAAGTAAACATAATCTGTTTTTTTTCCAATATGGCAGGCCAGAATGTAAAAACAAGATCCCATGTTCCATAATTAAAAGATAAATGTAGGGAGACTAGAAGATAAAAAACTTTTCATCTGCTGTCTTAACTACACTAAGGGGAAACATGGACAGAGCAAGTGTTTTTCACTGACATGCAGCTGGCAATGAAAAATTAATAGTTTACCTTTGGTGGACAAAGAAAAGGAAGTAAAGCAGAGTGTGACAAACTTAAAAGGTCATTTTCAGCTCAATTTCTTTCATATAGGAAAGCAATGTTGATAACATTCAGAATTGGTTATACTTCTCAAATATTTGTCCTAGTTTCTAGCTTTTTCTTCTTAGAGAATAAACAAGGCAGCCTGTAAGCAAATGGTCTATGCTTTTAATGGCATGGCTCTCTAAGAAATAGGAGGCCTGAGTAAACCCTGGTTTACGCAACACATGTTCTGAGAATAGATCCAGCCACTCCACTCTAGTGAAGTTTGCATGTAGAACGTTTTCCAGGCAATTTAGCTATATGGCAACTAGTGTCACCTACTCTTTGTCACCTCATGTAAAGGATCTAGATAAACTTATAGCTTAGTAATTAACAAGAGGTCACAGAATTTCCTTAGATATTATCCTTCATCTGTTTCGCACAGAGCCACAGGATAGCAGCAATATAGTGAGATTATTCAACTATGTTCTTATTTTACAGGACACCAATAATTAGACCAAGGTCACACCAAATGCTGATGGTAAAAGCACCAATATTTCCTGGCTAGTGTTCCTTAATGTACCACTGAATGGCAAGGACAGGGAAAACACTGCAGTTTAGAATGTCTAGGCCAAGGTCAAACATAAAGAACAAAAATTTGAGACAGGAGAAAGTGCCATAATATATTCTAGTAGCACATCACTGTATCTCCAAGACCTACAATCACAATAATCTGGAAAACAACATCTTTGCAAAGAGAAAAGAAAAAAGAACTCAAGAAACCAAGAAAAATATAACAAGAAAACTAAGAAGTACAAAGAAATTTAAATCAATGAAAAGAAAGAAGCAGCAGCAGCAGTCTGGAAGGCTGAGCCCAATTCATCGGGTGGGGGGATTTGTCTCTCAGAGCACAAGGTAGGCACAGAGAGGGTCAGCAGCCCCAGGGATGAGGCCAGCAATGCTACTGTCAAGAAAAGCACACAGTTATTACAGGTTGGAAGTACAGTGTAGGATTTTACTCTGCAAGTGGCTCCTTCTGCATGGCAGGCTACAGTTGCACAAGAAATGCATTGCAGCAGGTGCCATATATTTGAGACTGATTAATCAAGACCCCATGTGGGAAGTATTTAAGACTGAGCTTGCCCGGGAATCAGAATTTACAGAACTACACTCCAGGGTTTCGAGGGTCACCCTACCAAAGTATCAGGTTGGGAAACAGCCACAAGAGTCAAATGCAGAGATGAGGTGAGCTAGTCAAAGTCTCTGACAAGTTTAAGCAGCAGTGAACTTAGGTCAGAAGAACCCAGAGGCCCCATCCATTGTGAGAAGCCATGCTGCTTGCATGTGGTTTTCTAAAATGGGTATTTCTGAAAGTTCTGACACTAAATCCAGTAGACTACTTCACCCTTCCCCTCAATGAGAGAATATAGCAGGACTCTGTAAACATCTAAGCATGCTCCAGCTGGCTTGAACCACTGGTGGTAGATGCACGACTGTCCTATCTGGTCACTTGAATCACTAGTGGGCAGCTAATCAATATCAAACAATGGAATTTCAAATCAGAGCTGCCAGGCAGGAAGGCATGCGAATGACAGCCACATCATGAATGTGTTGAAGTATTATTTTTCATTGTCAACAGTCTCAACTTCCCCAAAGACATAGACTAACAATTGAATTTTAAAAATGATATGCAAGCATATACTGCCTAAAGGAGACACACTTCATCTAAAAGGAAGGTCAAGAGGCCAAAGGTGAGAGGATAGAAAATGATACTCCATGCAACTGAACCATAAAAGCAAGCAGAAGTAGCTATTTTATTGTTAAACAAAATAGACCTAAAGCCAAAACTGATCAGAAGAGAGAAAGATGGCTACTACATACAAGTAAATGGAACAATTCAAGAGGTGAAGATCCCAACGTAAATATGTATGCACTGAATGTTGGTGAACTCAACTTCATAAAATAAAAACTACTGGACATAAAAGGACAGATGGACACCAATACATCCATACTGGGGACTTCAACACCTTACTCACAATTAGGACCATCATGTAAAAAATCTGCAATTTTGTTTCAGAGTTAAGACACACTACTGAACAAATAGACTTATTAGATATGTACAGAGTGTTTTTCATTCAACAAAACAGTATGTATTTTCTTGGAAGCTCACATGACTTTTTCTAAAACAGAACTTTCTCGGGTCATAAAGCATGCTTGCATAAATACAAAACCACTGATACAGCCTCCTGTATACTACTGGATCAATACTGTCAAAATGACCTTACTACTAAAACTGATATAAAAATTAAATGAAATTCCAATCAATATCCCAACAACATTTATCACAAAACTAGAAAAATCATTTCTAAAACTTATATGGAACCAGAACAGACCCAAAATGAAACAAGCAATCCTGGGCAAGAGAAGCAAACCAGAAGATAGCACAATCTCAGATTTCAAGTTACTTTGCAAAGCTACAATCATAAAAACAGCATGATACTGACATAAAAGCAGAGATGTGGGTCAGCAGAAGTAAACAAAGAATGAAGATACAATCCACTAGATCATTTAGCCATCTGATTTTTTGACAAAGAAGCAAAAAACATACACTGCAGTAGATATAGCCTTTTTAAAAAATGGTGCTGAGACAACTGGCTATCTGCATGCAAAAGATTGACTCAAGGCCCATATCTCTCACCTTGTACTAAAATAAAATCAAAATACATAAAATATCTAGATATTAAAACAGAAACAATCTGCTGGAAAGAAAAATAGGTAAAATACTTGAAGACAAAGGAACAGGTAATGACTTTGTGAACTGAACACTAATTGCACAGAAATATCAGCAAGAATCAAATTTAAAAGCTTCTGCACAAAAAGTAAACAATCAACAGAGTGAAGAGAAAACCTACTGAATGGGAAGATAAATTTTGCTAGCTATTCTTTGGACCAAGGACTAATACCTAGAATATATAAGCAACACAAAAAAATTAGGTCTCCCCCCAATAAAAGCATCAACCAAACAATGAACAAGTGAAATGAATAGACACTTCTAAGGAATAGAAGTACAAAGAAAATACAAAGAAGTACATGAAAAAATATTCACATGGCCATTAGATAGATGCAAATGGAAACAACACTGGGACTCCTCTTACTCCAGAAAGAAGGGCTGTGATTAAGAGCCTGAGTGAGGGGGAAAGGGGGCATGAAGAAAAGGATTTGTGTTATGTACATGTACCAGCTCCACATGAGGAATAAAATTATAAAAATTATATATTGCAAACACGTACAAAAAAAGAAAAGAGGCTCAAGGTTATGGCTGGAAGGTAGAAGAGAAGCAAAAAAGGGGGATGAAAAAAATAATTAAAATGTGTCATGTAGATGTAGGAATTTGCCAGAAGGAATGTAATCATGTACTGCCCACATGAACTAATAAACTGATTTCAAAAAGAATTTTTTAAAAAATGCTGGAGAAGCTATGGGGAAATTGTAGCCTTTTAAATTTTCAGTGGAAATGTAATCTAATAGGACATGCAACACAGGGATCAGTAGGGAGATTCCTCAAGAAAAATAAAAAAAAATAAAAATTCTACCTGACCCTACTATTCCCTTGTAGGTATCTTTCCAAAAGAGGTAAAGACATTGGGTTTGTACTGCCTGATGGGACTGTGCCACGGCACCCAATGGGACAATAATGCATGTAACACTGTTGGTACAAAGCTACCTGGCAGAAAGACATACAAATTACAGACCTGTTGTGGATGCGTTAATATTATAGATAAAAAAGGTTCAATGATGCGCTCTCCAATTTTAACAACTGCAGAGCAGGTCCTTATCATACAGGCATCTAAATCTCTTCTCCACATGATCCCTATGCAAGAAGTACATCTTCCTCTATGTGATATTAAACAAATAAAGGTATCCAAATATTTACACACCTTTATCAACAGTAGAATTACTTTCAACGGAAAAATGTGAGAGTAACATTATGTTTGTGTGCTAAGGTCAGTGATGAGAATGCAAGCTATTTGTTTATGGTAATATTTTCTGTGTTAAAAGAACACTACATAATACGTGCCTCCAAATGCTTAGCTGCTTAACATGTTCCTTGTAATAACTTCAGACTCTAAAAGAAATCCGAAGGATTTAGGACAGGATTAAGGCAATAAAATTCATTATTCTTTTTACATATATATAGATTGAAAGTTAAGTGTAAGCTGACAAATTGTGAAAATATTCACCTTAAAGTGTCTGCTTTTATAAAAATTCATTACATTCTTAGGTTCTTATTTTAGAGATTAGAGTAATATGATACAAATACGTAAAGCTTTCTCATAATTTAACGCAACACAATAACAGAACTGGAGTTCTTTTTCTATCTAGTGTATCAGGCTTCATAACCAACATTAGTTCATGCCTCATTCTTAGAACTCAGCATTTCACTTGCCACATTACGTGTCGGGTAAGGCCTTTGTCACTACCATGAAGAGCATATTTTTACCTAAGTGGAAACACAGGTTTCAAAAATGCACATTAACTGATCTGTAACAGAGGCACATACATATGAATTTGTAATATACTCAGTATTAAAAAGTACATCAAAAATAGCAGAACATAAATGTAAGTTCAGAAAGAAATTATTTGTGTTAATGCACAGGAAACTAAAATTAAGACCTAAAGAAAGTAAAAAATGTACATGCGTGTGTCTGCAAATAAATGTCCAAGTTACACCTGGTAAAAATCTGAGAAGCAGTGCTAGAGTTAATACAACGTGTGACCTATATTACAGCTTGCAGTTTTTGGGTTTCCTGGGAAGCTGTCTGCTTTTTAAGAACACAGAACTTTAAAAAAAGAAATATCATTATAAAATTGAGAAAGAGCTAAAATGTTTTTAAACGCATTTTTTAAAATTGCAAATCACTGACATCTTCATTATATGTTGTGACAATCCCAAGATCAGTATTAAAACAAATATTAATCCAGGGTTGGTGGCACAAGCCTGTAATCTCAGCACTCTAAAGGCTGAGACAGGGAGATTGCTATAAGTTCAAGGTCACCCTCCACTACATAGCCACTTCAAGGCTAGCTTGGAATACACAGTGAGGCCCTGTCTCAATAAATAAATAAATAAACCCAACACCAAAAACAATAATTAAGAAAACATAATTTATAATTTCAAGAAAAAGGTTCTATGAAGTATATTATTAATATCTAAGCAGCTACTGTAGTAGGTTAGAAGAGTGCTTGCCTAGCATGCCCTGTGTAAGGTCCTGAATTCAATCCCCAATATTGAAAAAGAACCATAAAAAAGGAATAATCCTCAAATGACGTAATGACATAGGTTTGCTTATGCAAATCTTCCTAAAATGGAAAATGGTTTCATTAACATAAAACACTGTTTGTTAATTCAATACTTCACATATACTACTATTACTTTATCATAAAGGCTCAGTAATAGATAAAATCCAAATTCAATATAGCATTAGACAACCTGATTTATTTTATTTGACCAAAAAGAAATGGTAAATGTATTACAGTATTTAAGAATAATATAACAGGAAATTAATATATCTAAATGTAAAATACAGGCTCAAAAATGTAGTCCTTACCATAGGTGATACACTCTGAGAACTGCAGCCACTTCTGCCTTGATATGGATGCATATAATTCTGGTACAGCTGCATGCCATACTGCAGAACAAATAATATGAACATATTCCATGACTTTTAGAAGACTGATAATTCATGAAAATAAACATTTTTATTAACTACATTTTATCAGTATAAAAAAGAATGGTAAAATTTTCCTTAAAACAAGTAAAGCAATTAAAATTTTGAAAGAACAACTTTTAGTTCATTTCAGTGATACATTTAAAAAGTTACTGGAGTCCAACCAGAAGGCAAGCACCAGGGTTTGGTAGCAGTCCCAGTGACGTCACCCACTAGGATATGGCCATCCCCGGCCAGGCCCATACCATTACTTCCCTGGAGCAGGCTCTGGCTTAGGTACTCACCTGGCTCAGATACCTTCTCAAAGCTGACCTTTGGGTCTCTGGCTGGCCACTTGCTGGACTCCTTTTGGCCTGACTGGGTGAACCTGCACCACTCTATTTCCACTTCTAGGACTAGGGGTGGGCCTGTGACCCAATCATCTCTCTATAAAACTCCTGGGCAACACCTACACTGCCTAGGACTTGAGTGTCCACATTAAAAGGGTTTCCTACATGCAAAGAAAAAAAAATAGGTCCTATATAAAAGAGATTGAATGACACCATGGAATCAAATCTTATCCATATGATGAATTCCATTTAAACATTCCAATAGAGCTGGTGCTTTACTAAAGACTATTCCCCTAAAAGCAATTCTCGCAAAGTGGATATATTTGGTAATTAGGCAAAATATCAGAAGGAGGTTAGGGGAGTCACTGTTTTCAAGATTTTGCTTTTAACATGAATAGAAACCCACAGTCATTTAAAATTCTCTATGGTGACTTCTTTATCCAATTATTTTCCAACTTCTAAAAATTATTTTTTAATTTAAGGTTTGATTGACATTAATGGGACCTAATGAAATTTACTTTAAATCAACTCTAAGCCTACAATAACTCTAAAAAGAAGACAGAGAAGTTTAATCCCTGGTCAAGTTCATTTTGGAGAACAGATAATAACCTCAAACCAGCACTTTCAAAAGAAATACTCTGCTTGGCCACCTCTTATTTATCTGTATAGAAAAGCCTGCTACCTACTAATAAGACTGTTTTCTTCAAAGATGTATTGTCCCTGGTACCTGCAGTGTTAGGCAGTTGCCTTTGTGCTGTTGGACGTCTTTAGTAGGCATTTAACTCTGGCCAAGGGGTAGAGCATGGGTCACCTTAACATTTCCCTGTCCTATGGAGGGGCAGGTAACGGACCACAATATGTTAGAGAAGCTGGCAGAGTTCTAATTGAAGGGAAATGGAAAAGATAACATGAAACTAAAACACTACATGAACAAATCTCCCATTTTCTAAGTCACAGATTTTCTATAATTCTGTATGTAACTAGAATTTACTCAGAGAGAAAGATCATCTCCTATATGGTTTATATAAAGAGTTTATATATGCATGTGAAAAAGAAGTGAAACTACGTTAAATAAAGGGCTAACATCCTGTTGGGAGGTTACACCTATATCTTTTGGGAACACATAATGAAAATAAGCATTTCTGGTGCAGCCAACATAAGATTCACAGACTCACGCTACTTTCCACTAAGAACAATGAAAAACACTGGAAATAATATCCTAGCCAACCAAAGGAGACGAACAAAGAGAGGACAGAGATTCATACTCCTAACACCAGGTAAGCCCAGCTACACGAGCAGTGAATCAAGCAGGAGGCCCATTGGCAGTAAGCAGCCAGGTAAAGGCCTCCAGAGTATGTGAGTGTTGTAAGACCTGGGCATTCTTGGCTTCCTGTGACCCTGTCATTTTAAAGTGTAGAGCAGATTGTATCACCTCCATGTTTGGCTTCTCACTGGCTCCAGGATAAAGGTCCTCACTGATGTCTACCCCCTTTCCACCCTCATCTAGAAAAGCTCTGATATCATTGAAATATCAGGGAACATTAATGCTGTAGGTAGAGTAACAGCCCCCAAAAGATGTCCACATCAAAACCCCTGGAATTGGGGGATATATCTGACTACATGGCCAAAGCCCAGCTGAAGATGAGACGAGTACTATCTCAAATTATCCAGGTGGGTCCAGTGCAATCACAAAGACTTTTATAAGTAGAAAGATGAAGTAGAAGAGACAAAGCCAGGGAGATGGCAGACTGAGGAGTTGTGACATTGTTGGCTTTGAAGGTAGAGAAATGGCCACCAGTCAAGGAGTTTGGGTGGTTTCTAAGAACTGGAAAAGACCAGAGAAATGAATTATTCCTAGAGCTTCCAGAGAGAAGCAACCCTGCTGACAGCCTGATTTTAACCTAGTAAGACTCATTTCAGATCTAAAATAGCAGAGCACAGGATAATAAATTTGTCTTTCTCCAAGTCACTACCCTGGTGGTATCTGATGCAGCACCTTAGCAAACTAACACAAATGGAGCATATGTGACCTGGGAATCTGTGACTTGAATCAAATGAGAAAAAAAGAGAACTGCACAGTCTTCTAGAAATTAAGAATTCTGGAAATGGGTCTATCAGACAGACACATGTAATTTGCTTTCAGAATTCAATATATATTTTGACTCATCCTATAATCTACATAACATCTTATATTCAGTGTAGACCATAGGCTTGGACATTGGCTGAAATATCTGCTGGGTTAAAGAATTTATAAGCATCAACCCATGAAGAACAGACATCAGTGGCTAGAAAGTGACCCACAGACCATTCAGAGCACACTTCCGAGAAGCCTGCTTCCCTGAAGAAGGCACAGAGCCAAGTAGTCAGTGAACAATAATAACCCAGAGGAAAAAATAATAAGGAAAGTCAGGTTTCAAATATGAAGGAAGTTTTAAACACACCTTTCATATACATATATGTGCATGTGTATATGTATATATGTGTATATGTGTGCATAGATCTGTGCATACATACAAATGTGTTAAATGATAAATATCTGGGTCTAAAACCCCTGTCATGGTTTTACTGCCATCACTTCATCTTTCTAGTGCTACAAAAAGAAAGTTACATCCTAGTAAAATCAACAGCATTTTAGGTTCACTGAATACTTATTAAAGTGAAGTAGGCTTAACCACTTGTTTCAGTATTCAGTAATTAATTTGGAGCCCAAATTAGAATGGAAAAAGATTTGACAGCAAGGTTAAAAAGCATGTCCTCTAGCAGTCCAGTCTGATTTCTAGTGTTTTCATGATCAGAGAAAAAGAGAGATCTCCAGGTTTCTCCATATCACTGCAGAGAGGAGGGCGGTAGGTAGTCCTTATCAGATAAGACACATGGAATTCACTAACTCAGTACTCCCAAAGAAGGTAGTGCAGAGTAGCTTCAAAAGGTCTGTCAGCTGATTCCATGTTATATCCCTACTTCCTTGGTTACTAAATTTTTGACTGGTTAGTTGAGAAGACTCTCTAAATGTTCTATTTCTCTCTTCTCATCTCCTCTCCTCCATTCCCCTGTCCCCTTCTTCTCCTTCTTATGCCTCTGGCTCTCCCCCTCTCTCTCCCTCTGCCTCTTTCTCTCTCTTGACAACAGGAGCGATATCAAAGCAGTACTTGCAGAGTTTTAAAATATTAAAACTTCTATACTTTCTTGAAATGAAAATCATGATGGTCATTTGAACAACAGTATATCTGAGAAACTAATCTATCACAAAGAAGTATTCTTCGTGACTGTGCCAAAGCAGCCAAAGGAAATGAATTTCACAGTGAACCCAAAAGTTTCATATAAATAATTAAAAACTTTTTTCTTCTAATGTCATTTGGTACCTGCTAGGATAACTATGTATTAAAAAAAAAAAAAAAAAGGAAAGCAACAAGTTTGGAGAAAATATGCAAAAATTCAAATTCTCATATTTGTCAGTAGGACTGCAGAGATGGCTAAGTCACTATGGAAAACATTTCAGCAATAACTAAAAATTTTAAGAATGGAATTGGCATATAACCAGAAATTCCAGTTATATATATATATACATATATCCTCCAAACTGAAAAGCAATTCAGTAACTTAAACAAATATTTGTACATGCATGTCCACAGCAGGCCTGTTCAAAAATAATCAAAAAGTAAAAACAACCTAAATATCCACAAATAGATAAAAAGTTGTTTGTCCAAAATAAGTATATGTATGAATGAAATATTACACACCCATGAAAAGGAATAAAGATCTGATGCAAGATACAATGTGAACACCAAAACATTAAGCTAAGTAAAAATCATATACAAAAGGTTACATTTTGTATGCTCCATTTATATTAAATAGTCACAGTAGGTAAATTCATAGAGACAGAATACAGGTTAGTACTGCTAGGGCCTGAAGTAACTGCTTAGAGAATAGGGAATTTCCTCTTTAAATGATGACAATGTTTTGGAACTAGACAGAAATGATGGTTGTCAAACACTTTGAAACAATATCCCACTGAATTGTTCATATTAAAAATATTCCTTTGATTAATTTCATATTATGAATGTTGCCTCAATATAACAAAATTGAAGAATATGAAATAGGACTATGAGGGAAGAGAACAAGAAGTCACCAAGCATCAAGCCCTCCCTGAGAATCAGTTCCATGTGCAAGCCACTTGGGGAAGAGCCAGATACCAGCCTTTTCCTGTGAGTCAACACACTGGCAGACTGTGGGGGAAGAGAATAAGAAGTCACCAAGAAGCAAGCCCTCCCTGTGAATCAGTGGAATGTGCAGGTGGCTTCAGGGAGAGTCAGACACTGGCCTTTTCCAGAGCGTGGGCTGGGAAACAAGAAGAGCCAACAGCCCACCCTCACCCCATCACAGGCAACTGGCTGATACAGAGAAACACAGGCTGCAATGATAGCTATGGAGGCAAAATACAATTTAATGCTTGTAGTGTTTAGTGTTTCACTAACTTTGTATGCCTAAAACCAGTAGTCTGATCATCTATCCAGAAGATAACATACATAATGTAGCATCAATAGGGGATCACTTTAGAGTAGTGGCCAATGAGTCCCTATTCTTTTATTTTGAAGTCCAGTATCATTTTCAATATTTGTTGGATAGGGTTTGTCCTGCTTTGTTTTGTTTGACTCTATTGTAGTGATGGCATGAGTAGCTATTTCAAAAATAGTAAGATATCTTATGGTAGCCATTTTAAATTTACTATTATCTTGTAAGTCCTTTATTGCAGGCATTGTTTTGGCTTTTTGGTTCTATTCTGTTCTGTTTTGTTTGATTTTTACTGTTTCTGAAGGTATCTGCAGCTATTTTGAAAACAGCAAGAGGCATTATGGTGACCACTATTGATATTCTATTTTTTTGAAGTCCTGTGTCACTTATACTGTTGTGTTTTGATTGGCTTAGTTCTGTTTTGTTTTGCTTGGTTTTATTCTCTTTAAAATGAAAATTTTAAAAATTAAAAAATAAAACTCCACTAAGTTTAAGCTTAGAACGGTAACTAATTATAGTAATTTTGCTCTTCTTTACACAGAGTTCTCTTTCTCTCTTTCTCCTAAGATAATGGAAACCATTAACAAAATACTATGTAGTAAAAATGGCAACGGCAGAAGAAAAACTGTGGACCCAGAAAATTTACAAATCAATCAAGAGAAATACTACATATTCCTTACATCTCCTCCTTTGGCCTAAATGAAATGGTCAAACCCAAGAGTTTCCCAAGACTCTTCCTGCTTGGATTTTCATTTCTAAATATATAGAAATGTTACTTACTTTGTTAATAATCTAAGTCTTTTTATGGTAACAAGAAGATCACATATCTATAATAGGCATAATAATCTATACATCATCAAATTCCAGTAGTGTTAGAATATGAATTGCAAAGAGTACTTGAGTAAATGTTGAAGCTTCTATACTAAAATAAGGACTTAAGAGACCTTTCAGGAAATGACAGTGGTGAACAGCAGAGAAACAGATTCTCTAATATTTGGCATTCAGATGCTGGAACATAGCAATGTGGGGTGAAAGGAAAGAGGGAAGTTGGCCCTCAGGATCAAGTAAGGATCTCAAGTGAGAAATGAAGCCCACAGGGAAACTGAAGAGAAAGACTTCAACACAGAAGAAGGAGGTGGAAACCAGTGCTATCTGCTTGAGCTCTGACTCACTTCCTGGTTCAGGTGGTAGAATCTGCAGATACAAGGTAACTACTGGTGACACCAAAGGCCTCCACAGAGAAATACACCAGTGAAATGGAGCAGTGGACACAGCATACTGCAGTGGCTGATGAGTTATTCAAGATCAGACATCCCCTCAGATAGCAACTGGCCAGTAGTTATCTTAGAGATGGGCCAACTGAATGAGGAACTAACAGCAGCTGTAGGCTGGTTCAATCTAGTAATTCCCAGTGTCAAGGTGAGATGTAACTGAGTTCAAGTGGGTGGGAAGTCAAGGAGCTGAGTTCAAGTCCCCAGAAAGTTGAGGTCAAGCCAACAGAAAGCATACAGAGGTTGCAGGCTGAATAAATCAAGTTCCTGCCTCATGGCCAAAAACCATCCTGAACTTCAGTGAGACAAAAGGTACAGGTTTGCTGGGATTATCCACTATCCCGTTGTAAATCTGTGACTGGCTTTCTCGAGTTAAACAACACAAATCTGGGTGATGTCTGGCCATTCTGTCTATGTGACACCACAGACGTACCCTGAAGTGAACATTACTCTTCTTCTTTGCTTTATTTTATGTTTTCTTTACTTGATTGTTCTTGTTTTTATGAGTATGAATACTGTTTCTTGTTTTTTTGTTGTTGTTGTTGTTATTCTCCTTTTTATTTCTTCCTTCTCTCTTTCCCTCCTGTCTTCTTCATCAGTATCTCAGTGTTCAAATAATCTTCCTTAATTCTATGGTCTTGCTTCTAATGTCTTCTTCTATTTCTCTATTTTCCCTCCAATTTCTTTTAAATTTTCTCCCCTTATGGCAAAATCACCATATTTGGGGCATATTTACTGTGTAAAATTTTCTGTTTGCTTCAAATTTTGTTATATAACCATAAATAGAGTTTATATGGTTAAAGGTAGCAAATTAATGGTTCTGACAGTCTGTCATTTTCTAGGCTGTGTTTGGTGCTATAGTGATTGCTAATTATGCTGTTTTAGCCAAGTTGGTATAATTGTTCTAACCAGTTGTTCTCCCTGGTAAACCAAGATTGAGATTGTCTAAGGATTGTAAACAATACTATCGGCTGTTGCCAATGAACTGGGGTCTAAGATAAATAGGAAGGAACTCTCATCCCCAATAAATTGAAGAGGTAGCATCTTAAAACAGAGGCAAAACCCAAAAGCCAGCTATATCTGGAAGGCATCTCTGAGAAGTAGTCATTTACTAAGAGTTCTAAATACTAGCGATAAACCTACCTACCATGAGCAATTTACAAGCATCAACCCAGCAACTGAACTAAGAAAAAAAACCAGAAAATGACAAGACATTTAAGTGTGATCCAATCCTAGACTTTTAGTTCATCAAAGACAAACTCAGGAGGCAGTGAAGTATAACAGTTTGAAAGCCACCCATTTGGACTCTCTGAAGTGCAAACAATGGAAGTAACAAAGCAGATGAAGCTCTAGAAAAGTCACATCAGAAATAATTTATCAGATAATTATATACATAGTGACAATAATGAAAGACTAGTAACTCTAGAACAGATACAAATTTTTAAAAAATAGAGCTTAGGAAAATGATGGAAATCATGAACATAACATAGAAAAGAGATGGAATGCAATGAAACAGATATCCAGGAGATGAAAAATTCCACTGAAAGTGTATACAGCATAATGAACCAATGTAAGGGTAGAATTTCAGATATAGAAGACAGGAATGCAGTTAGCAACCATGAAAAGAAAGATTTCTTAAAAACACAAGGGACAACGAAAAATCAATACAAGGACCAACAGCTGCTAAATGATGTAAAGAAGAATAACATAAGATTGCTCACAGTCAAGGAAATAGTAGGAGACAGCTCAAATGACATTTAAAAAAATCCTGCTCTCAGAAATAATGGCAGAAAATTTAAGCATGGAAAAAGAACTACATACAGATAAATAAGGCACACAGAACTTCATTTAGCCATGATTAGAAAAAAACTCTAGCCCAACATAACAGTCAACATTCTAGAAATTCAACATAAGAACAGACTATTACAAGGTGTTAGAGTAAAAAAACAAACCACTTCTAATGAAAAGATCACAGTCATAGTAGACTTCTCAATAAAACTCTCAAGTCAAGGAGAGCCTGGAGGGAAGTATTAGTACTAAAGAAAGTACTACAAGAAAACAATCTCTAACCTAGATTGATATATTCTGAAAAACTATCTTTTACAATTGATGGAAAAATAAGATGCTTCCATGACAAAGAATACATGAGGAAATTCAAGACCATCAAACCAACACTCTAAAATATTCTGAAGTGAATTCTAGAAAGAGATATCAAGGTCTATAACCTCATGGACCCCAGCAAAATGAATCCACTAGATAAGGCAAGTAATTAAACAGAAGAGAGGAAAAAGGGAACCAACAACAGGAAAACTGTGTAACAAAGATAAGACAATACATACCATTAATATAAATGATCTCAATTCCCCAATGAAAAGAAACAGAGTAGCAGAACAATCCAAGAAGCAAGATCCAACAATATGCTGCATATAAGAAACACCTTAAATGCAAAAGAAATGCACGGACTGTAAATCAAAGAATAGAACAATACTCTATGTGACAGGAACCCAGAAAAATGCAAGGGTAGCTATTCTATTTGCAGACAAAATGGATTTCAAACTAAGAGATTAAAAGAGACAAAGAATGTCACTACATCCTTGTAAAGGTAACAATCCAAGAGGAAGAGACAACAATCATAAATATATATGCACCAAATACTAGCACACTCAACTATATAAAACAAATATTACCAAACATGAAAAATCAACATTAGTTCAGTTGTAATGAGGGAACTCAACAGCCCAACTGTAACACAAAGGCATATTAACTACACAAAAAGTGAACAAAGAAATAGCAGAACGGAACCAAATTCTGGAACAAATATACTTAGTAGATGTCTACAGAGAGCTGCACCCCATGACATCAGAATACACATTCTTTTCAAATGCACATGGGACAGATCACATACCAGCACACAGAATACATTTAAGTAAATGCAAGGAAACCAAAATTATCCTGTTCATATTATCAGAACACAATGCAATGAAATCGGAAATTGATGGCAAAACAAACCATAAAAACTTCAAAAACACATGGAAATCAAATAATACCCTCTTGAACAACCAATGGGTCACAGATAAAATTAAAAAAGAAATTACAATGTAGTTTCTACAATTAAATAACATTGTCAGTACAACATACTAGGGATGCAATTTGAAAGCAGTGCTATGAGGGAAATTGACAGTGGTGAATTCCCATATCAGAAAAACAGAGCAAGTTCAAATAAACAACCTACTGTTGACACTCAAGCTTCTAGAAAAATAAGAGCAAGTCAAGCTGAAAGGTCATATGAGGAAATTATAATGATCCAAACAGAAATTAATGCAATAGAGACTAAGGTAACAATACAAAGAATCAACGAATCAAACAGTAGGATCTTTGAAAGATTAAATAAAATTGACAAACTCTTAACCAACTTTATTTTTAAAAAAACAGGAAAGAAAAGATTAAAATCTATGCAGTTAAGAAAAGGGTGAAATCAGCACAGATTCTGCAAGAAATCTAGAAGATTGTCAAGACCTGCTTTGAGAACCTATGTTCTAATAATATGGAAAATAGAAGAAATGCACAGATTCTTAGATACATATGAATTACAAAAGCTAATTTGAGAAGATATAAAAATTCTAAATAAACCAGTATCAGCCAAGGAAATTGAAAATGTAATTAAAAACCTATCATCAAAGAAAAAAGCCTGAGTTCTCATGGATTCACTACTGACTTCTACAAGAAATGCAGAGAAGACAGGGCAGAGCAAAGATAGTGGATAGATAACAGCCGGCTACAGAGGCTGCCTAAGATAGTCAACTTAGAATTCAACATAATACAGCATGGGGAGCCCAAAACAGAGAAGAGGAATTCTCTTGTCCCAAGAAGAAACTAAGGTGAGAAGAACCAATCAAACATATAATCCCGGCTGGCCGCACCACTTTGCAGCCCTGAACACCTCCAGGCCACCCTCCGCACACTGAGACAGGCCATCCCCACACCGACATGCTCTAGCTGCAGCCTCCAACTCTAATGCCTCAGCCCCGCTGGAGGCTAGGGGAATGGAGCGACTCAGCGCTCACCAGCTGTCCCTGCCCCACCACCACTGCTGCCACCGCTGCCTCCACTGCCTCCCCAGATCCAGGCCACATCCTGGAGGGCATGAGGAGGAGGGCACATTGCGGTGTCATGGGCACGGGACTGATCTGCTGGGACACATCGCCGGCTTCATCCTTGCCGCTCATGTGAGGACCCAAGCCCACAGCGCTGAGTGGGCCCGCGCCACCAGAGCACCTCTGATGTTCCGAGGTGGGCGAGTGTGTCTTCACTGCCACCAGGCCTGGGCAGTCGGAGCACCATGGATCTGCGGCCACAAATGGAGACCAGAGAATCTGCTTCTGAAAACACCTCCTCTGACAATAATCAAAAATACAGAACCAGAACTTTCCGGTTTCCTGCCGTGTTCCACCAGCTTTGGGGAATTGGGCCTGCCAGCATGCACCCTAAATCCTGAACTGGGTGGCCTGGGGTGAGTGTCTCCATACCATCCCAAGCCCCTGGGAGGGGGCTTAAGATACCTCAGATAACAGCAAATTGGGGAGGGCAGCAAAACTCCAGTCAGCACACTTTGGAAAGACCCTAAGGAATAAGGAGAGGGCCAGAGATCCCAAGACATACCTGTCTCAAAGAAACCAGAAACATGGCAAGAGACAGAAAAAAAAAAAAAAAACCTCCAGCCGCTGACCCTGGAAAAATAAGCCCAGAAGAGATAAAAACAGAAGAGAAGCAGTGCAGTAATCATGCAATATTAGAGACAGCATCAGTGGACAGAAAGAAATACCTTAATGACCTCATAGACAAATTTAAAACTGTACTTCTGATCCAAATGAGGCAAGATATAAAAAGATTAATTAAAGAAATGATAAGCTCCTCCCAAGAGAACACAAATGGAAGAACACAGGAACTCAGAAAAGGAAGAGAAACCTTTGATGAATTATATAAATAAAATCTAGAATACATGAAACAGATACAAAGAGATTACCAGGAAATTAAAAACTCCATTGAGAGCTGGCAAAATGCCTTGACAGAAACTAAAGTTAGCCTTTTGAAAGTTGAAGAGAGATTTATGGTGTGTGATCATGAAAGAAAAGATCTCTTAAAAATAACAAGGAACCAGGAAGAAACAATTCAAAGGCTAGAAGATGACAAAAGGATTTATAACTTATGAATAAAAAATGTGAGCAAAGAAGCAGGAGTAACAACAAATGAACTACAAAGACTATTCACAGATATTATTAAGGAAAACTTCCCAAGCATAGGAAAAAGAAATGATATCCAGATAAAATGAGGTATACAGTCACCTACAACCAAAACAGATCTACACACAGACACATAATAATCAAGATTCCAGAAATCCATTACAAGAACAGAATATTAAAAGCAGCCAGAGAAAAGAAGCAGATTACCTACAATGGAAAAATTATCAAAATAATGACATTTATTAACCCAAACTCTCTAATTGAGAAGACCTTGGGGGGAAATAGTCCAAGCTCTGAAAGAAAATAACCTCCAACCAAGACTGATGTACCCGGAAATCTCTCTCTCAAAATTAATGCAGAAACATGATATTTCCAAGACAAGGAGGAACTGTGGGAGTTCATGGCCACCAACCCAACCATACAAAAAAATACTGAAGGACATTCCAAAGAGAGAGAGGAAAAAATACCAGAATTCTAGCAATAGTGACAGAGAGGCCTCAATGAATGGGGGAGACAGTGGAATGAAGGAGAAAAGAGGACAAATTATAGCAGAAGAATAAAATAGCAGAAATGAGGCAGAGATGGTAAGCTATAATCTTAGTAAAGATAGCCCTGATACACTAACAAAAAAGAAACACAGAGTAGATTAGAATGCAGGATTCATCGAGATGCTCTAAATAGGAAATACAGTCAACCTGAAAGAAGGTTAATAAACTGAGAGTCAAAGATGAGAAAACAATGCTATGTGACAGGGAACCAGAGAAACATAGGGACAACTCATCCAGTAGCCGCAGACAGACTGGAAAACTATGACACTTTGGGGCAGTGTAGAACTACACAGCTGGAAGGAAGGAAAAATTTGTAACTTTAGTATGTAAAGGAGTACACCTCAAGATCAAGCTCAGGGGTAAAAAAAGTTCAGCAACACTCAGATAGATAACAGGCTGGGCCCCTAATCAAAAACTAAAAGAGCTAATTGGGACCCAAAATATACAAAGCACCCTGAGATAGGGAAAGGGGAGGAATTGTCTAAAAAGGAAGGCAGAGGACACTGTTAACAGTGTATCAGGATTTAAAAGTCACAGTAGTCTTATCGCTCTGTTTAGCTTGATTATATTTTGTTCTGGTCTGTCTACTCATATAAGTTGAGGGCACCCTAACCCCCAAAATAGCAGGTTATACCATGGTAACTAACCTTAATTTCCTGTTAACTTACACTGAAACCCTGTATTACTTACATTGTCTTACTATGACTGATCTTATTTGAAGCTGGTTTGTTAGACCGCTGTTTAGCCTTGACTGATTTTATTCGAATTTGGTATGCTTGAGAGTATCAAGTCTTAAGAGTAGAGGCAACTACTCTGAAGATGACAAGATATAAAAGAGATCCATTCTGGTTTTGATTATTAACTGCTTTCAAGTCCTACAATGTCTTCAAAGTTGTGTTTTTATTAAAGTAGCTATGTAATGTTATGTTAAATTATATTATGCCTAATGATGTGGACAATTTTATTGGAAATAACAAGAGAAAGCATAGTAACTACTGTAAATCACCTAATATTGTGGTCTTATATGTCTTTTTCATTTCATGTTTTTCTAGGAATTTATTTTGTTGTCTTGTTTTGATCTGTTTTTCCCTATAATACAGAAAGGATAGATACACATGTACAGATTCACACATGGGAAGAATTTCTAAACTACTTACGGGAACAGATTATATAATACACGATGTAATGAACAGACACTCTGAAGAAGAGACACCAAGAAACCCAATGCTAATTCTGTAGCGTTGTGATATGAAATCTAGCAATACTATCATTCACTGTTCGGAGTGATAGTAGTCTAGTCTCTTATGTTCAATTTCAGCATACATAAAGATAGCTACTATGAAGAGAATGAGAGGCATTATGGTAGTCATTATTGACTTCCCCAAAATTAGGTTTTGAAGACCTAAAAAGCCTTCATCATCCTGTAATGATTTGATTAGTTCTATAATGTTCAGTATATATTCAATGTGTGTGAAGATGGGGACAACTATTTAGAAGAAAACAAGAGAAAATAAGACAGTGAAGACCTCCAGTGGACTTGCTTTGAAATCTGTGTTTCTTTAAATTGTTTCCTTATAAACTGTTTTGTTCTGTTTTGTTATGTTCAATCTTACCCTCTTTAAGATAAAAAACAAGTGTGTGGGACTGATAACCATATTACCAAGTTCTTGTTGGATCGTTGAGCAGAACTGTTTGCAGTGTCATTATTTGAATATCACTTTGTATGCTTTAATTTTATAACTCGATCAACTATTTCTAAGATGAAGGTATATAATTTATCGACTGGTAATTTCTTACTGTTTATTTTTCTGAAATTCTGTATTGCTGCTACACTTTTTTTTCTGTTTTTCTTTCTTTCTCTTTAAATAAAAAATAAAACAGAAACAAAAAAAGAAATTCAATAAAGACCTAATGCTGATACTCTCAAACTCTTCAGTGAAACTGAACAAGAACTCATACTCATTCTTGAAACCAAGCATTACCCTGATCAAACCAAATACAAGGACTATAAGCCTAATGATCATATACACAAAAAATCTCAATATTATACTGGCAAACAGAATTCAACCAATCATCCAGAAGATTATACATCATGACTAAATAGGATTCACCCCAAGGATGCATGGATGATTTAACATATACAAATTAATAAATGCAATATACCATATTAACAGAGCCAAGGATAAAAACCATAAAATCATCTCAATAGATACAGAAAAAGAATCTGACAAACACCCATTCATGACACAAACCCTAGAGAAGATTGGAAGAAAGGTCTCTATCTCAACTGATAAAAGTCATCTATGAAAAACCAACAACAAACATCACATTAAATGGACAAAAGAGAAAGTTTTCACCTTAAAATCAAGAACAATATAAGGATGTACATGGTCAACACTCTTATTTAATATAGCTCTCGAAATATTACTTAAAAGAATTAGGTAAGAGAAAGAAAAGAAATAAGAATAGGAATGGAAGAAGTTAAATTATCATTATTTGCTGATTACATGTTATTCTACACAGAAGACACAAAAAGTGCCACCAAAAGACTTCTAGATTTAATAACCAGATTCAGTAGCACAGCTGGATACAAAGTCAACACTCAAAAATCAATAGTATTCCTGCATACAAATAACGAACTCTCTGAGCAAAAATTTAGGGAAGTAAAAATTTTCACAATAGCATCAAAATATATGATAAAATTAAAACAATGGTGAGAATCTGTCTCATTCCAGAAAGGATAGTTTTCATCAAGAAATCAATTAATAACATGCTGGCGGAGCTGTGGGAAAAAAATGGACCTTCTCCACTTTTGGTGAGAGTACAGACTGGTATAACAATTATGGAAATTAGTGCGGAGATTCCTCAAAAACTATTTGACCTACCTTTTCTCGTTCCTAGTATCTTCCCAAAAACATTAAAAGCGTCATACCACATCAATATATGCACAATCATATTTATCACAGTACAGTGTGTAATAGTAAATCCTGAAAACAGGCCAAATGTCCATCAACCAATGAATGAAAATGGATAAAGGAGAGGTTTTTTAAATATACAACGAGATACTGCTCTGCCATAAAGAAGGATAAGCTTGAGCTGTTTCTAGCTAAATGACTGCATTTGAGATCATACTCTGAAGTGAAATACATTGGACACACACATGCTTAAATACAACGATGTTTCTCTGGTATGAAAAACCAAAAGTATAAATAAGGACTAAAATGTATAACTGACAGTAGCAAATGTGAAGAAAATATTCAAATGAGAAGGGGAACAAAAGATGGCGAAGGGAATAGGAAGAAATGGATAAGAAAAAAGCATAAAAGGGAAAAATTGAAACAAAGCATTTGTAAATAAGGAAAGGAAGAAGGGTGGAAGGGAGGAAATGAATGGGGAAAAAAGAAGCAAGAAATATCATGTACAGGCACAAATTCCCTATAATGAATGTTATCATTATGCATACTAAGAACTTACCAATAAAAAAGAACTGTTTGTATTAAAAAATAAAAATTTAAGAACAATGGAATATTATGTATTTTGTTGACTTCAGCAACTACAAGCCAATGACTAATGTGAAGAGGCACATCCTTTCATTTGTACCTCTTTAATGGAAAAGGTTTCTACAATTTTTACCCCAGTTGTGAGTACAGAAGTGTTGCCTTCAAAAGGAAACTGTTGATCATTTTTATAATTATAAATTCAAAGTTTTGTTGAATGTTCATATAAATTTCAAAAATAAATGTGTCTTTAATAAAGTCTCAATAGCAATTCTTTTTCTTTCCTACATGCATGTATATTTAGAGTATTTTTATTCATCTCTAAATGTTGATCAACAAGCCAGGGATATAGCTCAGTGGAATAGCGCTTGCCTAGCAAGTATGAGGTCATGAATTTGATTTCCAGCACTAAAAAAAAGATTCTCAGGAAGAGTCAATTTGCCAGGTATGGTGGCACACACCTGTAATTCCACCATTCAGGAGGCTGAGGCAGGAAGACCATTGCAAGTTCAAGACCAGCCTGGGCTACAAACTGAGCTTGAGGTCAGCCTGAACTACATAGTGACACCCTGTCTCAAAAAGTTTTAAAAAAATGTTCATCAAAGTATTAAAATAATTTTTAACAATTATACTTATGGAAGTTATCATTTCTACTATGTATCTAAGTGGATGTTTTAAAATACATTCATAGAGAAACATACTCAGTTTAGGTACACTTATTGTATTATGAAGCAATTTATAAAACAGCATTAAACATACCCAGATGTGCACAATTTCAAACACATTTCACATTGCATTGATACCAATGATTTTTTAAAAAGCCCTCTAAGTTGTATACAGGAAACATTCATTAATTATACATTGCAGAATAAAAATTAGAGCATTTCCAGAAAAGGAATAAGTTCTCCATAACCAAAAGATAAATACATTAGGTTATTTCATTTTATTCTGCTGATGTTTATCTTTTAGATTAAAATAAATACACATATTTGGTGGTGGTGATGGTGATGCGGCTGTGCTGCTTCTTCCTCTTCTTCCTGCCACATTGATTTGTAGTGAACATTCACATTTCAAAACACAGATATTGCCAAACTTTTATGGTACTCACAGCACTTAATCGAAATTAATGCCTCCAGCAAGATTACCTTAAGCAATCTAATCGCAGTCACCCAGCACGTCCTACTCTGGTCTTCTTCTGCACAGAGCATTTTCAGGTCTCGGGGCCCTCCTGCTTTGCGAGGCTAGAAGGCCACAGCACATTGTTTATCGTTAATGCATACCTCGAAGGTAACACCTGTTGAAATAAAAGTCACTAAAATTCTCCTATATATGAAAAAGCTGTCTCTTTCAAAAACAAATTAAAAGAAACTCAAGCTTACCTAAAAGGCTGAGGCTTGTTTTATTCATCTATCAAAATACTAAGCCTGTACCTTAAAGCAGAATCCATAGCTAGTCGGTGCTCCGTGTTTTTTTTTGCCTGCCAGTGACACATACACATCACTATTGCCAAATTCACTGAAAAACTGCAAATGTCGTGGTTCCTTAAAAAAACAATAGTGAGATCACATCATCGTGTGTGTGGGTGTGGAAATGGATACATATTTTGCAACATCTCTTTTTGTAATTCCATTACACAACTTATACCTTGGGCAAAAATTATCCCAAACAAAATTTCAATGTAAGAGCACAAAACACAAGGCCAAAACAAAACAAAACAAAACAAAACTAAGTTACTTCATTTAATAAGCAGGAACTCCACACAATTTTATGTAAACTGACAAATGTTGATGCGTTCATGATTTAATTTCTAGTGATATTTATAAAAGCTATATTTATAAATATATAAAATATTTTATATTTCCATATTTATAAATATAAGTATATAAAGGTCTACTTATAAATATAATACCCAAGTTTATATATTTTTTAAACTTTCTATTCTCTAAAACCAGTATTTCAAAAATCTGAAAGAAAAAAGAGAGCAAAGAATGGGTTTTCAAATTGTTTCTTTTTAATCTCCATATAAGATAGTGGCAGCTTTTCAAAGGGTAGAGATTGGTTTCAGCTTCTGTAACAGTTAGAGAAAAAAATGGAGAAAGATGATTCCTGCTCTTTTCAGGCAAACCATTCCTCACACCACAAAACACATCATAGCAAATGAGACAGAGCACAAAACAATGGAAGCTTCTACAGGTGAGTTCAGGAAATCAGCTGCAGTAAGGTATGATTGACTTGCAAGGTAAAGTGGAACCACAAACAGCTATTTCTTTTCTGGGAAATCCATGTGATCTAGAGTTGGTCATGGAAAATCACTGGGTCATATGATTCTGTTAAGAACTGGGAGGAGGTTTAAGTCTGTGGTTGAAGGTATAACCAAAAGTTGCCAAATGCATTTGCTCTCGGAAGCCTTGCTACCGGTGCAGTGATCTCAGACCATCAGAATCCACAGCTCTGGGGAACTGTTAGAGATATAGCATCTCAGGGTTCACCTTGAACCTCTTGAATCAGTATCTGCATACTACCAAGATCCCAGGTGACACTATGTGCCCTCAAATTTAGCAGCCATGCTCAAACACATATGTGCATGCACACATGAACCTCCAGAACATTCCGTAATGAAAAACCCTGTCCAAATCCAAACACCCTTGTCATCTACCAGTAGGCTATTCCAACTCTGATGACTGGCTGAAGAAGAAATTCATTGCGTTATTTTCCTTAAACACTTTAATCTAATGAAGGACTATGGTTCTTAATTTCATTGGATCATAAGACAATAAGATATATTTTTAAGAAGACACTTGCCAGGCATGGTGGTTCACACCTATAATCCCAGCATTTGGGAGGATCATTGCAAATTTATACCTATAAGCATTTGGGAAGATCACTGAAAGTTCAAGCCCAGCTGAACAAAATAGCAAAACCCTGTCTCAAAAAAACAAAACAAACAAGACCCAGTCTTGGCCTGTGGAACAATGAAAGAGGGTGGAAAAGGTTACTCTAACACTGTGTCTTTTAAGACTTTATTCTTGGTAAAAACTGTTTGCTAATAAAAAGATGTCTGATTGCTAAGATGGAGGAAAACTACCCCTTGCCTCCAAAATGTAGGAATCAGTATTTCTCAGTCCTCATGCGGAAGTAAAAGGCAAGTTAAGAAATACTGAAAGGTAGTAGAAGTATGCTGAGGCTCTTATCCCTGTTGATTTTTGTTCTACTACTGAAGACATACCAAGGCGATGGCACTCTAAGAATCCAAGGCTGAGTCATGGCTGGCAAGTTTAAACAGGCACATGCACATATAAAGATGAAAAGATGGACTCTTAGAGGTTTCTCTGTAAAGACAACATACAGGCATATCTCCAAGGCACAGCCATGCAACCCTGATCATGACGTTATAATCTCTAGGAATTTATCTTCTAGGCCAGGAATTAACATAACACAGCACAATATAACATGACATACACAAAACAGTTACAGAGCAAGAAAGGACTCAGCTGAGTATTACTGACTGCCTACTGATGCTGATTAACAGCAGTTCAGAAGCAACAAGACTAGTCATAGGACCTCAGATAAAACAAAAAGGTATAAACTACACTGGACTTCAAAATCTACAGTCCTGGATAAGAGGAAAGGACTTCAGGGTGGGGCCAAATAAGTGATGTATCTGGTATGAAGTCAGAGCAGTCGGATTCCATCAAAGATATATAGAACTGGCATGAAATAAAACAACAATTTATAAAATTATGATGTTTATGTTCAAGATCCAAAAGAGTATCAACTCTGGGCATCAAGTAAAAAAGAGATCAATATAAAACACCAACATATCACTTATAGCACATCATGGGTACCTCAATTTACCTTTGATGTCCCCTTAGTAGAAAAATATAAACCAGATCTTCTTAGAAAGAAGTAAACTTTTTTCCAGGACTTCTTTCCCTGTTCTTTTGCATGTAAGAAGCCATGGATTTCAGGATATGTACTTGAACTTATAAACATCTGGAAGAAAATTTAGATGGCCTTATAATACTGAGTTTTTAGACTTTTATCACTTAAATATAAATATGTAAAAACAAGTAGTATATTATTCATATATCATTATTAAAAATCATAATGTATATGATCATAATGCATATGAAAATAGAAAATAAGTCCTTCAAAAAACCTGAGACAAGTTCCAAATGAAAATGTTCACAAAATATATATTCTAAGTAATCAACATTTAGCTAAACACAAATTGTAAAATATATGGATGTCTACTTAAAAAGCTGGATATTTACAGAGTTAAATCCTGATACTTGTCATCCTTTTCTGAGATTATCAACTTATTTATCACATCACTGTTAAATTGTATAAGACCACAATTCTAACTTCAATGGTTATGCATGAGGTTGAGCCAAGTTCACCTCCCTGATGAAGGTAAAGCATACAGTCTCTTCTTTGCTTCTGTGGTTCTGTTATGTTGGGTATGGCAGGTTATGTTTTCCAGAAAGTACTGCAACGTTATCTTCCATACCACTTGCTCTTCTGCTCTCTGAATCTAGATTTGAGCCATGAGAGGTTGCATCTGGTTCTCCACTCCCCTGAATCTGATTAGGCTGTGACTACTTTGATCAATAGGATATGGTGGAAGAGACACTCAGCAGGCTCTACACGTAGTCCTAGCAGGACAGTTTCCACAACTTAACTCTTGGAAGCTAGCTGTCACTCCTCTGGATGAGAAGCCCAGTTACAGGAGGGCACTGGAGAATGAGGCATCATGTGGACAGAGAGAAAGAGGGGCCCTAAGTACCAAGGAACATGTAGTGAAAAAGGAACTTTAGAAGGGACCCCTCAGTCAACAGACAGAGGAACCTAAGTGCTTCAGAAAACTCTTCCCAAATATCTACCCTTCAAAACTATTGGTAAAATATGAGTGGGTACTTTAAGCCAGTAAGGTTTGGAAGAGTTTGTTACCCAGTATTAATTAACTGAGACAGCAGGCACAGTTGTCAGGAAAAGGAGAATAGAAAGGAAGATCTCTATGTGAGGGGCTATGCTCAGCACCCTTAATAAGACAGTAGAAATGCATTAGTGTCTCATTAAAAGAAGAAAATAGAAATCCCTATGAATAAACAAATGGAAAAAATGCAAGTAAGAGAAGTTATTAGCCTCAACAATGTAATATATTTTAAATGACTATTCAGGGAAATGCTGATAGAATATTTACATTTTTAAGTAAATTGCTAAAAATTTTCAAATTTAATGAGCCACGGGTATTAATTAATTGACATGCAAAACAGGCAAAAAGGTTTTTTAGTTTGAGTGCTTTCCAAGTTATTAAACCAAACCAATTAAATTTTAAAAAGAGAGTCAAAGAGGTCACACTAGAAAAAGAAGAAACCTTTTAAAAAGTGGAAACATTGCCTCAGCAGAGAGAAGAGGTCAAGGGCACATGTAGGACTATCTGATTCCAAAGACTATGATTTTTCTTGTTTTTATAATTTAACATTAAAGCAATATAACTATACTATAGGAGAATTGGGAAAAGAATGCAGAAGACTGGCTCCTTCCCACCACGATGTTGGAGTACAGAGGTGAAGCACTCAGAGAGGACCTGGGACATAGCTGCTAACGCCATCTCTCCAAATATTCTGAAAGGGTGTCCGTGAGAAACCCAGCACGTGGGAGCAGCTTTTAGAAAAATCTCTTGGGACTCATCACATTTGTAAAATATTGTAAGTATGAAAATAAAATACACATATTAAAAAGCCTACAGGGAAAACACGTGATAGAGAGCACCTGATAGATATATATAAAGTCAAGCTGTATTGGAAATATTAAGTTATCTTCATTAATGACCAAACAATACTGAGTGGGTGTGTGAATGCCAGGGCTCAGCAAAAAAAAACAGTGGCTGAACAAAGGCACAGCTCAACAGTAAACTGCACAAAATGACTTCAGGCCTTGTGATACTGAGTCTATGAATCTATTAAAGTAAAATAACACATTGTGCACTTATTGTTAAGACAGTGTTTTAGAAAACAGTCATCTTGAACAACCACGTGTTTATGAGAAATGAGCCCAAAAGACACAAATTTTAAAGATTTTTAATTAGATAACTAGTATTCTTAGTTTACCTGAAATCAAAAATTGGATTGAGGATATTTATTGTGAAAGCCAATACTAAGTATCAACTAGTAAAATGCCTACAATTTGTAGGAGATTTTGAGTTTTCAAAGGCTAACAATTTTTTACATTTATCACACAGCAAAACTTTGAAAATTTCCTTTCATGACAAATATGTTTAAATACTTAAAATCTTTGACAGTTAGCTAGGACTTAGAATATGATTAGGGAATTTACTGATTTAGGGCATTCTTCTACAGTTTTTTTTTTTTTTTGGTTTTACCTCCAGCAAAAATTAATCATTCAAGATAGGACATTTCAAAATACAGGTATGACAATAAAGACATCAAAGTTTCTCTATTATGGTATTACTGACACATTCTAATGAAAATGTATTTTACCTGCAAAATCTGTGAGGGGGATATTTCACCATTGGTTTCAGTTGCAAATGATACCATATTCTCTGGAAAAAAATACTGAAAACAAATAGGTTAAGTTATTCTCCAATCCATGCTTAAAAAGATTCAATATGATCAATATAGTAATCTATTAGCCAAAGTCCTCTAAACAAGTGTGTCTAATAATTTTCCAAAGTGATTTTGAAAACATCAGTCTTTGGATTCCAGCATCACACATCTTTAATTAGCACATGCAGAGTTGGGACCAAAGCTTGGCAAACCCCCAGGTGATGCTCATGTGAGAGAACCTCCTACGTGGTTATAAAACTCTGCTTCTGATGTGACAGTGAACGTGCTGTCACATATCTTCCCTAGTTCCTTCAAATCACTCTACCAGTTACTAGAATACTGTTGGTCTCTTTCAAAAAGTCAGCTCAAGGAAAGAAAAGGTAAAGGCTATGACCAAGGTCAAAACCTACGACAACATAGAGGAGCCAGGACTCAACTGAGGAACTACAAATCCAGTCCTTTCCATTTACTGTTTGTCCAAACTTGTTTAAACATAAAATTCACTGAGGCAAGTTTTTTAGAACAGTAAACCCCTTATTCCTTGAGTTTCTGGTTCAGTATATATCTAGGCAGGTGTTGCAGTCTGTGTTTTTAATAAGTACTAGAACCTCCCTAAATAAATTTCATGATCAGAGAAGTTTGAGGAAACATATTCTCCTGTATTTCCTCTAGCACTGGGTATTTTGACAGTAGTTCTGTTAACAGTTTGGTCTAATAACTCTGTGTTGGGGGTGGTGCCCTTTGCATTATAGGATATTTAGCATGATTCTAGCCTCTACTCATAAGGAGCACCCCTGCTCAGCAGTTTGATGTGACCCTCAGTAATGGCGCAGGTACAATGGTCAAATCACCATCCTCCCTACTTGAAAACTACTGTTTCAAGTCTATAAAACACATGCCCAATCTTGCTTAAATAACAATAAATATAGCAAAAAATGAGCTCTAAACCATATTCCTTTAAATGTGACTTTAAAATTCTCCCTTTAATAAAGGTTTGAAACAAGAAAACACTTTCCTTCAAATGTAACTTTATTTAATTTTTATTAGAACTCTTATTTTCTTTGTCAAAGATCATCCCATTATGTTTCTATTAATAGGTTAAAATAAAAGAGAATGTAAGAGGTCTTTCAGGGTTTGAAAATATTCTATTATGGTGTGTATCATATATTTTTCATAAAGGATCATTTCAATCCAATTATCCAAAACTTAGTGTAAAAATATGCTTCAGCTACAGAGATAAAAACAATTTAAAATAATGAGCCC
This sequence comes from Cavia porcellus, assembly GCF_034190915.1. NCBI lineage: Eukaryota > Metazoa > Chordata > Mammalia > Rodentia > Caviidae > Cavia > Cavia porcellus. Next base: position 53,169,460 of record NW_026947495.1, read on the forward strand.
AGAGGCTATTCTGACTTCTCTAGATTCATCATCTTCATTAGAATGTGGCATACATTTATTTTCTTTTAAAGAGAACTACAAGGAAAGTAGTATTTACTAGATAATGTACTGGTCTTTATTTCATTTCTACCTAGCTCAGAAATTACTGCATTGAAAACAAAATAACTTGAAGCAGCAAGATTTATATCAATGCTAAATTTCTGGATAAGCTACCATTCTCCCACATTACTAACCTATTTTTACTTTAGACATTTCTTGCACAAATTTATCCTAAATTCCACGAAAAGTTGTAAAATATACTGTTTTGGTATGCACTTCAGGACCTACAATAATTTATTTTCAAATCAATGTATAATTTTTGGATGATTTTGTTTTTCTGAAAGGCAAGAAAAAGACTCAAATGACCCCCAAGAATAGGTTTCTACTTTTAAATTAAACAATCAAAATGACCTCAATAAGGCTTTAAAACATTTTCCTTTACACCTGTATCATATTGACTACACATTATTTAAGAAATTACTTTACAAATCCTTCTGTATGACTTCATAGTTATTCTCTTTGCACAAAATTTACTCATTTAGTTTCTGTAACTGTTAATTGATAATTCACTTACTGTTGGGGTTTTAAAGAATTCATATTTGGCATAATTTTTTCTAAAGTAGATCTTATTTTCTTCCTCCATTCCCCAGTTAGATAGCACTTCAATTACTAGCTCATGGTCTTCTATTGTTCTTTCTGTAAAGAATGTTTCAGTGAATGTGTTGACAGATACATAGACAAACTCAAATGTAAAACCATACAAACATACAAAATACATTATATACATATAAAACATAGCAAATTTCAAATCAAATTCTTAAATATCCAGATTAACAAAATTTCTTATCAATTTTGAATTACTAGTGTCAATTTTTATACCACAGCACGCACCTGAAAAGAAAAAGTACATAAAATATTGCAATGTAAGTTGCACTAATTCTCTTTTTTTATTGCTATGTAAATTACAACACAAGTTTGATAACAAATCTGCATTAAGACATGAAAGCTATTCTTTCTTCAGCTCATCACTGTGGTAAAATTAAATATATTTATTTCAAGGTTGAACAATTCACCTCATTAAGAGATGAGTAATTTTGACAGGTTCAATACACATTTAAGACACTTAATCTTGAGTAGCTGAGCAAAATTAAAACAGATCCTCTAAATGGAAAATTCTCAAGGAAGAAGGTAGATCTGTTAGAGCAACTCAATTTCTTATGGCATTTTATACTTTCCAGGCTAATGTTAAGAAAAATATACTTTATATTAATAATGAAGATAATTAGGTAAGGTGGGAAGGCTCTTAGTAGAAAAGACATGTAAATGAACCAAGAAACAGGATCATTAAAGAGGTAGAACATAATTTTCTATTTTAATAAGAATCTGCGATGATGTTCAATAATTCCCGAAACTGAAAAACCAAATATTTATTGATATAAGGGATAATAAATTGTTTTAAAAGCATTACATAGACATAATCATAACCATATGAAAAATCCCAACAACACTGATGACTTTTACAAATATAATATTAAATGAAAGAAATTAGACACAAATAATATACATTGTATGGCTACATTTATATAAGATTGAAAACTGGAAAAGCCAGCCTATGGTGGTAGATATAGGACATTTGAGGCATCCAGGGAACCAGTTAGGATGTTGGTTACTCAGGTATATGCAATATGTGAGAAGTCACTAAGTTGTCTAATTATGGTTTTGTTCATATAAGGTATGCTATATTTCAATAAATAGGTAGGAAAAAGAAGTAACTATGAAATTATCAATGCAAAAGAGGAAATGCATAGTCAGATAATAAATATGAAATTTTATGCCTTTTTAGTGTTTCTAGGACCATTCTGAAACGGATCTGTGTCTTAGAAATTCAATCCTCAGTAGTGATCTGTGACCTACTACACCTGAACCCTTGAAAGTAATGTCATATTAAACAGAAGCTTATCCATCTAAAAGGAAGTTCTTGAAAGAGTGCTCAGTGAATATGGATGAGTTTGAGCTAAGTGTGTATCAAGACGCAGGGTTCTGTTCCTGACTCTGATTGCTCCTTTTCTGTCTCACCAACTAGCTCCCTCCCCTGCTTCTCTTTATTTGGTCCCTGATTCAATTCTCCTTTTCCACTCACTAAACTAATTCACATTCTTCGTTTCCATCACATTAGTCAGTTTTTTTTTTTTTTTTGAAGCAACATCCCTTCCTGTAGCTGCTTTCAGCTAGCTCCCCTCCTAATAATGAGATTCTCTGCCACCTTAAACAGTTTGTCTAAAACCAAAGCAGGCATGGTGGCTCCTTGATACAGTAAATATGGAATTATCACATGATGTAGCAACTCTGATTCTGGGCATACGACAAGAAGTGAGAGATTCAAACAGATATGCAAATTCCAATGCTCACAGCAGCATCCTTCACAATAGGCAAAAAGCAAATAATAATAATCTATTGTCCATCAAGAGATGAATGTATACACACAAAAGAATAGTCTTACAAATTAATGAAGTTACGATATATGCAACAACACAAATGAATCTTGGAGGCATTACACTAAGTGTTAAATAAGACAGGCAGGAAAGGACAAATATGGTGTGAGTCCACTTACATAAAGTACTCAGAACAGTCAACTTAACAGAGGCAGAAAGCAACATGATGGTTGCCAGGGGCTGAGAACGAGGAGACAATGAGGAATTACTTTTTAACTGGTACAGTTTCAGTACAGGAAGATGAACAGTTCTGGTTATAAGTAGTGGCAGTAGTTGTACAAAAATGTGTCATGCTACTGAACTACATATTTAAAAAATACTTAAAATGGTAAATTTTACATTATATACATTCTATCATAATTTTAAAAATACATTAAAAACAAAACCAAGTCATCTTTTTCATTTCCCTCAGTGTACTTGTTTATCCGAAATCCTCTCTCCTCCATTACTGCTATTATATTTTTACTACATTCTCCAAAAGCAATATACAGAATAAAAACCCAATCAGGCCTAATGGAACATGTCTATAATCCCAGGACTTGAGAGACTAAGGCAGGAGGATCACTGGAATTTCAAAGCCAGCCTGAGTTGCATAGTGAAACCCTGACTCAAAAAAAAAAAAAAAAAAAAAAAGAAGGAATAAAAGCCCACCTTTGTATATTTCTCTGCTAATACTTCTACATCTTTTACTCCTGACAGACCCAGCTATCAGCTGCCCTTTTTCTACAAGTTCTTCATGACAAACAACCCTCCCCCACACCAATTTCCACTGTCACACTTCATTTTAGACCTTTGTCTTTTCTTAACTATTCTCCAAACCGCTAATTTCTCATTCTTCTAATCCATCTTGGACACTAATATCTGAGCAAACTCCTAAAACATCTGGGTCAATGTAAATGCAGCTCAAAAAGTTTGTCTGTTTCCGTTTGTTACATGAGAAACCCATGTAGTCTGACAGCCATCCATTCAACAAATATTTACCAAAGGCCTACAAGGTGTCAGACACTCCTCTGGAGCTGACAATTTTGTAGTGGATAGGACAGTAAGAAACAGCTGGCTTTTATTATAATGGGAAGACAAACATAAATAACATATAAATCTTAAAAGCTAGCAAAAACCCTAAAGATAAAAAGAGCAGGGAAGAGACAGGAAGAGGTACAGGAGAAAAGGATCCAGGGAAGGGTTGATTGAGAAAGTGATAACTGAACAAACATCAAAAGGACAACAGGCACAAGCTAGGCAACAAAGCCCTTGAGACACAAGCAAGGCTAGTACCTTGACAGCACAGCAAGGGCTGAAACTTGGGGAACCAACTGAGAAAGCAACGAGCCATCCTGGTAAGCAGCACAAGCGAGCTGCGGGCAGGCCAGAGAGAGAGAACAAGTTAGCCTCCCTGTGAACCTACCAGTGCACCAGCTGAGAACCAAATGTCCTGTGTGGACCCCACCACCCCCAACCTCGCCACCCCCCTAAAACGTGCCCCCCCCCCCAGCAACTGGATGGTTTGGAGGTCAGCTAGAGTTGATAGCAACCAAGGTACATAAAGCAACTAAATGCTTGTATTGTTTGGTTGATTATGCAGGCCTGGGGCCACAGGTCTGAGTATCTCTTGGGAGGATGACAGTATGTAATATAGCAAATATGAAGGCTTTCCTTCTATCTTGTCTTTGAAGTTTAATATTGTTTTCACTCTTTTACTTTGTTCTGACTGTTTTGCTCTATTCAACAGTCTGTTTTGATTGGTTTTATAGTGTTCTGTTTTGGGTTTGATTTTGCTATACCTGACTGAATGGACAACTACTGTGAAGATAACAAGATATACTATGATACCTATTATTGTTGTCCTGGTATCCTGCTCTGCTCTGAAGTTCTGTTCTAATTTCACTGTGTTGTCTTGATTGGCTTTGTTCTGTATTGTTTACTTGTATTTTACTATTTTTAAAAATTAAAAAAGTAAGCATAGCAAGGAAGTTTTTATCATTACAGCTGAGTGAGCAAACAAGAGAAGACCAAGAAAGAGGTTAAAGAAAAAATGGTGATGAGATGGGGTTGTATAAAGCACCAAAATAAGGATTCAGCTCTTTTTCAGAGTTACATGACAAACCACCCTGACTACAGGAATAATATGAACTCACATGTTTTAATTGTGTCATACTTCCTGTTGAGCAGAAAACTGATTTTAAAAGTTTCACAGGCTGGAAGCATGGCCACTATGGAGCAGACTATTGCAACTAACCGAGGAGCACATGAAATGGTGTAGACTAGCGTGTTAACAGTGGATGCGGTAAAAAGTGGGCAGAATCTGGATCTACTCTGAAGATAGTGTCAACAGGATTTGCTGACATAGTAAATACAGAGTGAAAACAAAAAAGAGCACTCAAGGACAACACTGAAGTTCTTGGCCCAAGCATTTTGCAGGACTTTGCTACCATTAACGAGCTACGATGACTAAAAGAGAAGCAAACGGGTGAGATTCAGTAATTACCAAGATAGCAAATGAAGTTTCATTCCCAGCAACCTTTCACTCTTTACTTTTATTTCTCAGATAGACTCAGTTGATATTTTGAAGTTCATAAAACATAGGTATACATTAGTAAACATAGTAGCTGCTAATTATTATTATTTTTTTTTTTTTACCAGTCCCAGGGATCGAACTCACGACCACACAGGCTTGCAAGCCAGGCGCTTATGCCGCTGAGCTAAATCCCCAGCCCCAGCTGCTAATTATTGTACCTATATTCTTTGCAACTGCAATGGGAGACAATTTTCAGGTATTAATCAATTACTTGCTTATTTCTCTTGTTGCCAGTGTTTCCTTGTACCTATTATCTTTCTGATAAGGAAATAGTCTGTGTTGTATTCTCAAGAAACATTACATCAAGAGAGAAAAATAACACAGGCATCTTCTTTGGTTTTGAGTTTTGAAGTAGATGGTATGGATATTTGATTAAGTATCATTGCTTTTGGAGAATCATACCCAGCCCAGAAGACTACTACTTCCCATAGGGATCTATTCCAATCTTCCAGAAAAAGGAGCTAAGTTAAGGGCTGAATGGAGGAAAAAATCAACTGGAAACCTAGAAGGATCTAGCATGATGATGGTTCCAAGTAACCCCATATTCTGGCCATTTTCAGAACTAGAACCCTTTCTGGGTGATAAGACCTTAGATAAACTGAAAGGCTGTTGGACAACTCAAAACGTAGCTTAAAAAGCTTCATGCCTTGAGAAACCCTATATCCGCGGGAGTGAGAAATGCTAGCTGAGTGCACTGTCAAGTCAATGGCATTCCAGTGTTGGAGGAAAAACCTGCAGTGTCAAGTTCCCAGAGGGAAGATGGAAGAGCTAAGAGAAGATCATAAACTTAAGAGGCTTTGTGCTGCAGGCAATAAGTTGGAATGGAGTAAGAGTTTCCAGAATATGAAGAGAACAGTCAGGTAAGAAACAGACACCTCACTGGGGACTTAAATGCCTTATAGGATGTTGCAAAGGTGACTTCAACTAGGAACGGTTTAATCCTGTATGCAACTAATGAATAGAACCTGCATTATTTACCACAAGTCTAGGAAAAACCCACACAGCAAACAATTAATAGATCAAATTTTCTATCGTTACAAAGGAAGGAGACAAGAGTCTAACTAATAACTCTAGTAACAAAAATGAAGAAGGTTGTGTTACCTGATAAAGCCTTCCTCAACTCAGTATCATTGTTAGGGATACTGAGTTGAGGAAAATACTGGATTTAGATAGGCCCTACACAATCATAATTCTTTGAAAAGAGAGGCAGAGAAGATAGGATATAGACAGGGGAGGAAAAGGCAATGTGATCGTAAAGGCACCATATTCGAGTGATGTAATCACAACCCAAAGAACAAAAGCAGCCACTAGGAGCAGGAAGGAAAAAAGAACAAATTTTCCTCATGGCCCTTGGAAGAAGCATGAACCTTCAGAAATACGGAAGTACACATCTCTGTTATTTACGTCATTGAATTTATGGTAATCTGTTCCACTGCCCTTGGGCTATTAAAGTAATAATCCAATAAACAAACTCCATTTCCATTTTACAGATAGAAAACTGAGGTTCAGAGTAGCCAACCTACCCAGGATGAACAACAATGTGTTTGACTCCAAGCCCATGCACTAACCGCACAGCAGAGCCTCTGCCTGAGTGGAAGTTCTCACCTACTTCTTACTGCCCACCTCTCTTGGGTCTATACCCACACACACTCTTTCTGCATCAGCTAAAATGACTCTGTCATTTTCCTGTAGTTTCATGTTTCTGTTTCCTCGATTTCTCATATTTTGAAGTATGTTCAACAAATATTTGCTAGTAAATTGAAAATAATCACATCTTGAGTATAAGTGATAGACAGTAAAGCACAAGAGTTCAAGTTATATCAAACTTAACTTTTCGCCAAAGTAACATAATTCATTTTAATTTAGACTGTGTATTAGTCAGCTTTCCTATTGCTGGGAAAAAATACCTGACACCACTTAAGACAGGTTTATTTTGGTTCATGGTTTCAGAAGGTTTAATCCATGATTAGTTAGCCCCCAAGACACAGTGAAACACAGTTGTTCAACCTATGCAAAGCATAAAATATAGCAAGATGAAGCACCAAAGAGAGTCATACCCTCCAAAGGCTCACCCACAGTAATCCAAATCCTTTGACAGAACCTCTTCTCCCAAAGGTATCTTTGAACTCATAGATGAATCAATCCATTGATGAGTATAAAACCCTTGATCATTTTCCTTCCAGAAGCCCCACTTCTAAACATATGAGACTTTTAGGGACACTCCAGACACAACGGACTCCATTTAAAAGTAAACAAGCAGTGTCAAAAACTCAAGTTATATTTGAACAGTTATGACACACGGGTAAACCAAATAGCAAAACACATGCACTTGGCCGAAAGTTGAGTCTAGCAAGAGTTTGTTGACTACATGCAAATAAAAGTCAGAATACCAGTGCAGGAAAAAAAAGGAATAAAATATTTCAGAAAATTTCACAGAACTATAATGCTGAATGTTTAAAGAATGTAATTACTAGCAAAAGAAAAAAGTCTCATACTAATATGAAAAATGTTTTCAATAAAGTTCCAAAAATTACAGTGCAAGTTAGAAAGCAAAAAACATGCTTTTCATTCTTCATGGAAAATTTCTGCTACTATTTTACTAAAAATTCAGATAATATATAAGAAAGCAAAGTTACAGAGGACTGAATACACTGCAGCTTTAACCAGCCTAGATATGAATATAAATTTTTCTTACTACAAAACTGGGTTTTAAAAATCATGTTACATTAAATATTCTTTCCAAATGTATATATCATTATTTCATTGTGGAGGTCCTGTCACCTGCAACCATTGTCATTATGCTAGGATTGAAGATATAATAGCACAAAAGCCCCTGGGAGACATAATTTATTATCAGTTAATCACATCTTACACACAATTAGAACTTAAAAAAAAATACACATCGCTAACTAGATACAGACTTTGATAGACAGAAAGTTAAACAGGAACATACAGGATAGCTTGGTGGATTACTTTGAGAGAAAAAGGAAAATGTCTAAAGAGGAGATAAAAACTTGCTGAAGACCAACTTTATTTTGCCCAGGCCAAGCCAAAACCTAAGGCAAGGAAAAACAGAACACTGAACCAGATGGTTTCTAATAAACGTTCTTTTGATTCTCCTTTTTTAGCCCCATTTTAAAACTAAGAGCATCATAACCAACTAAAGAATTCTACTAAGCAATTATAATATATTTTAAATATCAGGAGAAATATTAATCCTACAATTAGGAATTTTTTGCTGCAATGTTCAAAACACAGAATGAATTTGGACACTCAGAGTTACCATTTGAAAAAAGACACTGGGTAGCTTCCACATAAATTTATCCTTATTATATTAGAGACCTTATTTTTAAAACTTACATAAAATTTATTTATAATACTGCATTAAAACTCCATGAGTAGGGCCAGGGATTTAGCTCAGCAGCACAATTACCTGCTTGGCAAGCACAAGGTCTCAAGTTCGATCCTCAGTACCAAAAAAAAAAAAAAAAAAAAAAAAAAAAAAAAAAACGTAAAAAAATCCATACTGATGGAACATCATATTTCCTATCCTTAACTACCTGATAATTAAATCTACTTAGACTTTCTAAAGTTATTATCTAAACATTGATTAGAACTGTCAAATATCACTCATATGTAGACAGAAAAATAGGAGAAAAGTTTTCCTAAATTATTTCAAAATAGCAACTAAGAAGGAAGGAAAGGAAATAAAAACATCAAAAAGGTTTTAAAAGCTTCTTCAGAACAAAACTGAAAACCTCATATTATTTTAAGTTTTGTTTTTCTCTTTTAACACATCAGTGAAGCCTTATAGTAATAGGAACATCACAAATAATAACTATATATAATTCTATCTTGCTTAATTTTCAGGAACTTTTTCTTAAAAAAAAGAAAGAAAAGAAGAAAAAATAAGTTTCTTCTGAAAGTGTTGATTTAACTTCAAAGTCTTTTAAAAAACCTCAATCCTCCAAGAATGGAAAGTGCTCACCTGTGACCTTCTGCCTGGAATTTACTGAAAGTACAGCATAAGGCTCAAATAGAAACCCGAATCCCTACTCTTCTCATCACTTGATAAGAGAAGAAACAAAAGTGGCTTTTACCTCTAATTCGCCCAGAAAACAATTCTGTGTATACCTTTGTTACAGGAAACTCCAGGAGACAAATGGTCCTTGTACTTCTCTGTGCCGGGCAGAAACTACACACATTTTGTCAATCTTATTTTCAGACAAAAATGAACAGCCTCTGACCAAGCAAAACAAAAACTGGAGAAGCAAAGAATAAAACAGGGCTCAATTTCTGAAAGGTTTCTTAACCCAGGAATACTACTTAATACCACCAGGATCCTCCAGAAAATTGCCACTGCCAGATTCAACTCCCTAAGTGCAATGATAGAAAAATTGTGACACTTTAGCTTGATGCTAAGGCCTTATAGTTCATTCTTCAGCAAATTTAAATAGTCTGCATTGACTCTGATTCTAAAATCACAACTTATATTCATAGAAAACCTTATCTTTCCACAAAATCCTCACATACATGGTATCTCAAGCTGCCTGAAAGATTTATAAACAGCTTCATATATTCCAAATTAACCAGTACATCATTTAAGAGCTCCAAGCAAATCTGCAACCTGGCCTAGCACATGATTTTTTTCACTCTTTTTTCCCAAGCTTCTTCCTTCTCTAACACTGTAATCTATTCTTTGAATTATTTGCTATAAATACCTTATAGTTCTGTACAACTTAGTTCAAAACAACCTATTTGCATTTGGCCATGGGTTACAAAATATATCTATACACATAATCCCAGCTCTTATGGAATTATTGTTTAATTTTAATAATATGATCACTAGTACAATTGTAGAAAATGTTACAGGAGCAAAAGAGATAGGCTCTATTTGGGATCTCAGGAATATATCCTCACTAAGTCTTTTAAAACGTATCTTTAAAAGTTTTTAATATTGTGCTTTAAATTGTTACTTCCTTTTCTGGTAACTAAAAACATACATTTTATTGGAGAAAATATTATAGACAACTGATAATCACAATTCACTTTTAAACTTATCAACCAGGAGGAAAAACATACAACCTTCCACTATATTTCCTTCTTGACTTTTTCTATGGGTCTATATGAGAATAATGTACATATATTTTTCATAAAATTTATAAGCCATTGTATACATTTATACTTTTTATTTCATCATTAGAACCTCATATTTGTTTATATCAGTCTTTAAAAGAACTTCAGAAATATAACCAAAAGATATAACAAAAAAATTACATCTTATGAATTTACAATATCCTATTATCCCATTAGGTTTGCCTGTGAAGAGCTTATGTCTAAGGTTTGTCTAACATGCTTATCTGATACACCTGCGTACAGCACGTTCCTGTGGGAGCACCGCCATCCAGAACACAACCCATTGCTAATAGTCCTGTGCCTCCTGCACCTCTCTGCAGGATCTGCAATTTCCTATAAGATGCATGAGAACAAGCAGTGCCAGAAAATACCTTTTCTCTTCAAGCAAGAGCTTCAGAGAAGCAGAAGTGTATGCGTAGGTACTGGGCATCTAGAAGAGGCACATGTGTCCTCCTACCTACTGTTAGAGGGAAAGGGCTAACTCTAACACACAAGCCTGCAGAGGGTGCAGACTGCAGCATAGGTTGGCTATTGGCCTGAAGACCTGAGGGTGCCGATGTTCACTCTGTTGCCACAGGTAGGCTATGCTAGGTGATATACCTGTCTAGCATGTGCTTACACCACTGAGCTAAATCCCTGGCATGTGTAGCACTTTTAATGAAAATAACTAAGCCTTGGAAGATGCATAGCAGTAGCCAGATTAAGATAGGCTGGAACAGAATTCCTGAGAATCTCAACAGTATGAGCAAGGAAAGCAAGAGAAAGCACAGTGCCTGTCTATACAGGCAGCTTTCTGCAGTGAAAACTGTGAGGCTGCATACACAAAGGAAAGGGAGGCAGGTCACAAGCTCCACAAGGTACTTGGGGCCCCAAGGCAATGAGAATCAGGCCTGCATTTGGTATTCCTTTGGTATTACTAGAGGCTAGAAGAACAAGCATGAACTTAACACCTAAGGACGAAGATGATGCGATCTGAATTCAAGCAGCAGAGACTATATAAAGATTGTGAAGGAAAAACAGGCTCTTCAGGAAGCAGATTTAGTTATGGGCACTTTCCTCTCCTAGCAGGTTTCCACTTCCAGCCCATGTGGCATGGTGACAGAGAGTCTCCTCCAAGTTCAAGAGGTCAGGGCGTGAGCTTCTCAGTAGTCCCAAAGGCTTCACACTGTTTCCTCCTGGTGACATGGATGGTCACAAATGTGAAAGTCGGCAGGTTATAAACATCACAGAAAGTACAATTCCATAGCAACTCAAAAAACAGGGAAAATGCTGTGCCTGTTTTGCTTTGGTTTTTTGTTGTTGTTGTTGTTGTTTTTTTAAAGTGAAGAAGCAGCTTCAAAACAGGAGGCAGTGACTGTTCCCTCTCCCCACTACGTCTTGCTTCTGTCTTAAAGAGATCACATGGATGTGGCTGCACACATAAAAACAGTTTCATTAAAAGCCTCCAGTCATTCATTTTGCTTATTAAAGCCACTTCATAATGATATTCACAATGGAAATCTCTGCTGTCCCTAGCAATGATAGTAAAATACAATTAATTCCTGTTTCTGAGAAGTGTATAGGTATGCGCTTGAGGTATTGTGTTAATTGCCACTGCTTCCTTCTGTGGCTTCAATTAGGAATCAAAATGTGAGCAAGACAAACACAGATCCCATTAAGTTCCAGAGCATTTGAAGTTGAAGTCCACTCCCCCAACTTCCTCTTACAATGAGTATGGAAGTAGCAGACTCCATCTGGGGAACTACAGTGACATCCAGTGGCGATTAAGTCAAGCACACCAGTTACAAAACCTAGAATAGTATACTGTGAAAGGGGAAATATTTGCTGATATTCTCACACTAAACCCAGTGCCTATAAAAAAGTGGGCATAACTGGAGGCACAAGGGAGTCACATCATAATATAATATAGAATCAGGCATATCAAAGATTCATAACAAAATCAGGATATTTAACTACTTTTAAAAATTTACTCTGCCTATCAAGATTCTTAGCAGCCTGTTAGGATGCAGCCCAGTGGTACAGCATGAGTTTAGTATTCATGGAGTCCTGAGTTCTAATTCCTAGCACAAAAAAGAAGCCATTTCTGAGGCATACACTACTAATTGTGGGTAGAAAAATACAACACATTACAGTTTAAAAGATCATACTATTACTCATGCATATAAATTCAAGAACAGGTCATTTCCAACATGATTGATCCTTCTGCTCAGACAAAATAAATCTATCGCTTTGCCATAAAGTGAACAATGCTGGCTTAGTTTTATGTTAATAACTTTAATCCTAACTAAGTAAAAGAGATTTATCTGACAACATTCTTGGAGTTCAAAATTTAAATTGAGAGACAGCAATAAAGGGTAAGACAGAAAGAAATCCAGTACAAAACATTTGCTTGACCTGTTGGAGTGAAGAGGAACCATCTACCTTGCTTTAGTAACAATGTACTATTTAAAATCTAACAGGGTGACAGTTCTTTTGCAAATGGGAAGGAGACCAAGAGATGGAAGGAAGAAAGAGAGGAAAATGAGAAATAAAAAAAAAATTAAGATGTGTTACATTCATGTACCAATACTCCATGATAAATGTAATTATTATGTACTGCATATACGTACTGATAAAATTATTCAAAAATGAAGAAAAAAATCTAATACAACTTAGATTTGTGCAATGTTTGACCCTGGATGAGATTAAGTCTTTATACTGTCATACATAAAATGAGTATTAAAATACATACCTCATTATGTGCATTAGTAGTAGTATCAAATATATGCATACATATTACAAAACACTAGTAAGACTGAAGTTGTCACAGAAAATATCACTCTGAAAAGACTCAGGTTCCAGAAGCTACCACATTTTGAATGTCAAGTATTCCTTTCTGACTTGAGTACTTTGTGGTGTGGTTTAATGGGTTAGAAACAACAGCAGTATATCCATTAGCAACATACTGTCTGAAACTGTCCTAAGTTAACCACTAACGTGAACTGAAGTGTAGAAAACACTCAATTGTCATCTATCTTGTAAGTCAAAATGTTCTTGCCTTAAAATTTCAAGATCTATCAAACATAAATTCCATAAACATGCTGACCATATATGAGAGGGCACAACAGAGTGTGTATGACTAGCAGAAATGAGAGGCAGGTGAGATTACTGCAGTAAAGCAAAGTGAGATTACTCAGCCTTCAAAGGTCAAACTTCAATTTTGGCCTCTTTAGTACTGTATATTTATAAGTAAATCAGATTACATTGTTCTGGGACTCAAAGACCTCCTACTGTTTCCTCTCATCCAGTGTAAAAGCTAGGGGCCCTGCAGGTCCTACAAGACCCTAAGCAATCTGGCCCTGTGATAGCTCTGTGAAATTCTTGCCATCACTTTCTGCTCTAGTGACTTCACTCCAAGCACACCAGCCCTCTGGGCTTCTCACTACACTCAAGCACATTGCCACATCTCACTATCTCTACTTGCTGTCCCCTCTCTCCAGATAAATCTCCCATTTAACTGTAAGGCCTGCTTGCTGTGAGCTTCTGGTTACTACTGAAGTATCTGACTGTCAGGGAAGCCTTCCCTGACACCTCCACTCAAAGCACATCTTCCATCCACCTCCATCTACTAGCCGGCCATTATAGTTTGGGTATGGAATGTTCCCCCAAAGCTTGTGTGTAGAAGGCTTGTCCCCAGTGCAGCAGCTTTCAGAGGGGAAGATTTTGAGAGGTGACTGGATCATGAAGGTGCTAACTTCACAAGTGTTTAAAGCACGATAGATTTATAGCTTAACAGGCTAATGAGAGGTGATAAAAACTTAGGAGGTGAGGCTTACTTAGGGGAAGCAGATCACTGAGGCTGTACCTCAAAACCTGTCACCTCCCTCCTCCTTTCTAGCCTCCCTGGGTGAGCAGCTTTGCTACACCACATGCCCCTCCCCATGATGTTCTGCCTTGCCAAAGGCCTAAAAGAAACGCAACCCATGGACTATGGAGTAAAACCTATGAAACCATAAGCCAAAACAAATCTTTCCTCTTTTAAGTTGATTTATCCCAGGTATTCTGTCATAGTGACAGTGTCTTAGTCACTTTCTTATAACTGGGCAAAGTACCTAACACCCACAATTTAAATGAGGAAAGGTTTGCTTGGCTCACTGTTTCTAATGGGTTCAGTCCAAAGCTGGCTTGCTCCAAGGCAGAAACAGCAATGGTGGCAGGGCACGGCAGAGGAAAGCTGCCTAACCCATGGCACCCCAGGAAGCAGAGAGAGAAGGGAGGCTCTGAGGACAAGAATACATAGCTACTCCTCATTTAATAACCTGTTTTAACAGGTGTTTGGACTTAGAACCCACAGCTTGGATTTATGACCTTATGACATTTTCATTTTTTGTTCAGCTCTATATCTCTTGCTTATAGAGCCTCAGTCCCTTTTTGTACAGTACTCTTCTTTACACAGTACAGTTTTTGCTGATTGTACTGCATAGAACAAGACTTTAAGTTTTATGCCCATTATTCACTACAGTACTGCATGTAAGAGTTTCACAAATAAAACCAGTCATCAAGTTGGAATTCCCTTTGACCATTTCTTTGTTCTGAATCTTGTACATGCTAATATACAACAACTCATTTTGTGACCAATTTATATAAGGACCCAATCCCAGGAATGGCATCCAGTCATGTCTGTATCCTTCCAGACCACGTCTCAGGTGACCCACCTCTCACCAGGTCCACATCCCCCCAGCACATTCAGCCACTAAACTCATCAATGGATGAATCCACTGATGAGTGTAGCACCTCCATGATACAATTATTCTCCAAACACTTGAGACTTTGGAGGACAATTTAGATCTAAAGTATAACAGATAAAAAGCTGACCAATACACTGTCCCTTCTCCTGCTTTCCTTCCATTTCAACTGCTTATCACAATCTAAGAAACAAAAATAATAACCATTTGTCTATTGTCTAGTCCCTACTAGAACACAAATTCATAAAGGTAATGTTTTTGTCTGTTTTGTTCTTATTATATGCCCAGGATCTATAAAATTATACAAAAATTGGTGCAAAATTACCCATAAATACATGCTAAATTGTTTATGGGGGATAGTCAGAGGAGGCAGGGAGCAGTTCCTATTTTAGGTGAGCTCTACATGAAAGATAAAATTAAAAAACACCAAAATATATTTTTAGTGCACACCCACACAAAACAGATTACAAAAGACAAATAGAGATATTAAAAATAAGTACAAATAGAATTATGTAAGAATAGAGAAACTGAATCAAGATATGTTTAAAATCATTAAAAGAAGTTGACACTGATACTATGAAATTAGACACTTATTTGATTGTTGACCTCTTTCTCTATTATTTACAATGGCCTAAATTATTTCTGTATTTTAAATATGGTTTAGGGCTGGGGATATTGCTCAGTAGTACAGTGCTTGCCTAGTATGCAAAGGTCGTAAATCCCAACATTGTAAAATATATTTTAAAGTCACAAATATTAGTCCCTCCTAAATCCTATTCATGGAAAACAGCATTCTTTTAAAAAAATTAGTCAAGAATATCCCCTGAACAATATGTACAGCAGATTAGTAGCACCAAAATTTCAGCAGATAGACTGTTTGTTGGTTTTTTATATCAACAGCACTCACTGTAGACTTACAGGTGAAAGTATGAGAGGTGGATTCTACTGTCAGCTACATACCATATGTAAGGAAGGAAAAAACCAACCCACTATAGTTCTTATTCATTTAAATGTGAAAATTCAAAAAAGTTACAAAATATCCTTATTAGTTTCCACAGATATTACAAGAGTTTCTGTAAGTTTTTCAAAAGCAAACACAAGGACAATAGCAAAAACATTCAAAGATACATGTTTATATATGATGCAGAGGAAGACCACAGCAACTCGCTGGCAGCTCTTCTTCTTATACTGCACTGGTAGACAAAGAACTAGACACTGCTCAATATAACATTGTTTAGTACAGGATAAAATTAATGTCTGTAACTATTTTGTTTAAATATATTACCTGAGTAAAAAACAAAAAGCTTTGGAACTAAAATTCTTTCTCATAAACTGTGGTCTAATTCATGGTTGCTGAAAAGATAAGAGTATTTTCACGTTTTATATTTTATTTCAGCAATTTCTAGAAAATATAGTGGTAGTGCACTTCTTGAACTTGATTCTTTCAACTATTCTGATTGCAAACCAACTTGGTTAAGAACAAAATCAAAGTCAATGGTCAGGTTCAAAAATGACTGTATCGGAAATTTGATTCAGTTCTTGTCCAGTTTGGTTTGCAACTAGAGTCATTAAAAGAATTAGGAGAGATGTGCCTTGATGGGAGCAAGGTAGAAAGCCTCTCTGAAAAAAACAACTCAGACACTAGAATTTAACAACATGGAGAAAACCAGACGAAAGGAGAAGGATTCTCACGACCCAGGAAGAAACTGAGGAAAAAGAAAAAGAAAGAAAGAAAGGAAAAATGTGGATGAAAGACTGGAACCAGACTGCTCACTGGGACTGGCCCCGCACTGTGCGCAGCGCGCCGTGCGGGGCGCACTGTGCGCTGTGCGTGGCACACCTTGGAGTCTGAAGATTCACAGGCGCACTGAAGTCGTGGCTGCCGAAATTGGGAGTTGGTGAGTCCAGGACCCTTGGCGGAAGGATGCAGTGCAGTGTAGGGTGAAGCCAACGTGGAGAGCTGCATTAATTAATGGTGAGGGCTGGAAATTGGGTCCCGCAGCAGCTATGACCAGCTGGAGGACATACTGGAGTTGGGCAGGACAGGCCTGAACCGGGAACTGCAGTGGTATCAGTCAGCTGCCCCAGGGACGAAACTGTCCCAAACCTGTAACATTCGCACAGCACAGACTAACGTGATGAAGACACTCATTGGTTGACTGCCTCAGAGAAGAGGGGCTAACCCACATCGTCCTGCGTGCACCTCAGATATCAGCAAACTGGAGAAGGCAGCAAACCCCCAGTCGGCACACTTCAGAAAAACTGTAAGCAATATGGAAAGAGCCTAAGATCTCCACCATACACTTGTTTGAAAAAAACCAGAAACATGACAAGAGCAAGAAATAAGAAGAAACCTCCAGCCACTGACTCTGGGAAAATAAGTTGAGGAGAGGTAAATACAGAAAAGATCCAGGGTAGCAATCATGCAGTATCGGCCACAGCATCAGCGGACATAAAGAAATACCTTTGTGACTTCATAGACAAATTTAAAACTGAAATTCTAATCCAAGTAAGGCAAGATATAAAAAGATTAATAAAAGAAATGCTAAGCCCCTCTCAAGAAGATACAGATGGAAGAATGGAGGAACCCAGAAAAGGAAGAGAAACCTTTGGTGAAGAATATAAACAAAATCTAGAATACATGAAACAGATCCAAAGAGATTACCAGGAAATTAAAAACTCCATTGAAAGCTGGCAAAATATCTTGACAGAAACTAAAGTCAGCCTTTCAAAATTTGAAGATAGATTTTCAATGTGTGATCGTGAAAGAAAAGACCTCTTAAAAGTTACGAGGAACCAGGAAGTAACAATACAAAGGCTAGAAGACAACACGAGGATCTATAACTTAAGAATAAAAAAATGTGAGCAAAGAAGCAGCAGTAAACACAAATGAATTACAAAGGCTATTCACAGAAACAATTAAGGAAAACTTCACAAGCTTTGGACAAGGAAATGATATTCAGATAAATGAGGCATACAGAACTCCAGCCAACTACAACTAAAACCAAACTACACCCAGACATATAATAATCAAGATCCCAGAAATTCACCACATGAACAGAATATTAAAAGTGGTCAGAGAGGGCTAGGGATTTAGCTCAGCGGCATAAGTACCTGCCTTGCAAGCAGGCAGTCGTGAGTTCGATCCCTGGTACCGGTAAAAATGGGAAAAAAAAAAAAGTGGTTAGAGAAAAGAAACAAAATCCCTATAAAGGAAAATCCATCAAAATCATGACAGACTTCTCAATACAAACTATCAAATCAAGAAGAGCTTGAAGTGAAGTAGTCCAAGCCCTGAAAGAAAATAACCTCCAACCCAGATTGATGTACCCTGAAAAACTGTCTCTCAAAATTAATGGATAAACAAGATGTTTCCATGACAAAGAGGAACTATGGGAGTTCGTGACCACCAATCCAACCCTACAAAAACTACTGAAGGACATTCTAGAGAGAAGTAGAAAAAAATACCAAGATTCCAGCAACAGTGGTAGAGAGGTCTCGATAAATGGGGCAGACAGTGGAATGAAGGAGAAAAGTGGACAAATAATAGCAGAAAAATAGAACTGCAGAGATGAGGAAAAGAAGGCAGCCTATAATCTGTAATATAAATGGCCTTGATACACTAACAAAAAGCAACACAGGCAGAGTAATCAGGAGATATGGTCCATCAAGATGCTCTGATTAGGAAATATACTCAACCTGAAAGAGGATTAATAAACTGAAAGTCAAAGATGAGAAAACAATGTCCTATGTGACAGGGGATCAGAGAAAAATAGGGACAACTCTCGTCCAGCAGCTGCAGATAGGTTGGAAAGTCATGACACTTTTGTGCAGTGGAGAACTACTCAGCTATAAGGAAGGAAAACCTTGAGGCTTTAGTAAGTAAAGGAATACAGCTCAAGATCAAGCTCAGGGTTAAAAAGGTTCAGCACCACTTAGATAGATAATGGGTTGACCCCCTAATCTAAAAACTAAAGGAGTTAGTGGGACCCAAAATACTCAAAGCACCCTGAAAAAGGGAAAGGCAAGGAACTGTCTAAAAAAGGAAGGCAGAAGACATTGTTAATAGTGTATCGGGATTTAAAAGCCACATTAGTCTTATAGCTCTGTTTAGTTTGATTTTATTCTGTTCCAATCTGTCTACTCATACTAGACTTGAGTGCATAGATAGCTATCTCAAAAATAGCAGGATATACTATGGTAACTATCCTTAATTTCCTACTAACTTAAACTGAAGCCCTGTATTACTTACACTGTCTTTCTATGACTGATCTTATTTGAATCTGGTTTGTTAGACTGCTGTTTTGTCCTGACTGATTTTATTTGAATTTGGTATGCTTGATAGTATCAAGTCTAAGAATAGAGGCAATTACCCTGAAGATGACAAGATGTAATAAGATACCCATTCCAGTTTGATTATTAACTGCTTTGGAAGTCCTACAATGTCTCCAATGTTGTGTTTTTATTAAAATTGCTAGGTGATACTATGTTCAATTACATTATGCCTGAGGATGTAGACAATTCTATTGAAAATAACAAGAGACAGCATAGTAACTACTGTAGATCACCAAGTATTATGGTTTTATATGTCTTTTTCGTTTCATGTTTTTCTAGGAATTTGTTTTGTTGTGTTGTTTTGATCTGTTTTTCCCTATAATACAAAAAGGATAAGTATACATGTAGAGATTCACACATGTGTAGAATTTCTAAACAGTTTACGAGAACAGATTATATAATGCACGATGTAATGAACAGATACTCTGAAGAAGAGACA
This sequence comes from Cavia porcellus, assembly GCF_034190915.1. Lineage (NCBI taxonomy): Eukaryota > Metazoa > Chordata > Mammalia > Rodentia > Caviidae > Cavia > Cavia porcellus. The sequence continues at coordinate 53,189,200 of NW_026947495.1, forward strand.
CTAAGATACCCAGTGCTAATTCTGTAGCATTATGATATAAAATCTAGCAATACTATTATTCACTGTTCAGACTGATATTAGTCTAGTCTCTTATGTTTAATTTCAACCTACACAAAGAAATGGACAGCTATTTCGAAGAGAACAAGAGACATGATGGCAGTCATTGTTGACTCCCCTACTATCTGGTCTTGAAGACCTAAAATGCCTTCATCATCCTGTTCTGATTAGTTTAGTACTATAATGTTCAGTATGTATTCACTTTGTGTGAAGATGTGGACAACTATTTGGAAGAAAACAAGAGACAATATGATAGACAGTGAAGATCTCCAGTAGTCTTGCTTTGAAATCTTCTTACAATTGTTTCCTTATTATCTGTTTTGCTGTTTAATTTTATCTTCTGTAAAATAAAATAAAATAAATAAATAAAAATTATATATGATCTAAAATATAAAAGAATTAAGTTCATGAACCAAGGTACCACTGTATTTTAATAGTGTTATATTATTGCATTATTATATTATATTATATATAATTACATACATGTTATTGTTATTGTATATAATATATACTAGATATAATATTGTCTATTATTAAATAGTTATATTATTTTACATTGTTATATTATTATTTGATACCTAAAATTTACAGTTAGTATGTAGCTCTAATTAATTCTCCATTTACAATTTTTACATTACAATGCATACACATTCCATTCCTTTAATATAAATAATGTGAAGTATCCTAAGGGAAAACTGCTGCTTAATCTATACAGCAGATTTTTATTAATGAACTTTAAAAATATTTATTAGGCATAAATTGCAATGACTGCAACTAAAACAAATGTTCTTTAAGGTCTCCCAAAAAAATTTAAGAGTATATAAAATAGTATAATTATATATTAAATACTATAATTATATATTATGCTATGCAAGAGGTATAATATTTTTACTATAATTAAATGAAATGTTATAGAATATGGTATATATCTATTGAGAATTATACTTTGTGAGATTATCATGAAAAATTAAACTACTCATAAATGGCAGTGAAAAAAAATGTATGTTGAGTTTTTTCTGCTCTAGCTGGCAGCATGTCTCACTGATCAGCAGAGGCTAACTTCTGAACTCCGGATTCCTAGGGAGTAAGACATTCCTCTTACTCTAAGATCAGCAGTCCCTGCTGCAGGGTGTCAGAATCAAGTGGGCAGGTAAGCAGGGTCTGAGTCACTCTAAAAGTCATGGAACTACTCTAGCTTCTTTTCCACAGGCTTCATTCTGCACTGACATTTCCCAGGACAGCAGCCCTCAAATTGGAAGCCTACCAACACTTTGAAGTTTTAGAAGACAGGAAGTAGGAAGACTATCACTTTCCAGAATATCATCAAAATTAATCTTCCTAAAACACATTTCTGCTAACACCACTTTTTAAGTTCTATTTCATAAAAGAAAGCAAATATCTTGTATGAAACTAACCATACTTTCTGGGGCATAAGTTCACATCTTCATTCTGGGGCATAAGTCCAGATGTATAAACAAAGGATAATTTTATATACTGGCAGTTAAGCAAGAAAGTGAATGACTCTAATGTGTAGGTATAAAATTTTCACAATTCTTCAAATAAACTGAAGGAAATAACTGTGTGGTCAATAATGTTATTTTAAATGATTTTAATGATTTATTACTGAAAAGTTTTTACTATAAAATGAAAAGGAATTTGGGACAAGCTGAATAATAACACCCCAAAGATAACCCAGCTTATTGTCCAGAATCTATGAATATCACCTTACATGAAAAGGACACAGAAGAGAAGTGGAAGGAAGAGAAGGAAGAAGAGGAGGATGAACAGAGGAAAAGAGAAACAAGAAGAAAAGGTAGGAGGGAAAGGAGGAGGAACAGACAGACGAAGAGGAGGAAAAACTGCTATAGTTATGGCTAAATTAAGAATCTTTGAAATGTGATTTTCTTGGATTATTTGGTAGGGCTTAGAATGTTATTGCTCTTAAAAGAGGCAAGTATGACAGAGATAGAACAGACAGCCATTGGACCATGGAGACAGAGATTAGAGCGATGCAGCCACAGCCAAGGAATGCTGGCAGCCACCAGAAGCTGTAAGAGACCAGGAACGTTAACAAAACCAAACTAAGTTGTACTTATAACTTCTAAACCCTGCCTCAGTCCAGTAAGGTAATTCATACTTTACAGCTTATTACAATAAATTTTAAAAATTTCCATAGCTCCTAATACAGATATGCATTTACAAATAAAAAATTTTAAAGGTTAGTCTTTATGTTAATGTCTTAAAAGTGAGAGGTTATTTTTAAATGAAATATTGAGAGAGTATTTCCATTAGGAGACTCACCAGGATGTACACTGATTTATGTCCACACTGCAGTCAATCACAAAAGTAGTTCAGAAGCTGTTTTATTAATTTCTAAAGAACTTTTCATTATGCTATTGTTATGGTTATGTTTGTTACGGTTTTGGGGGATATCTCTCCAAAGCCTCATGTGGTCATGGGGGTGGACTTTTTAGAGGCGGTTGAATTTAGATTTTGTGATTGCTTCATTCTCTAGTCCTGGGATTGGGAATGTGAGTGTCATAGTTGCCCTAGGGCATATAATATAAGGGAAGAAAAGAAGCCTACTCCCTTCTGCTCTTGTTGCTTTTGCTGTCTTCTGCCATCATGAATTGTTGCTCCTCTTCCATGTGCCACCCTACCTTGGAGCCAGCTGATTATAGACTGAAACCTCCACAAACTGAGTTAAATAAATCTTTCTTCCCTTAATTTTGAGCATCAGGTATTTTGCCCCAGCAATACAGCTACCAAAACTATTGATTAAATTTACCTTTCCATCAATTTGAACTCTATGAGCTGGGGGTGGTGGTATATATCTGGATCCTTACTAACTCTGAAGCATGAGACAGGACTGAGCTCAGAAATTTGAGACTAACCTGTACAACATAGTGACATGCCATTTCAAATTTTTTTTGAACTTTAGCTCAAAATCCCAACACATCACTACTTAAGTAAAGAGATGTAATAAATTTATAATATTTCAATCTTGTTTCCATTTTGTTTCTTTATAAACTATCAAAAATAATTAAAAGGAAGCATTCATAATTTCCCTTTGTCTATTTCTATACATCTGAAGAAAATCTTTGTCATATGATCTATACCATGTGCCTCAGAAAATCAATGATGTGAGTCAGTGATTCTACATCCTTACCTACACCTATATGAGGCAGGTGCTCAAACAGTGTCCAGCTGTGGTCATCAATGTAGTGATTCTTCAGGATTAACAGCTGGCAAACATCTCGGGCAGTTATGTCACTGGGTACCTCTAAAGCCCTGCTGGTTTCATCTTCACTGTACACTTTAATCACCTGTATATAGAAAAACAAGAAAAAAAAGTTAAAATATTCTTATTTCTTAAATAAATTTATTGTGTATAACTAAGGTATACAACATGACATTTTGAGATAAATACAGTTAATAAAATTTGCTACTATAGTGAAGCAAATTAACCTAGACATCATTTCCATATGTGTGCAGCGAGGACAGATAAAATATACTCATTTATCAAAATTTCCAAATACAATACAGTATTAACAGTAATCTTCATGTTGTGCATCAGATCTCTTAGACTTGTTCATCCTATACTTCTGCTATTTTGTGTTCTTTGATTTCTAACTCCCCATTCTCCTCCTCCTTATCCCTGCCCCTAAGGACCACTGGTTTATTCTATATTTCTGTATATTTGCTTTTTTAAAAATAAGGTTCCACACACATGTGAGCTCATATACTTTTCTTTGTGTATGGCTATTTCACTTCACAAAATATTCTTGATGTTCAGACATTTTGGAAAATGGCAGGACCTCCTTTCCTAAAGCTTATTAACACTTTACATGTTTGTTTTATTTATTCAGTGATGGGACACACCTTGGCTATTGTTTTATGTTGCAATTAACATGAAAGTGTCAATATCTATTAGTGGTAGTGATTTCATTTCCTTTTGATATACTATATACCCAGAAGAAGGATAGATATCTAGGTCATAAGGTGCATCTATATTTATTTCTTTAGAAGGTTCCACACCACTTTTCAAAATGTCTGCACTAATCAACATTCTCACCAATGGAGTATAATGATTTCCTTTGCTTCACATCCTCATCAACACTTGTCATTTTGACAACAGCCTCCAGAATGAGTGTGAGGTGGGATCTCACAGTGGCTCTGACTAACATTTCCCTGATGATTAGTTATGTTTGGCACCTTTTCATACTCTTGTTGACCATTTTTAAACATATTTCATACACATTCTTTTGGAGAAATGTATATTCAAGACATGTGCTCAATGTTTAACTCAGTTGGTTTTCTGCTACAGAATTTTAAAAGTTCTTTAAAAGTTTTAAATATTAATCCTTACCAGATTCATGATTTAAATTTTTTTCTCAATCCACAGATAGCCTTTTCACTACAATAGTGTATTACAATGTCATTCTAGTAAGTCAACAAACTTATTGAGCTAATTATATATTTCTTATGTAGTGTCTTGTACATTTAATTTTCTAATACACTGATTGAAAGCTACCTATCCAAAACCTGTCAGTCTTTTTCCCCACTATCTTTTCTTCAATATCTAAATTAAAGGCCATTCAATGACTACCAAAAGTCATTTCCCTACCTTTCCGGTTTATTAAAAATCTATGTACCTCTCATCAGTACTTAATATTTTCCACTTCATATTTAAATCCTGTAAGCAATCCAGAAAACATAAGTGATTTATTCCTAAATATACTCATGAAGTAAAGAATAAAATCAGATTTTATGAAAAGATAACTTCATTTTAGGTTTAGAAGTTTAGGTAGATCCTCACCACACCCATTTTCTCCCTTGCAATTAGATGCAACCATGGGAGAGGTTTTAGTTGCAGATTATAAGCATATGGAATGTGGCACTTTAAGGCCTCACCTGTAAGATTTTCACACATACTGTCCTCTGTTCTCTTTCATCCTGTCACTGTATGAAAATGACTGCACAGACCTAGAGGAAAGAAAGGCTGTAGCCACAAGATAGCCTTTGTCCTGAAATAACCTCATGAAAGATGCCTAACTAGAAACACCCAGATGAGATGCTGATATGATCAAGAAATAAAATTCTACTGTGTTAACTCACTGTGAATTAGTGTTTACATGTGAGAGCAGCCAATGGTCTTCTAAATTACCTGAAATTTGAGTTCAGTATAAAGCATTCCCCTCAACATTTATCAAACTGTGCTCTGTGCTGGACTTTCCATTATAAATTGTTCCATGTAGTAATTAAATCAATTATAAGAAGATTTAAAAACCTGAAAATTACATGGTAAGATCAATACATACAAAAGTGAGAAATAGGGCTTGGGATATAATTCAGTCGCATAAGTGCCTGCCTGACAAGCACAAGGTCCTAAGTTTGATTTCTGGTACCAAAACAAAAAGTGAGAAATGATAAAACTCAACATCTATCAAAAGTACATTGACATTTTCACACTTTCAGCAATTTGAAAAAGTTTGAAAGAAAATCATTTATACGTTATGTATCATCTATTATTTTTAAATTATTCTTAATAACAGTATAATGAAATAATTGCTTTCTTTAAATGATGGGGTGATATAAAGTGGTAAACCTATTTTGTACATCTATTGGAAAATGTTCATTAAAAGCATTAAAAGGTCCATTCCTTTGGCCCAGTGATTTTTCTTAACCAAATTTTCTCAATAAATCTGTCCTAAATGTCTGAGGATTGACATATCCAACGAAGCCATTATTTATAATTCTACCAATCTAAATGTTCAACAATAAAAAGGTAACAGTGCTTTCATAAAATGGGATATTATATTGTTCTTAAAAATAGTATACTAAGATACTATATTAAAGAGTTTAAATAGTTCTTTTAGCAGTACAGTGCAAGCTTGCTTGACTTTGCCTACCAGACAGCTACCCTTCTTTCTGTGGCAGTATTGTGATTTCCTTTCAGAGCACCATGCTCTCCCTTACCAGCTGCCTTTATGATTCCAGCATCCTTATCTTCAACTAAGAGATGCTATGTTCTATCTGATGGAACTGGCTTTCAAAAGCTGATAAGCATTCAGAAGTATTCCAGCCAGGCATCTTGAAATTACTCATGAGGTTGTATTTACATCACAGAAATTACTACCACAAATATGTGTGGACATTTTAATCACTTTTTAATTTTTAGAGTCAGTTTATCTGTGTATAACTGAGTTGGCTTCAAGGCTGAAGATGTTTTCCAGATTGTCCAAGTAGTACCCAAAATGTTTCTGACAATAGAGACCACTGCACAGATGGGTACATGACATAATCAGAGCCAATTACAGCCAATGTAGAATATGTGTTCATCAGTAGAGTGAGCTCTTTTCTACTGGGCTTCACTCTGGGAAGATGTAGGCTGGAGCCACTGCTGCTCAGAAAGAATGCAAGTATAAACAAAAAGGGCTCACATGGAATAAATCAGACTGCAGTGGGCTGAATGTTTGTGCCCCTCCCTCCATTTCACACACCAAAACCATAATTTCAAAGGAATAATATCTTGAGCTGGGCCTCTAAGAAGCAATCAGGTCAGTGGATGAGGTCCTCATCAGTGCCTTCATGGAAAGGTCACTCTAACTCTAGATGAGTACAACACATGCTTGCAACTCATTGTTCCTCAGTTACTCAGTGTAGTGCCCTCTACCTGGAACACACTCAAAGCCCCACCGACAACATGCATTCTTTGGCAAATTCTCACTTATGTTTGGCCATGCTTCCAATGGAACCCCTTCAGAAAATTTATCCTGATTGCCCCATAATTGTTATAAGCCCCTTTATCTTGTTCTTTCTGTTGACTGACTGATTTTGAGGTATCAAGGATAGAACCAGGGCCTTCTCACTGAGCTAGATCCTCAGCCCTTTAAAGGTATTTATTTTGAGATAAGATCTCATTAAATTGTTTGAACTTATGATTATTCTGCCTCAAGCCTTTCAGAGTACAGGGATTACCTATACTACCGCACACAGTTAATGTACCCCCCTTTACATACATTTATTTTATAATTATCTCTTTGCATGTGTTTCTCCCCAACTATGCTATAAAGCTCCTTTAAGAAAAATCTCTGTTCACTATTTATCACTGCATCACTGGGATCTTGCCTGGGTGATATTGGTTTAATAATAATGCACAAAGTAAAAGAATTTTAGACCTACTAAAAAATCTATCAGCATTTTACACAGAGCAAATATTTAATATATATGTAACATTTAACCTAAAAATATTTTCAAATATGAAGTATACAATTATTTAAACTTTTTATGCTCAGGAAATTAAAATTCTTGTCAGTGAGAAACAGACATACTGTTTTTCATCATGAAAAAATCCTAAGTAAGAATTCACTCACTGAATGTGGCACTTTTGAGTTTTAAAGCCTTTGAGGTGACCATGAAAGTCATATGAAAAAGTTACGAATACATATGGTCAATATCAATTAGTTATCTCTAAATCTTTTTTTTTATTAAAACATGTAGTTCAATATGATGTACTGGCTGTTATCTTGTTGCTGAGACAAAATATCTAACACCTGCATTTAACGGTGGAAAAGTTTATTCAGGTTCACAGTTACAGCTTATGGGCAGGTGGCTCCAAGGCAGAAACTTCATGGTAGAAGGCTGCATCACAGGAAATCTGTTTCGCTCTTGGCCGCCAGAAAGCAGAGAGCTGAGGAAGGACTCAGAGAAAAAGGAACCAGCTACAAGACACAGTCCCCATGGTCATGGCCCAGAGACAAACCTGGACGTGTGCCTCATTAACTGCCTATGTGTCTCCTAGCTAATAAAATTGGCAATAAGACTAACCAATAGAGATGTAAAGATGTCTGGAGTCCCAGTGTTTTCCATCTAGGTGGCTATTGGTCCTAAGATTGTACCTTGTGCATAGTGCCTGTGCTGGGAGGCTGGTGGCATCTTGAAGGATGCTTCTACTATGTACTCATCCTGCTAGGACTACATGTGACTGGACCAAAGTATTCATGAGTGTTCCTGCCAAAAAGCAACATGAAGACAATTCCAAGAGAATGAGAAGATCCAGCTCTAGGATGGCTCCTTCCTGCAAAGCAATGATGTTTAGCCACTGCAGCAGTTTCCTGCTGCACATTCCATGCCAGGTACTGCTAAACCATGACGAATGTCTGCTCAGCCCGTTTCCTGTACTTCCTGACAAGATCATGTGCTTCTTATCAGAAACTATCATGGTCAAGGTGCACAGACACATGCCTCCTGTTTGGCAAGTTCTTTTATTTTGGAGAAGGTAAGAAAAATGAACAACTAGAAACATTCAGAAGTCTAAGCCAGAATCAAAAACAAGGAGGGCAACAGAGCCAGATGTAAAGTTAGAAAAAAATGGAAGATTTAACTAACCAGTCGGGAAGTGACATTATTTTGTTCAAGCTATGTCACCAAAAATTTAAAAGAAATAAGTTGCCAAAGATTGAGAGACTTAAATACACAAGGTCTAGGTCAACTTAAAATTCCTAGAATAGGTGCATGTATTCATTTCAAAAATAAATAAAACCTGCTGAGAGAAAACTTAATACTTTCATTTGAACTCCATTTCAACCCAGTTTTTAAAAATCCTATTTAATGCTGACATTTGTCCAAGAATGCATTTGTCTATGAATGGTGAAATTATATCTAGGTTAATCTTCCACAGCACCAAATCCCTGTCATCTCTGAAATCTGTTCAATAATTATGAAAGCTTTTTATGCTAACAATGTAGTCCCAGCACTAAGAACTCAATTTCATTTCTATTTATTTCTCTGTTAAACACATGAAGAAGGAAAGGCTAAGTATTAACTCTCTAATAGAGTTGATATCACTCCTTGTTTAAGACAAAAATGGCCAGGTGTGGCTGTGCACACCTGTCATGTCAGCATTCTGGAAGCTGAAGCAAAAGGAACACCTGAAGTTCAAGGCCAGCCTGGGCTGCAAAGTGAATTCAAGGCCAGACTGAACTACATAGTAAACTGTCTCAAAAAAAAAAAAAAAAGTCAACTCACCAAAAAAGATGTATCATTAAATGTTAAACCTACATTTAAAACTTTTTATGATCATGTAAAAATCAAATAGAAGAACTGTTATTAAGAATGATTAAAACAAAAAATTGGAGTTCTGGTTCCTCTACATACTGAGAAGGAAAAAAAGATTTAAAGTTTATTTAATTGTGCTATTTAATAAAACAGTATTTTACATTTCCAGTTCATTTGTAGTTTAGAGGCCCAAATTCTCAGCTATCTTCATAAAGTAAAAAAAAAAAAACCCAGGATGACAATAATATTACTTACATTTATATACAAAATCATTTGAGATTCTATATACCAACAGCAAGAAACCCTGCCCAGACCAAAAGAAACATAGAAATGAACTTTGTCTCATCAAATGGATTGAAAGCTGACTAACCAGAAAGACAAGGCTCTTATAAGCTTTGTTTATACCATCCCAAATCACAGAGTGCCCAAGGAAAGCCACAACTGACCCATACACTGGCTATGTTGGGAAACCCTCTGTACCATTGCACTTCTGACAATCTCAGCAACCTTGGCCTTTGGAGTAGTTTACAGTTTCAAATGATGTTCAGGGAGCAAGTGGCACACAGCAGTGAAAATTTAGTAGTCATGGCCACCCCAGCAAGGACATGCTGGACTGTGGGTGGGGCAAGTCTCTGTTTGGGCTGACATCCTATCAAGGCCTAATTTTATGTTACACGTCAACCCCTCTCCTTGAACGCACTCTATAAAAAGTAAATAAAGTAGATTTTAAAAATATTTTTTAAAAAAACAGGGAATACAACAATATTAAAATAGATAAAAAACAAGAAAGGGTAACTTTTAGAAAAGGAAGTCTAAAAGTCTCTAGACTTAAGAGATGAAATATTTAAAATGTAAGCCCCAGGCCAGTGGTAGAGAGCCTAGGGCACACATGCTGTAGATAGCTGTTTGTATCACTGAAAGCTTTAACAGGTTGGCATCACTGCCATAGGGCACTGCTGAATAAATAAACAGAGGGAAGCTGAAAGCCAGTTCGGGATGCGTTACAGCCAAAGCGTCCATAGCATTTCTCTGCAGCACCTACCTGAAATCCTGATTCTAAGAACATACTATTTGAAAAGCACTAAGGAGCAAAGACTGACCAGTCAGCCCTTCTGCCCCAGGTTTAACCCTAAGGTGTGAAATAACACAGGACAAGCAGTTTCTTTTTCAATGTGAATTCATTCTAGAATATTTGAAATGCTACAGAGCAGAAAGGGAGCTTTAAACCTAACGTGCTGATAAAGTTTTAATACTCCATGAGTTTGCCCAAAACTTTATTTCTTCAGAGGAGAATGAAGAGAAGGATAATCATTCAGCAGGTAAAAACATGAGCAAAGATTAGTCATAAATAATTCAGCAAAAATCAATAGAATGAAGAGACAGAAAGAAAAAAGTACACAAGTGCTGAGCAGGGTAGTATAATCCCAACACTCCAGAGGCTGAGGCAGAAGGATTAGGAGTTTGAGGTCAGCTTGGGGTATGCAATGAGTGAAAGGCCAGGGTGAACTACATAGCAATAGCCTGTCTCTAAAACCATCCCGCTCCCCACAAAAAACAATCTAACATGGAGGAAAAGGGTATTTGGGGCATGATTATCTCTGGCTAAGTTTGTATTAAAGTTCTCAGCTTAGGAATATTTTCACTTCATTTTAACCTAAATTAATATATAAACTAACTTAAAGTCATATTTAAATATTATATCATGAAAGTGTAACATTTTAAATAGAAACTACCATTTCATTAATTTATTCATATTTATACTTTACACATCAACCCCTTCCCTTGACTGTACTCTATAAAGTAAAGATTTTAGAAATAATGTTTTCTAAAAATAGGAAATACAACAATATTAATTATCAATACACAATTAACATAAATATTCAAGTTAAAAAGGAAAGCCCAAAGATGTTTTTTTTTTTGAACTAGCTCCTGTGGTGGAGCTTATTTCTATGGTTTCTTAAAAGTTTATAACTCAGCTAAAGTAGGATTATAAAGCAAATTCTAATGTTTTAAATTTTTTCAATATTATTTTTCAAGAGATAAGCCATGTAGCTAAATCATGTGAAATATTTTTGTGGCAAGGTCAGAGTATCCCTGGGTTTTCACATTCTTCTAAATAAGAAATGCAGTATCCTAAGATAAGAGGAAACATTCTTACATATTTTGAGTTAAGCAGTTCAATGTGTTCCCTTGGGAATGAGAAGTAATATATTCATTATTACTTATTCCAAATCTCTAACAGTGTTTTTAAGTGTTATATTTTAAAAGCAAAGACTGTTCCAAAAGACCCTAATAGCTCCAGAAAAGCTGTTGCTTTCTTATTTCCATTCTGTATTATTTTGCTGGTTGTCAAACATTTACTAAGAGCAAAACTGTAAATAGGTTAGAGAGATCAGGTGGTACAAAAAGTCTTGAATCATCTCCTTAGAGGGAGATAGTCAGGAGCACATTTTACTTAATTATGAACAATAGATGTTTGATTTGTTACATTAATTTTCAACAGATTTTATTGCCTTTACCCGAATTACAAGAATTGATGGACAAAAGCGAGTTTATTCTCTATTCCTGGTTCTCCCTTTAACTTTATAGACTATAATCCTTTCTTTCATCCTTCCCTTATTCTCTGACTGCAACTACAATTTTTCCCTAGGTTTCTTGAATGAGCTGCGCTCCTTCCTGACACATGGCCTTTGCACATGCTGTCACTTCCACCTAAAGACTGTCTCCCTATCTTCCATTTGTTCTTGCCTTCATCAGACTGCAAATAACCCATTATTTCAGTGGGGAAGCTTTCATGACCCTTCTGCTCTTTGCTCCAAGTGCACATATATACAATTAGCAATCACTGCCCACTGCAATTGCAACTTAGAACACCGTATGGCATTAGGTCCTACAGCAGTGCTTACTTCTCACGATGTCCCCAGCAGTCAGGAAAACAGATGGCAGCCATCACATATAACCTGGTGTGAGATAGCACAAAGGACTCTCAAAGAGTGGCACTCTGTCCTTATGGAGTTTGAAAATCTCCAGGGGAGAAAAAACATGGACCAAGGAGAAAACAGAAAGAGGTGTTCATGAAGTTTGTGAAATGAATAAAGACAAGGGTAACTGAAGTAGCCCATTTCATGTCTGATTCTGCAAGAGGGCACAAGCCAGAAAAACATCTGGGGGCAAGGGGCAAACATTATGAGCAAAGATACAGGGGAAGAAAGGACCAGACATGCTTTTACACACATGGAAGAGCAAACAGCAACATGCTACCAGCAGGAGGACCCTGTTATGAGGAGCAGGTGAGGAAGCACAGCTGCCAGCTGCCCTACGGAAGGGCAGCCCCCGCCTTGGCAGCTGTACACTGATTTCCATTGGTGCAAACAAGTAAAGAGGCCCCCACAAGAATGGGTCGTATTTAGAACACACAAATTACAGGGTACTTTTTTAAAATGGATGGCAATATAGAATTAGGTTTCCAAATAACAGTTTTATATGAATATGATTACAAAGTGGTAAGAGAATAAGGATAAATAACTTCATGGTGACTTAATCATCTAAGAAAGGATTCAGCTACAAGCAGCAGAAAATCTGCACTACAATGTATTAAGCAGATTAAGTTTTTTTCAACATTGGGCAGCTCAGAGTTTGGTTTGACAGTATTATCAGTGTCCCACTGACTAGTATTCTTTTTGTTCTTCCCTGAATTTTGTAATCTTAAGATCATAAAATGATCCTATAGCACCTCTGGGGGGAAAAAAAAGAAAAGAAGAGCTCATAAAATACTCATTTTTATGTCTTACATTTTGAGAGAAAAATTATGAGACATACCTGGATGAAAAGATGAACTAAAAAAATACAAAATCAGTATTTAAAAAATCTACAGATTCCCATATACCTATAACAGCTAAGGCAGGGAAAAATTGTAGTCAAGATAGCTTTAAAAAGCAAACAAAAACCCTAAGAGTCAATACAAATTCAGCTTTATCCCCATTAAACTTTCAATACTTTGTTCACAGAACTAGGAAAAATAATCCTAAAATTCATATGAAAACAAACACCCAGAATAAAGAAACATATCCTGAACAAAAAGAACAAAGCTAGGGGTATCACAATATCTGATTTTAAATTACAGTATATGAGATGTGATCAAAATATATTGTTTAAACTTTTTAAAAAATTTTACAGCAAAAGACACATTGCCCAAAAGAGGGCCCAGAAACTAACCCATGCATCTACAGTTATCTGATTCTTACAAAGAAGCCAAAAAATATACAGTGGAGACAAGACGGCCTTTTTTTACCAGCTCTGGGAAAATTAAATATCCATATGCAGAAGATTGAATCTAGATCCCTATCTCTCACCTCTACTAAAATCAATCCAAAACTGATTGAAATCCTAAGTATCAGACCTAAAATGTTACACTACAAAAAGAAAACATAGGGAAAACATTTTAAGCCATAGCCACCAGCAGAAGTTTCTTGACTAAGACTCCAATAGCACAGAAAGTAATAGCAAAATTCAACAAATAGAACATCAAATTATTAAGATTCTGCACAGCAATGGAAACAACCAAATAGAAGGAAGAGACAGGCTACAGAAGGGAGATCTTTGTCAGGTACTATTCCAAAAAAGGATTAGTGTCTAGAATACATAAACAACTCAAGAAAACTTTTAACACCAAAAAGTCAAATAACCCAATCATTAAATTGGCAAAGAATTGGACACTTTTCAAGAGAAATGCATAAATGTCTTACACGTAAATGAAAATACGTTTAACATCTTTTTGCTATTAGGAAAATGCAAATCAAAACTACACTGAAATTCCATCTCCCCTCAATCATACTGTCATACTGGATATCATCAAGAATACACAACAAAATTAAAAAAGAATAGCTGGTGTAGATGCAGGGAGAAAAGGACCAATTTTACAGTGCTGGTGGGAATGTAAATTAGTATAACCACTACAGAAATCAGTATGGCTCCTCAACACACTAAAAAGAGAACTTCCATATGATCTTTGGATGTCTTTGGTGTATTCCACAATGAATACCAGCTCTCTTTGGTGTATACCACAAGGAATTAAATTCAGAATATTTTAAGGTACCTGCATAACTATGTCTATTATAGCATAATTCACGATAACAGCCCTCTTCTGTTCTGTTGGTCTCTGTGTCTATTTTGTGCCAGTACTATGCTACTTTTGTGTTTTGTATAAGATGTGGTCAATACACGTATTGAATATTGAAATTTTCAAATTACAGTAAAAACACATTGTCTTAAATCTCCCTTGAAGTATGCCGCCTCTCTCTGAACATAATGTCTTTACTGTTGTCTCTTTCTGTAACTGTCCTAGAAGTCCTCTTTCCTGAGTGTCTCTGTGAGAGACGCTTAAAAAAATACCCTGAGTGCTACTGCCAAGTGCTATTCAATGGAAAGGCAGACTCATAATGTCTACATACTCATTAACAGATGAATAAAGAAAACGTGGTATATTCATCAGAGCAAGTATTATTTAATCACAAAGAAGCATGAACTTATATCATTTGCAGAAAAATGGGTGGAACTGGAGAGAATCATAATAAGTGAAACAAGTGAGACTCAGAAAGTAAAATGTAGTATGTTCACCTAAATATGTGGAGTCTCAAAAATATGACATGAAACTAGAAAGAGTAGCATTAGAGAAAAGGAAGAGAATGAGAGGATATAAGGAAAGGTAACAAGAACATATACATTATTGGAATATAGTATGTATGAAAAAACATATAGAAATCCAGAATTTAAAAATTAATAGCACCATAAAATATGTTCAAATATTCTTTTTATTAGTACACGTTTATAGCACATAATAATCATACTCATCATGGGGATCTGGTTCATGTACATAATAAAAAAATAAGGAAAACCAACCCAAAAGAGAGAAATATAACATAAAAAAATACAAATCACGAACTGATTCCAGAATTAGAGACTATATATTACTAAGAATCCATGGAGAGCAGCCCACACTTTGGGATACGAATTCAAAATGATGTAAGAATTAGTTTCAATTCAGTGTCAGGTGAAAGAGGTTTCAGTGCAGCCCACTACTAGAAATGTACTAAACTTGGTATGGGAATGGGGTTTACATGGCCACATCTGACAGCTTGGATCAGTGATGGTGACCCTGTGGAATCATGCCATGTCTAGGCTTCCACCCAAGAGAAGACAGTCTACAAGCCGGAAGAGGCTCAGAACATCTAACTCCTCTGCTCTGCTTGCTCTTTCTCTACTCTTTACATTTTCTGTTGTCTCTGGTCAGAGCCTCGACTACTTCCTTGGTATTTTCTCCCCATAAGGGATAGAAAAAAAGACAATCAAATGGACACTCAAGTTTATAGAGAGACGTCCTTTTGGTTTGTCCTGCTTTGCAACCCAAAAGAAGAGGGAAAAATTCAAATTTCATTATTAAAAGAAGCAAATATTAAAAACAGTTGAAATTACCTAAAGCTATCACACTTTTTTAAAGGATTTAAATCCAATGTGAATAAGTCAAATCAGAAATTCCTTACTAATGTTATCAGTGGGATAATCGAAGCAAGGGGCACTCTCTGAAGCTTCAATGGCTTTTTAAAACCCAGGCAGTTCCTGCTAAGATGCCAGTGCTAATTCACGTTTGAAATGCACAAATCTTCACAAGTACTAATGCTTATTTATATTTAAAGGAGAAAATCACTGGTCATGTTTATGTTGGACATAGTGTTATCCAGAATGTCATTTCAGTTTTTAAGCAATACTTTATTCCCAGAATAACTATAAGACATATTTAAAAGAAAATGTTAAAAACTGTTCACACAGTAAAAAAGGGTGAGCAAACTGGAAGCGGAGGAGAGAGATGCGATGAGAGGAGAGAAGAGGAAACACCAGGGAGTGAAAGACTCTATTTCTAAGAGCCCAAGACACAGCAAGTTTCCCTATAATTACTGAGCTATCTGGCACCAACTGAAGTACTTTTAAGAATTATCTCTTCTCACTGACTTTTCAAAATACATTTTTCCCACATTTAACTTCTCTGAAGCTTGGACGTAACATACAGCAAATGGTACACTATAGTTTAATTGAAATATATAAATAATGATGCTTCTACTTTTTGTTTTTGAGACATCTTTTTCCTGGATAATGCAGAACGACCTTGAACTAGTTATAGAGGTCAAGCTGGCCTGGAAGTCACCAGCCTCTACCCTCAGCCTACAGAGTACTGGGGTTCCAAGTGCGCAGCTTAACACTCAACTAATGTTACTTGTCATTTAAGGGGTCAGCCAGCCAACGAAGTATTTATGTATCTCTAGTTTTTCTGAGACACTTAGGGGTATTATTTTATAACTTAAAACATTAGGTAAAACATTCTTTTTTAGGTTCTAATATTCCCATGCTGTCACACCACTGAGAATAACTGATTTATATTCATCTCGTAATTTTACTTTGTGGTCAGTTTTTTCTAAAAATAGTAATACAAAGCACATAGAGAGTATTAAGGGGCCCCATCTCTGGCCTTCAAATCTGAGGCTGTGTTCTTTCCACTCAAACAACTTTCATGCTGTTTGAAGATGATGCCTCAACATGATCACTCAGTTAAAATGATTAGACACCGAAACACTAGAATATATTTATATATGCACATATATAACTAGACACTAGAACATAAATATAAATATAGATATTTCCCAGTGCACCTAGCTTTCTAAATATCAAAAAAGTGGTTTCTTTTTGGGTTTTTTCCCCTACTTTTTCTCAGTATTTGGCAGAACAACTGCAAATACAGAAACAACCAGCAGAGGGAGTCTTTCTTCCTGAGCTGGCGCAAAATAGAGAATGAAATGCCATGTTTTGAAAATAACCATAAAGAGCTAACCTTATAGTTACTATTTGATACACTTAAAAGCTTGTAGCAAAGTTAAAAATACATCTTTAAAATATTTTTAAATTGACTACTTGAACTTTTAAGATAATTTCTATATCTTAAACTTCAATAAGAAGTTTCTCTTTCAGAGAAATACACATGTGTGTTTGTGTGCGTGCATTCACACATGTGTACACCGCAAGTTCTCCCTGGGATTTAGGATAGTGATGTCACAATTTCTCTTCAAGTGCTGATCTTACTACCTAAGCTAATTTGAATTCAGAAACATTAAAGTAATATTCCTATTTTCCTCAATATAGCTGAATTTAGGTGCCTGAAAAGGAGCTATAACCACTTTCTGACAGTGCTGTTTTTTGCTAAAGTAATTTTTTAAAGGCCTCTTTTAGAACAGTGTTTAGATAAAGCATTCACAATACCTACAAGAGTAGAAATCTTTATCCTTTCTGGGGTTTAGTACCTGAAATTACCGAAAATCTTATTTCTTTCTTCTGCCCAAAATAGATTATTATTTTTAAGATCTGGCCCAGTGGGCTGGGGCACAGCCCAGACAGCCAGGCCTGCAGACAGCCCCAAGCCAGAGTGTGAGACTGCTCACCAGACCTGCCATTTTTAATCTGCCTTCACTGCCAAGTGCGGACTATCCATTGTACTTCACAAAGTAGTATGAAGCCCAGTGCCTCTTTCATAAAGGTTCAGTCCAGGAGTCCAGAGCGGCTGGAGGATTCAAGAGTCTGCTCTGCAATCAGATCCTAGGCCACAGGCATTGTCAGCTATAAGTCTTACATCCCTCACTCCATGAAATGGGCAAACCCCTCAAAACCTGACATCACTCCATCTTAGTGATTACTATCACTAAGATAAATTTCTGACAGCAAAATGAGGAAGCTATGAGAAAGTTCCATGAGACCTCTACAGTCCCACTGCTCTCTAAGTCACTCTGACATGTTGGTTTAGTCACTATATCTTTCAAGACAGTTTGGGGAAATGGCAAAGAAAAAGAGAAGGGTGTAAGGCAAACTGTCAGAAGAGGTGGGAATTGTCCCCTGGCATAGAGCACAGAGAGGAGAAGGTTTCAGAAAGAGAACAGCATGCAGTCTGTTTGGTCACTGCGAGGCGGCTCCACACTGGGAGAACAGAGGCCTGAACTCAGGCCTGCCTCTGTCATTTATTAGTGCAAGCTCTGGAGAAGACACTTAACTTCAAGCCAGTTTTCCTCATCTAAAGCAGACTGGCCACCAACCTTGGAGCATTCTTATGAGGATTAAAGAGAATGTGTAATCAATGCTGAACAGATTGTAGCTGTTTTTATTTTTATTGGCCTGTATGCGGCACAGTGCATTATTCTAAATTGCCCACAGCAGCTCGCTGGAGCTGGATAAACGTAATGAAAAGGCCCAAGTGTGTGGCTTTTCTCCCCAGAGATTAAACTTGGTGGTGAGGAGTATGGGAAGGGTGGTTAAAAGAAAAGTTACAAAGACAGAAATGTTCAGAAGGAAAAGCCAATAGTGGGGCAGTATCTAAAGAGTTCACTTCTTAAAAATGAAAATTGTGTTTATTCAACTACTCGCAATTACAGATTGGGTATCTTTTTATCTAAAGTGCTTGTTGAATGTGGAAATGGTTCAGATTTTAGACATTTTATTTAAAACTTTGAAGTAAGCGAATATATACAAAAGATATTTTGGAGCTGGGCATAGTGGCATACTTCTGTAATCCCAGCATTCAGGAGGCTGAGGATTATTGCAAGTTTGAGGCCAGCCTGGGCTACAAAGTGAGCCCAAGGCCAGCCCGAACTGCATTGCACGACCCTGTCTCAAAAAGACCCAAAAAAGAAAAGAAGATATGTTGGAGATGGGACCCAAGTCCAAACACGGAATTCATTTATGTTTCATATACACTGTATACACACAGCCTGAAGTGCTTTCACACAGTATTTTTAGTGCACCTGTGTTTTGACAGTAACTTATCACACAAAGGTCAGGTGTAGAATTTTCCACTTGTTCAGCCATTTGGTTATTTCAGAAAGCATCAATTTTGGGAGCCTTTCTGATCGGGATTTTTGGACTAGGGATGCTCAATTTGTATACACCAACTCTGGGCTGTGTACTTGCGTACTGGATCAAAAGCAAAACAACCCACGCTGTCATTTAGCTAACCTTCTATTATTTCTTCTTGTCTAGTGAAACAATGTCTTAATGTTAAGTACAGTGTTACTTCTTTGAAATACAGAATTCAGAAGTCCTTGACTACTTGAGTTGAAAGGAAGGACAATCTACCCATCTATCTCATTGCATTTAAATCTATATCCCCCGATTTTTCTAAAATTTCATATAGTAGTTAGTTTAATATTTTAAAATTCTAGTTAGAGATTTCCGAAAATCATGAGAAGGAAGCAAAGGGAACAAGCATTTGGAAGGTATGATAGCATTATATAAAGGACAACCACTTTTTCTTAAATTTATTTACTGAAAGGAAATTTCTGCATAAGCTTTTTAGCAGACCGAGCACACAAAATTTAAATTTTTAGTAATGAGTAATAACTATTTATGAAACCAGGAAGATACTCCATTACAGAGCTGGGTGTGGCTGTATACAACTGTAGTCCCTGCTACTAAGGAGGCTGAGGCAGCGTTACGCCAAGTCAGAGGCCAACCTGAGCAACTTGACGAGATGCCATCTCAAATCACAAGCAAATGAAATCACACCCCTTCCCAGGTAAGGGAAAACAAAATTCACATGCTGGGCTTCTACTATATGTCAAATACTTATAAAAATTGTCTCACAGTTGTTTTGTGTGGGTACATTATTACTGTAAAGACAGAGAAACTGATTCTCATACAGGTTTAAATGAATGTGCTCAAAGATACTCCTTGGGTTAGTGACAGAGTAGGGTTTCTAGCTCTGAAACACACAAGCTTTATTAGGGCACACTTTCTAAAAGCTGACTTCTCAGGAAAGAAAACATTTTGAAAAATTACAAAAACCATCCTCTATGTGGCTTGCTTCCTGAGTAAACAAAAAATTAACCTATACTGTATAAAAATACAAAGGGCATTAAAACAACAACAACAGGGTTTAGCAAGAGTGAGAACTCTGAACACTGGACTTTCAAAATGCAGTCACAATGCTCAGGACCAGTCGACCACCATCTAAACGAGTCTACTACACAAATTCAAGCTACCACCAGGGCCTTTCACTACTCTCCTCTACATCCCACATTTTCTGTCTCCATACAGATAACAGAATACACTTGTTCAAAACGGATAACCTTATCTCACACCCAGCAGCATCACAGTATAAACACCCATGAGGCCAATATTTACTGAACACCTGGTATGTCTGACGTACTTGTAGTGGTGACAGCTGGTTTCCCACAAAAGCCACCTTTTCCCTCTTCCTTTTCAATGAACCACAGCTTCTCAAAAGAAAACAATGTGCTGAGCTCTACCTTGTATTTCCTGACTTTCTTTGTATCTAGAGTTGGCCACATGACAAAATGTTGGCCAGGAAGAAATAAGCAGAAGCTCTCGGTTATTTGAGTGGCACGTTAACATGTGATAAAGCAAGTCAGGCTGCACTTGGTCCTTCCCATTCTCTCTGCCAAGACTGAACAGGATAACCGGAGATTTGTATTTATCTCTCCATAAAAGGATAAGGACCCACACTAGAAAAGATGTAATGGACAGCAGGGCGTTTTACTGCCTAAGGACACTGTGAAGCAGTGCTTTAGCTTTGGACTGATCCATCTTTTAAAGTAAAAGAAAAATAAATCCCCTCCCTATTTAATCCACTGTCCTTTGACTTTCCTGATTACATGAAAATAAATCTTTACAACGTTTGAGTCTTTTTTTAATGATGGGAACTTAAAATATTTTCTTGATGCAACATGACTACTTAGATGAACAGGTAAAATCTCTCTCATACACACACACTCACTTTGCTGCTTACAACTACTTTCTACATAAAATGTTTTCTATTCTAGACATATAGGAGTTGGTGGAGGTGCAGAGGAACATAAAAGGATTTGCCTAAGCTAATTCCAGACTTAAACTTGAATGATAATTATACAAACCATAAGGCAATTACATTAACATATTAGCTTCAGGAGGTAACACATATCCAGAGGAAATTCACTGGAAGTCACAAGACCTAGATTCTATTCCTAGCTTTGCCAGTGACCTTCTGGGTGACCCTGCATAAGTCATTCAACACTCAAGAGACTCAATCTTCTCACTCGCAAAAACAAAAAAAGGAAAGAAAGAAAAAAAAGGAAAACCCACAACCTAGTAGTTATCTGAAAAAATGTTATAAAGTAAAAGATTCATTTAGTGTGGTCCTTCAGGGATGTGATAAAACCTTCTTCACTAACATTCTGAATCACTGGATTCAAGAAAATGAGATCCTTATAGAATTATAGGGCATCAAAATTTTTTTCCAATTTACTTAATAGAGTCTACCGATACTTTCTCCCTCAAAGATCAAACTTTTCTATTATAAAGCAAATCGATACCAGGTTAAATCAATGTTCAAAATTTAAATTCCTAACCACTCAAGAAGACCGTAGGGACATTTTGGTCCAAAACACTGGCAGACATAAATAACAAACAAAACCTGTTGTTTATTGAGCACTTATTTTTAAGTTGTTTTTTATTTCAAAGAGAATAAAACAAAACAAAATAGAACAAAGTAAATCAGAACAGAACAATGCAAGCAACACAGGACTTCACAACAAGACAACAGCATATCAACAGTGGCAATCGTAATGCCTCTTCTTTTCTTCAAAATAGTTGACCTTCACACAGAGTAGTATCAAACCTAACAAAATAGTATAAAACCAGACAAAAGAATGAAAGCATCATAGGACTTCAAAACCAGAGAACAGGAAATGAACAACAAAGCATTTTCTGAAAAGCTGTTGGCCTTTCAAATGATTAGGATTTTAGTTGGTAAATAACCCTGTAAGAACCACTGTTCAGGATAAGTAAACTTTATCCAAGCCTTATAAGAAAAGCACCTTCCTTCTTTGAGAAAGAAGATAACCCTCAAATACTCTGAAAAAATGCTTGTATTTATCATAAAGATCACTTTAAAATATTGTAAGAAAACAAGTTAATTACAAGTGCGGAATAATTTCCTATCTTGAAAGAAAAAAAAATTAGCCATGGTGTGATCAGAGCAGATGGACTTTTTTAGTCAGAAAAGCATATAATTCTTTCTTTTAAAAAAAAGTGAGAAAAATATCCAATTCCTTAAGTAAAAGATACTCAATTTTTCAGAACAAAATGAATAGATAAAAGGATCCTTAAGGGTTAAAATATTAGGTGAGACAGCTAGCATAAATGCTTTCGCCAAACAATGATGAGCATTTATTGATTCTACTTACTGAAAAAGAGTAACATGGAGTTGGAAATTTGATTCATATAAATATAATGAAAACCAGAAAATGTATTTTTTTAAAAATCACAGTAATGTGTCAATTTAATATCAAAGATAATCATGACTTTTAGACTAATCTGTTTACTACTTGGCAGTAAATGCTAAAAGTTATTTTCTAGTCAAATTTTACTCCTATCAATTTCCCCTACATAAATGCTCAAAGTCCTTGAAAATGGTAGCATCTATTTCTATTGTTTTATATGTCTGAGAAAAACCAAGCAGTTAATTAAATATTTTACTATAACCATAAAAACATAAAATGTAGTATTGGTTCACACAATTACAGACATAAATGTAACTTAAGAAATCTTTTATTGAAAATTTCTCAGTTGTTCCTGTACAGACATAGATGTAAAAACTCTGAGAGTTTAAGCGATTTGCTGAAGGTCACACAGCTATCAAATGATACGATTTCTTTCCATCATACTAACACATCATCACTAAAAAAAAAACACACGATGACAGTTTCTTAGTCTATTTAAATTGCAATATGAACTAGAGAAAAGAGTATTCAAATATAAGAACACAAATTTGAAACATGTTAACATGTTTCCAAAGAGCTTCTATTGTCATTATTAATGAAAGTCCAATTCAAAATAGAGAATCAAAAGCAAAGCAAAATATTTTTCATTAAACTTGCTTAAGAGAAAAGCATCAAGAAAGATAAAGAACACATGTTGGCAAAATTACCATACAGTTATTTCGGTGCCAAGTTAAATGTCCCTAGTAGATAGTTAACTGAACAAAAATAAACTGAAATTTAAAAATTAAAAACAATAAAAAAGAAACACTTCTTTAAAAAGAAACCTTAATTGTTCAATCTGTCATGTTTCAAGTAAATTAAAACATGACCTTTGACTTAACGGAATGCACTGTTAACTATTAACAGTTAACTATTAAAAGTCAAGTTTAGAAATAAACATTAGAGCTTCCAGTGCCTCCAAAACCATTCAGAATACGTACTGGAAAAAACTGTGCTTTAAAACACTCATATTCTGTGCAAAAGATATGATTATTTAAGGAGTTTAACACAATGTCTCTTTTCTGGTGTATTTGCAAAAGAGGTTTACTATGGCTAAGTTGCATGGTGTATATTTCACCTTATAAAATGAAATGCAACAAGTAAAACAGGAAAGTAATCTTAACAAAAAACTACTAAACACTTTTCATACAAGAGATTGATTACATTAATAATTAACAGAGAGTGTTTTCAGGGGGGAATTAAATGGAAAGTTTTTCTTAATTAAGCAGAAAGAAACTCAGTAGAAATGAGTATTACCTGATGATAATAAACTGGTGCCACATGTTTGAAAAGTAAAACATTATATAGTGCATTTAAGAGTAAAAACATGGATACATTACAAATTATGTTGAAACAAAGAAACCATTCTTTAACAAACAAATATAAATCATAATAGCTGTAAGATTTCCTATAGACATAAAGGCAAATAGGCCTGCGGGGACAGTATGAGAAAATAAAAGGAAAATTAAAAGCTTGTAAATACAATCTCTACATCACAACGACCTGAACTTTAGAAAGAAGTTTTTTACATGCATGTTTTTACTACAGTGATGGTCTGAAACAGCATTTTGTTACATTACAGTAATACATCTTGTAATTATCCATGGCTTCAAAGCATTATAGTCTATCTCAAGGATACAAACGTGTCTAACATTAATAAGCACACAGTAATGGGAAAAAAGAACAGCAAGAAATCAAAAGAAAAAAGACAAAAGAAGTCACATACCCTTTTCTGTAGAACTATTGGCGTTATTGCAGGCAGAGTGACTCTTCTCGCACTCAAACTCATGCCTGCTTTTCCTACAGATCTCCTCTGGTAGATCGGGGACGAAATGAAAGAAATCTTTAACACTTACTCCTTGGGAATCTCAAGGCTAAGCGCAAAGAAACAACTAGGGAGGCAATAAATGTCACCCTGCTTATGTGATTTCAATCTACCCAAAGCCAATTAAGGATGGCTACAGGACAGGACAAGGCAGCAACCAATCAAAGCCCAGAAAACCCTGCCTTTGTCCTTGGAACCACATTCTGATACTTTTGTTTATGATATTTAAAGAACCAGATTAACAGGCATCTAGTTTGCTTAACTTTTTTTTCCAAAACAGTGCAATTCAATGCCATCTTTGTTGACTAGGCAGTTACGTTTTCACTAAACCGTTTCAACATATGGCAGATAAAAAACTATTTACATTGGTCTACTTAAAATATACAAATATATAAATGAGCTGAAGTTATTTATGCTATTTATAAAATAAATGGGTAAACTAGAAAATATTACACCAGTTATAAATATTCTGTAGAACTGATATAAACTGCTAACTTATCAATCAGAAGATTTTTAAATACATATTCCTATATTTCATATCTCAAGCAGCTACAAATTTTATATTATGGACATTTCAACTAGCCTTGAGGTCACACACTAGTAAATATTATCTAGTAAATATTACCCTAACACTTAAGCTAAAAAAATGTTAAGTATAAAAAATATTAAACTATCATATCTGAATAGTAAACACACGTTTTGAAACACGTTTTCTATATTTCTGTGTAATTTAACGCATTTTATTCACTTAAAAATAGTTACCGCCCAAAGCTATCTTAAACCTTTTATAACCACTTTGCATTTTGGAAGTTGGTGGTGAAGATATATAGTTATTATAAAAAGCACAAACAGAAATGGCAAATAAATAAATGAAAAATGTTCAACATCACGGGTCATTCAAGAGATACAAATTAAAACACACTGAGATTCTACCTCACCCCAGAAAGAATGGCTATCATCAAGAAATCAATCGATAACAAATGTTGACTGGGCTTGGGGAAAAAGGAACCCTTTTCCACTGTTGGTGGGAGTGTAGACTGATGCAATCACCGTGAAAATCAGTATGGAGAGTCCTCAAAAAACTAGGATTAACTGGGGTTAGCTCAGTGGCACAAGTTACTACTTGACAAGTGCAAGGTCGTGAGTTCAATCCCTGGTTCCACCAAAAAAAAAAAAAAAAAAAGAAAAGAAAAAAAAACCCTAGGATTAGATGTCCCATTCCATCTACATAGTCCTCTTCTGGGTATGTTCCCAGATGAATGAAAAGTATCATAACACGGTAATATATGTGCACCCATGTTTATAGCAGCACAATTCATAATAGCTAAATTTTGAAAACAACCAAATGCATACAATGGAGTGCTATGCAGCCATAAAGAAGGATAAACTTGAGACTTTTATAGATAAATGGGTGCAATTTGAGACCATACTCATAAGTGAAATAAATCCACATATGTAAACATTGTCATTGTCCCCTGGTGTGAGAAACTAAAAGTGTAAATAAGTTCTAAAACATACAGTGGATATTGTGAAATGGGAAGAGATTTTTCAACAGGAAAAATGAACTAGGATGAGTGAAAGGGAATTAGCACAATAGAGAAAAAGGAAAAAACGCAAATCAGTTATACTATTAGCACATCTTAGTTCACTGAAAAGGTTTGTACTATCAACTGGAGAAATTTTTATGCCCATATCGTGCAGCCTAATTAACTACTTTAAAGATAAAAATATGTAATGTGTTATGATTGTTATTCTATTTTGTTATGAAATCTTGTTTTATCTTTTTTCCATAATATAAAATTTTAAAAATATTTTTTAAAAATATAAACAGATCTATTTTAGGAGCATTAATTTAATCCTTATCCAGGTAGGTTTATTATGGTCTTTTCTTTTCTCCCTTCCACGTATCTCTCCTCCCTCCTTTCTCTTTTTTCCTTTCCCTTCCTCTTTTCTTTTTAGAGAATGGGTCTAACTATGTAGTTCAGACTGGCGTTGAATTCACTTTGCAGCACAGGCTGGCCTCAAACTTGCAGTGATCCTCCTGATTCAGCCTCCTATGTGCTGAGATTACAGAGCATACACCACCATGCTGTTTCTTTCCTTTCTCTGAGACAGTCTCACTATGTTAGATATGCTGACTTGAATGCCCAATATCCTTCCTTAGCCTCCCAAGTGATTGTGATCATAGTCACAGGCTATCCTCATAGTCTTTCCAAAGGAAGTTGTCAAGAAAAATCTATTTATTTAAGAATGAGTGGTTACCATACGTGGAGTAAGAGATCCTAGGCTAACAGCCTAAATACTAATGCTTATAATAACTGTATAATTTCAGTATTATCTATGTTTAACTTTTTCTGTCTTCTCTTGTAAACTTAATTTTGAATATTACAAAATATTATCTCAAATCTCCACCACAATCAAAGCCATTTACTTCACTAAATCATGAAACAAGGAACTATGTGCAACCACTCTGTTAAACAGCAGACATACACTTTTGCATACTATTGGTTACTATCTCATAATAGTTTTTAAATTAAAATATACTTGACGTGATTTGACATTCATAGTGATTAAAGTCAAAGTATCAGAGATACACCATGGAAGGAAAAAAATTATATACTGGTATGAAATCAGAGCATTTTTCAAGCAGGAAATTACATTTGAAATTACATTTCAAGTGAAAAGTGATTAGGAAGGAAAAAAACACATAATTTGAAAACTGATGTGAATATAAGTGAAAGCTTCAAAACTGACTTCAAGATTTTAAGGGTGATCAAGAAGTTAGAAATGCTTTATAGCACACTTTTTGAGACTGCTAAACACTATAATTAATCCTTCATGTCAAAGCAGTGGCCAGGCCCTATATCTATCATTACACCTGCCTACAAGGGCTTAAAAAAAATCTGTCACCTGACTGCCGAAGGGTGATAGGTCATCTTCTTGGAACACATGGATATTGGAGTTTTTAAGTTTTCAGTGAAAAACATGAAGAACAAAATTTGGCCTTTTGTAACTCTGTCACCAAAACAGTCACTGTCTTTGAAAAATGAAACTCACATTTACTTCCCCAGCCCACAGACTGCAAGACTAATGAGATGACGCGCACTCTTCAGACAGGTGGAGTCTCAGTTTTCAGTAATCCTTTTCAGGTGTTCCTACCAACTGCGTTTCATCTTGCTCCATAGTTATTTTAGACACTGATTCAAAATTTAAGTTTAGCCTGTCCTTTTTTTATTATAAGTGATATTGTCACTCACTAACCTTGTCATCTGAGCCTTCATTTTCTTCAGCTGCAAAAAGGAATTTAAAAAAAACTTTCACAATTGCTGTGAATATCAAGGAAATAAAGTTTGTGTAAGACTTGGTACAGACCAAGGCAGATGCTGATAAACTACTGTTTATATTCTTTCTACAGAGAGAGTGGCCAGGGATACAGTCTCCTTAGGCAGGTCTTTCATCTCCAAAAGTGATATTTTGACAGGAGAGGGATTTTGTCATTTTATAAGGTCAACAATGTAGTATTATAAAATAGGACTGAACATTATTTTGATTTTTCCTTAATATTTTGGTAGAACAAATTTTGCTAAAGTGTATGCATATCAATGTTTAAACTGAGAACAGCAAAAACAGCTATCATCATAGTAAACAATAACAATATTTGGTGAACATCCAATGAACAAGTCACCAGACCCAGTTTCATTTACCTCTCACAACTATAAGACAGGCACTAGCTGTTCAACAGATGCCAAAACTAACTCCAGAAAAGCAGACACCTAAGAAATGGTGTGAAAGATGACTGCACACTGCAAAATTACCTCCCTGAGTTCATGACTGTCATAAGTGCATAAGCCAGGGTAAAAACTCCATTTGAACCTCTTCAAGACACTGCAATATACCACTTTACAGTCTTCTTTCCCATACTACACTACACAGTTTGTGGTAACTTTAGCATGAAATGTCAACTTCATCTAGCCCTTATTTCTGATGTACCTAAGCAGTTGTTTGTACAATTAAGCCACTTAACAAATATGGATTTAGGGCCTTATAAAGTGAGGCCTATTTTGTGTACTTTAGGAAACTTTATAGTTAATCAGCTCCTAATTTCTGCTTACTAAGGGATCTGACTCATGGCAACATGTTAGCAATTAGTCACAGTACTGTTGGAAGTCAGATCTGGGCAGAAGAGGAATACCACTTACGCACCAGCCAATCTCTGTCTAGTTGCAAACCCATCTCTCAAGCTTCACTCAACTTCAACTAAAGCTCTTGCAGCTCTCATAAACAAGTTCTGCATTTCCACCTCTTTGCTTATAATTGTCACTAGTTCACTAAAAACCATAAACCTTTCACGGTCTAATCAAAGCATATCTCCTTGAAAGTTTCATTTTTCATTTACATCCTTCAAGGCACTCTCCTTTTTATAACATAACCTAACTTAAATTGAAAGATACAGAAGGAAGGAGAGACAAATCAACTGCCTACCAACTGTAAGGCATTCTATAGGCTATTTTAATGTATTCAAATAACCAGGCAAAATACCTATTATTTAATCACATTTTACAAATTCAAACAATATCTACTCTTTTATATTATCAGTTTAATTTTCATTAAACAGCCCTTAATGGAATTTCAGTTAATGTCTCTTATACTGTGACTTTATATAATTTTGCATGCAGGCTGCTTGAGGCAGAGGTACAATCCATTTGCTCTCTGACCATCATATAATCTCTATCCTGTGGGTTCATACAAGAAAGCAAATTAAGTATAAGGTAAAAGAATGTTTGTTGATTACCAAATATCATAAATCTTTTTTATTTAGCCTACCACTCTCCCGCCTTACATAAGACATACTTCCCTCTGGCCTTTCATCTACTCTACACACCGTGTCACTACGCTACACATTCTAGGCAGCTCAAAGGATATCCAGGTTCACTGCATCCCTCAAAGACTTAGATCCAAATTCACTCGACCAGGAAGTCACCCTTCCATTGAAATTATACCATCCCTGTTTTGAATGTTTTTGGAGTTAAATTATTCCACCTCTCACGTTTTGACCTGCCCTTACTAGTGCACTGCCTTGGTAATTTATTAATCTTTTCACAAACCCTAGTTTTTCTGCAGAAGGAAAATACAATGCTAAAGAGTAGGACCCAGCTCTTATTTCCTCTGCTTCTCCCAGAAACCTTAGACATTATGTTCACACACAATCAGTATCGAAAGACTAGCCACTCCAGTCATATAGTGGACAAGCCTTCTTTCTCGTGTAACAATTACTAGCCTTATAATTTAATCTGAACAAAAGTCCATAATTTTCTTTATGAACTTTTGAGTATTCTCTGCTATTTACCAATTCTTTCAGTGGCCACTAGTGTGACACTAAATCTAAATGTCATTCCAAGAATATTAGTTTCAGAAAAATCTTGTAATAGATTCTCATAGAAATGAACATAGAGCCTAGAATTAAATCATTAGCTATAAACTCAGACATACTAGGTATCCTAGCTCATATTACTGACACTTAACTTGCCTAAGTATATAACATGGAATTAATCTTTATACCTGATACATATTACCTTATCACTTCTATCCTGTTTTCTAAGAGAATCATCCCTACCTATCAAGGAACTACTGTCCAGAGAGCAGGTAACACTTAACAAATAAATCAGTGTCTTAAATTCTATAACTGACTATAAATAAAGTACTGGAATCCTAAAAGACAAGCAAGCAAGCAAGAAAGAAAGAGCAAGCAAGCAAGCAATCTTTATTATGAGAAGTCAGAGAAGTTCCCCAAATGGACACAAAATTCTAAAATTAAGGAGATTCTAGTTTAAAAGAAAACAAACAAAAGAACAAAGATGAGTCTGGAAAAACACAGAGGGCCCAAATGAGAATGGTGATTCTACAACATGCCAAAGAGTTTGCCTCTTATCCTGGAGGGTACAAACATTTGACAACAACGTTATCTCAGTGTGGAAGATGATCTGTCATTTCTAGGAATCCTGAATAGAAACAAGAAGAGCCATTAGGAACATGTAGAGGGGCCTAACAGAGAAAAGGAAATTACCAGATTAGGAAGAAGGCAAACTTTTAGAGATGTTAAGGGGGCAAAAACAGCAGGATCAAGTGGTCAAGTATACATAAAAGTTACAAATCTTGTTTCTTGTATAAGAGCTGATACTATAAATTTTAGTTAAAATATAGGCCAGAAAACTGTAAACATCAAGTCTGTACAATATCCAAACCTGTTCCTAAGAAAAACACTTTGAAATTTTAGAGTTTACATAAAGAGATTACACAAAATAAATGCCTATCATTTATCAATCCTCCAAAATATTTAAATAGCATGAGTTAAAAAAGAAAAGGAGAGAAGAAGCACAGTGACACACACCTATGATCCTAGGACTCTGGGGGCAGGAAGATCACAAACATGAGGCCATTCTAGCAATTTAGCAAGACTATGTCTCAAAGTCAAAAAATTAAAAAAGAGTTAGAAATGTAGTTCAGTGCAAAGGCCAAATGTTCAATATCTAATATTAGGGGAAAGAAAAGAAAAGGAGAAATAATTTTCTTACTAAGGAAAAAGATAGTTTTTTTTTTCTGGGCTGGGATAAAAATAATACCTCAAGTATACCATACCATTTAAATTTTATTGTAAGTACTAATAAATTTTTTAAAAAGAAAAGAAAAATGATCATAAGGGCAGATGCAAAGAAATTGTGACAGGCAGTTTGGTCAACAGAGAACTGCATAATAAAAATGAAGACAAAGATATAGAAGGAAGTGAAAGCCCTACCACTCTCTTGTTCCCAAGGTAAGGAGTCTAAATACACACCCAAAAAATAACCAGTGTGTTTCACATAAAGATTTAAGATAACAAGAATGCAGAGGCTGAGGCAACACAGAACTTCCAAAAGAAACCCTTCTCCCTTTCCTTTCCCAAATGGACTAAATAAGTAAGGCCATATTGTTAAAATAAGACAATGAGAAAAGCTGAATCATTATTTGGAGCTCTTCAGAGCATCTGTCTAAAATGACTTTCCACCCAAGGTTCAGTGGAGAGAACAAGGTATTCCATGGAATAGAAAAATGCTCCATTCTGCTTCCTCATAGCATGGGGCAGCAAGGCAAGAACCAAATGATCACCCTAACAGATGAAAGAGGGAAAACATCCCCACTTACAACTATTTACTGGCGAGGGTTAACACCTCAGGAGTTGAAAACCTCCATAAGCTCTACCTCCCAACACTGGCAATTAAATCTCAACATGAGTTTTGATAGAGACAAAAATTCAAACCATAGCAATAACCTAAAGGCCCAACAGTAAATATCTTCTTTCATCTTTCTTGATCTAACACAAGTGACCACTTGTCCCCTAAAACACATCTCTCATGAAGCATCTGGAATACCACAGTAGCAATGCTGTACTCTACAATTCATAATTTCTATCTGAACTGAGCAAAACAACCTTCATCATTGGCAACATGGCCTCCCACCCACCTCATTTCCTTCTGAATCTCCTGTGCCTGTTTTTCTTCTCCCTAATTGTGATGTTACAGTGCTTGCCTCCATCCCAGAATATCTCTTCTTTTCTTAAAAACTCCCTGCTTTGGTGATATTTTGTATCTTGTGGTATTAAATCTCATCTCTGCACTGACAACTTAAGTCTCTCCCTTGGCTATCAAAGCACGCATCCAGCTATCCACCTCTGACTGTGTTTCTAACAGGTACCTCAGAACAAGTCTGCAGCTCACCTCTTTCCCACTCCACTATACCAACAGGCTGTCCTACTGTAGCTCACAACATACCCTGAGAGTCCTCTCTGACTCCTTTCTTTCCCTTTCACCTCACACCACACCATCAGCAAACTCTACTGCCTCTCCCTTGAAGGATACTCTGCTCTTGCCTCACTTTCTCTGCTACTGCCATCTGGGCCCAAGGCACCAATCTTAGCTGCTGCCCTTTATTTTCTCTCTTGAGTCATTAATTGCTCAGTAAGGAATTCCCTAGCCACCCTATTTGAAACTGAAAATCATTTCCCCCACCAGCCCTGTACCATCTCCTCACTTTATCTTATAACTCTTTAACACTTACCATACTTTACTTACTTACATTATCGTCTGTCTTTCAGCATTAGTGTATAAGATTCTCAAAAGCCAGAGATCTTACCCATTTTATTTACTGCTATAGCCTCAACATCTAGAATAGTGCTATCCCCATACAACATAATCCAAAAATATTTGTTAAATTAATGAGTACATTTTATGCATGACTATAATAAAATGTGTTTCATTGAAACAAAAAAGAAAATAAAATCTGCTCTAGCTGTTCAGATGGCATTTTCTTCTGCTGATCTTCCGCCCCGTGCCTGCTCCTTCAAGAAAGTGTAGCAAACTCTATTTCAAAGAGGAAACAGGAAATATAGATCCACTACTAGACATACAAACCATCCGTAGCTTGTACATGCTCTAACTCCTTTCTTTCTGCCACATTAAGGAAATTTTCCTTCCTATCTTCCAGCACTAGTCCTGCAACTGTGATATTTTCACTAGTACACCTCACCTCAAAGTCAATGCCTGATCCCAGGAAACCCTGAATAGGTTAGCGTATATAGTGAAAAGGAGGACTTTACAGGTGTGATTAAGTTAAGGGTCTTAAATAGGAAAGATTATCCTGCATTATTCAAGAAGTCCCAATATAATTACAGGATCTTAAAAGAGGTAGAAAAAAAAAAGAGAAGGCAATGTGTTATCAGATAAAGAGACAGAAAGGGAACAGGACTTAAAGTGACTGAAGACCAAGAGTCAAGGCATGCAGACAGCCTCTGGATACTGGAAAAAGAAAAGCAAAAGGGAATTGAAATAGGTCATAGACTTCCAGAAGAACATGGCGGATAGATAGCAGCAGCTACGGAGGCTCTCTGAGATACCCCGCTTAAAATCCAGGAATGGTGCAGTATGAGAAGTCCTAAGCAAGGGGAGATACACCCTGCCGACCCAGGAATGAACTAAGCTAAGAGAAACCAACTGTAAATCCAATCCTGGTGCTATAACAGGAACAGGTAAAATCTCAGCAGAAGCTAGAACCCACGCCACTGAGAGCTGCGATTAGAACTTCCCGCTGATGCTGCTGGATCCAAATCTGCAGGGCAGGGAGAGAGATGCGTGAAAGCTCTGAGAGCGGAAATCTGCAAACGGAGTTGAGAACGGGACTAGCAGGGAGCCCTACATCGACTTGCGGTGAGCGGAATGGGGACCCTTTCATAGAGTAGGAGGCTCCAGGAAAGGACATACTGGGACTGGGCAGACTTGCCAGAACAGGGTGCTGCAGTGACATTAGTCACATATTCCCCTCTCAAGCGGGATTGGTGGGGAGTGCCTGGCCTGCGTGACGCCGCTGACTAAGATCCAGTAGGCTAGCCCACACCAGGTCACAGCACCTGGAGGTGCACACTAGCATTGAAGCCTTCAGTAGGTTGACCTGGAGGGGCGGGCCCAGCACAGGCTGCCCAGGTCTGTGTCTCCCTAGTACACTGCAGTGGGCGGGAACAAACTGTAACCAACAAAGAGAAAAAAAGTGGGCCTCCTACATTCGCTTGTATGGAAGGAACAAAAAGTATGGGAAGAGGAAGCAACAAGAAAGGGTCCTCAGTCCCCAATTCTGAGAGCACCGATCCAGGAAAGGCAAATGCAAAGGAAGACAGAAAACATGCAGTATCAGACATGGCACCAATAGACATAAAGCGATATCTCCAGAGCCTCATAGATGAGTTTAAAAATGAAGTATTTAACGAAATAAAGCAAGATATAAGTAGAATAGTTAGAGAAATGATAAGCCCCACTCAAGAAAAAACAGATGGTGGAATGGAAGAACAGAAAAAAAAGGGGAGAATTATTTGATGGAGAAAATAGAGAAAACATAGAATACATGAAACAGGCTCAAAGAGACTACCAGAAAACTAAAAACTCTATTGAAAGCTGGCCTAACAGCTTGAAAGAAACTAAGGATAGATTATCTGAATTGAAGGGCAGATTTGTAATATGGGAGCATGAAATGAAAAACATCTTAAAAATAACAAGAAAACAAACAGCAATAATACAAAGGCTAGAAGATGATAAGAGGATCTATAACTTAAGAATTAAGAATGCAAAAGAAGAAGTAGGGACACAAACAAATGGACTACAAAAGCTATTCACAGAAATAATCCAAGAGAATTTCCATAATTTAGCAAAAGGTAATGATACTCAGATGTATGAGGCATACAGGACCCCAGCCACCTACAACCCAAACAGAGCTACACCCAGGCATATAATAATCAAAATTCCAAAAATCCAATATAAGAATACTAAAAGCTGTCAGAGACAAGAAACAGATCACTTACAAGGGAACACCCATCAGAATTACAGCAGACTTCTCAGCAAAAACCATCAAATCACGAAGAGCATGGGGGGAAATAATTCAAGCTTTGAAAGATAACAACCTCCTGCACAACTGTCCCCAGAAATTGATAGAAAAGCAAGGTGTTTCCAGGATAAAGAGGAACTAGGGGAATTTGCAACCACCAATTCAACTCTACAGAGAATACTGCAGGATATTCTAAAAAGGAAAATACCAAGACATCAGAAACAGTGGCAGAGAGGCCACAATGGATGGAGCAGAAAGCGAAATGAAGAAGACAAACTGATAACAAACGACAGAAAAAGAGCTCAACAGAATGAGGCAAAGAAGATTGGATGGTAGGAACAGCTATTTTGGAGAAAACAAGACATCATAATAGCTAGTGCTGATTTAGTATCATCTTGCTTTGAAGTCCCATCAAGCTTTTGTTCTTCTGTCTCCATCGGTCTTAACAGGTTGTATTTTATTGTATTTTTTAATATGTGATGATATAAGCAAAAACTTTTATAGACAAGGAGATTATACAGAAACCATTGTTCATTTTCTGATAAGTTGGTTCTAAATATCCTGTAATACTGTCATTCTCTTGAATGGTTTTACATTGTCTTGATATGTTTGGTGCTACAGTATATGAAGTTATACTCAACGATTTCAAGGAAAGAGACACTATGGTAACTACTTTTATGTCAGGATATCTTGTGG
Organism: Cavia porcellus; assembly: GCF_034190915.1. Classification (NCBI taxonomy): domain Eukaryota; kingdom Metazoa; phylum Chordata; class Mammalia; order Rodentia; family Caviidae; genus Cavia; species Cavia porcellus. The sequence goes on from NW_026947495.1 coordinate 53,224,585, forward strand.
TGAAACACTATTTTGCTTAAATGGTTATGCTTTGACCTGCGCTGTTTTGTTGTTATGCCCTCTTTTATCTCAGTCTTCTTTTTTTAAAATTATTTACTTACTTTTTTATTGTTATCTTTTTAATTAAGGGAAAAATAAAAAAATAGCAGGATACATTGCAGTAACCCACTTTGATTTCCTATTAACTTGATTTGAAACCCTGTATAGCCCTCACCATCTTGCTTTGACTGATTTTCCTCTATTCTGCTTTGATTGATAGTACCAAGTTCAAAAGTATAGGCAACAACTGTGAAGACAATAAGATTCATTATGACGCCCATTCCAGTTGACTATTATCTTCTTTTAAAGTCCTGTAATGTCTCCAATGTTTTGGTTTGATTCTTTACTGTTTTGTTCAATTTTATTATAACTGATGATACAGGCAATTCTTTTTAAGATAGCAAGAGGCAGTATGGTAACCATTGTTGATCACCTAGTATTTTGTTTTTACATTATCTATTATGTACATCCTTTTGATTTGACAGACTCTGTTCTGTTATGTCACATTTGGTTTTACTCTCTTCAAAAATAAAGTAATAAGAACTGTGGGAGTAATAAAACCCAAAATGTGTAACTGTCATTGTACAAAAGAAAGGAAAAGAAAGTGCTCTAAAGAAAAAGTGTATAAGATAGATAACCATATTACTGAGTTTTGTTGGATCATTGAACAAAACTGTTTCCAGTCTCACTGTTTGAAAGTCCACTTTATATGCTTTAATTTTGTAACTTGAACAACTATTTCTAAGATAACAATATGTAATCTATTAACTAGTGATTTCCTATTATTTTTTCTGAAATTCTGTATAACTTCTACCCTTTTTCTGTTTTTCTTTCTTTTTCTCCTTAAATTAAAAAAAAAAAAGAAAAAAACACCAAATGTCTATCAACTGGTTAAAAAAAAAAAAAAAAAATAGGTCTCCCTGTCTAATGCCCACCCAAAGCCGCCAAAGTGAAAGAAGGAACTCTGAGGATACCTTGATTTTAGCTTACTGAATTGATATAAAAAACCTGAACTGCACAACTATCAGATTATTATGCCGCTAAGTTCACTGTCATTTGTTAGAGTAGCAGTAGGAAACTGACACATTTTTTTCCTTCCCAGCTTCTCAGAAGCCTTGTTTTATGGTCTCCTCTTTCTTGGATATGTAATCATTTTTGTGTGATTTTTCTCACAAACATTCAAACATATTCAAGCCCCTCTATTTCACAATGAAAGATACTAAAAGTTCTCTCAGTTAAATGCCTCCTCTCCACTCCTTTCCTCTTTCCTCCCCTCCTCCACTCCCTTTTCCTTCCCTCTCCCTCTCCCTCTACCTCTCCCCCTCCCTTACAAGGGGGGAAATCATTAACAGAAATTTGAAAAGATACTCATTTCATCAAAGAAATGAAAATATTTGTATGTTTTCAAAAAAATTAATCGGAATAAGTTCCTGTAATTTAGAATTTTTTTCAAGAAAGATGTTTAAATATTGTTCTCTTAAACACCATCATCTTTGCAAAAATACAAAGTAATGTGCTCACTTCCTATATATCAATGCCATCCTACTGACTGAAGACAAAGACTTATGGATGATTTCCTGAATGCAAATAACCTCCATTTAATATCTTCCCTTTTCCCCCTTCAAATCTGTCAAGACACTGTGAGGCTTTTCAAAAGTTACACATACAAGATAGATAAGTATACTCCTAATCTGTTAGTTCATCAAAAAGAACAGTTTGTACTTTCATTGTGTGATCATTTTTTCACGTCTATATCTTGAGTGCCTACTTTGATGATAACAATATGCAACACATAATAATTCCTATTATTTTGTTTTGAAATTCTGTATCATCTTTTCTAAATAAACACATAAAAAAGAGACGATGTTTCAAAAAGTTGCATGTTTTCTTACAAGGAATTCAGCATCTTAAAAACCTGCATCTGTCAGTATCTTCAACTTCTTCAATGGAGGGAAGTAGAAGAAACAATGCATTTTGAATTAGACCTCAACTCACAGATTTATTACTTTAATGTTAAGTGATATCAATTTTTAAAAACTATTTGCAAAAGCAAAACACACAGTATAAGAAATTTCATTACAATGCATAATACTTTCATTCACAAGCAGAATTATATTTGATTTCCATTTTTCTTCATTTAAAAGCAAAGGACTAAAAACTAAGTAACTATTTCCCAAATATCTGACAATATTCTTGTGTCTTTAAGTATTTGTAGCTATTCACAAAAATTAATACTTAAAATCTGCCAAGAAAGGAGATTTTAAGGGTTTTTACCACACAGACATACAAGAACTATTAACCATGCAAGGTGACGGATAAGTTGCACTTTGATAATTATGTTATAATGTACACATATATGGAAACATCAGGTGTTAAACCGTAAATGCACATGACTTTTGTCAATTATATCTTTATATTATAAAGAATATATAAATACAAAGAAGCAGTAATAAAGATAGTAAAAAATCTTTAAAATTAAGATCATTAACAATGTACATTTTGGTCACTGGTGAGTTCATTATAAAGTAAAACAAATTCCAAATTTACTTTGCTCTACGCAAAACATTACAAGCAGCATGACTGTAACAAAAACCCATTCTCTTATCTTCAATCACATTGACTGAGAGTACAGATGAGTACAAGGCACTGTTGGATCTTGACAGATTACGCTGACACAGTTCCTGCCTCAAGTTAGTTCATGCATTAGCTTAGGGGCTACAAGAGATGTGCTTTTGGAGACAAGGACAAGTAGAATACAGAATTACAGAGACTGGAAAAGGCTTTGTAAATGAAGAAGCCACGGAGTTCAACCTTAAGAGAGAAACAATTACACTGCATAAAAAGAAGACCAGTCTAAGGCAACAGTATGGGATAGATATATAAAACGCAGACCAATATAAGATTAAAGGAATGTGTAAGGAACAGTGGGATACAAAATGGTAAAATTTCATTGAAGCCAGTCTTGCACAGCATGAAAATTAAGCTAAGGAGTCTGATCTTAACTTGGTATGGGCTCCAATAAGGATTTTATAGCAATGTGACATGGCACAGCACTTTTCCTTGGAAGATTAACCTGGCAGCCGTTCATCAGATGAACCCACATATGCCACAGTCTTCTTTTATAGACCTCTGCCTTATACCAAATTCTAAGCATCACACTGTTACTATTTTATCTCTAATTTGCACATATGTACTCTGACTTTGTCTCGGTACTGACCTCTGTATTTGTCATATAACACACAGGATACAGTATCCAAAGAAGTTTTCAGAAATAAGCCAGTACTACCTTGAGGAAGACCAGAGTCATGTCCAATAACCTTCATGCTAAAAACAGCACAGACATCACTTTAAAAGCCAGAAGTCTATACTTAGATTCAAGTGCCTTGATCAAAATGATAAGCTTAGAGGAGCAAGGCATCTGGAGGAGAAAGACTAATTACCATATTGGGCACAGTCCTCCTGGGGATTATAATTTCCACGTTATAATCATGCAATTAATGATCAAAGATGTTAGAGGTTAACTTGCTCAAAACCACAAGGCTGACATAATGCTTGGCAAAGTTTAGATCCAGAAGGGGAAAACAGAAGAGGAAAAATAATGAAACACATCATGTTCTCTTAGCTGAATAAAAGACTGTAGGCTTGAGATTACATGAGCTACCAAGTACAAAGCGGGAATAGTGTTATTTTTTTCTTAAAAAAAATTTTTAACATATTTTAGTGAATACTATAATCCTAACAACAAAAGAAAAACTGCAAAGCTTCCAGAGAAAAGATAAAGGCCCAATAAAAAATTAAAACAATGAATCTCATATACAAATAAACAGAAATCAGACTGCAAGCTTTTTATCTGCAAAACTCTATGCTATGTGACAAGAAATTCATATCATCAAAGTTTGGGAATAAAATTATTTTGAATCTAGAATTCCAGACCCTGACAAAACAAAAGCAAAGGTCAGATAAAATCATCTCTTAACAAAGTGTCTGTCACTAGTGAATACCCTTTCATTTCAGGCACTAGGCTGGGCGGCTATCATCTCACCTATACTGCTCTGTCCACAAACATTTCTCTGCATAAAAAAGATGTCTTCTGAAGCTGGAAGATGTGGCTCGGAGGTAAGAGTGCTTTCACTCACACAAGCCACTAGGTTCACTCACATAAAAGAAGAAATGTCTTTTAGCTAATCACTCTTGTTCAACTTCAATGTCTCTGTGGTAATCAGTAATACATGAAGAGTCTCTAATACACATATTGATACAATGTTATATTGCTTATATCAGTCAAATCTCATAGGCTAACAAACAATATTATGACCATTAAAAAAAGGAGTCAGTAAAGCAGTCATTAGTTTAAACTCCAATAAAGAATTCAAAGCAAAGATCTTATTTTTAGTTTCCTCAATTCTGTGTCTGCTAACTTTACTGATCAAAAACTAACATTTAAGATTGTCTTCTATGGTACACAACTTAAAGAATTAGTTTGACTCATTTTTTCAGAAATTTTAGTCCATGGTTAGCTGGATCTGGGGCAAAAACATCATAGCAAAAGGGTAAGAGAGAGAAAAACTACTCATCTCATGAGTCAGAGGCAAAGAGCCCCAAGAAGGTTACACCCCTTAGGAGCATACTCCAAGTGACCTACTTCCTCCAAATACTCCCCGACTCCTAATAGTCCATTCTGCTATGAGATCATCAAGAAATTAATACATTCATGAGGTTAACCACTTCACAATCCAATCATCAATGGAAGAGTTTCTTAATCAATCAAGTTCACAAGCAAGACTAAATACCATATCTTCCAAAGCAAATGTTTGATCTAGATATCAAGATGAATTTGAAAAAAAAAGGCTTTACCAGATGCACAACTTTTCTCATAGAAGTAAAAGTACCACATTGGAAGACAGCAGTAGAACCATTACAATAAACAGCAGAAGGTGATGAGTCTAAGAGAATCTTCCAAAGATAGTGGCTGTGATAGGACTCTCTAAAATAAAGTGAGACAGTCAACTTCTTAGTCAACTAATAACACATAATCCTGTGGTTTCTAGCCTTTTAAACTATCTACAGGATTAAACCTTTAGCCACCTCTTTAAAATATTATGTCATGTGGAAAATAATTTTATCTATGTGATTGATTTAATGGAATTTTTAAAAAAGAAAACGACAACAATATCCAGCCAAAATGGACAAGAAGTGCAGAAAAGTTACCAATGTACCTCTTCTTTAACACAGCATCTTTCTGTTCTCTCATTAGACTCTCCTGAGCAGACTGAGTAGAACTACTGAATTAAACAAGGACCAAAGCCTATTTCTATTCAAATCAACAGACCATCTGGTCTGCTATGCTGTTTCTGCCAGTGGTCACAGCAAAAATTTTGAAAAAGCAAATGTAGAGGTCATAATAGAATTGCCTGTAGGTGGGGAGAGAAAAGAAGTCTTAACTGTGTTACAGGAGATTATGCAGTTTTTGATCTTAAGTTCAAACACCAGTGAGGTGTGACTGTGTGATGATGATACTGATTTAACAAATATACTGGAACATACAGATCAAGTAAATGAGTAAAATCCTTCAAAGTGATTTCCTCAGACATTTTCTGGGTAGATTTCATCATGTGGAGTTTCACTCCAAATTTTTTAAAACAAACCTACCTTTAAAATATTAAGCCACTTTTATCTATCTGACAGCTGATTTAAAATAATGGGAGACCACTATTTTTTGGCACAAATGGGGAAGAGTTTCAAGCTATTTTTAAAAACTTCTAAAATTAATGCAGTAAGTCTGAATGCTCAGCTTGCTGCAGGAAAGGTTATTTTAAGAAAAAGATAGCTTCTGTTTAAACCTCCACGACACCTTTATTAAAACTCCTAATTCAAAAGAAATATTCCAGACATTTCTTTTGATAACATTTAATTTAGCAGTAGTTATCCTTGTAAATCCAGCATGTTAGCGACAAGTCAAAATTGATGAGGTAAAATTATACTTTTTATATGCTGAATACACACATCATAGCACATAGAAGTCTCCTGTAGTTAGTGTACATATTTACAAAATTTGGAGAGAGTTACACAATATCTGCATTCAAATACTGTTTATAGAGGTTTGTAGTTATACATTAGCTTACAAAAAACTATCTTTTAGGATATATTTAGTTCAAAATACAACTATAATAAAACTTCATGCTTTGAAAGAAATACTATCTTGATTATAATGCTATACTTTGCAGTTCCACAGAATATGTTACAGAAGAAGTTTCTAGATGTCCTATATATCCTTATTCTAACAGTTTTTCTTTCTTAATCAGTTTGCACTGCCATAACAAAGAAACAAGAATGGGGTGGCTTATAAACAACAAAATTTATTTCTTGTAGTTCCAGAGCCGGAAAATTCAAAATCAAAACTCTAACATGGTCAATTTGCAGCAAGAACTCTAATCCAGTTTGCAGAGAGTTGGCCTCTCATAGCCAAGAGATAGCTAGCAATCCTCTAGGGTCCGTCTTATGCGTTCTAACTCATTCACAAGTGCCCCATTCTTTTAACCTAATTATACCCCAAAGGCCTCACCTCCTAACACCCTCCCAATGAGAATTAGAATTTTAACATGTGAATTTAGAAAGTACCAAAAATCTAGTCCATGCCATTTTAAGCAATTTTAATATTCCTCTTTGGGAATACCAAAGTATAAAAGTCATGAAACAAACTCAGAGCCTCATTAACTTCTTTCTATATTTCCTAGTTGAATGGTCATTTCATTCATTCCTAAGAATTGGCTCAAAACAACTTTTCACTCTTTCTCAAAAATAGATACTCTCAAGGAATTAAGGTCAGTCACAATGATGCTTAAAGACTGTTAACCTCTAAAAGCAAATTAGTTATTCCAAAATTACAGAGCAGTAATAATATCCTTAGAATCAAAGTCATTTCACGATGTCCCCTTTGAGTGAGACTACATTTATTTGCATGTATCTATACATCAATTCTGACCAAAAAAATTTAAAAATTATATGACTTTAAAACCACACTCAAATGCAGCAATTCCAACTGTGAGAAGAAGGAAAAAGCATTACAACCACTTCGTATATTACAAACTAGCAAACATTGACATTCAATTATGGCTTCATATATAGCAACTAGCAAGCACTGTGATCCTACATGCCTACAAAAGAAACGTATTTTCCACAGTACTGTTTCTATTAACCTATGGCTGAAACTACTTTGACAGCACTTTGAAGCACTTTCACATTTTTAGAGTTTCACAAAGACTCAAACATATTCTTCATTGAATAAAGAGAAAATATTAACTATTATTTTGATTTAAATTGCTCTCAATATACAACTATACTGGTCCAACTATTCATTATTTACATACACTATTTGCAAGTTGCCACTTTATTTATCTGAAATGAGCTAAATCACATGAGTAATAAAATGTCAACACTTGCCTGTACAGTACTTCTATACCAACTATGTAGTCTGAAGCCAGGGATCTGCAATACAATTTATGTTATACAGTAGTCCGCTTTTAGGAGAGAGATACATAGCAAGACCATCACTGGATGTCTGAAACTATAAGTAATACTAAACACTCTATATATGGGTTTTCCACACTTACATACTTAGACTAAAGTTTAATTCATTAAAGTAGGCATTCTAAGAGATTAACAGCAATCATAAATAACAAAGTAGAAAAGTTATAACAATATAACATATACTATAATAAAAATTATCCAAGTGTGGTGTCTCAGAAGATATTCACTCTTATTTTTTCTTGTAAGCATGCAAAATAAAACAGTGCTTATGTGATAGTGTTATGGGAGATGAATGACAGGCATAGTGTTGTAGCACAGTAAGACTAGTCCGAAAGGATCACTTGAACTTTTTCCTCAAGAGTCAACCTGTTAACCAAGATGGTTATTAAGTGAATAACCATGTAGTACATACACGATGGATACACTGGACAAACGGATGTCTGGATGAGTTGGGATGATGTTACAGGAGATGATGTTAACTGTGTTACAGGAGATTATGCAGTTTTTGATCTTAAGTTCAAACACCAGTGAGGTGTGACTGTGTGATGATGATACTGATTTAACAAATATACTGGAACATACAGATCAAGTAAATGAGTAAAATCCTTCAAAGTGATTTCCTCAGACATTTTCTGGGTCATAATTGCTCATAACTGCATGCAATTTAAAAATGACAGCTGTGAATTTGTGAGATTTTCCATTTAATATTTTATACCAAAACTGACTATGAGTAACTAAATCCACAAAAAGGAAAACTTCAACAAAAGGGTGGATTATCATATAGTGGTTTGTACCATACCACTGAAAAGCTATTAAGTCAAAAGATGACATGAATTGAGTTTACCTATAATAAATATTTATATTATATTTATCAGTATTTATTGGATACATGGGAGTATATACAAGACAAGCAATAGAAGTGAAATTAGAGATGGAAGGAGATAAATCAAATAATGAGATACCTACTCTCCATATACTCTGCCCTCACCCAGCTCCACACAGTAGCTCTAGGTTATATCCCTGGAAAAATATCAGACGATTCCTGTGTCAAGTAACTAAATGGTTCAGAGACAAAAAGTATAGGTGCGGTCATGTGAATTTTCCAATAAGCTTGAAGAATATCACTCTACAACAAAAACTACTCACTAACCAACAGAGTTTTTAGTTATCATTTCATGGCTTTTTTTAAAAATATGAATGAGTAGCCAAAATTAACTCATCTGACAGTATCTTCATCAGAGAAACAGGGATTAGGCAAATAAACAGAGAAAAATCATATACAATAAATGGGACAGAAAATAATGTCAAAGAAATCACAAATCACCTGCTGAGAGAACTGCCAGAAATGGCATCAAGTTGCTACAGAAATAAAAAAGGAATATTTAGAAATAAGAAAAGAACTTTCATCCTTGGGTATTAAAGATACAGTTACAACAAAACGAAGGTATAAGCTGAAAACATTACCCAGAAAGTAGAAAAAATAAAGAAAGAATGATGAAGAGGAAGAAATGGTAAGAGAATTAGATCTATTAGTAAACTTAGTATCTGATTTCTAAAATATCAAAATAGAGCAGAAAAAATAAAAACATACCCCCAAAATAATACAAGAGATAGGAAGGAAGGAAGGAAGGAAGGAAGGAAGGAAGGAAGGAAGGAAGGAAGGAAGAAAGGAAGAAAGGAAGGTAGGAAGAGAGGGAAGAAAAGAGGGAGGAAGGGGAGGAGGAAGGAAGAGATGAAAGAAGGGAGTGAGGCAGACAGACACAGTCTTCAGATTAAGAGGGTTGTAAACTTGTAAAGTCCTGAACAAAGCAAATTTTCAAGTCCCACACTAAGACACTTTATCATGACAATTCACAACATCCAGGGTAAAAAGATGAGCCTAAACGTTTTCAGACAGCACAAGAGGTACCTAAGAGGAAACTCTAAAAACAATACATGAATAAAAAACAAATTTAAAATGCTTTCAAAAGATTTTTTTAAATCGCTAGATTTCTGCATTCAAGGAAACTATTGCTGACTTGCTACCCGAATGTAAAGGCATTTTCAGCCTGGTAAAACTAAAACAATTTCCTCATTCCCCGCTAAGTTTTACATAGCCACAAAAAGAAGAAAAGAGAATAGTTTCCAGAATAAGGCAAACCAAAATTTCACAACAAGACCAGACTGTGGTGTCCTGAAGAATGATCTCTCCAGACAGGGCAGAACAGGACAGAAGGAACGGAATTTCCAAGAGCGATGCCTGGAAGGCAAGAGAGGAACTTCCAGGCTACCTGCACAACTGCCACTGGAAGGCGGAGCTAAGAATATCTGACCAGCTTCTTGGAAGAGGTGAAAAGATTTGATCATAAGATCACTGAAAATAAGGCAAGTAAAGCATCAAGGCAAGTATTAACTCCAGGAAAAATAGAAAATTTTCACAATAAAAGAAATACATTACGTAACAATGAAAGGCTTTGCATAATTACACTAATGGCATTACTAAAAGCTTGGATATCATCATATTGTCAGAAGAGGAAGCACAAAAGAGAGGCTGTCAAACCTGTTATAATAGAAAGCTAATAGAAAACATCTAAAACATATTGTTTGTAGTCTAATAAAAAAGAATCTTATGCTGACACACAACAAAGCAATGGATGTATACTGATTAAAACATTCATTAAAAAGAAAAAAGACCTAAACTATTTGACAGTTTTTGCCCTGAGAGTCATACTGCCTGTCAGTAAGAAGGCAAAAGAGATTTTCTTTTCATTTTATCAAGACTTAATCTTGACTTCTCAGTGTAGATTATCTTATTACAAAATAATCTCACATGGCCATGTAACTACTTTCACATTTAACCTTCATAGTGTCACATAAGCTAAATGCACTAAAGGTCATCAGTACATTACTGATGAAGAAATACGTATTGTCTTTCTGACTTTCTCCGAAACTACCCAGTAAATCAGTGTCGAGCCATGGGTAAAGTTAACTTGCTTGCCTCAGGTTCCTCCAGAATGCATGTTTCCAAATGTATTCCATCTTGTAAAGCAGAAAAGTGACACAAAACTATTTACTCAAGTTATTTTGAATAATTCTCATTACCTACGACGGTGCACAGAGTACTTCAGACTCAGGAAAGATTTGACTATCTTCAGGATAAATAGCCATAGTTAACTAATTATTTGGTAAGCAATCAATTTCTTCCTAAAGGCCCTCATAAGTAATTTTACAGCTACCTTCTTTCCACAAATGTTTTGTTCACATTTTAAATTGTCCACTAAATATTTTCCTTTAAATGTTAAAAAAGAGGAAACAAAAACAAGGTTAAAGAAGATAGAAGAGAAGGGTCCCTCCACCACTCTTCAAGGTCAAACTTAACACTAAACAATAAAATTACTTTTCACCAGGTCTCAGCAAAAGGTTCTTCATGAAAATAATTTTGCTCTTCAAATGCCAGATTTAAACTAGACCCACTAAAATGTCCTTGTTTGCTTCATTCATCAGAGCCCAGTTTAGTATATGTCAACAAAGGGAAGAAAGCAAATATTTGTGTATAAATCAATGAAACAACCAAACCCAGGTGGTCAAACAACTTGAAAATATGTAAATGATTTTATAATACATCAGTGTTTATATAGTGAAATTGACTTTAATAATTTTCAGTTCCACAAATCTATTAATTCTTTTTTTCAATAAATGTTTTAAACTGTAACACAGCATGAGCTTTGTTCTAAGGATGCACAAGTTATAGTTCTTATTCTTAGCAGTCTGCTGGGCCAGTGGTTCAAAGGAACAGAAAAAAAAAAAATCTTACAGACACAGATGTTAGGAACACAGTGTAAACAAATGCAATGGATATAATAGGGTCCAAGGAGTATGTGATGCATTTTTCTTTAGGAAAGGAGGTAATTATCTGGAATGGCAAGCTTGGCCTGAAGAGGAAAATAATATGCAGGGTGAGGTAAGAAAACAAGCCAGTGAGAAGCTGTCAGGAGTCAGATCACAGAGGTCCTTATAAGCAACACTTTCTGTCTCTCTCTTAGACAGAAGCTTTCTTTCTCTCAATAAATATATTCTGCTTTAAAACAAAACAAAAAAACCAGGTTCTCCCCGTCTTGGACTCATCTCACCTCATGGTTTTATTCTATAAAAGTATCTAGAAAAAGACAGTCTTTGGCAGCCCATTCAGGACCCTTTCTGTCTCTCTCAGACAAAAGCTTTGTTTCTCTCAATAAATACATTCTGCTTTAAAAAAAAAAAAATAAGCAATGAAGAACTTAGGCTCCACTCTGTAGCAGTAAGGAGCCACTCAGAATGAACACAGAGTTGGGTGCAGTGATATAGGTTTATAATCGCAGCACTCTGAAAAGCTGAAATAGCAGGATGGTAAATTCTAGTCCAGCATGGGCAAATCAGTGACTTAGCAAGACCCTGTCTCAAACTAAAATTAAAAAGTCATAGGGACATAACTCAGTTAAAGGTCTTCGGTTCAATCCTAGTACCACACACACACACACACAACTAAAATTGATAGATTTCATGCTAAAATTAATGCCAATTACTTGGGAGGCTGAGACAGGAAGATGACAAATTTAAGGCCAGGTTGCGCAACTCAGCAAGATAGTGCTTTAAATAAAAACAGCTGAGGATATAGCTCAGCAACAGTCCCCTAGGTTCAATTCCCAGTAGTATAATAAACAAGAAAATATAAAAATAAATAAAAGATTTAGGTGTGTAGAAAGAGTACTCCAACAGTAATTTAGAAAAAAAGAAGAGGCTGAGGATTTAGCTCAGTGGCATAAGTGCCTGTCTGGCAAGCACAAGGTGGTGAGTTCAAACCCTATAACTAAAAAATAAGGAAAAAGAAAACAAAAATATATCTGTCAGACCACCTGATAGAGTACTGTAATCGTGCAGACCTCAGATTACAAGTATAATTCGAATATACTCAGTGGAAAATTGATACAAAGGGTATATTCTGTATTTATACTTAAAAACACACTACCAACTTGCATATACTGTAGGTATATTCCACTCTATGCACAAATACACATTAGTTTTTCTCAAATATAAGTGAAAAACAGTACTAAATGACATAACAACAGTTAGCTAAATTAAATATTTAAAAGAAATAAGTAAAACTTCAATAAGGGTCATTTCATCTTTTTAAATACAATACTAAGGTTCTAGAAAGAATTTATGCTCCAATGAAATCTGAGAAATCCTGAGCACTAATATAAAAAGAAGCTAATTAATACTTGTCAACTTATTAAAATGACACTTTTCTTTTAAAAAGGCATTGGTTTCAAAAATTCTTAACAGAAAGTTTTCTTACATATTAGCCTGTTTCTCTTTAAATTACTCTCCATGATTCTCCCATTGCTGTGCTTTTCTTCTTGATGACTTGAAGAATTATTTAAAGTACATTTGGTCTAAGAAGATAAAAATAGCTAATAGTTTAGAATAGCAAGAGCAAAAAACTGATAAATACACAAAGATAACATTTGGTGGAATAATTTGTTCTCCAACTTGCACTTCTTGATATCTTATTTTTACACTTCAAATCGGGCTCAAGGAAACATGAAACTCAAACATTACCTTGAACTTCTTCACAATTTTTTTTTTGTTTTATCTTTAGTGAAAACTGAAACTGACACAGTGTAAATTATTCTGTTTGAGTAAGCTCATTTGTCATCAAAACATGAAGAAGAAAAAGGCACTCCTAAATTTAGTCTTTAATCATTGAAACAACCTACAAAACTTTCATTTATTTAACCTTGCTAAAGAATGGAAATATTTAATGTCAGATATTCCCCTTGTCGTTAATTAACTGTCCATACAAACCTTGGCACTGCAGAGTCCACTGTTTGCTGCACTGTAACAGAAGAATGAAGCAATATAAATGGAACATCAGTGAAAGAAAGGAAAAAGAGAAAGCCAAAGGCAAGGTTTTACATTAAAATCTCACAGATGCTTGTGATACACAATGCATAGACTACAGACATGGGCCATATGTAAATATTAACAGGATATTAAAATATGTCCGGGGGCTGGAGATTTAGCTCAGTGGCACAAGCGCCTGCCTGGCAAGCATGAGGTTATGAGTTTGATACCCAGTACTGGAAAAAAAAAAAAAAAACTCTCCAGTGAATTTCACCCTCTTTCCATAACACAGACGTATAGACATACATATACACGTATGATATATATGTATGTATAGACATACATATGTATCATAATGGGGATCTTTAATCATTTCTTGGTTATATGATAAATATTGCTAATCATTAGGGTGCATAGAGAAAATTTAAGTGCAGTGCCATCTTACAAAGGTATACAATCTAGTAGAAATACTTAAGATTGTCTTAGTTATAACCAGTAGGATACAGAGCAAGGCCACCTACCTTCCCTAAATCAAAAAATAAGCTGAGGAATTTAAATTAACCTTTGTAGTTAATTATCAAGGCATAAATAAACTGACAGCATTTTAAGAGAAATATAGAGAAATAAGGCAATGGGCGGAAATGAAAGAAGGAAAGAAATAGGGAGAGAGTAAAGTGGGGAGAAAGAGGAAAAAGAGGGTATGAGAGGGTAAAATGCAGAGTAATAGGAAAAACAGGGTAAAAAAGAGAAGAGAGACTCATACAGAAAAATGAACAGACTTCAACCTCTTCTTTAGTTTAAGAACTAATGGACAGAGGAAGGGAAGGATGGGAAGAGAAGCACGCCAAGTATCCAGCCTCTAGGATACTTAGACAAATGATGGAGACGCACAAGGAGCTGACCTTAGTTAATTAACAAGAATTCCTAAACTACGCTGTTACTCCCTGTGGTTCCTTCATCACCAAGCTGAACACACTGCCTCTGTAGAGAGGGCCCTCTGGAACCCTTTTTCTCAGTGACAAATACAAAATTTCCACTGCCAAAGCCAACAAAGGAAGGTACTAGACTGCTGGGTTCACAAATACCAAGCTGGAATTCAGGAAGCATTTCCCCATAGAAACTGATAAATATGGTGATTATTTCTAAAATTATACTTTGGGTATATTATGTATTCTACATAATTTTGAATATCATTGCTTATAATGGGAAATGTGTAAAGTTCTCAAATTTATGAAGGAACTTTAAAAATATAAATTACATATATGCTGAGATTGTCTATATATAGTATGTATACATTATCTGCATGTATCATCTCAAAAGCATTTACTATAGTTGACTATTAAATAAAACATACAATTACACTGCAATGTAACTTTTTATAACAATAGTTAAATAATACAAAATCGCTGGGATGTGTGTTTCTGAAACAAACTATGTTTGGTGGGCTTTTGGAGACCACAAAAATTCTTTCTGACATGGTAGTAGACGTTCAGGTGTCTTTAACCTATGTATCTCTGTCTTCACTTATTATTTTAAAATACAAAATTCATGATCTTTTAGACAAGAGTCAGACTACACTTCTAATTGTGATCATAACTGTTTAGATGATCTTAAACATGTCATTTCATCTCTCTGGAATATGGTTTTCCCCTACAAAACAGAGTTGCTTTCTAAGATTAATTCTAGTTACCACCATCTATCTTACATCAAGAAGTCAGCCTGTGTTATAATCCTTCTATTGCTGATAATAACTGTTCCCAAACACAACTAAAACAACCATCTTCTGATTACACCTCAAGAGTTATGGACTAAAAGGGTAGGGTTTACTTGATCATTCTTCTGTTTTGCACAGTGCCAAGAAGGGGCACAAGGCATTCAGCTGGTAAAGGGCTGGTCTACAGAATCTCAGTTTGTTTCAGACATGCCTAACACCTTTACAGTTCTTTGGCTGAAAAGCTGAACTTAGCTGACACCATCAATTAGAGAACCTACACATGGCTCTTCCTGTATGAATGGTCTCAGTATAACCCTATAGACTTCAGATAAACCACTTAAGGTTTCTCAAAGAAACTATTAAAAAAAAAATCAGAAAAGAAAGCTTCCTGTCTCTCAAAGCCTTACACTAGAAACTTTCACATTGTCCATGCCAGGGTCCAAGTCCAGCAAATTGTAAAGGTGAAATAATCAAAGCACTTCAAGATTTCAGAGAAGATACAGGTTTCACTTCTCCATAGAAGGTGTATCAAATAATCTGGAGTCATCTTTAATCTACCAAAACCTGAGTTTAAAAATTAATACCAAGCCAGAGGTTTAGCTCAGCAGCACAACAGCCTGCCTGACAAGGCAGGTTTGATCCCCAGTACAAAAAAAAAAAAAGGAATTAACATCAAGACTGATACACATTATTCTGTCCACATCTAAAGAGATAGCAAAAACTAAGGAATAGTCACTAACTTTAACAAAATAGTTCAACATTTTACAAGAATGACAAAAGAGGCATTTCTTGTTCACTTAAGCTAACTCCAGTTGATTTATTCCACTATAGCTAATAGAGAAATGATAAAAGCTTGAATTAAAATGCAACATAAAATAACACAAGTTGTATATAAAATATTCACATATGCACTAACTCTGGAATTAAAGAGGGGAAATGACATAGCATACTCTGAACTATATACATCTTCACTTTTTAGGCGAAATAAACTATACATTTTATTCAACAAATAATCCTTGGGCAATATCTGTCAATTCTAACATCAAAATCAATTTACCATTTACCATATCAGAATCATAATTTTTACAACTAAGAAATCCTAATCTAAGAGATGCTGGAGCTACTGTTCATTATAGTACGTGAAAAGCTGAAAAGCTTGAAAGAAAGAGAATTATTCAAATACATCTTTAAAATATTTTTCTTCAAACAACTTAAAATTTCACAGTCTCTCTTTCAATACATCATTTGTTTCAACAAATGACATTTCTCTAATAATCTGAAAGGAAATGGGTTAATAATATAGAATAATTCATGCTAAAACAATGAGGTCACCTAAAAAGCATGCCCCTTCTGCTGTATGTAGTTGGAACTACCCAGAATGTTTAAATAGCACCCTCTTTAGCTTTCATAGAGCAATGATAATTCTCATTGCCATAGAAGTACTTATTAAACAATAAAAATATTTCAATTTTCTATTATTTATTTATTTGGTACTTTGAGACAGGGTCTCACTATGCAGTTCAGGCTGGCCTTGAACTCACTTTGTAGTCCAGGCTGACCTCAAACTTGCAGTAATCCTTCTACCTCAGCCTCCTGCATGCTGGGATTACAGGCATAAGCCACCACCAGCACTGGTTCACTTCAATTTTAAAGGCAATCCAACTGAAAATTTATGAAATATCCAATCAGTTTTGAGATGAAGAAACAGATTCAGGCAAGTGTTATACTTTAGATATGAGTATGTGCAAGTAACATCTCCACCTGTAAGGATGACAGACTGCACAATCCTTCCTCTGAGGCAAAAAAAAAAAAAAAACCTGTTCTTCCAAACTCTGATTCAATCAGATTACACCAGGATTTTTTCAAAAGTGATCTACAGTCAAGTGGCATTCAAATTATCAGACATTCCTGGCAAGTGCTTAAAATTCCTAACACTTTGATCTATAGAAATATACTGTCCAGGGATGAGACTCAGGAATTTCCATTTGTATAAAATACTTTAAGCCTGTGATATTCCCACAAAGTTTTGAAAACTGTCACTCTGATGTGTTACATACAAAACAATTATACTAATAATAAAGGATGATTATACTGATAAGGAAAATACTGTTAAATTCTTTGTTTAATGGGATTTAATTCAATCTGTAAATATTTGAGTCACTTTTTGATTCCATGTCTTAAAAACTAACATTTTCTGCAGTCGCACGTATAGTACTGCACTTGCTCTACTGATGAGCATTTGACTGGCTAATGGTAACCATGTGACAGCAGGACAGAGCCAATGCCAAGTCTCTGTGCGGGTGACCAATGGGGAGGTAAAGGAAATACATTCTTCTCCACTTCATCTACTTTGTCCAATTGTTCACTAAGCCATCAGGAAGAATTTTTACTGATTTAAATCTCAACTGAATCTCAGACAAGGATCTATCAATTAATTTAATACCCAGACTACACCTAAGTAAGCTCTTTTACTTAGCATACATCCTGATATTAGAATGATCCAATTTCCCTAGTAGTTTTCAAAAATCATTCAAAATTCCTACAAATGAAAAACTAATAAAGTCTTCTGAAATTTCCTGAAATAGTAATTAACAGAATGTTTCATACTTTATGAAGGTAGCACCCCAATGCCATGGGCAACTGTGGAAGTAGAGAGAGATTGGAAAATGCTAAGGTTGGGTATAATATGTGGTTGAAAGTATAATTCCACTACTGTCACAATCATCTACAATATTGGCAACAGATAAGTTCTTTTTTATGTAATCCTATTTTTAAATAGAGTTCTGCGTATCAATTTCATGCTAGGCATTCAGGGCTAGGATTTAAATCTGAAAATCCAGGTTCCAGTTCTAGCTCTGTCAGGCATTAACTCTACGAATTAACCCTTGGTCTTTGATCCTAATTTTTTCCATTTGCAAAACTGGGATAGAGCTAAGTATTCTACTTACTATATTCAGATGTTGAAAGGATAAAAATGAGAATATACATGAAACTATTTTCAGAATATCATTGTTATCAACATAAAGGCATGATATATGTACCTCATGAACCATTATAAAAGTTATCATATGGCATTAAACCTCCAGAGAACCCACCAACACAATGCAGTATAAAAAATGTATAGTTCTGATGGCCCATTTTTCTCAAAGAAGTGAAAAGGTTGTAAGTTTTAAATTTTGTATAATTATGATAATTTTATATCATAAAACTACTGAAAATCAAGCTACTAATGAGACCACAAAGCTCTGGATAAATCTAAAACTGATTCTCTATCAGGCCCATTGGTTATACCATGAAGGAGAAACGTCTCAGCAAAGGCTACTGCTAGGGGTCTACAATGCAAAAGCTATCCATGGTAACTGTCCATTTTATAAAAAATCTTTTATGCTTCTCTTTAAAACATTCTTTAAATAAAAAGGAAGGATACAAATAAGGGAGAAATAAGAGACTGCAAATATCATTAATATAAAGCAGTTTACGTTCAGAACCCGTTGCTGCCACTTCCTCTCTCTGTAACTAATCAAATAACATAATAACACAATGTTTTTTTTCCATTTTGAATGAAGACAACAATGTCAACTATACCTAAATGCAGATGATAGAAATCAGGAGGGGACAATTACTAAAACAAAACAATAAGATTCAAAGTAAATAATACTTTGAAATGCTGGAATAAGGGTCGAAATAAGAGATTTAAATAGAGATGGAGTAAATTTTCCAATTAAATTTTTCTTAACAATTATGCAAGCTTAGTTCGTATGTGCTTTCTATAGAAAGGCTTTTATACTGGAATTTCATTGATCACAAGCAAAATGAATTCATTACCAATGAAAACTCTCAAGAGGAGACTATAAATGGATGATCATCTATCAGATATTTTAGAAACAAATCTTACTCTGGCTGAGTAAGTGTTATTTGAAGCTTCTGTTCATTCATCAAGTATTTAAAGAACTACTATATGCCAGATACAGTGCTGGAGTCCAAAAATACACTGATGTCCAAAGTACAGATGATTCCTGCCGCACCCACAAAGTTTCCTGGATCCTCTAACACTAACACATGAATAACACTGAAAATGCAATGTAAAGACATAAAAGACTGTCTCTAATCAGGGAATGTAATGCAGACATAGTAGGGGAAGAGAAGACTCTTTCAGCTGACTCTTCAAAACAAACACATTTAATACTAGCTATTAAAAGATTAAGGAAAAGAAAGAGTCAGGAAGACTGATCATCTATCTTATGTAAAGCTTTGAGTGTCACTGTCAGGTAAGACAAAGAAATAGTAGAGAACTGCAAGTTCTGTTTGGTCAGTGGATGGAGTATAGAAGAAATGGATAGAAACAGCATTACAAAAATGACCTCAAGTGTACTCTGAAAATCAGTGTCATATTTGAAGAGGGTCAGGGGGCCCATGAAATAGGTTTTTAAAAAGACTGACAGTCAGATCTCCATGCAAAAACTATTCATTTCCTTTGTAAAAAAAAGATCATGATCGAAGCATTTGTTGTTGTTATTTAGGACAGGGGTTACTTTTTTTATTGTTTATAGTTTTCAGTAAAATGGGGTCTCACTGAGTTGCTCACATTGGTTTTGAACTTGTGAATTCCACTGATTCCCCACCCCATCCTCCTCAGTAGCTGAAATTGCAGGCATTGACTTCCACCTCTGGCTAAAAGAAATCTCTAAAATTTTGGGGGAAATAAAGAGGTGTTACAGTTTAATAAATGGTGCTAGTATAAGTGGATGTTCACTTGGAAAAAAAAAGTGTATTACTATTCTGTATAAAAATAGATTGGGCCGGGGATACAGCTCAGTGGCACAGTACCTGCCTAGCAAGCACAAGGTCCTGAGTTTGATTCCTGGTATCAAAAAAACAGGATCATGTTTGTAGATACCCAAGTGTGAAAAGAAGAATGTCAAAATGAATAAATAAAAATAAATTCCTCAGATAGAGTGGAAAAAATTCTTAAGATACACAAAATTTAAAAACTGGACTTAACTAAACTAAAATTATAAAGTTTCATAAGAAACATTATAAACAAAGGCAGGTCAAAATTACTGAGAAAATACGATTGCAATGTTTTAGATGCCAAAGACTACACACATAGAAGACTCCTAAAAATCATTTCAAAAACACAAATGACATGATAGAAAAATACAGATTATTCAAAAAGAAGAGAAATGACTGGCCAGAAGCAAATGAAAAGATGCTCAACCTCACCAGTAACCAAGGTAATGCAAATTAGCACAGTAATTCAGTCACACTGCATTCACCATACTGGTAAAAACTTTAAATTCTGAAAATACCAGCTGTTAATCAGAAAGTGTGGAACTAAGAGACACATATAGTGCTGATGGGTACAACTACTTTGGAGAGGAATTTGGCAGTATTTAGTGAAACTGAACAGCACCTGCTGCACAGTCAAGCAATGCCATTCCTAAATTCACACAGTAGAAAAATGCTTGTAATTGTTTCCTGGGATGAACACGCAATGTGGGCTGTTATGATGAGAACTTTCATCCACAGACACATAATTAATAAATGAGATAATAAAATGCAATGAAAATAAACTAGATTCATTAATATGTTTTAACAAAAATTTTCAAGGAAAACAGTAAGCTATATTTACATGATCATTAAAACACATTATACCGCCATATGTGTACAAGTCACAAAAAAGGAAAAGGCTCTGCCAATCTCAGAACTGTAATTCTCTCCTAGTAGGAAGAAGGGACCACGGAGTGAGAACAAAAGCACAAATAAGGTGAAACCATTTACTGCACACTTTATTACTTAAAAAGAAAAGACAATTATATCACTATAAGACCTGAAATTATTTCATGATAAAGAAGCACCTTATTACACAGTATAACAGTGGTCAACTTTAAAAACATGCAAATGGATATCTCTAGAGAAAAGATAAGACAGGGAAAGTCTGAAAGTGTCTGCTTCATGGACGCAAGGTTCCTTGAAGGTGATGAAAATGTTCTGAACAAGTTAAACATGATGATGACACAACACTGTGAATGTACTAAATGCCACAGCAGTGTGTATTCTTCAATGATGAATTTTGTGCTTTATGAACTTTACCTCTTCAACAAAAAATATTTAAAACATATTATACTTCTAGGCATAAAAGAATAAAAATAGAATAGCTGGTAAGGAGGGTCTTGAAAGGGTTCTGCCCTAGACAGAACACTACAGCAGTGAGAGGCAGGACCAAGGGACGTTTACCTTGAGGTCATTTGCCCCGCCCCTAGGCAATTTAAATGTGGCCCGAAAAGAGTTCCAATCAGCTGCTGGCACATCAGTAATGCCTTTAGGCATCACCCCAGACCAAAGCTATGTGTATGCCCCCCATACCACGCGTCCGGCAGAGAAAGCCAGACCCCAGTGGTCACGGAGTTTCTCTCCACGTCCTTAAAATAAAGGCCACTTTACTTTATATCCTGTCTTCTAACCACGCACCGAAAATCCTATCAGGTCTCAAAGTAGTTATTAAAGTGATGATTTAGCCTGAATTGCTACAATGGCAGATAGCTTATAAAAAATGAATATAAGAGTTATCTTTCCAAAAAGACTTGGTAATTTGATAAGACATTGGATTAAGAGAGAGCTACATAAAGAAGGCAAAGATGAGACACTTGATTTTCTAATTCAGAAAGACAGCATTCCATTCCCAATGAATGGAAAGAAGCATAGGAGAAGAAGCAAGTTGAAGAGGACAAGTACTAATTCATTTCAGCATATTCTGAATTCAAGATGTCTATGAGCTAGATAAGTGAATATAACTAGCAGCTTGGGATAGAGATCTAGTCTAGCCTTACAGTATTGAATTGAGGCCACGGCAGTAGGTAAGATCATTCTTGCAATAAGATAAAAAAAGAAAATTCTACAAAATCCTAAAGTACACCAAAACTAAAATTCTACAATAGAAACTTGTAAGAGTCAGAAGTCAGGAAAGTGTTTCAAGAAGCAAAGAGCAGTCAAAAGTACACAAAACTCCTAAGATATCAAAATGAGGACTGAGAAGTAGGTCTTCAGGAATAAAGTGGTCCTCAAAGACCTTGGGGAGAACAGTCCCTACCACTTTGCAGGCAAGTGCAGTAGAAAACACTACTCCACTTCAAATGCTCAAAAACCTAACAGCCTCGATTTCATTTTTTGAGTTTTTTTGTTTGTTTTTTTTGTACTGGGGATCAAACTCATGATCTTGAGTTTGCCAGGGCAGGCGCTTATGCCGCTAAGCTAGACCCTTGGCCCTCAATTTTAATAATATATTTTACCAGTGAAGCTGAGACGCTCTAGAAAGAAAAAACTTTGGCTAGAGAAGTGAGAAGACTGTGGTGATAAACAACCCTTCTGAGGGTTACAGAGTCACTTCTCACAGAAGTGAGAGCTACACTAGCACTTCTCAAATGTGTCTAAAATGGAAAAAAAGTAACTGGCCATCTTAAGACAGAAAATAACATTAAGGATTTAATTTGTTTGTAAACATTTGTGTAAATTATGATTCCACTCAAACATGTGTTTATCTTATATGAAAAATGTTTTTCTCATTTTTTCAATAAAAAATAAAGTTCCAAAAATGTGTCCCATGGTTACCATATTTCTCCTATGGCCCTCCCACCATCCTCATACTATGCATGTTCATACCACATCCCCCACTTTGGGAGATACAGGGGAGAGTCTTCCTGAACTTCTCCTGGAATTCGCTTCAGAAAACAAAGAACAAAGCACAAGACCCATAAACTGATATATGAACAGGAAATATTCCTCCTTTTCACTTTGCTTAAAACTGTTCCTTCCAAATATATTCCTGATATCCTAGAACTTGGTAGCTAAATCTGTGCTGAAGAGAGAATTTATGCCTTTTCCTCATCTTTCGCAATGGAAGAATCCTAACTTATTAAGTACTCTATACATGGAGACTGACCTAAATATCTTCAAACAGTCATTGTCTGAACCTCTCCCATATCTTCCCAAGGTGCAAACATGATTTTGTAAAAGGGCCCTTATGCTTTTGGGACAAAGGCAGGTTCAGCCTAAATGAGGTCATTAAAACAAAACATCAAGTTCTCAGTGCCATAAGATTCCAAGCCAATGACCTACAGAGTGTTCCAGCTGATCTTAATTTCCTTGGCACAGCACAGTCAGAGTACTGTAATATAATGCAAAATGGCTCTAAAGAGAAACCAGATACTGGCCAGAGCCTTGCCAATACACAGTCAAATAATACCAAAGTAGCCCTTTCATCTGAATACTGTGCTTCACACACATACACGTCAGCCTTCCAAAGAACGAGAGTAATCTTCCACTGTGAATATCAGCTGGCTGAAAGCCTTTCACTGGATTCAGTCCTATAAAGTATATGACTTTTGTGAACAGGCATACCTGTGCTGGCAAAGCTGAAAATGCTTACAAGGAGACCAAAGAGACAAAGCAACAGAACTTATTCTGAGCAAGGGTAATTCAAATTTAGAACATGCTTATAGTGATAAAACAATATTCATTGTTCACACTTTAACATCTAGTGATATGAGATCGCTCCCAAAATATAACCTAAATTTCATTATTCTGAGTGTCTTTACAAATTCTGTATCATTTACATTAAACTACCATACATTGCCAAATATTCTCTCATTCATCTCCTTAGTAACAAATACTTCTCTGCCCCTTCCTCATTTGGTCATTCATTCAGTAAAAATTTACTAAGAGTCTGTTAACTATCAGCATTCGTTACCTGTGGGACTGAGTAAATAAAATGTAATACATCCAAATTCCTGCCTGCACAGAACTTATGCTCCAGTGGGAAAATGAAAAGAGTCAATGAGTAACCACATATGTATGTGAACTATAAATGGCAAACGATAATAAGCATTACAGAGGAAAATTAAGGTAGGTAAATGCTATAATTTCAATCCCAAAGAGGCTATGTGCTAAAACCTTTGATCCAGCCCATGTTGCTACACTGAGGAGTGATGTAATCCTTAAGAGGTGGGACTCAGTAGGAGGAAGCTAGGTTATGGGGTGCATGTCCTTCAAGGACATATTATACAGTGGCTCACTTGAGCTTTCTCCCTCATCTTCCCAGCCCTATAAGGTAAGCACTTCACTCTCTTCACGCCATAGTACATCACTACCTCAGCAGGGGCCCAAAAAGCCATGAAGTCAGGCAACATGGTCTAAAACCTCCAAAACTGAGTTAAAAAAAACCTTTACACTTTTTAGTTAATTATCTCAGCTGTTTTTTACAGCAATAGAAAGCTCATTAACACAGTAAAGAAGAAGAGACAATGCAGAGGTCATGAAAAACATCAATCTTTGAATTTCATCTGAATAACTAAATTGGCGAACTTTACTTTATGAAATAGGTAGATGAAAGCAATCAACATTTAAAATAATATATGACTAAAAGTTCTAAGGAATATGACAAAGTGCTAGGAAGTACACTGAATTCCTTTTGCAATTGTGTGAGTATACATTTCCACCTTGGATTTCAGCTTTGAATGTAATTAAATAAAACCAAGTATAAAATTTTAAATGTCCACCTCAAAGGTAGCAGTGTGTTCCCCTGAAAATGAGGTTCATTTTCAAGGGATATCTCTTGTAAAATCATGCTAGAACATGTTTTCTGTGTACATCTTATCTTTAAGCAAACACTGTACTAATAGTGATTTTTTAAAAAATATTTGTTTTTAATGAAAGTAAGTTGCATACTCCTTTTAAAAAAGTAAGTTCAGCAGCCAAGTATATAATTTTTTCAGGAAGTGAAAAGTTATAAAATATCTTATGATGAAATAGAATGGGAACTGACTGAAATTGGAATAAATAGTTCATGATATGATTTTCTAAAATAGATTTAACCACAATATTGAATAACATGCAAAGTCTGAAAGAAATTGTGTACAAGTTTTAGTCAATTATCCTGAAAACTTTGGTAGTCACAGATACTGCTTCTGTTATGTTTTAAAAAATCAGTCACTAACCACGGTAGATACTGGTAACCAGTCAAACCCACCTACCTCAGGACTCAAGTGCTCATTTCTCCAGCTGTTAGAATATCAGCCAGGAAGTCCTGGCTGAGGGCTCCCTGTCTGCCATTTTACTCTGCTAAACAGAGATACTGTATCCAAAGTCAGGCATTTCCTAGGCAGCCCAGCCCCTATGTCCTAATTCTGAACAATTCTCAGTGCCACCCAGCTCCAGAGTTCCTATGGGATGTGTGAGGACTGTGCTGGACTTGTGGGCCTGTGGCACTTCTTCTCCCTGTGTCCATTCCCATAGGTGATATTTCTAAGCACTCTCCCCAGGAAACTTCTTGCTGGCAAACCTATGCTCTACATCAGCTCCCCTGAGACTCTCGCTGCAGCACCAACCTATGTAGCTTAGCTGTTTGTAAGCATGTTTTCAGTTATGCTTTCAGTTCATCCAATAAATACATACTACACTCATATAGCAGAAAATGCACTGAAAACATGCAAAAGGCCGCTTTCAGCATTCAGTGTTTTTCACTAATGCACTCATTACTTTGTTCTTAGGAAACTGTTCCTTGAGAATTATGTATTCTTTGACAACAGTCCAAAAATGGAAGAATAGAAGTCAAGTGAAAAATAAAAACACTCATTATTCCCAACACGTCATCATATATCTTGATAAAGAGCAACTCAAACTAGCCAGAATCATTACTTCTAACCATGATTTGACCTTATCAGAAATCGATTTAAGATATTAAAACACAAGAACCCCTTCTGAATTGTGGTGCTTTGATTAATCATTAAAGGAAACTTTACCTATGTGTGATCCCCTGGAGAGTTACATGCCCCAGGGTAAGGAACTAGGTGAAAAGGTTACTGCAAACCCCGGTGAGCTCTCAGAAAGGTAAGTTCTAGGGAAAAAAAACATGTAGAAGACAAAGATTTGGACAATGCTTCTCTTAAATCTATGAATTTGTATATATCTTAGAAAGTTTTCATAGGAAAAAAATTGATGTAAGTTTCAGGGCTATAGGTCTTTTCACTTCTAGTGATGAACACTAGACTAAATAATTCACCAGTGGTATTAACACTTAATATGTGCAAGGGGCAACTGGTATTACCATTAAATTTTTCTATGTGAATTGTGTGAAGTAAACTGAAAGTATAGCAGTTCATTGAGCTTCTTCACCTATAAAGACACTCAGTAATAATTTATAAAGTAAAAAGTGTTCACTAATTTCATTATATATAATCAAAATTTCCTGTGTTAAATCACTGCTAAAGCCCAATTAGGCCAGAATTTTAGCATAAGATTTTTTACTTTTGTAAATAAAAATCTTTTAATAGAACTAGTAGTGTTTTTAAATTTTAATAAAGGGGTACATAAGTAATGACAATTAGGAAAATCATGTCCAAATGAAATTTTATAAAATTGGTTTTCTTATACCACTCTAAATTTTTTAAATTAGCTTTATTTATGTATTTCTCTTTAATAGTCCATTACTTGTTCATTTTTTTCAACAGAAAACCTAAGAATAATGAACCTAAGATAATCTACTTAGCTGTAAAAACATTAAATAGGCCAAATAGCCAAGAAAATAAACTGAAAATAATGATAGGGTAAAACACAAAAACCAGACTATTCTATATAGACTAGTCCAAAAAAAGGCCAGTCTGATGGGATGAGCTTATGCTGGGACCTAAATAAAGAGAAGTTAACCATGTAAAGGATCAGTAAAGGGTTTCCAGGCAAAGCAAACAGTCAAGTCAAAGGCTTTGAAACAGGAATAAAGCTTGCCAAGTCCACAATACACAGTACCGCAGCCGACTGGAGGATAACGAACACCGGGTACAACACAGAGGAAATTTAAAAGACAGGGCTAAATCATGTAGAATCCTGTAGAGCAAAGTAAGAATTAAAGATTTCATTTAAGCTACGGAAACTTTTTAAATCAAGGAGTGACACGATGCAATCTACATTTCTAAAAGTTGCCTGGAACAACTGGATGGAAAATGGATCAAGATGGCTGATGTAGAAGCAAAACCACTTAAGGTGCTTCCTGAAGGTGAAAAGACAGTGGCTTACATTAGGACTGCGGCAGCAGAAATACAGACATGTATAGATTTAAGTCCGGTTGAATCACGCAGCAGTAATTAACAAGACAGAATGTGGCCTCCTTGGGAGTTCAGTTTGAACAACCAAATGAACAGTTTGAGGGTAGAGCTCTTAAGAGGAGTTTGGAGAAGGACTCAGAGGCTGGGACAGTTTCACGTCCTTTAAGCCACGCAAAGCCAAAAGCATTTTGGACCCATGTCAGCTTCATATTCTAATCTTATACTCTGATTTCTAAACTGAAATGTCTGATTCTATTGCTAACTTTCACAGCTTGACCTGATCCCTCCCAGATTTGACTCTCTTTCTGGTATTGGAACCTTGACTTGATGCACTGTTTTTAACCTAACCAGACCCTCCTCTCGTCATCATCTCCATGAAGGTGGCTCTGGTGTTCCCTGCCCTAAGGAACTCCAAAAATATTCTTAGCAAAAGAGACGTGATGTCAATATGGGAATATGTGAATGGAAGTTAAGAAGAAACTCCTTGAGCCATAAGACCAAAGAAGGCTTCTGTCACTTTGTAAATATTAACACGAGAGTCTTTAGTGCTTCAAGAATTCTCAGAATCAACTGCTCTGAGAAAAGAGCTCTAAGAAGGCCCAGAACATGTAAGCATTAGTCTACTGTCTTATTACTCAGCAACAGTAAAGCAGTATTAAAAACCAGGTTTGCTGATTCCGCAGCCCAGTATCTTTCAGTCACATCACACTGACTCACATCTTCCATAGATGCAAGTTGTGTAAAGGAGGTTCAAGTATACTATTCTTTGGAGCTTTTGTGAGTTAAAAACATTGACTGGCCTGTCTACTTAACTACCACATATAGCACTCCATTTATGGAAAAAATTTATGTTAATAAGCCATTAATTTATTAATGATTTATTATTCTGCATTACAAGCATATGTAAACTGATTAAGACCTGTAATGGCTAATGCACTGTGTCAACTTGAGAAGTTTAACTAAGTGACTCAGAGGGGACCACAGTTCTTACTTTGTAAACATTCTGAGCCTGTGCAAGGGAAGGCATGGAGATGTTGTGAGTGCTACACTCATACTAGAGTATGTAGTCTATATACAGTATAAAGGAGGAAAACAGGCTTGTTCGTTTCCCTTTTCTGGTCTTGTTGCTTTTGCTGTCTTCTGCTGCCATGAAGTGTTGCTTCTGTGCCACACCATTGTGCCTTAGAGCCAGCTGATTATCAACTGAAACTTCTACGAACTGTGATCTAAATAAACTTTCCTTCCTTAATTTTGGGTGTTGGGTATTTTGTCCCAGCAACAACAGAAAAGTAAGTAATGCAAGAATATTCAACTTTCTATTTGTATTTACTTTCTTGATAGCTTTGAATATTAAAAGTGCTGACCAAAAAGGACAAGTAGTAAAGGATTTTCATGTCAGTTCTCTCATTGTTCGAAATGAACTCTGAACCCTTTTCTCTACTCCTCTGTGGTGGCAAAGGTTTATGATGTCTCCCTTGAGCTGTCCATTATGTAAAGTGCAGAAAACACAATCCCCAAGTCTGTTATTTCCACTGAAATAGACATAGTGTATACTTACACAACAGAATTTATTACTGTTCCATGAGATGACATTTTCCAAAGCAATACCATAAGACTGTTGAAATCTTTTCTTACCTTAACAAAGATTCACATTCATACTGAACCATGGAAGACTACAATTTTCCCTCTCTTGATACAACATAATATATGCCCACAGGGAAAACCAAAGTAGAAGCTAGGCTTTCAAAAAGTGAAAAGTAAAAGCACACTGAAAATAAAGATTCACTGTAAATGTGCCCTGTGAATTAACCAAAACTTGGAGGTAACCTTCAGGCTGAAAAAGCCTGATCCAAAAAATAGCTCTTCTAGGATTTAAATTCTAAAATAGGAAGAGACTGTTGTTTTTCCCTACCTATGAAGGTGACCAACATGAAATGGAAGGGATTCTGAGTTGGTAGCCCAATAACCAAAGTCTAAGGGATCTCACTAAGACATACTCTTAGGACAGTGGCCAGGGCAGCAGACCACAGCTGAGGGTAGCATTTCCTGTCTAATAAATATGCTTCCACTAAACTAAGTGAATGAAAATAAAGAAACGGAACATTAAGTAGTAGACAGGGTGTCAGACAAACCCATCTGTGGGTCATACATAAACATATTGACAAGAATTAATTTTTGAGCCCTATTTTTTTGTTTGAAATCTTTTATCTCAGCCCACTAGTTGTCTACCATTTCCCCCTTCTCTCTATATTCCATACCTACTAAACCTGTACCTCCGCACAGGAACCCTCCCCCCAAACCCTTGTTGAATGAACACTGGTGTAGGACTGCCTGCCCTCTTGGTCACAGCCCACTGCTAAGGGCTGAATACACCAGGATACTCTCTCACTCCAGATACAGACTCCAGTCAATGTCCAAGTACTGAACAACTATTAAGAGAAAACTTCCGGGATGGCTGCTGACAAGCAAGACAGCAGAGAAATATCAGAAAGTCTAGCATATATGCAAGGAGAAGCAGAGACTATGTGGTATGTGTGTGGGAGAACAAAAGAGAGTAAACAGAGAAAGCAGTTGCCTTGATTTCTGCTGACTTCCTAGTTCTCAATTCCAGTCTCTCATGAGACATTGAACTTTTGGCCTCCAGGGACTAAAACATAATAACCTTTCAGGTTAGTTCATTTAAGGCTCTATTTGCTCCAAATAATCAATAGATCACAAAAATAACAGCTAAAGTCCATTTGTACTATGCCAAGCTATATTTAACTACAGTAAATGAATTTGTCCACAGTTTTGAAAGGTCACACTGACAGAGCCTTAAAGTAGTAGAGAACAAGGGTAGCACTTGTACATATGAGAAAGAGAAAATGTACCAGAAGTCAAATTCCTCTGTTCTTCCCCAGGACTAGTTTTATAAGAGATCCAAGTATTCTGCTGACGGTGGTTTAGTGACCACATTTTGAAAAGCACTGCCCTAAAGCCCATTTTAAAAATCTACAAAAATCTGAACATTTTAAAATTTTTCTCCAAAAAAAAAAATAAAAAGATACTCATCAAATAACAGCATTCAAAACTAGAAAACTATTGTTAGAAAGATGAATTTGTTTGGAATTCTAATAAGAACAAGTATTGTTTCTACTGTTCTTTCTGCATATATATTTGCATTTCATTTCACATTAAATGAGATTTTTGTAAAATAGCTTGGAGGGCTTAAATGCAATTTATGATGTCCTTTCCAGCTGAAAATGAATTCAAAGTTCCAACAAGCTAATTCGAAGACTTTGAAACATAACATTGTATAATTTGAGGATTTCATGTGCCATTCCAACTGAGAAAATTTGATTATGGATGGTTTTAAATGACACCAAGGAATTACTGTTATTCTTGTTAGGGAATAATGGTATTTGCGGTATATTTTTAAAATCTCAGTCTTCTGAGATGCATGTAAAACTAGATAGGCTTCCAGTGAGATATTCAGGATTTAACTAACGTACTTCAATAACAAATATAAATTTGAAATAGGAATAAATGAAATAAATGTGGTAAAAATCCTGATAACTGCCAAGTCTGGAAAATTGAGAGTAGGAACAAACTGTCTTTCTTTCTACTTTAATGCATATGAATATATGAGAGTTCAGTCAATGTGGCAGTCAACCAGATTCCTTTTGGACCACACATACAGCTTCTGCACATACAAACTGGGTTAAGTACTGGTATCACAAAGGAATGACATAAGAGACCTTTGTGAACAGAGATATATTTATCTTTTGAAAGACCCTGGCACACTAGAGGAAGCAGAAATCAAAGGCAGAGCACATGGAAGACTAATTTCTTAATTATTTGAAAGACATTCTTTATTTTTCTGAGACCTACAAGATCACAAAGAAGGCTACATCGCTATAGAATAGACAAGAAATAGTGTTGTGAAGCAAAGCATAGACAAACATAGTATTCCTTTGATTTCCCTTCATCTGAATTTTGAGAACATGAATAAATCACTTCCAATTTTTACACATTCATTTTTAAATCTTAAAATGTA
Source organism: Cavia porcellus (assembly GCF_034190915.1). NCBI lineage: Eukaryota > Metazoa > Chordata > Mammalia > Rodentia > Caviidae > Cavia > Cavia porcellus. Next base: position 53,255,858 of record NW_026947495.1, read on the forward strand.
GATAACAGACATACTTGCTATTTCTTTGTTCTTGTAAGATAATAACCAATGGACCGTAGACTATGTATAAAAAGCTGGTTATGAATGATACTAATAAATATTACTTCATATAACCAATTATAGATTTTTTTCATATAAGTTTTATGGATATTGACATGGAGGAAAAAATAAAAGGCTATACAGCTATATTCAGGGGGAAAAATTAAGAGAAATTCCAAATTCTTAGAAGAATATTTACAAATAGCATTTGTCACTCCTGATTTTCTTGCATAATGGGTAGAGCTGTACCTAACAACACTGATATACATTTAATACTTACACTACATTGACAGCTCTTGCTGCTTCAGAAGTTACATATTTCTACTACTGAATACTTAAGAAATTCAGATTTCAGATCCTGGTTATGCCACTTTTAGCTACATGGCATTTCTAAGACTTAATGTACGTACCACTAAATAAAAGGAATTAGACTAGAAAAATATCATTCCCAATTTAAAAATTCCATGGCATAGTTTTTAACAGGGTTTAACATGTTCCTTCAGTAGTTCAGAGCAGCCCAGCTATAAGACATACGAATTATGGCCCCATCATGAACATGTTAATCTTTAAGATGCTCCGAGCTTTTATTCTCAATTAGTTGTACAATAGAGACCTGAGAAGCAATTAATTAGAATTCCTTCATAAGCTGTGTCCAACTATAAAATTTAGCAAAGGAAAATATTTGAATTTGCATTAGTCATTTGCTCATTGCTGAAACAAAATACTTGCAATTTAAAGGAAGAGAGGTTTATTCTAGCTCAGGGTTTTGGGAGATTCTGCCCATGGCTGCTGGCTCCAAAGTAGAAATGATATGGTGGAAAGGCATGGCAAAAGGAAGCTGCTCACCCTAGCCTAGGGCAGCCAGAAGCACAGAGAGAAGAAAGGAAACAGAGACCAAAATATACTCTTTCAGTTCATGGTCCCAGGGACCCAGTCCCTCTGATCTGGCCCCACCTCTGAAGAGGAGATTTCTAGGAGACATTTTAGACCTAAACTGTTAGAAAGTTTATTATTAAAGGATGATTTTCGAGCACTTCTCAATCAGAATTTAGAAAGTAAAAGAGATGAAATCCATAATGCAAGCCATTTTTAATATATGTATGTCATTTTCTGACCCATGCACACAAAGAAAGATACATTTTAAATCTGCATTATTGGAAAACATAAAAAATAGGCTTAGGATTATATGTAATCAGTACTGTAACAAAAGAGGATGAATAATACAGAACTTCATTCTAGCCCTCCCTTTAAAAATAATACTGAAAGCCAATAGTGTTATATACTTTGGACTATTTCATTTGCAAAAAAAGATAAAGCATAACTTATTTGTGGCATCAAAGTCTCTTGCCACTTAGGTATTATGTAAGGATCTCAAATTATTTTTTAAAATGGCCTATAAAATAGTTTTGGACTATAATTTTGAAAGGCAAATGAAATTTATTATTTTCAGTCTACAGTCTCTCAAATAGTCGTTTACTTGTAAATAACAATTGTTCATTTTTTCTATGGAAAGAAAAAAATTCTAAAATGACTGGAATGGTTAAATAAAACAAATGAAAGAGAATAAAAAGAAAAGAGATATCTCCTACAGTTTTCAATCATAACAATATTCATTGGAATAAGGTATAGTGCAATCACATACAATCATTTACATCATCTCAACTGAAAAAGAGGTAATTGGGTCAGAAATACTATCTTGCAAAGATATGTGTGTCACAAAGATACGGAGCTTGGGGAAATTACTGACAGAGTCATTTATTCTCACACCCTCACTCGTTCCAAAGCACTGAGCTTGTAGAAAGGAATAAAAAGCATAAGGATCAGTTTTAAATGCAAAATCTACACAGGGGAAAAAGGAAACAGAAAAGAAAGTAAAATGGACCTTGCTCCTTCACAACACTGAGATATCCTTCCCTTCTACGCTTCCTAACCCTTGGTTCTAAAAAGAGACTGGTGAAGAGGACTCTGGTAAGGTGGGAGCACTGCTTAAGTCCCTTAGAAGGCACACCAGGACTGCCTTGTAAGGGTGGACACAGCACGTAGGCTGAATCAGAGTCCTACTGGGCCAATAATAACGTATCATCATTTTCTGCCCTGAAAAAAACTCTGATCTGAAAAAAAAGAAAGCTTTTATTTCCTGTAATGTCCTACTCTCATCTGATGACTCTGCATGCTGAGACTCTTCAAGCATATTACTATCTTGACCCTGATACTTACCCTATCACCCTTCCACAATCTCAGTCTGTTTCTACTGTGTTAATGTACCAAAATTTGCCAATCAACACATCTCTTCTTAGGCTTGGAATTCTATTTTCATCCACAAAATTAAAATGACAGTCAGTACCGACTTATTTCTATTCCCCTCCACTGTTCAACCATTCCCCTCTCCTATCCCAAATCAAACCCCACTTAGGTAAATACCTTTCAGGTGTCAGTTTTGTTTAGATGGTGCTTTAGGTGGTGCAGGATAGTATAAGCAACACAGTAGGCCCTGCATAATTAGGAGAATTACCTATTCAGTTTCCACAGATATCTATTCTGTCACCATCAGGCATTTCCTTTTTTCCATTCAATGACGGCAATCCAGAATCAACTTTTCCCCCCATATAACACAGAGTCAGATCTATCCCTACTTCCATCTTATATGCTCACCTAAAACACAGACTATCAAAGGGAATGCGTGCTTCAGTAAAGTTGTTTATAACTTGGGATCTGACTTCAAATCTCATTTTGATAATAAAGCATTCAAGAATCCTTTCTATCTTCCCAATGAAAATTATAGTCCAACTATAATTCAAACTCCTATACTCCTTAAAGTATATACCAGGTTCCATCAAAACACATTTTTTGCTGTTTCTATTGTTGCCAAGAATTCATCTGCTTCCTAGGGTATTTTTCTTCATCCTTATTATCTCCAATACACATCAGAGATAATAAAAGTATGGAAGAAGGGAAGAGCACAACAGATGGAAAAAATAATCAATTGTCTTCTCCCCTCTCTCTCTGATGATTAACCTTGTCCTCACTAGGAATATCTGGCTGCTTAATTTTGCTTCTCCCCTTGTAAGAACAAATACATGTTGCCAAGTGAATATTGTCTGTTTCTGTGCTCAAAACTGGAAGGAATTATATGACAAGAGATTAATCATTCTATGATACACTGATTTTTTTCCTGAAATGTGTGTGTATGAGTCCCTTCTTAGTTACTTGGTTATTATAATCTAATTTGCATAAATCAGTCTCAAACTAGAAACCTGAAAAGAAATAAAAAATAAAAATAAAGTCTGTCTTCTAATCACCACTTACAAGTCATACCATCTACAGCTAGAGCAGCCAAACTGTAGAAGTTACCCAAATTAAGTAGGTACTTTGACCCTAAACTCCAATTACTTTTTATCAAATTCACTGCATTCCTTTCCTTTTGCAAATGAAGCTGACTTGGAGGAAGCATGAATCTGAGAGAAAATACTAAAGAAACCAGACAGTCCCCTTCTTACCCCACTCCCACTGCCCTACCCACTTCCAATTCCTGATTTACAAGTGAGACTCTAGGATCACATATAACTCTCTTACCTATCCAGCTCGTGGCAACAGTTTCTAGGCATTGTAGTTTGCTGTTCTCTCTTTTAACCCATCTGTTCTTTTAACTCATTGGAAAACCCTAAGAAGTAACTTTGAATATTCCCATTATAGAGCTGAGAAAACTGAGGCCCTAAAAAGAAAGCAATCCCAAAGGTCTATGTCACTCAATAGTTATTTTAAATAGGCCATACTAATCTTTTGGCAAATATTGTAAGCTACTGAAAATCATAACTACTTAGACATTTGAATTAAAAAGCTTAGAATGCATACCTGTTTTTTCTTTGAATTTGCTTTGGGAAACAGCCCTGTGGACAACACAGATGTACATGGAGAACAGCATAGCTCAGGAAAAGGATTTGGAATAGACGGCATTTCCAGAACATCAAGATCTTTCTTTTTTCTCCTACACCAAGGGAACATAGGATGTAATTTACATAAAACAGCATGTAAAATATAATTGCTGTCAGGATTAAGAAGCGTTGTTAAGGCCAACACACACCACTCAGCAACAATGCTAATATAACAAGTGTAAAGGAAAGGCCTGTGTTGTACTTTCTGTGGATCAAAATAAAATACATTAATTGATATGGGAAAGTCTATAGTGCTATCTTTATTTCTTCTTTTTTTTAACCTTTAAAAAATTCAGCAGAAGTGGATACTCCATTTTCTGAACTCTTGATAATTTTCCTGAAGCAGCAATATGAACTATTACAAATATTACTGTAAAAATTATCCTGAGCATTTAGGTATTGTTATGCATCCATTAAATTGACAAAGTCTTAAGAGTTACATGAATTCATCCCTATATTTTACTAATCACTTTTGGGAGTTATGGTTTGTTCATTAGAGCTGTGGTTCATCTCACTTCAAATTTCATTCACAACGTTGCCTATACACGGTCTGCTGGTTTTTCAAGTGCTTTTATAGATACTAAACAGCAAAGCAGTGTTTTTAAGGAGGTAAGTTAATAGAACTTGCCAGTATAAATGTACTCTTGTCGGTCGGAGAGTACTTTTAACTTCACAAACGTCAGAGCACTCAGAAAATCTGAAGAAAAAAAGTAGTATTTAAACGTCTGAATATAAAGGACATAGACTTTGTACTGGTGTAGTCCTTTTTTTCCTTTCCTAAAGTATGTGCAACTCTAAAGGCACGTGGTATTGAATGCTGTAGAGATTGGGAAACCTTTTAAAGCCTCTATTCTTTCCTGCTGAACACCAAAGACTGTTCAAATGTCAAACCATGCTCTGTGTCTCCAGGGTCGCTCTGAGAGTATGTGGGTGGTGAACTCTATACGCTTCGATTTTTTAAATATATCAAACAAAAACGATTATTTATTTTTCTAACAATGCAGGGCCAATAAGCAGCAGCAGATTGTGGTCAACCTGGAGTTTGGCCTCCCAGTTCACACCCATAGACAGAGGCGACACAGGCTGAGCTCTCAATGCAATGGTGATGCTATTTATAAAGAGGCGATGCGAGATCGCAATGTCCCGCTGCCGCGGTGGGAGCCAGCTCAAAGGGAATTGTCTTCGAGACTTTCACAAACTTGGCCCGGCCCGGGACGCCCGGCTCACCCCTGGGCCCGCCCCCTCACCCGGCCGGCCTCAGAGCCGGCGGGACGCTCCCGCGCCGCGCGGTGCCTACCTGTGCGCGGCCGCGCCACGGAGCCCGTCCGGAGCGGAGAGCAGCGTCCGCGCGGGCAGCCCGGGGGTCGGGGCCGGGACCCGGGCCCGGGCCGTCGCGGGGCCGTGGGCGTCGCCCTTCCGCGGGGCAGCGCCGTGCACCTGAGCGGCGGGCGGCGGGTCCCGGGCAGCTGCCCGGCCCGCGGCGCTCTGCCCATCTTGCAGGGAAGTGGTCATGGTCGCTCGACGAGGGTCTCGGGCGTCATGGACAGCCGGGCGAGAGGGGAGAAGGAGACCGGAGGACTGGAAGCGAGGTGCCGGCGCGGCAACCCCAGCGCCGCGCTGCAGGTGCGGTGGCGTCGCCGCTCGCGCTCCGGGCCCGCGGCTCGGTCTCTCGGCCGAGCAGCGTGAGAGGCGAGGGACGGGGGAGGGGCGGCCGAGGAGGGCGGGGGAGCGACGCGGGGAGGGGCGGGGGAGGGGCGGGGGGGCGCTGGCGCGCGGGCGCGGCGCGGCGCGGCGCAGCGCGGAGGGGGCGGGGAGCGCGTGCAGCCCGGGGCGCTCGCGGCGCTGGCGTGGGTCCCTGCGGCCCGCGCCCAAGGTGGGCGTCCGAGCCGCGCTGATCCGGGGTCCCGGTGCCGCCAGAGACGGGACTGAGCCGAGCTGGGCTCCCGCTGGGTTCCCTCGGGGTCAGCCGCCGTGGACAGCGCGGTGGCAGCGCCCACCCTTGCCCCGCGCGCGTTCTTCTTGCTGGGGTGCCGGGAGCGCCTCAGCTGTCGCCTGGCGCCATGACGGCCCTCAGGCCCGGGCTGGGGAGCGGGATCTAGGCTGCCCCGGGCCCCGCGGCCAGAGACGGGTGGGGGGCGAGGCGGGAGCCGCGGGCCGGCACTGTAGAGAAGTACTGGGATCGTGCGACTTGTCAAAGGCAAAGCATGAGTAAACTCGAGAGTGTCTGAATTAGAGCTGTTAACGTTCTTGCAATGAGAGCAACTTCCAGTTAATGACTCCCCACTCTGCTTTGTCGTGTTCGACCCTGCCAACAGCGCCGTAAATTAGAGGTTTACCTCATTTTACACGGAAGGAAATGGAGGCCCACAGCCTTGGAGTACCTGGCCCAACACAGGCTATCCCTAGTGCCATCAGATTCAAGCCTGGAAGCCTCCTACCCCAAGCCCAGGCTTGGGACTCAGTAGTTCTCAGTTCTCATCCTTCAAGACGCCGCCACTCTGCCCCGACTGTGGCAGATGCTTGCTCTTCCAGGAAGTGTTCCTGTCACCCCAAACACAGCTGAGGATTTCCACATGTTTCACGCACTCCTTGTTCTTTGACCAAATTAGGTAACATCTGCCCCTGGTATTTGTTTCATCAGGTTTTGTTAACCTCTGCCCCGGGAAAGGTAAACACGGATTCCTGAAAAAGCTTTCAACCCGCTCGCCAGCCCGCGCATCATCCGGACTAGGGCACCATACCAACCGCTGGTGCCCCCCAGAGGGCGCTGATTTCTTGGAGGACTCTTGGGATACTCCTTGAAGGGACCAACCAAACCATTCTGTCAGACAATTCAAGGCATCCAACCCTTCATTTTCCTAATGTTAAAATTAAGGTCCAGGAGAGAGTGGGAGTTACCTGAGTCACATGGAAGTTGTGCTCTCCAAGGTGCTTTTTGCAATGCAGTGGCCAAGCCAGCACAAAACGGTTGGTCCCTCGAGAAAGTGAATACTGTTTATCATGATGATAGCTAACATCTATTGAGGGTACATGCGAGGAAAATTACGATCTGAATTCTATGTGAAAGAGTTTACTATAAAAGCAGACATGTGTACTGAGGTCATTCCAGCAAAATCAAAATGAGGAATGTGTTTGCAAATGACTTGAAGTAAGTAAAGAAGGCCAGGGACTTAGCGCCACAGCGCCTGCCTCGCAAGGACAAAGCCCTCCGTGTGTTTCCTGGTACCAAAAGAGAAAAAGAGGACTAAAAGAAATAAGGAAAGAATAAACTTTAGTCATCATTAGCTTGATTTATCCAAAACTCTTGCAGACATTTCTCGTAAGAATGATAGGGTTTGAGCATTCTAACAGCAGAGTTAATGGCTAAAGTAGGTTCCTTCCCACACCCAACAACTTTCTCTCCTAAACCCCCCACACACAGATAACCTGGAAAGGCTTTCCTTTTCTTGTTGGAGAAAAGAATACATGGATACTCTATATCTTTGGAATCACCGGAAATACAATGTCCTAATTGTGAATCCTGCTACACTTGACATCATCTCTTAAGCTCCAGGAAGAATATGCACTGATTGGAAAGAGAAACCAGTTGTGTTTCCCCTCTCCAGGCATTCTCATTTTTAGTGACAATCCAGAGAGAATCCATTTGCAGACTTTAAACTTCTCCGCTAACCTCCATGGGTAGAAATTATAATGTCTGTTGTGACAGAGAGACAAAAACACCAAATGATCAGGTATCTGAGAATGAGAGTCTAGTCGTCCTGTAGGCATTAAATATTGAATTTAATACTACTAGTACCTTGAGAAACTATCAAGAGTTATTAAAATTATGTCACTCAGGTTTTTTGAAGCAAACCCACAAGTTTTTGTGTCCAAGAGGCTAATAAGAAATGATTCTAAATAAAAGACAGTGCAGACCCACACAGGCAATTACTGAGAGATTATTTCAGATTTCCCTGTCCCTAACTGACTGAGATGTCTGGAACATGAAGCAGATATGTTGTACCAAAGAGCAGTACCATGCCCCTGGGTGAATGAGTTCCCTTTTGACTTAAGCCTGTAAAATTTCTTTCTCTCTCTGTCTCTCTGTCTGTCTCTCTCTCTCTCTTTCTTTCTGTCTTTCTCTCTCTTCCCCCCCCCACCTCCTTCTTCCCCACCAAATCTAATTTCTTAACCCTCTGTATAGGAAAACTTAACACACATATGAAAAGGTTCACAGACCAAAAACAAACTAAAAAGGAAGAAACACCAAGGTCAGGTCATGAAATGGTTATGATCAGCTCTACAAGTGCTCCTCCAAATCAGGTTTTTATAGTAATTAAATCCTTCTGTATAGTCATAGGCTATGTAAGTATCCTTGAACACAACAAATTTTGTACACTTATCTTGGTGCATTTCTGGAAGGTACCCATGTAGGAGTGGCAGTGTAGGGTCATGATGTATGTAAGTTCTGCTTTAGTACATACTGCAAGTTTCCCAGATTGATTTACCAACGCATCACCACCAGAAATTCGTAACATTCTCAGGTTTTTACATTCTTGACACTTAGCAAATCATTAGCATTTTCAAGACAGGTATTCTGGTGATTGCATAGCAGAATCTCACTGTGGAATCTGACTTTTTTCGTAACTGAAATTGTGTACTTTTTCTTGGGTTTGTTTGTTATTTGGATAGCCTCTTTTTAGAAGTAGCAATTCAAATCTTTTGCCCATTTTTATAATTATTTATATTTTTAGAATTCATTTATAAGTTTTTATATTCTAGTTACCAACACTTTGTTGGTTATGTCTTCTAAGTATCTTCTCCCATTCTGGGCCTTACTATAAATGCTATCTCCTGATAATGAGTTTACAGATAAAATATAGCCAAATTTATCTATTTTTATCATGATTATATTTTAAATATCATAACGAAATTTCCTCTTACATTAGTAAAGGCAAAAACTTACATTTTTGCCTTTGCTATTTAAGTGTGATCCACCTGAACTCAATTTTTTTATTAAGTTGTGAAATATACAGATTACTTTATTTCTTCAGTATAAACAGATAATGTCTCATCCACTAAAAATACTATCCTTACAATGTGTAAATGACTATCAAATTCAATTATCTGTCTATACATAGGTCTGTTCTGAGCTGTCTTTTCTATTATGTTGATTTATTTATCAATATTTATGCCAATATCACATTGCTTTAATTGCTATGATTTATAACCAGTGTTAATATAGAGTAAAGGAAAGCTTTTCATCCTGTTCTTCTAGATTATCTAAAAGTTAGCTTCTGTACTTTCACAAAGACTTAGTGAGCTTTTTATTGGGCTGAATTATAAATCAGGTTAGGGAGAAATAATGTTTTTTTAGTTAAAGTCTCAATACAAATAATTGTCATTTCCTTCTATTTACTTGAGTCTTTAATTTTTGGTAATGATTGCTTTATGCTTCTCTACGTAGGTATCTTGCATATTTATTGTTAAGCATATTCTTAGATACTTGATATCTGTATGCTGTTTTGGATAATTTTTTAAATTTTATTTTCTATCATTCATTGTAATGAGAAAACCAACTGATTTCTGTGTATCTTTATTCACATAGTTGGTTTTACATATTAACTCTAAACTTTAGGATTGTGAATTCTTTAATTTGTTTTTGCTCTATGTGTTCTGTTTTTGCTTTATAGAGCTTAAGGCTATATTCTAGGGCTAAATTTTAGTGTACTATTTTATAAATTTAGAACAACTGGGATTCTTTAACAAACTGAAGCATTTAACATTTTGAGGTATCTTTCATCTCTTCTCATTTTCTGCCTTTGAGTCTTTGGCTCCTGTGAATATTGTTTGGCTGATGTTTTATTGTACACCTTTGTCAATACTTTTCACTATCAATAGTTTTGTATCTTTGTGTCTTGGACGTGTTTTTTTGTAAATGAAATATGCTTAGGGCTCTTTAGTAGGTCTTGCATCCAATCAGATAGTCACTGCTTTTATTGAAAGCTCTTAGACATTTTGGTTTAAATATACTAATCCCACTGAACACTGTCTCCTTGCCCAGCCAATTCTCTGTTGCCATTTCCTTTCTTTCTTGTCTTTGTTTTGGATTATTTTGTTACTTGTTCCTCCACATCCATCCCTTGGTGACCCATTTGTTCCATCAGATTTACTTTCCATCCCTCTCCACCTTGCTCTAGGCCCCACGAGGTTCTACTTTCTGAGTGACAACAAAGTACTTTCTGACTGTCTCACTTGTGGTTTGGTTTGTTGGGTGACCCATGCCAGCAGGAGGTTGAACAGTAGGAACAAGATGAAGTTGGGAAACTTTTTCTCTTCTGTTCCTCCCTTCCAGGTCACATGATTTTTCTCCTTCAGAGTGACCCACTACCTGTGCAATGTTGCCTGGCTCTCTGTGTGTAACCTATAGGAAATGAGGCTCAGAACTGTACCAGTGCTAATGCTCTGGATGTGGTTTATTGCATGAGTAACTGCACAATGTTTTACATATGTGCATATAAGTCTTTTTCCATTCACCAGTCGGCAGACATTTGCATTGTTGCCACTTTTTGACTATTGCAAACAGTGCCCCAATGAACCTTTGTGTGCTAGTTTTTACTGGACCTTTTCCTATGAAATTGTCAGGTAATGTGGCGACTGTGCTTCATCGTTTGAAGTACTGCTACATTGTTTTCCAGAATGTCTGCACCATTTCAGTTTCCCAGCACCACTGTATGAGAGTTCCAGCACATGTTTTGGGGGCTAGCCTCAAACCACAACAATGTCACCCCTGACGCCAGCGCTGCCACTTGCTCGTGAGCGCTAGCTAAAGAAAAAGTGGGCAAAGAGACCCGGTACCCTGGCTCGTATCAAGCGAAATGCCTGTAAATCCACCAGTGGTAAAGCACCGAAGAAATAATTGGCTACAAAAGCCGCTTTTAAGAGTGCGCCCTCTACTGGAAGGGTGGAGAAACCTCATCGTTACAGGGCTGGGACTGTGGCACTCTGTGAAATTAGGTGTTATCAGAAGTCTTCCGAATGGCACAAACTCACTTTCCAGCGTCTGGCTCTAGATTTTGCTCAGGATTTCAAACCAAATCTGCGCTTCCAGAGTGCAGCTATCAGTGCATTGCAGGAAGCAAGTGAGGTCTCTCTGGTTGGCCTGTTTGAAGATACCAACCTGTGTGCCATCCGTGCCAAATGTGTAAGTAACAATTATGCCAAAAGACATCCAGCTATCACGCCACATTCATGGAGAGTGTGCTCAAGAGTCGGCTATGGTGGGAGACGTTACATGCTCAAAAAATATTTTTCTCTTCTTCCTGGTATTAGTAGTTTTGAATGTTAGATGTTTTCCCTCCGTGGGGTCAAAAGATATCTAAGTACACAATTGTGAGTAGAAAACAGCATACAGAAATCAGGTATTGACAGTTTTTTATTTTCATCTGTGTGTGAAATTTTAATATTCATGTGGGGGTGTAAAAATCTGTTAAATTTCTCTGGCTAATGCCAGCATTTTTTTTTTTTTTTTTTTTTTTTTTTTTTTTTTTTTGGAGTCAAGGTCTCACGGTGTAATTCAGGCTGTCCTTGGGCTCACTTTTTAGCCCAGGCTGGTCTCGATCTTGTGGTGATCCTCCTGTCTTAGCTTCTTGAGTGCTGGCATTATAGGAGTGCACCACCATGCCAGCTTCTTGGATTTTTTTAATAAACAAGTAAATTTCTTATTGATGGGGGAAAAAGTTCCAAAATCTCCATATCCTAGCGCTGATTTTCTGTCATTTTGGTTGTAGCAACTCTAGCATCCCATTATGGTTTTGTTTTTGTTTGCCATCCTGAGACTGAACCTAGGACTTAAGACATACTAGCCAGGTGTTTTACCATTGAGCTGTATAGCTGCTTTATTTATTTATTTATACTCATTATTTAGTCATTTTATATTGAGACAGAGTGTCATTAAGTTACTCAGGCTGACTTTGAACTTGCCATTTTCCTGTCTCAGCCTCCAGAGTATCTGGGATTACAGGTATGTACCACTATGCCATTATGATTTCTGTTTGCATTTCCCAGATAGCTAATGATGTTGAGCATCTTTTCATTTGCCTCCTACCACTTGCATGTCTTCTTTGGAGAAATTTCTGTTGAGGTCTTTTGCGCATTTTTAGTTAACTCATTTATACTTTTATTATTAACTTTTTCCTTTATACATTATAAAAACAAGTCTCCTGTCAAATTTATGACTTGCAAATATTTTCCCTTACTCCAACATTTTCCTTTTCAGTTTCTTTATGACACCTTTCAATCACAAAAATTTTAATTTTAAAGAAGTACAATTTATTTTTCTCTTTTGATGCTTGTGATTTCAGTGTTATATCTAACAAATATCATATGGTGTCATGTCTAACAAAGTCACAATGATTAACCCCTACATCTTTTTCTAAGGATTTTGTAGTTTGGGTCTTACTTTTAATTTTATGATACATTATAGTTAATATTTGTATAATTAGGAAGAAAGGGCCTAACTTCATTATTTTTCATATCAGCATCCAGCTCCACAGCATTATTTATTGAAAACACCATTTCCCTTTAAATTTCTTGTACTTTTTCCAGAATGTAAGTTACTATAAACATGAGGTCTTAATTCTATGTTCTGAACTCTAGTCTGTTCATGTGTCTGTTCTTAAGCCATTTCATAACTATTTTTATTTTTGTAATTTTGTAGTAAGTTTTGAAATTTCAAAATCAAGAATTGTGAGTCTTTCTATCTTCTGTTTCAAGATTATTTAAACTTTTCTAAAATGGAAGAGGACAAAGAAATAGAGGGTAATGGAAGAGAGAGGAAAGGGATGTAAATATAATTAAGACTTGTTATGCACATGTGAATGTCATCACTGTACACTGCAAACATGTACTAATAAAAATAATTTTTTTCAAAAAAACATTTTTAAATCATTCTAGGATGTTTGAATTTCCTCATAAATTTTAGGATAGATTGGTCAATTAATACAAAGCAACTGGATGAGATTTTGGTGGAGATTGCAAGGAACCTGTGGCTTGGGCTGCAGAGCATTTCTCTCTAAAAGTAACATTAAGTCTTCCAATCCTTTCTTCTTATTTAGGCCTCTAAGTTTATTTCAACATTGTTTTGTAATCTTCAAGTTTTAAATGTATAATTTTCCATTCATTTATTTCTAGGTATATTATATTATTTTGTTCTTTTTTATATCATTGTAAAACTAATTATTTCCTTATATTTAATTTTCAGATCACTTGTCACTAGTTCATAGAAATAAAACTGATTCTTTTTGTGTATTGATTTTGTATCCTGCAACTGTGATGATCCTGGTTAGTAGTTCTAATACTTTTTGCTACATTTAGTAATGTCTCACAGCTTTCTAAATATAAGACTGTGTCAACTCCAGACAGACAATTTCAGTTCTTCCTGTCCACTGTAAAAACTAGTTCGACACAGTCTGTTCATGATTGCCTGGGTTAGAACCTCCATTATAATGTTGAATGAATGTGGTCAAAATAAGTATTATTGTCTTTTTTCTGACCTCAGGAAGAAAACATTCAATCTTTAAGTGCTAAGTATGTTATCAGCTACTGGTATCTCATAAATACTCTTTATTAAGCTGAAAGGGTTCCCTTCTAGTGATGATCATTGAGTGTTTTTTATTATAAAAATGTTCTGGATCTTGTCTAACATTTTTACTTCTCACCTTCTGATTTAAAAATATCTTTGTTGGGGCTAAGAATTTAGCTCAGTGGCGTAAGTGCCTGCCTGGCGAGCTCAAGGTCATGAGTTTAATCCCCGGTACAAAAAAATTTTTTTTAATTAAAAACTAAAAATAAAATCTCTTTGTTGACTATAAAATTATTGGCTGATGGTACTTTCTTTCTACACTTTGAATCCATCTTCCTAGTCTTCTGGCATTGCTTATATTGGGAAATCAAACGTTAGTCTCCCATTTGTTGTGAAAGTAAGTTGTCCTAACAGATTAATCATATGCTTTTTTTCTTAGAATTTTTTTAGCAGTTTTATTGTTTTGCAACTAGTACAGATTTCTTTTTATTATTCTTGCAGTTTATAAGTATTCTTGAGTCTTTGACATAATATTTTTGTCAATTTACAAATGTTTTCAACCATTATCTCTTTGAATAGTGCCTTTTTTCCTCAAATTTTCCTTTTCTAATGATATTTAATTTATATTAGTATACAATATTACTGTGTTCTTGCATTTTTACCTCAAGTAAAAATTCCTATTTCCTATGCTTATTATTAGTTTTTGTTTTGTTTTGGTCTTTTTCATTTTTATCAGTACCAGGGATTGAACTCACAACTGCCTGCTTGCAAGGCAGGCGCTTATGCTACTGAGCTAAATTCTCAGCCCTTTGTTTTGTTTTTCTCACAGATCTTTCTTCAGCTAAGTCTGAGGGGTTAATAAACTTATTCACTGGTACATAATTTTAGTTATATTTTTAGTTTTTAAAGAACTACTTAAATTCTTAATTTTGTCTCGTCTTCTTGAGAAAAATAAGGTTTCAATTAAAATATATGTCTCATAGCTCCAATATTTAACACTGTGCTCTGTTTTTATTGTCTACTTTTTCTGATGGATTTTATTTATGTCATGTTGTCTTTTTGAGCACTTCGTTATTTATTTTTATTGTTTCCCTGACATTCTAAAGTAATTTTTAGAAATAATGAGAAATCTTAAATGATACTAGTTTCCTTTAGAAAGATGTTTCTGCCAGATTTGTGGACTCACTAGGAATCTGGAGTTGCCTCATCTACAGATGACTCAAAGCTAAACTCTAGGTCCTCTAAAGACTTAACCTACTTGTTGTCAGCTGGTGAAGGCCTTATTGTATGGAACCAATCTCTTGCAGACCATATTAATTGTCCTCTGTTAAAAGTCCAACCTCTCAAACAGCCATTTTAAATACTCTTTGAGCCTAATAGAATGTTACTTCTAGGAACAGTAAGTGGGTTGATTGGGAAAGCTACCTGGGAATAAATTCGTAAGAATTTATTCATTATTCTTCTGATACAAACTTCAAATTCTCAGTCTGCTTCATGTAAAAATTTTAGCATTTTTATGTATACCAGTAATGCCCTAATTAAGCCCTTTACGTCTTGGTAATATTCGGTATGTTAGTGAGTTGTAAATTTCCTTCCTCCTGTGCGCTTCTTGTAGCATGAAGAAATTCAAGGCTCTAAAATTGTCATTTTAACACTTTTATGAGCTACAAGCAGAAGAAAATCATTTTTTAAATTGAAAACCGCATACTTCCCTAGGGATTGAGCTTTATTCTCCAATCCAGAAAGCTCAACTTTTACTGTATGCTTCTCAGCAGATGTGTGTATGCCTGCCTTTATTAGCTCCAAACTGCATGCTCTTAGGCCTCTAAGCTCCAAATGGCTCTTCATGATTCTTCCACCCAATAAATGTAGCTATTTACTGTCTCAACTTTGATTACTTTCAATGACTGGAAATAATTCTTTTTTCATTTTTTGGGGGGGGGAGGATGATTAGTTATCTCGTATTTTAAAGAGCAATCCCAGTTAAGTCCATGAAATAACTAGCCTTTGATGAATATATAAAGGAGAACCAGGATTAGATTTTAAATAGATAAAAAGAAGTAAAAACAAAATGATTGGGATAGTATCAAGATAAAATAGAAATAAAAATCCACTGAAATAATATTCTGTAGGAACCAATAATCTCAAGCAAACCATTTTAAATCAGCAGTGTGCCACTGTGTTAGACCTAAGGAAATAAGAGAGTATATCTAAAGAAATGCTAATATATTCCTTCTTCTCTCCAGATTCTCTTTTGGCTTCAAGTTCTAAGGATGTTGAATTTTCCAAGGAAACAGAATATACCTGCAAAATTCAAACACTTATGTAAGAAAACTCAGTGTTGTTATTTTACCCCATTTATAGCAAGTACACAGACCCCTAAATCCTGCATTCTGTGGGTGAATAATACCCTTGGCTTCACTTTATTTTTCCCTTATCCTCTACAGTGACCTTACCTTCCCTCTGTAAATTTTTCTTCTTTCTGTTATTTCTGTTGTTATCTTTCTGTGTTTGTACAAACCACCTAAAATCTGTTTTAGAATGAATCTAGTGACGGACAGATGGGTGTTAGCAAGAACCATTAAGAATGTGTAATGATTACCATATACTCTTCAAGTTTGTGAGGGGCTATTTGACCTACAGAGTAAGAAAACATGTTTTTTAAGGCTATGTCACTTTTGTATTTTTTCTTTCATTCATGACTAGCCTCTGTATCTTAGGGATTCTCTTTTATTTGACACTTGAATATCAAAGGGATAGAAGCAAAATAGAGATAAAATTTCAACCTTCCCTTTGGTTCCAAACTATATTCTAAGTCACACATTCTATAAGGTCTGCATTTCACATATCCCTTTTCAAACCAAAGCAGGTGTATAATAAGGAAGTTTAACCAGTGTGCCTAAATATTATGCTTAAATATTGTGTATGCTTTTTATTTAGGAGTAAAATAGGTAATCCATTTCATTCTTAGGCAGTAAGTCAGAGTATATGGTCTATAGAATCTGATGCTCTAATAGCCTGTCTCAGCTTACAAGAAATTTAAATTTTATATTAACAACCATACAATTTTATAAAGCACAATCCACAATTTTAAAATACACATGAGGACTTCCAGGAGAATATGGTGGATAGATAACAGCAGCTACGGAGGCTCTCTGAGATAGCCAGCTTAGATTCCAAGAATGGTGCAGTGTAGGGAGTCCTAATTAGGGGGAGATATACTCTGCCGACCCAAGAACGAGCTAAGCTGAGAGAAAACAATTGGAAATGTAATCCTGGTGCTATGATTGGAATAGCTGAAGTCTCAGTGCCGAAGCTAGAACCCACGCCTCTGGAAATCGCTGCTGCATCTGAATCAGCACAGCAGGGATAGAGACATGAAAGCTCAGAGAGCGAGAACCCATGAACCAAATTCAGAGCAGAGCTGGCGGGGAGCCCTGCTTCAACATGCGGTGAGTGAGAGGAACGGGGACCTTTCCATAGACAAGGAGGCGCAAACAGAGGACATTGTGGGACTGGGCAGACTAGCCGGAACAGGATGCTGCAGTGATTTCAGTCACATATTTTCCTCTCAAATAGGATTGATGAGGAGTGCTTGACCTGGGTGACGCCACAGACTAAGACTCAGTAGGCTAGCCCAAACCAGGTCCCTGCACCTGGCAGTGCACCCTAATGCAGTAAAGCCTTCAGCAGGTTGACTGACCTGGAGGGGTGGACCCAGCATAGGCTGCCCAGGTCTGTCTCCCTAGTACACTGCAGTGGGTGGGAACACCAGCCGGAATGATTCAAACAAACTGTAACCGACAAAGAAAGAAAGTGGGCCTCCTATGGAACTGGGCTTGTATGGAAGGAACAAAAAGTATGGGAAGAAGGAGCAACAAGAAAGGGTCCTCGGCCTCCAATCCTGAGAACACTGATCCAGGAAAGGTAAATGCAAATGAGAATGAAGACAGAAAACATGCAATATCAGGCACGGCACCAGTAGACATAAAGTGATATATCCGGGACCTCATAGATGAGTTCAAAAGTGAAATATTTAACCAAGTAAAGCAAGATATAAGTAGAATAGTTAGAGAAATGCTAAGCATCACCCAAGAAAAAGCAGATGGTGGAATGGAAGAACAGAAAAAAAGGGGAGAATTGTTTGATAGAGAAAATAGAGAAAATGTAAAATACATGAAGCATGTTCAAAGAGATTACCAGGAAACTAAAACTCTATTGAAAGATGGCATAACAGGTTGAAAAAAACAGGATAGATTGAACTGGAGGACAGCTTTGTAATGTGGTAGCTTGAAAGGAAAAACTTCTTAAAAATAATAAACAAGCAGTAACAATACAAAGGCTAGATGATAAGAGGATATAACTTAAGAATGTAAAGGGAAAAGCAGGGATACAAACAAATGAACTGCAAAGGCTATTCACAAAAATAATTAAGAACTTTCCTAATATGGGAAAAGGTAAAGATATTCAGATCTATGAGGCATAAAGGACCCCAGCCACCTACAACCCAAACAGAACTATACCCAGGTGTATAATAATCAAAATTCCAGAAATCCAGTATAAGAACAGAATACTAAAAGCCATCAGAGACAAGAAACAGTTCACTTACAAGGGACCACCCATCAAAATTACAGCAGACTTCTCAGCACAAACCATCAAATCATGAAGAGCATGGGTTGAAATAATTCAAGCTTTAAAAGATAATAACCTCCAGCCAAGATTGATATATCCTGCACAACTGTCCCTAGAAAGTAATGGAGAAACAAGGTCCTTGCAGGATAAAGAGGAACTAGGGAAATTTGCAACCACCAATTCAACTCTACAGAGAATACTACAGGACATTCTGAAAAAGAAAACTACCAAGATTCCAGAAACAGTGGCAGAGAGGTCACAATGAATGGAGCAGAAAGCGAAATGAAGAAGACAAACTGACAACTAATGACAGAAAAAGTGCTCAACAGAAACGAGGCAGAGAAGGTTGGATGGTAAGAACAGCTATTTTGGAGAAAACAGGACATCATAACAGCTAGTGCTAATTTAACATAGTCTTGTTTTGAAGTCCCATAAAGCTTTTGTTCTTCTGTCTCCATCAGTCTTAACATGTTGTATCCTATTGGATTTTATTATATGTGATAATATAAACAAAAACTTTTATAGACAAGGAGATTATACAGAAACCATTGTTCATTTTCTGTTAGTTGGTTCTAAATACCTTGTAATACTGTCATTCTCTTAAATGGTTTTACATTGTCTTGATATGTTTGATGCTACAGTATACGAAGTTATACTCAAAGATTTCAAGGAAAGAGACACTATGGTAACTACTTTTATGTCGGGATATCTTGTGGTGAAACACTATTTTGCTTAAATGGCTATGTTATGACCTGTGCTGTTTTGTTGTTATGTCCTCTTTTATCTCAATCTCCTTTTTTATTATTTATTTTTATTTTTATCTTTTTAATTTAGGGAAAAAATAAATAAAAATAGCAGCATATATTATAGTAACCCACTTTGATTTCCAATTAACTTGATTTGAAACCCTGTATTGCTCTCACCATCTTGTTTTGACTGATTTTATTCTATTCTGTTTTGCTTGATAGTACAAAGTTTGAGAGTATAGGAAACAATTGTGAAGACAATAAGATTCACTATGATGCCCATTCTGATTTGACTATTATCTTTTTTTGAAGTCCTGTAATGTCTCCAATGTTTTGGTTTTATTGGTTTTGTTCTTTATTGTTTTGTTCAATTTTTTTATAACTGATGATATAGGCAATTCTTTTTAAGATAGCAAGAGGCATTATGGTAACCATTGTTGATAACCTTGTATTGTTTTTACATTATGTCCATCCTTTTGATTTGATTGACTCTGTTTTGTTAGATCACATTTAGTTTTATTCTCCTCAAAAAAAAGTAATGAGAGCTGTGGGAGTAATAAAACCCAAAATGTGTAATTGTCATTGTAAAAAAGAGAGGAAAAGAAAGTGCTCTAAAGGATATAATGTATATTTAAGCATTTAAATAGATGACCATATTACTGAGTTTTGTTGGATCATTGAACAGAACTGTTTGCAGTCTCACTGTTTGCATGTCCAATTTATATGTTTTAATTTTGTAACGAACAACTATTTCTAACATGACAATATGTAGTCTATTAACTAGTGATTTCCTACTGTTTATTTTTTTTTAAATTCTGTATAACTTGTACCCTTTTTCTGTTTTTTTTTATTTTTCTCCTTAAATAAAATTTTTTAAAAATACACATGAAAATAATTACATTTTTATCTTGACATTGAAATCTGGTTTTTGACTCTGAGCTCTACTTTTCTAGTAGTATACCCAGTCAAGTTCATACTTTCTTATTCAGTGATTACCCTTTGTCACACAGAGATTCATAAATCTTCCTCAAAATTTACCTCAGCAGTGTTGCCAGCTTCACCATGAAATATCACTTTGGAGATCTGTGGTAAGCATGTCCACCCTCCCTTTAAGATTGATAAGAGCACCTCTTCCACAAATTCTTCAGGAAGTCAAAGAAAATAGCAAAAGACCATTCTAAGCTATCTGGTCTTCATATTTTATGTGCTGTCTTTCTCCATTTGTTTGTGAAGCAAGTCTATCTTCCTCTTTTAGAGTTTGACCCATCTGGCTGTAAGGCCTGAGTTCAAACATTTGAATTTTCTTCTCATTCTAATTCTGTATTTCTATTTGCCCAGACCAGTATAGAGGATTCAGTTAGTTTGACAGTACAGCAAAAATTATATTTCTTGTTTCATTTTTTGGTCCCAAAAGTGTCAAAGTAAAGATTGTATCCTTTAATTTAAACAAGTCTCAAACTTTTGACTCTGCAAAGTAGAGGATTAGACTGGACTAAAGTGTTAGCTTCAGGACTGTTAGCTTCAGAAAGGCAGACACTATGTTAATCTTGTTCATTACCCTTTATTTTAAAGTATCTGAGCCACAGTTGACATTTGATATAGCAGGATGATATATTTTGACATACTATCTCAAGCTTCTTGATACCATTCTACTGGCTCCTTCTAGTGACATCAGTCAGGCTGCACAGAGTTGCTGTTCAGCTTCTTGCTAAGCTACATTATTCCTATTGCATAGGTAAAAAGCCCAGATTTAAAAGTAACTGGTAGGTAGTGGTGGCATGAGGCAACATCAACGACTAAGGCTATGGGAATGATCAGAATTTATTTTACATATGGGCAGGCTGACATTGGAGTGATATCTATCAACAGCTATCTGGAGGGAAATCTTAGTATATTTAGGATTTGGGGGGTTGGGCTCAGAATCTCAAAGAGTCTGGATGAAGTGTTTGAAGTCCAAGCTATGGGGACAATCAGTATACATGCATAGATTAAACTGGCTCCAGGAGACTTCAAGTGCATCCTAAATGTCTTTATTGCCCTTACTTCTTGTTTGCCATTATCAGTAGTGGGGAATCTATTATTTGTGGTGGGCAGCCCAGGTCTCTCTCAGGTCACTCTCAAGCCAGGCCTGACAGTAGCTAAATAGCTTTCCTTTTATCACAAAGTTAGTAGAGACTTGAATACAGCTTTATAAAATTCCAAAGTCTGTACCCTTTCCATTATATCATTGTTCCCATCAGAATAGAAATTATAGGAAGCTAAAACTTCCAAGTAAAGCTTTTGAAAAAGGCATAATGTGAACTAGGTTTTGAGGATTGTACAGAACTTTAGTCCACAAATAGAATATATTATAACAGCAAATTTGTACAAGTTAAGATATTGTTTGCTGTGTGGTGAGGAGAAATATGAAGTACAGTTTTAAAGGTCATCATTGTATGAGCTATAAATTTTAGAGTGGGGCCAGGGATTTAGCTCAGCAGTCTAAGTACCTGCCTGTCAAATGTGAGGTCATGAGTTCGAACCCCTGTACCAAAAAAAAATTAGAATGATGAGAAATGAATTAGAAATGTTTAAACTTTTGAAAATCAGACTGAAATTTCAAGATTCTTCTGTATATGATCAGAAACAAAGGTGCTTTAAAAAATGTTTGAACCATGATGCCGTCCTTTACCAATGATGATGACTATCAATATGTTCCTCAAATTGAAAGTGAGGAGATTAAACTATTGAAAGTAGTACATGTGACAATAGGACAGAGGGGCTGCAGCAATAAAGGAAAGTGGATTCAAAAAGTTCTGAGCTTCGAGAGGCAGGGAGGGAAATGAAGCACTAACAGAACTGCAGGAGTTAAATTGGCAATAGCAAAAGTTCAGGCTTTTAGCTTTGTAAACATTAAGTCTGTAGTGCTTACAGAATATGCAAATGTAGCATGCATTTGGAATGTGGGCCTCTGACCGGCGCAGCCCCAGTGAAACAGGAGATGCTTCAGGTGGTAACAGGAACTGCCAACTTTATTGTTGCGGGTTCTGGCTTATATATCTGACTGTGGCCAATCAGGCTGCCACAAGGGCTGCCACGAGGAGAAAGGGCTGGAATGAGACGCAGGCTCTGGCTAATATACTCAGCTGTGGTGAATATGAAGTGAGCACGGGGTGGCTAATTTGGAGAGGGACGTAGCGCATTGCGGAAGCTAACGTGGTCCTTAGTCCCGGGCGGGGTATGGTATGTTGAGCACCTGCGCCCAACATCTCCCCCTTTCTTTATAACTGACGCAGGGTCTCCAGAGGTTGGCGCCCCTCGTGAGGTGCCATGCGGCCATCATGAGAGTGCCTCACTACTCGTTGGTGCTCTTTTGGAGGGGGCGGGAGTATTGTTTTATGAGCCCAACCCTCATGCTCGCCGACATGGGGACCGGGGTGTCTCCTGGCCAAGGACGACACCCCTTCGATGCTTTGCTCCACACCTGCGTCACAGCATGGTGAGCCATGCTGCCAGGCCTTGACCAGATTCCACGGCCAGCAATGCCCGCTCGACAACCACCCTGTCCCCATTCCTTCATCTGCGAATCCGACAGAGCAGAAGCAGACTGCCGAATGCAGCAAATGCAGTCATGGTAGCCAGAGCCCCTATTCCTGCCTATTTCTTTTATTGCGCACGAGCTGGATCACAGGAAACTCGTCTGGGTCTGCCACAACTGGAACCGGTGCGAACTGGGGTACCTGCATAACGACAGCTGAAAGTGTACTGTTATCCCAACATTGTGACACATAACAGGTTGCGGTGGAGCAATTTAGAAAAGTCATATTTGTGGTGTTTTCAAACAACAGAAAAAGGATTCCCTCATAGGGCCCGAGATCTCTAACACTTGCAGGGCATTGACGACATAATGTGAGTCTACCAATTCTGTTAATTGAGTTCGCCTGACTTTGGGTGTCTTAACTTCCTCCTTTCCGGCAGCCGCTGCGTCTGCCATTCTGTGTACTTCTTCTTCCTCCCCCTCATCATCTGACGAGTCCTCTGTTTCTGGGTTGGATACAGTCGCCTCACCTGCAACACTGGGCTCGCGAGATTGCTCGCGGGAGGATTCTGCCTGATGGTGACCAAGCGCCATGGCGCTAGCCCTTATATGGTCACGACAAGAGGCGTCTGCGAGGCAGCTCCTCACTACTGCCCAAAGGGGTCTGACTCCTGGCTCCAGGAGGCCATTTTCTGCTGCAAAGTCAAGATCTCTGCCTAATTTATCCCAGCTGGGGATGGTAACGGACCCCATGGGACCAAACCAAGGTGCTACCTTATCGACCTGATCAAGGAAGTTTTGAATTTGTTTTTGTTTCATTTTTAATCCCTTTTCTCTCAGTAAGTCGCTTAAAGCGACTGACAGCGGCTGAGTAGCGGTGTTACCCATGTTAACCGGAATTTCAAGAGTTTCTTTTTATTTTTATTTTTGTTTCCCTTTTCCTTTTTTTTTTTTTATAACAGGGACAGCTTAGTCCCCGCGCCCCTTTACGGCGCCCCCAAAACCAGCCTCTTTACAGCCCCCAGAACTCTCTTTACGAATTCCTCAATCCTGCCTTTTTACAGCTCCTGGAACTCTCTTTACGAGCTCCTCAATCCTGCCTTTTTATGGCTCCCAGAACTCTCTTTATGAGCTCCTCAATCCCTTGCGACGCGTCCACCCAAGGTTGCCCGATAGCCCCTGCTATCCGGCCCGGCAGCACTCGCTGCCTGTTGCGTAGCACCCGCTACCAACGTTGAGCAGTTTAACCTGTCAGCCCCCGCCCGTCGAGTAGCCCCCGCTATCGGCACTTGACGGTTTTACCTGTTGATGCTCTGTTCTATCGGAGAGAGAGGTTGGTTCCCCGTACGGGCCACCAGTTGACCGGCGCAGCCCCAATGAAACAGGAGACGCTTCAGGTGGTAACAGGAACTGCCAACTTTATTGTTGCGGGTTCTGGCTTATATATCTGACTGTGGCCAATCAGGCTGCCACAAGGGCTGCCACGAGGAGAAAGGGCTGGAATGAGACGCGGGCTCTGGCTAATATACTCAGCTGTGGTGAATATGAAGTGAGCACAGGGTGGCTAATTTGGAGAGGGACGTAGCGCATTGCGGAAGCTGGCATGGTCCTTAGTCCCAGGTGGGGTATGGTATGTTGAGCACCTGCGCCCAACAGGCCTCTAGCTTTAAAGTCTCGGCTACCATCATCACTTTGGGATCCTTCTGCAGACAGGCAATGATTGAAATCACAGACTAAATGAGATTATCAGAGGAAAAGGTACCTAAAGTAAAGACTTGAGTAAACCTCAAGAAGGAACAGTTAGGGGGCAGAAGGAAGAAAAAGAAGCCTCAAAGTAGACAAAGAAGCAGTGGTCAGAAAAGTAGTTATTACTTCCCTCATGGGAAGTAAGGCGTTGTTTCTATTAGTTTTAAGACTGAGAACTACTTAACTGTCTTAGCTTAATGATAGAAGATGATGAAAATAGCTAGAAAGGAAGTAGTTTTGTAAATATGGATTAGAGCTAGGCTAATTTGATGAACTGGGCAAAATTTTTTGTGGCCTTTGACTTTTTTTCTTACTTTTTATTTTAAAAAAGATTAAGGTAGGAGGACATAACAAAACAGATCAGAACAGAACAATTTAAGCAACATAGTGTTTCACCACAAGACAACCCGACATAATAGTCGCTACTATAGTGTCTCTTTCCTTGAAGTATTTGAGTATACTTTCACACAATATCAAATATAACAAGATAGTATAAAACCATTCAAGAGAATGAAAGTATTACAGGGTATTCAAAACCAACTAACAGAAAACGAACAATGGTTACTATATTATCTCCTTGACCATAAAAAATTTTGTTTATATTATCACATATAATGTAAGCCAATAAGATACTACAACATGATAAAACCAATGGAGACAGAAGAACAAAAACTTGGTAGGACTTCAAAACAAGATGATATTAAATCAGCACTAGCTATTATAATGTCTTGTTTTCTTCAAAATAGCTGCTCATACCATCACAGACAATAGAATCAAACAACCCAGAATAAAACCATTCCAACTAATGAATGAAAACAATATAAGGCTTCAAAGCAATATAATGAGGAATCTTGATTACCACATACTTTTATGTATTCTTACCATTTCTTACACTGGGGAGACAATATGGTATTTATACATGTGAGTTTGATTTATTTCGCTTATGAGTATGGTTTCAAGCTGCATCCATTTATTTATAAATATCTCAATGTGATCATTCTTTATAACTGAGTAGTACTCCACTGTATAAAAATACCACAACTTTTTTATCCATTTCTCAGTTGATGGACACTTAGGCTTTTTCTAGAATCTGGCTATTACAAATTGTGCTGCTGTAAACATGGGTGCACATATATCACTGTGGTATGATGTTTTCAGTTCTTCTGGGAATATGCCTAGAAGCAGAATAGCTGGAACAAATGGGACTTCCAATCCCAGATTTTTGAGAAATCACCAGACTGACCTCCACAATGGTTGCACCAGTCTACACTCTCACCAACAGTGCAGGAGAGTTCCTTTTTCCCCATAGCCTCTCTAGCATTTTTTGGTAGCATTGGTAGCATTTGTTGTTGTTGGTAGTTTTCTTTTTTTTTTTTTTTTTTTTTTTTTTTTGTTGTTGTTGTTGTTAGTTTTCTTGATCCTGGCCATTCTTTCAGGAATGAGATGCAATGTCAGTGTGGTTTTAATTTGCATTTTTCTAATGAATTAATGATGATGAACATTTTTTCATGTATTTATTTGCTATTTGTATTTCTTCATCTGAGAACTGTGTATTCATCTCAGATGCCCATTTTGTGACCCTTGACTTTTAAAACCCCGTGGTGAATTCATAACCCGTGATCAACTTGTAATACCAGCTGAACTGAATCAGCTTGGTGCTGAGCGTAGATGGTCCACCTGAGGACTGTTGCTAAGATAAAAAGGAAAACTGGAGAGAAAGAATTTAGCATTATGGGGTCTCCTTAGTGTTGTTATTTGGTGCTCTTGGTTTTCCTGTTTCCATGGGTTCTCCTAGAGGAGCTTATTGAGCTTCTTTCCTGATATGTGAACTTGGATGTTATCATCAGAGGAGCTGGGGGCCTTACAGTTGCAGGAAGTGATTGTGGTTCACTTTGGGGGAGCTCTGTTCCTTACATTGAGCATCACTTCCTGCTCCACGGGGAAGATTGTGTGCTTTTCAATCTCCAGGAGAAGCTTGTCATGCTGGCTTCCTGATATGAACTTGGCTGTTCTCATTGTCAGATGAGCTCAGGATCTCGTCACTGAGGATGGCTATGGTACTTTTCAGAAGAGCCTTGGTCCTTACTTTTGAGTATTGCTTCCTGGCTCCAGTGTGATAAGATTATATCCAAAAGATGAGAAGTATAAAACAAAAGAGGCCTTTATTCTGGGAATGTGGAGAGAGAAAACCAAAACACCCCCTGACTGCTGGAGTCCGGCTTCCTCTCTGGCAGACACGTGGCATGGGAGGTATATAAGTAGCCTCGGTTTGGGGTGGAACCTAAAGGGGCATTTGGGATGCATGGGTAGCCCATTGGTCTTTGTTTGGCTCCATAGGTAAATTCCTAGAGGTGGGGAAGATGGAGTGACAGGTAAATTCCTAGGGGTGGAGGAGATAGGAGCTCCTTGGTTCCACCTCTAAGGCTTCACTGGCTACAATGTCCTGTCTGGGCCAAAACTCTTTCATATCCTGTCTTATGATTATTATTATGAAAAGAGGTGAAGATTTCTCTCTGTAACTGCTTCCTGCTGGCAGGGGGCACTGTACTGGAGTCTAGGGGAGTCAATGGGATGACCGTTGATGCCCAGGTAGATGCTGGTGCCAGGTGTTTTAGCTAGGAGAACTTCACTGGTAAATGCACGTATGCTAGACTGGAAAAACAAAGAGACAAGATGTTATGAGCAGGCATGGCACTATTTAAGGACCCAGATGAGTAGAAGAAAGGATCTCCTTTGATTTAGACATGTCATTATATTAGGATGATGTTGAGGTAGAAACATTTGCACGGTAAAGCAGAATTCTGAAAAATAAATGGTGGGGTTAGGAGGAGTGAAGTTATGAGAGGTGATTACTTTATGAGGAGTGAAGTTATGAGAGGTGATTACTCCCCATCTGAAAGAGTAAAAGTTAAAAGGGTAGGTGGGTAAAACTTGTCTTTGGTCCAGGAGTTGAACTGGAAAAAATAGGGGGAGCAGGGAAGGCAGTGGCTGTACCAGTATAGGGAAGGTAAGGGCCTAGGCTTTTAGGGATGTCACGTTTAACCAAACAGCTGAGGGTAGAAAGACAGTTGTCACATAGAACATTATGAAGATGATCTTACGCATGATATGGGAATCTTTAGGAAAGACTGTCAAGAGTCCTGCTGTAAAAATGATCATTAATAGAATGTAAGAAATTAGGAACCAAAGTGGATAACAAAACATGACTTAGCCTGTTAACTGTGGCTGCAAGGCCTTCATGAAATGGAGATGGGTGGGTGACAAAAGATGAGATGACCACTCAGAATGATCAGCTTTAGGGCTGGGAGGGCACCCCTTAGCCTGAGTGATGTGAAACCAGAATGGGAGTCCAGTAACTTTGACTGCTGTAGGGGTCGTCAAGTAGACCAAATAGGGGCCACTCCACCTTGGTTGTAGTCCTATGGATTTAGAACATTTGAGATAAATTAGATCTCCTGGGGATATGGGAGTATCTGGTTTGGCCTCTCCAGAGAGTTGTGGAAGGCAGAGATTAGCATGTTGTCGCAACAAGTGTTGGAGAAAGGAGAGGGCTGGGACATAGTCAGCAATGGAAGGGAGATTTTGGGGAGTAGGAAGATTGTGGAGTAAGAATGGCCTGCTGTACATAAGTTTAAAAGTACTTAAGAAAGTAGGAGCCCGGGGAAGTGCCCTGAGCTTGGCTAAGGCTAAGGGCAAAATTTGAGGCCAAGGTTGGTGTAGTTCTAAAGTGAGTTTTGTAAGGTGTGTCTTTATGAGGCCATTTGCCTTTTCTACTTTCCCAGAGGATTGTGGATGGTATGGGATATGTAGGTGCCAGGTGATGTGTAAGCTTGAGGATACCTGTTGAATGACCTGAGAAATAAAGGTGGGACCATTATCTGAGTGAATACTCTGAGGTAGACCAAACCTTGGGATGATTTCTTGTAATATGACTTTGGTAACTATATCAGCAGTTTCCCTGGTTGTGGGAAAGGCTTCTATCCATCCTAAAAAGGTACAAACAAAAGGGAGAAGATAGTTGAGAGTTTTGTGGCAGGGCATGTATGTAAAATCTATCTGCCAGTCCTGACCAGGAGTGTGTCCTCGAAACTGATGGGTAGGAAAGGAAGGGGGTGCCATACGTCCCTGAGAAGAGGTCCTAGCACAGAGATAACAGGTGTGAGTAATGTTAAGAATGATAGCTTTTAGAGATGGGTGTGTGACTATTGGGGCTAAGAGTTTGTATAGGGTCTGTGATCCTATATGAAAACAGTTGTGTAAGTCAGTAATGGTGTCTAAGGCCTGTTGATGTGGGAGAACAAGTTTAGATCCCTAGAAAATCCATCCCTGAGTGTTTTGTGTGTAACCTGGTTTATGAAGTAGCTATAACTGCTCTGGTGAATAATTAGGCTGAGGTAGACTGTTTGGGACTAACGGGAGAATATGAGAAGGTCAGGGTCCTTGTGCAGCTAAGTTGGCTTGTGAATCTGCAATGGCATTGCTTTGAGCAATAGGATCTGTAGAGTTTTGTTGTCCTCTACAATGAATAACTGCTGCCTGCTTTGGAAGTTGGGCTGCCTCTAGAAGTTTAAGGATAAGGGGAGCATTAATGATGGGGGTTCCCTGAATGGTAATAAAACCCCGATCATCCCAGATGGAGGCATGAGAATGTAAAATGCTAAATGTATACTTTGAGTTGGTGTATATATTTATAATCTTGTCCTTTGCTAGTAGTGTAAGAGCCCTTGTAGGGGCAATAAGTTCTGCCCTCTGCGATGAGGTGCCAGGTGGCAGTGGATTTGCCTCTATAACTTTTGACTGGTTAACTATTGCATATCCTGCTTTCTTTTGGTTGTTTGTGTTTGTTGAACTGCCATCTATGAACCATGTGTCAAAGGCTAAAGAGAGAGGTGTGCTACTAATGTGAGGGAAAGGGGTGGGAGTCATCTGTAAGTAAGAACTCAATACAGTCATGATGAGGATGGCCCTCTGAGGGGGAAGTAAAGTTGCCACATTAAGAAGACCACTAGTTGCAATAGAGATGCAAGAGTCTTGAGAGAGAGCTAAGTGTACCTGTTGAAGGCAAGAAGGGGTCATCAGGGCAGGGAGCATCTTATGTGAGATAAGCTCATGTAGGTGATGAGGTGAGTGTACTGTAATAGATTTACCTAATGTAAACTTTTTAGCTTCCTGTGTCAGGAGGGCTGCAGCTGCAAGAGCTCAGGGACAAGGAGCCCATCCTTTTACTGTGTGATTGAACTGTTTTGAAAAGTAAGCTATTGCTTGAAAAGAAGGTCCCTTTTTGTGTCCTAGCACACCTATAGTATTGTGGCCCTGACAAGTAGTGTATAGGATGAAAGGTTGGGTGGGATCAGGAAGGGTAAGAGCTAGAGCTTTTAGGAGAGCCTCTTTTCATTTATGAAAGGAGGCATGTATGGGCCTAGTAGGGTCCAGGGGTTCTGATGAGGGATCCTTAGTGGCCTTGTAGAGGGGTTGAGCTAGGGCTGCAAAGTTAGGAATCCAGAGATGAAAGAAATTAGCTAAACCTAGGAAAGATGTAATCTGTTTTTTTAGTTGTAGGTACCTGGAGATCAGGAAGAATTGCCTTACAATCTGAGGTGATGGAACGAGTGGTGGGGGTGAGAGTGAGACCTAGGTATTTGACTTTTGGCGAGGCTATCTATACTTTAGCAGGAGACACCCTGTATCCATGACTAGCAAGGAAATCAAGAAGACTGGCTGAATGGTCTATGGCTAACATATGGGATGGAGAACATAACAGAAGGTCGTCTATGTATTGAAGAAGAACACTAGGTTTGAGATCAAGTTCTGTGAGGTCAGTAGCGAGACCTTGACTAAAGAAGTGGGGACTATCTCTGAACCCTTGGGGGAGCACTGTCCAAGTAAGTTATTGAGATCTGAGAGTGTCTGGGTCAGTCCATGTAAACGCAAAGAGGTTCTGGCACTCAGGGTGTAGGGGGATAGTAAAGAAGGCATCTTCAAGATCTATAACTGTAAAGTGAGTGGTAGAGGGAGGGATATGAGAGAGCATGGTATAGGGATTTGGCATGACTGGGTGAGTTGGGGGTAACAGCACTGTTGATTACCCTAAGGTCCTGTACCAGGCGATAGGACGCATCAGGATTGAGTACCAAGAGAATGGGAGTATTGTGGGGTGAATGGGTAGGTTTAAGAAAACCATTGTCCAAAAGGCACTTAATTATGGGTTTAAGTCCCCTTAAATGTTGGGGAGCTATGGGGTATTGGGGAATACAGGGAAAAATTGAGGGATCCCTGAGATGGATTAAAACAGGTGTGGCATGTGTAGCAAGAGTAGGATTGGATGTGTCCCAAACTATGGGGTCAACCAGAGAAGAAGGAAGGGAAGGGAATGGCTTTGCGACACATTGTGAGGCTGTTTGGAGGATTAGGGCTGCGGGGAGAAAGTAAAGGAGAAGTTAAGCTTTTGAAGAAAGTCTCTACCTAAAAGGGGTGTGGGACATGTTGGGATTACTAGGAAGCTATGGGTAGAGAAAAGAGTCTGGAATCGACATGGGACAGGCCCAGTTTGCAAAGGCTTGGTAGGCTGGCCATCAACACCCACAACAGAAATCAAGGACTTACTACAAGGTCCTGAAAATTCAGGGAGTACACTATAAGTTGCCCCCGTATCTACAAGCAGAGATATTATCTTACCTGAGACCTGCAATGAGACTCGGGGCTCCAATGAGGTTACCAGAGTGGGGGCTGTGAGCCCCAAGCCCTGTCAATCTTCCACATCAAGTCCAAGCAGGTCAGTCAGTGATGAATCTGGCATTGATGGAGTCTCCTGTGAGGGCAAGGAGTTAGAAGATGGCTTACCCACTCACTGGCAGCTAGGACAGTCGCTCTTTCAATGGCCCTTAACGTTGCAATAGGGACATGGCCCCAGAGGGATGCCAGGGTTGGGGCAATATTTTGCCCAGTTTGCTGCATTTAAAGCATGGTCCAGGCAGGACTTGGGCAGCCACACCTTATTTCAGATTTCTTGTCCTGGGAGCCCCCAGTGCCACTGCTAAGAGATCAGACTGATATTTAGCAAACTTTATTTTTTGAGCTTGTTTTTCCTCTTTTTGAATTTTCTCTCTGTTGTTGAAGACACGGAAAGCTAATTTAAGTAGATCCCCTTGTGGAGTTTGAGGGCCATGTTCAACCTTTTGTAATTTTGCATGAATATCAAGAGCAGACTGGGAAATAAAATAAGAGTTAACAACAATTATCCCTTCATGAGAGTCTGGGTTCACATTAGTAAACTTAATTAAGGTTTCCCGAAGCCAATTTAGGAACACAGCTGGGTTTTCATTAGACTCCTGGACCTGTTCTAGAAGTTTGTTATAGTTAGTATGTTTGTGAGCAATCTTATTAAGGTCCACAATTAGACACTCAATCATTTTATGTAATTTTGTTGAACCTTCTCCATTTTGATAGTTCCAGTTAGGATCTTGTTCTGGCACAGCTATAGGCCCAGGGTCATTATCAGCAGTGTTTGCCTTATGTCTGCAATCAGCTTCTTCTCGAGCTGTCTGCCACAGCTGAGTTCGCTCTTGTGAGCTGAGAGTGGTATTTAGAATCACATAAACATCCTTAAAATGTAAATCATAACAATTAGTTATAAATTCAAATTCCCTGATATAATTATGTGGGTCAACAGAGAAGCTACCTAATTTATGGGTAATCTGAGATAAGTCAGAAAGGGACAAAGGCACATGTATATTAACAAGTCCCTGGGGGCCAGCTTGCTCCCAAAGTGGTAGCAGAAATTGAGGAGAAGATAGTGGAGTAGATGGCCATTGGGCAGCCATCCATCTGGTAGGCGCATGTGAGCAGTTATCTGTAGATCAGCTACAAAGCGGCTGCCAGTTAACATGGGATGAGGAAACACAGGCAGTTGGCGCCTCACTATGTGCCTTGCAACGATGAAATTTCTGTCCTCAGCACAGTGAACTGTCATGTGGTCTGCAACAGGGTGGCTGTTGCTGATCACAAGAGAAGCCACAAGGGGGTGGCCATTGACTGTGAGATCTGTCCCAAGATGGCGGCACCCTTTCACCTGGTGGAGGGCCGCACATGGCAACCGTCCCTGGCACAAGCTGCAACAGTCACGTGGCCTGCCAGAAGGATATAGCGACCAAGACCTAGTATGCTGGGCTGGAGGTGAGAATGCCATAGGGGACAGAGAATTTTCAGGAGAGTAAGAGGTCAGAGACTGTGAAGAAACGCTAACAGAGGGATTAGAGCTGCTGGGAGAGTTATGGGCTCTGGGAGAGGGAGAGGAAGACAATTGCACAGCAGGAGATAATGGTGAGGAACGATTTTGAGGATAGGGAGGTGGCGGCCGATGAAAAACCAGGAGTACTTCATCTAGTGGATCATGAGGGTAGGAGGGGAGAGTTTGCGGTGCAGCAGAGTTAGCTAAAATTACCTGGGCGGGGGTACAAGATTTAATGAGAGACAGGCGCGTTCTCAGAGTAAGGAAAGCCTGTATGTAAGGGATCTCTGTTAACTTGTCACCAGTTTGGCAGAAATCATACAGATTTTTGAGAATACAGAGGTCAAACATCCCCCCTTTGTGTCATGGGCTGCCGGTAAGTGGGTAGGTCAGCCAAACCGCCTGGCAGTAAAAGATTAATTGTTTAGTTTTTATGGTGCTTTTAATTTTAAGAGTATGTAGATTGGGAATTAAGCATTACGGAGGCATCTTTTTGGAATTAGAAAAAGCATTTCCCATGACTAATTCAGGCAAGAAATGAGCCGTGGTCCATAGGTTGAGCAGTCACTTGTCCCGTGGCACCAAACGGCGGTTAGGGTTCCAAAAACTCGTATTTCTCAGTCATCACCATGAGATGTATGAGTGACTTCCATGTGGGTTCAGTAACAGTTCTACCCATGAGAGTGTGAAGCTCCAAGGGATGTGAGAGCCTTCCAGTGTGGGCTGGCCCAGGAAAACTCTGTGTTGGGCTATCCGAACCCAAAGGACGTGAGAATTTCCAAGTGTGAACACAGGTTGCCCAGAAAGACCTTGCCCTGGACTGTCTTAAGGATGTGAGAGTGTCACAAACCCAGGGAAAGAGGGGAGAAAACCCGCCTGGGGCCGAGCCCAGCGCCGAAGAATTCTCTAGAGTTTGCTCACCTGAGATTAATAGGTCCGGTGTTGTGTGCAAGCTGTTGGTGACAAATTAAGCAGGTCCCAGGAGACAAAAAGCAGAGAATTAATCCAGGATGTAATCCGATTCATGAATTGGCTGGGGACTCGAACTGGGTGTGTCCCAGGAGTCAGTCACCTGCCAATCGAGTCATGGCACCAAATAATAAGATTATATCCAAAAGATGAGAAGTATAAAACAAAAGAGGCCTTTATTTTTAGAACGAGAACGCGGAGAGAGAAAACCAAAATACTCCCTGACTGCTGGAGTCTGGCTTTCTCTCTGGAAGACACATGGCGTGGGGGGTATATAAGTAGCTTTGGTTTGGGGTGGAACCTAAGGAGGCATTAGGGATGCAGTAGCCCATTGGTCTTTGTTTGGCGACATAGGTAAATTTCTAGGGGTGGGGGAGATAGGAGCTCCTTGATTCCACCTCTATGGCTTCACTGGCTACAGTGTCCTGTCTGGGCCGGAACTCTTTCACAGTGCAGAATCCTCAACCACCAATTGGCACAAATCCTTCATCCTGCTGATTCAGACTTTCTGGCTTCTACCACTGACCTTTGGGTCTCTCTGTGCCAATCCATGAAACAGACTTACATGAGTCATTGTTGTGAGCTCTGGGCCTCTAGTTGGACTTTCAGGAGGCATTGCCATGAGCTCTAGGTTTTCAGTTGAACGCAAGCAGATTATTGCCATGAAATCCAGGACCTCAGTTGGATTTTCTAGATCTTTAGTGTGTAGAGAGATATCCTGCATTTTCTTTGTATTTGACTCCTTGGGTGATCATTATAAATAATATTATTATAAATTATGTGTCCTATATGTAATTGTTTTCCTTAGAATTCCTGACTACAGTAAACTCCATTTTACATTGCTACACAAAATCTGATTTATTTTTCCTGGGTTTTCCTTATCTTAAAACTAGTTTTGGCTAAGTCTAAGAAATATTTACACAGAGTGGGTTTCTTAAAAAATGTTACTAAACTACATTTTAAAATAATATGCTAAAGCAAATTTCAGACTTCATAAAATGTGAATTGGGTTACTAGCAACTGTAGTGATGGTAGATTGCATTAAGACTACATGACTGTAAGTTGGCTACCTGACTTTAATCGCAAATATTATGGTGCTTCTTTATTTCTCTGTCTCAAACTTCTGATGCTATGAGTTTATAGTGTATGGAATAGGGATACATATTAAACATAAAGCACACATCAAATTTTGAATTTTTGTCTTTTCCTAGCATACAGTACTATAGTAAGAGATAGTCTTATAATACCAGACAATGGAAATAAGCTGTACCTCCCAATTAACCAGGCAATTATCAAACTAAACAATCATAATGTACAGTGATTGCATTGGTAAACTATGATATGCAATATGTTCCAGATGTGCTAAATGAGTTTTTTTAACTTATGTTTTTACCTTATGGTAGGTGTGATAATTTATTTATAACACATCCCCTATAAGTCTCATGCATTTAGAAACTGATTGGATCATGGGATTGCTGTCCTCAGCCATAGATTGATCCATTTATGAATTCAAAGCTGAATGTGTTGCTGGGGTGTGGTGTAGGGGTAGTCAAAGGAGTTGAGCTACTAGAATGTAAGTAACCTGGAAGGGTGTATTGTTATCCCTGTCTCCTCTTTTATCTATCAGCTTTCTAGTCACCATGGTGTGAGTAGCTATCCTCA
Source organism: Cavia porcellus (assembly GCF_034190915.1). Classification (NCBI taxonomy): domain Eukaryota; kingdom Metazoa; phylum Chordata; class Mammalia; order Rodentia; family Caviidae; genus Cavia; species Cavia porcellus. The sequence continues at coordinate 53,290,890 of NW_026947495.1, forward strand.
ACCATGCACTTCCATTATACCAATTCTGCCTTGAAGCCAACCAAATTAGGATTGAATCCTCTTAAAACCATGAGCCAAAATTAGCTCTCCTCACCTCTAACTTGCAGGTTTCAGGTATCATGACCAGCAATGGGAAAATTAATATAAATAATTGGTAACAAAAGTGAGATTATTGCCTGATCATGTGGTTCAGAGGCCTTTGGAATTGCATAGAGAGGTTTGAAAATGTTTTGAGTTTCCAGCCCTAGCACCAAACTTGATGGGTGATTCCGGTTGGAACTCATATCAGAATGCAGATAGAAATGTGGACAATAAAGGCCAGCATAGGTTATATGCTCTCAGATGAAAAGGAGGATATTATTGGAAGCAGGATTAGAGAACATGCATGTTACAACATGGGGAGGAACTTGTCTTGATCTTGTGCATGTCTTGAGACTTTAAGGAAGCCTGAGATTAAAAACAGTGGATTAATCTCACAGTAGAAATTTCAAGGCATGTGTACTGCTGGATGCTTTTAGCCAAATCTATAGTGAGAAGAGGAAAAACACAGATATAAATAATTTGAACGGTTTGTAGTCCTGCCAAAAAGAAAGTACCTGTCCAGTTGAGGCCGGAGAGTAAAGAAATGGTTGTTAAAATAATTAGCATTAAAAAAGAAATACTTTGCATCAGAACAATAAAAAAATGCCTTGAAGGCATCTCAGAAAAAAGCCAGAACTCGCCCTTCCCAGGCTCAAGGGTCTAAAAAGGTAAATTTCTTTGAAAGACTACTTGAAAGAGAAAGCACTCTGAGTCTTTTGTTCTTTCAGGGCAATTTCGGAAAGTGTGTCCCCAAGTTCAGCCATCCAGACCACTCAGAGGCTGCTGCTGCAAAAGTTCAAGGGGACTTATTTTGCTCATCGACAGGAGTACTTAGCATCATCCAGATGATGCTGGTTTTGCATGCATGCAGATTGCAAGAGCTCTGTGTTCTGCTTCCATCCAGATTATGGTAGAAGACTGGGAGACCAAACAAATGGGTAGCAGGGTCCCAGTCCCTACTGAGATCCCCTGAGGACAGTGCTTATATCTATGTGAATAAAGCCAGAGGTACAGTGGAGACACCACAAAGTTGAAAATCCCAGGAATATGGACTATCTGTTTAGGAAAATGCAGTACATGAGTGGAGCCAACCCAAGAAAGAGATCACATGACCTGCAACCTTCAAGGCCATACAAGTGGGACTGCCCAAGCTCTTTGGAACTCACATCTTACCACAACTTGCCCCAGAGGTGAACATACAGCTACAGCATCCAAAGCTTGCTCTCCTGGATTTTGGTCTAGCTTTGTGCTCATTCCCTTCTATCTCTCCATTCCTCCCTTTTCTAATGGGAATGTTTACTCAGGGCCATTGTATGTTGGAAGTAAATAACTTTAATTTTGTATTTTTGCTGGGTCTAAACAGCTAAGAGTTTACCTTATCTCAAAGGAGTCTGGTTTGGACTTCTCAGTAATTCTCAAACTGTTATGACTTTGGCAATTCAATAAAGATTTTGCATAATGAGATAAATGTGAGCCTTTGGGGGTAGAATTGTGCAGAATGTTATAGTTAGTACTTTAAATGTTCCCCCAAAGTCTCATGTGTTAAGAAGATACATAGATCATGGGGTGTTATTCTCATCAGTGAATATGTCCACTGATGAGTTCATAACTGAACATGTTTTGTTATGGTTTAGATATTCCCCTAAATCCTCATGTGATTATAGCTGGGACTTTTGAAAGGTGATTGCATTATACAGCATTTACTGCTGGTGATATGTTCAGGTACTTTACTGGAGTATAATAATCAATTTATGCAGAGAAAAGGTTTGCTTTGGCTTCCAGTCTTTGAATTTGTTTTTTGTTGTTGTTTATTTGTTTGTATGTTTTTATTTGTACTGGGGATTGAACTCATGACCTTGAGCTTGCCAAGCTGGTGCTTGTGCCACTGAGCTAAACCCCCAGCCCCAATCTTCGAGTTATTATAAGACCATAATCACATACAATCATTGCTTTTATACCTCTGGTGGGAATGCTGAATGGCAATAGTGGGATGCAAGTGACATAATGGCCAGCAATAGAAAAAACAAAGGAGAGAGTGCAAGCACCTTTAAGCACACCCCACATGACCTAAGGCCTCCCAATAGGCCTACCTCATAAATAGTCTACCATTTTCCAATGTCTTAGTTACTTTTCTCTTGTTGCTCAGACAAAATTCCTAACCCAAAATTAAGGAAGGAAAGGCTTATCTAGCTCACAGTTTGTGGAGATTTCAGTCCATAATCGCTGGCTCCAAGTCAGGGCGGCACATGGCAGAGGGTAACAGTTCATGGCGTGGGAAGACAGAAAAGGCAGCAAGAGCAAAAGGAGCAAAAAGGATGGAGCAAGCCCCTTTCCCTCCCTTATGCTGTATACAGCTCCCCGCCTTGGGGCAGGTGTAGTGCTCAGCCCCAGCCTCAGTACTGGACAATGAACTAACCAGAAACTCTAGATTCAGCTGCTCCTGAAAAGCCTGTCACCCTTTAGCATTTGAGGCTTTGGAGGGACATCCAGAAATAAACCATAACACTCAATGACACTACTAGTTGGAGACCCTAAACTTTAACACATGGACCTATGGAAGACACTGTAGATCTAAACTACCACTTTAGGAATGTGAAAGTGAATGTCAGAAGTCATTTCTATTCTTGGAGAGTATGTAGTCTAGATAAGACAGAAATACTAAGCATTAAAACATTGTGAGCTGGATGTGTTGGCTTATACCTGTTATCTCAGCTTCTCAGGAACCTGAGGATGGAAGTACACACGTTCAAGCCTAGCCAAGGAAACTTAGCAACTTAGCAAGACCCTGACTCAAAATAAAACATGGAAAAGAGGTGTAGCTCAGTGGGAAGACTCTTAAGTTCAATCCCCAAAATGATGATAATTAAATAAAATTAAATAAAACTATTTGAAACCCAGAGTTCAAAATATAAGTATAGGAGGCAAATGTAAATAAAGGTTATTTTCCAAGTAGGAGAGAAACATTTTAGCCAAATGAATAAAGGCATGAAGAAAAAAAAATATTGCTTGTTTGTGGATTTTGAGGAGGCTTGATTAAAAAGAAGTCTGTGTGGTAAGCGCCCCTGGCACAGGCCAGGAGAAGACCCGACCATGGTGGGACTTAGGTAGCTTATTCACCCGCCTTCTTGGTAAGCGCCCCCAGCGTGGGCCAGGAGGGGAACCAGCAGCTCCCATGAGCCTACCTGCATGCGGGCTGAGAATCAAACAACCCCCACCATGCCATGGCACCTGGGGATAGATGTCAAAGCATCTCTTGGAAGGTTGACCATATGCAGTATAGCAAATATGGGCGATTTCCTTCTATTTACTCTTTGAAGGCAAAGGTTGTTTTCACTGTTTTGTTATGTTTCTTTTGCTCTATTCTATACTCTCAATTGGTTTTATAATGTTCTGCTTTTGGTTTGATTTCACTATACCTAATTGACTGGACAACTATTGTGAAGTTAATGAGATACACTATAGTACCTATTACTACCATCCCAGTATCCTACTGTGAGGTTCTGTACCAATTTCACTGCATTGTCTTGATTGGCTTTGTTCTGTCTTGTTCTGTTGTATTTTTACTACTTTCAAAATAAAATTAAAAAAAAAAAAGTCTGTGTTGAGAAAAAGTGGTAAATGCAGTTGGTCAGAAAATGTGAACTTATCATCAAGACATTGAATGTTAAGCAGAAGCATTTGTTTGAGCAGAAAACTTTGAATTATGCTTACTCCCATGCTTTTCCCCCATGTCCCAATTTGTGCAGAAAATTAAAGACTTCTTTTTGTTGAATAATTCCTTCCTGAAAGTTTCCTGTTTGTAGTAATGACAGTCAGAGAACCTCTGGTGTTAAGAATGTAGCTGAAACCTCACCCTAAGATTTTTAGCATTTATATGTTTTTTTCATAACATCCGTCTGCTATTTTTTTTTTTTTATTTAAGAGGAAAAAGAGAAAAACACAAAACAAACCAAAGCGGCGTAAGGGTACACGCAATACAGAACTACAAAAACAAAACAAAACAAAACAGTAAGAAATCACCTGCTAGTAGATTACACACTATCTTCTTGAAAATAGTTCCTCAAATCACAGTATCAAAGAACACAAGGTGGACATTCAAACAGGGAGACTGCAAACAGCTGTGTTCAATGTTCCAAAAACATTGATAAAGTCAGCTATTTAACACCCCCAAACACACTTGCTGTTATATCCGTTAGAGCTCTTTTTCTTTTTTTTTTTCCCCCTCTCTTTTTTACAACAAAATTTACACATCTTGGATTTTATTACTCCTTAGTGCTTATTACTTTCTTTTGGGGGGGGAGGAAGAATACAGTCAAATATGGCAAAGCAAAGCTGTCAGTCAATACCAAGGATAGACATAGCACATGGTGTAGAACAGAGTACAAGTTTATCAACAATGGTTATCAACGTTGTCCCTTGTTTCCTTAAAAAGAATTGTCTATCTTATTAGATATTATAAAGTTGGACAAAACAGTAGAGAACAAAACCAATAAAACTTAGACATTGTAAACATTACAGGATTTCCAAAGAAGAAAATAGTCAAACCAGAATGAGTATCTTAGTGAATCTTATTGTCTTCAAAGTAGTTGCCTATGTCTTCAAACTTGATACTATCATATAGAATGGAACAGAGTCTAATCAGTCAAAACAAGATCGTGGGAGTACTACAGGACTTCAAAACAAGTTAATAGGAAATCGAAAAGAGTTACTATTTATATATCCTAATTTTTTTGAATTTTTTCTTTAATTAAGACAAACATAAGAAATGATTAAAAAAATAATAAAAAAAATAAAAAAAAAGAAATGATTAAATAATTTTTTTGAAACAATAAGGGGGAGATTGAGATAAAACAGGACATAACAATATAACAATAGAGGTCACAGCATGACTGTTTCAACAACCTAGTACTTCACCACCTTATAACCTGACGTAATAGTAGTTACCATAGTGTCTTTTTCCTTGAAATATTTGGATAAAACTTCATATACTCTAGCTTCAAATATTTTCATATCAAGAAGCCCAGAATAAAGCCTTTCTAATTAATGAGTGAAAACTTTATAAGGCTTCAAGGCCACCTAATGGGGAATCATGATTACCACATATTTTTATATATTTGAATCATTATTTACATTAGGGAAACTATTCGGTATTCACACATGCGAGATTGATTTATTTCACTAATGAGTATGGTCTCAAGCTGCGCCCATTTATTGATAAATATCTCAATGTGATCCTTCTTTATAGCTGAATAATACTCCATTGTTTAGAAATACCACAACTTTTTTATCCATTCCTCAGTTGTTGGGCACTTGGGTTGTTTCCAAGATCTGGCGATTACAAATTGTGCTGCTATAAACATAGGTGCACATATATCACTGTGGTATGATGCTTTCAGTTCTTCTGGGAATATGCCTAGAAGTGGAATAGCTGGAATAAATGGGATTTCCAGTCCCAACTTTTTGAGAAATCTCCAGACAGATCTCCACAAAGGCTGTACCAGTCTACACTCCCACCAGCAGTGCAGGAGAGTTCCTTTTTCCCCACAGCCTCTCCAGCATTTGTTGTCGGTTTTCTTGATCCTGGCCATTCTTTCAGGAGTGAGATGGTATCTCAGTGTGGTTTTAATTTGCATTTCTCTAATGACCAATGATGATGAGCATTTTTCATGTATTTATTTGCCATTTGCATTTCTTCATCTGAGAATTGCATATTCATCTCAGATGCCCATTTTTGGATTGGATCTTTGAATTTCGGAGGTCTGAGTTTCTTTAATTCTTTATATGTTTTAGACAAGAGGCCCTTGTCTGAGAGAGAGTTCACTAAAATCTTTTCCCAGTTTGTGGGTTTTCTTTTCACTATGCTGGAGATTTCTTTTGACATGCAGAAACTTTTTAATAAGAAGTGGTCCCAGTTATTGATTCTGGGAAGTATTTCCCGTGCGGTTTGAGTCCTGTTCATGAATTCTTTACCTACTCCTATGTCTCCAAGGTTTCTACCTATTTTGTCTTCCAATAGATTTAGTGTTTCTGTTTTAATATTCAGATCTTTGACCCATTTAGATTTTAATTTAGTACATGGTGATAGACATGGGTCTAGCTTTACGTTTCGGCAAATGGAGAGCCAGTTTTTCCAGCACCATTTATTAAAGAGAGTGTCGTTCTTCCAGTGAACCTGCTTGGCTCCTTTATCAAAAATAAGGTGGTTGAGTGTGTTCGTAGTTGTGGTTGTATCTTCTAATCTATTCCACTGATCTTCAGCTCTGTTTTGATTCCAATACCATGTTGATTTTACTACTGTTGCTTTGTAGTATAACTTCAAGTCAGGGATTGTGATGCCTCCTGCTTTGTCTTTGCTGCTTAGAATTGCCTTTGCGATTCTAGGTCTCTTCTGGTTCCAGATGAAATTTAGGAGTGATTTCTCTAGATCTATAAGGTATGTTGATGGTATTTCTATTGGGATTGCATTGAATCTGTATAACAGTTTTGGGAGAATGGCCATTTTCACAATGTTTGTTCTTCCTATCCATGAGCAAGGGATGTCTTTCCATTTTCTGAGATCATCTTCAATTTCCTTTTTCAGTGTATTATAATTTTCACTGTATAAGTCTTTCACTTCTTTCGTAAGAGTAATTCCTAAATATTTCATTTTTTTGCTTGCTAATGTGAATAGTCCAGTTTCTCTTATTTCCCTCTCTGTAATTTTGTTGTTCGTGTATAGGAATGCTATTGATTTCTGAGTATTGATTTTGTATCCAGCCACATTACTGAATTTATTTATTGTATCTAAGAGTATTTCAATGGAGTTTAGGGGGTCTTCTATGTAGAGTATCATGTCATCTGCAAACAATGATAATTTAACTTCTTCTTTTCCTATCTTTACCCCTTTTATTTCTCTTTCTTGCCTAATTGCTCTGGCTAGTACTTCCAGTACTATATTAAATAGGAGTGGTGATAAAGGACATCCTTGTCTTGTACCCGATTTTAAAGTAAAGGCTTTCAATTTTTGGCCATTTAGTATGATGCTGGCTGTTGGTTTGTCATAAATGGCCTTTATTATATTGAGGTAAAGACCATTTATTCCAATTTTCTGTAAAGTTCTTATCATGAATAAGTGTTGGACCTTATCGAAGGCTTTTTCTGCATCTATAGAGATGATCATGTGATTCTTATTTTTGGCTTTATTGATATGGTGGATTACATTTATTGATTTGCATATGTTGAACCATCCTTGCATTCCTGGGATGAATCCCACCTGGTCATGGTGTATAATCTTCTTGATGATTTGCTGGATCCTATTTGCCAATATTTTATTGAGGATTTTTGCATCTGTGTTCATTAGGGAGATCGGTCTATAGTTCTCTTTTATAGTTGGGTCTTTCTCAGGTTTTGGTACTAGAGTAATATTTGCTTCCAGGAATGACTTAGGAAGGATTGCTTCCCTTTCAATTTCATTGAATAGTTTGAGGAGTGTCGGCATTAGGTCTTCTTTATATTTCTTGTAGAATTCTGCAGTGAATCCATCTGGGCCTGGGCTCTTCTTGGTGGGCAAGGACCCAATTACATTCTCAATTTCATTAGCAGAGATTGGGTTATTCAACAGTTTTATATCCTCTTGATCCAGCTTTGGTACTTCATATGCTTCTAAGAATCTGTCTATTTCTTCTGTGTTATCAAACTTTTGAGAGTAGAGGTTTTCAAAATAGGTGTTGATGATCCTCTGTATTTCTATTGGGTCTGTAGTGATTTCTCCTTTTTCATTTCTTATTGCATGAATTTGAGCTTTTTCTTTCCTTTTTTTAATAAGGTTGGCTAGGGGCTTATCGATTTTATTTATTCTTTCAAAGAACCAACTCTTTGATTCGTTGATTCTTTGGATTGTTTTCTTAGTCTCTATTGCATTGATTTCTCCTGATTTTTATAATTTCCTCTCTTCTTTTGGCTTTGGGCTTGACTTGCTCTTCTTTTTCTAGCTGTTTGAGGTGTAGCATCAAGTTATTTATTTGTATTCGTTCTGTTTTCCTGATGTGGGAACTCAGTGCAATAAATCTTCCTCTCAGAACGGCTTTCATTGCATCCCACAGGTTCCGGTAAGTTGTATCTGCATTTTCATTTTCTTTTAGGTATTGTTTAATTTCTTCTTTAATTTCTTCTGTGACCCACTGATTACTCAAGAGTGTGTTATTTAGTTTCCATGTGTTTGCGGAATTTTTGCAGTATCCTTTGTCATTAATTTCTAATTTCAGAGCGCTATGATCCGATAATATGCAAGGGATGATTTCAACTCTTTTGCATTTGCTTAAATATGTTCTGTGAGCTAATATATGGTCTATTTTAGAAAATGATCCATGTACTGCTGAGAAGAATGTGTATTCTGATGTTGTTGGGTGGAACATTCTGTATATGTCTATCAAACCCATTTGTTCACAGGTGTGATTCAGTTCTGTTATTTCTTTGCTCATTTTCTGTCTGGTTGATCTGTCCCTTGCTGTCAGTGGTGTATTAAGGTCTCCTGTTACAATTGTGTTACTGATAATTTGAGTTTTCATTTCTGTTAATAATTGTTTTATATAACTGGGTGCTCTGGAGTTTGGTGCATATATATTTAAGATAGTTATCTCTTCCTCTTGGAGTTTTCCCCTTACGAGTATGTAGTGACCTTCTTTGTCCTTTATGGTCATTGTTGGTTTAAAGTTCACGTTGTCTGCAAACAGAATGGCTACTCCTGCCTTTTTTTGGATTCCTGCTGCATGAAGAATTGTTTTCCATCCTTTGACTTTCAGTCTGTGAGTATCTTTCTGGGTTAGATGGGTTTCCTGTAAACAGCATATGGTTGGATTTTGTTTCTTGATCCATTCTGCTAGTCTGTTTCTTTTGATTGGTGCATTGAGACCATTTACATTAATGGTTGTTACTGTTAAATGCTGGTTAATTGTAGGAATGTTATCTCTCTGCTGTTGCATCTTTATCTTTCGGTTCTGTTTAATTATTTGCTTTGCTTAGTGGTTTTTTCCTTTGTGTATCTAAACTGTCTTTCAATATTTTTTGCAGGGTTGGTTTGGTGTTCATGAAGTTCTTCAGCTGTTCTTTGTCATGGAAGTATCGTATTGCACCATCTATTTTGAATGATAGTTTTGCAGGATATATCAGTCTTGGTTGGAAATCATTTTGCTTTAGGATCTGGAATACTTCACTCCATGCTCTTCTTGACTTTATCGTTTGTGCTGAGAAGTCTGCTGTGATTCTGATAGGTTTTCCTTTATAAGTGATTTGTCTTTTCTCTCTGACAGCTTTTAATAATCTATTCTTGTGTTTGATTTCTGGGATGGTGATTATTATATGTCTGGGTGTAGTTTTATTTTGGTTATGACTGTTTGGAGTTCTATATGCTTCACTGATCCTGATGTCAGTTTCTGATCTCATGCTTGGGAAATTTTCAGCTATTACTTCTCTAAATATCCTCCTGACATCCTTCATGTTGTCTCCCTCTCTTTCATTAATCCCTATCATTCTTATGCTATTCTTCTTTGCATCGTCTTGCAGTTGTTGAATTGTTGTTTCCTGGTTCCTTGTTATTTTCAAAAGATCTTTCCTTTCCTGTTCACTAGCTGCAATCCTGTCTTCAAGGTCTGAAATTCTATCTTCACTTTCATTAAGGCAGTTTTTACAACTTTCAGTGGAGTTTTTTATTTCCTGTATATCTCTGTGCATCTGCATTTTGTATTCTGTTTGTTTCTTATATTGCTCGTCTAGGGATTCTATCTTTTTGTTTAGTTCCTCCAATTTTTTATCTGTGTTTTCTTTAGATATATTTAGAATCTCTTTCATTTCTTTTATCATTTCTTCTTTTATCTGGGAGATTATTTCGAGTTTGAATTTCTTTAAAGCTTCCTGGAGTTGCTTGTCAATTTCAGTGGCTATTGTGTCCGATATATGAGGTGGATGGGATATATTTTCTTCTATATACATTGCTCCTAGGGTTTCTTGAGATGGGCTGGAGGTTTGAGGTTGTAATTTGGTCTTTCGTTTTGTCATTTTCCTATATTTCTGTGTTTCAAGTGTTATTTGAAAGCTTCCTCAGGATCTGTTGAAAATCCCCTTCTATGTTTGGAGCTACTGAGACTCTGGCGCCGCGCTACCCCAAGCCATTAGGCCTACAGAACCAGTGGCCCTCCTCTGCCTGCTCAGAACTCCGCAGTTCCAGACAAGCTGGGCCTCAGGGACACTGTGAGCCCACCTGCCCCTTGGAAGCTCCACAGTTCTTCAATCGCAGCCGGGTTAGGGTACTCACCACAGGCCGCAGTGCTTCAGGAACCTGTGGACCCTCCCTGGTTGCAGAGATATCCACAGTCCTCCAGACACATGGAGAGGCCGATGCAGGCACCCCAAATCTGCCCAGCTCCTCTTCTGCAGACCAATGGCCAGGCGCGGTAGCTAAACAGGCTGGGCTAGGCTGGTAGTGTGGGCCAGCCCACCTATCGGGAGCTGAGCAGGTCTCCAATTGAAGCCGGAATGGGGAGGCTGATGTGGAAGCCTCAAACCCACCTTTCCCCTTCACTGCACCTGGAAGCCTGAGGGAACTCCAGCAGTCTGGGTGCAGATATCCAGAGTCCTCCAGACACGCAGAGAGGCCAGTGAGGGCACCCCAGATCTGCCCAGCTCCTCCTCTGCAGGCCTATGGCCAGGCGCGGCAGCTAAACAGGCTGGGCTAGGCTGGTAGTGTGGGCCAGCCCACCTATGGTGAGCTCAGCAGGTCTCCAAGTGAAGCCGGGAATGGGGAGGCTGATGTGGAAGCCTCAAACCCACCTCTCTCCTTCTCTGCACCTGGAAGCCTGAGGGAACTCCAGCAGTCTGGGCGCAGATATCCAGAGTCCTCCAGACATGCAGAGAGGCCAGTGAGGGCACCCCAGATCTCCCGTCTGCTATTTTTAACCTTAAATGATTTGATTTGGAGGAATGAAATAAATGATCTCTAATAAGAGGTGACTTTTTCTGACAATGGGTTTTTCATGTCTGCTCATCTCAGAACACAGTGACTTTCTCAAGTAGTATAAGCAGTTTGTGGTTTGTCTTAGAATTTGGAATAAGAATATATTGTATGCACAGAATGAGATTCTGCTGCATACTAGAAATGTCTTCCATGACCAGACATTGAAACATTGTGCTTCATATAGTTTTTTAGCTTCATGGAAACTTTAAGACGTATTACCATACATGTTTGCAGATGAATAAAAAGCAGGTAGTATGGTTAAATTAGAGGTCCTGGGTCTGAATCTCCTTTTTAGAACCTGCTGATTGTGAGACAAATAGTTGTCACTGCTGAGACAAAATACTCAACATCCAGAGTTAAAGGAAGATTATTTCAGCTCTCTTTGTAGAAGTTTCAGTCCATAGTCACCTTGCTCCAAGGCAGGGTGGCATGCCATAAGGGCATTGCAAAGGAGAAACATTTCCTGGTAGAGCAGGCAGGAGTCAGTAGCAGCAAGCAGTGAAGCAAGCCTCCCTTTCCCTTTTGTCCTATCAGGCTACAAGTCTTTTGGATGGTGCCACCCACACCTCCCATTATCAACATCCAGAACTATGCTAAACCAATCAGTGGACTAATTTAGTACCATACCCTTAATTCCAGTATCACGTGTCCTAGATCCAGTCAGCTCTGAAAAGCCAGTGTTTTTGATATTATGTCAAAAAATTACTGCCAAATCCAGCGCCATGAAGATATCAACAAGGAAATTTCTACTAAGAGTTATGTAGTTTCAGGTCTTGCATTTAGGTTTTTAGTCTATTTTGAATTCATTTTTTAATGTGTTGTAACATAGTAATCCTACTCCACTCTTTTGCATGTGATTATTTAGTTTTTTCCCAAATCTTTTGTTGAAAACCTATATTTCCCCCTCTTCCATAGCCTTGCCACCTTTATGGAAGATCATTCAATCATTTTCCTTTAAGATTCCATAAACATATTTTGAAGAATTTGTGGAGGGGGAGGTTAATTTGATCATTTGGTACAATTCTCCAGTGAATCCATCTAGTCTTGGCAATTTTTTATTTGAAAACATTTTATATTTACCTCGTGATTTTCTCAGCTCTGTTAACTGTTCTAGATAATGTTATTTAATTTTTACATATTTGTAAATTTTTTCAGCTTTCCTTTTGCTGTTGGTTTCTAATTTCATTTTAGTATGGTCAGGAAAATACTTTCTATGATTTTCATTGGCTTAAATTTTCTGAGACTAATTTTGTGCTCTAACCAACAGTCTACCCTGAAAAACAGTACAGGTGCACTTGAAAATGATATGTATTTTTCTGCTGTGTGGATTGCTCGGGTATGTCTGGTTCAATTGGCCTATGTATTTTTCAAATTCTCTGATCCCTTGTTGATCTTCCATCTGTTTGATTTATCCTATCCCTTATTGAAAGTGGTATATTGATATGTTTATCTATTACTGTATTGCTGTCTGTTTCTCTCCCCATTTTTTAAATGTTACAATCATATATTCATTATTGTTCTGTGAGGTAATGTCTATTTACAAATGTTACATTTTCCTGGGAAATTGACCCTTTTTATCATTATGCAATGTCCTTCTTTGTCTCTTGTGACAATCTTTAACTTAAAATATATTTTATTTTCTGTGATAAAAGAATGATCACTTTGCTTTCTTTTGGCTACAGTTTACATGTAACTATTTTTTTTTCCATCCATTTGCTTTTATCTTGCATATGTCATCATATGTAAAGTTAAATTCTTAGCATATAATTGGATCCTTTTAAATTCATTGAACTGTGCTGTATCTTTTGATTTTTCAGTTTCATTCATTTACATTTAAAGCAATTACTGAAAGAGGGGTAGAGTAGAAGGGCTGGGTCAAACTATAATGATGATCCTTACAGAGACATCAGTTTGAACAACTAACCACACACCCCCAAATTAAAACCTTCACAAGGGCTAAGAGAGCAAGGTAAGTAATCAAAGTACTTAATTTTAGCATAAGAAAAGATGCACTAAAAAAGAAAGAAAGGACAGTTTTACATTCCCACATTAGCACTCATTTAGGCAGCACTGTGTAGAAAGACTGTTTTCAGTAATAAAACAGAATTTAAATGAAGGATTCTAAGAAAACTAGTCCAAAACCTGCTACAGGAAACCCCAATATCAGACAGAATACCTTAGACCCTGACACCAGGCTAGAACCTGCTACAGTGTCTCCAGAATTGGCCTGGTATAAGAAGAAATCCATAACCCTAGTGGGGTTAGCTTGAGTTTTGGCCTGTATCACCATCAGCTGACTATGGGAGCCTTGGATCTTGAATAAACCTCAGTGTCAGCCTAGCCATATAGGCCACAGACCTTAGGCATATTCCAGTACTACTGGTCTTCACGGCCATGAGTTTCTGGTACAGCAATGACCAAGGAGTCTGACAATAGCAGCTTTGGGCTTAAGTGTGTCCCCTTGTATTGGAACAACTAAAGAGGTCATGGGCTTAGAGACCTCATAAGAACTGAGCTTCTAGATAGTTAAAATACTGTTAAAGGAAACTCCTAAACAAAGCCTGACTATAAAGACTAGATTAGGTATCAATTTTCAGACATCAGTGTATGGCTATAAGAATCAAGATTAATCAAGAAAAAATGACTTTGCCAAATAGATAAACTATGATAGAGAATAACTCAAAGGAGATGGAGACGATACTACCTAACAGTGAACTCACTGTACCTATCTAAGAGAAGTTCACTATCATTCAAGAAATACAGAAATAATTCAGAAGCTGATTAGGAAATTTCAACCAAAAATTATAATCATAAAAAAAATAGAAATCCAATGATTAAAAATAGTAAGAGACCAACAGCAAAATGCAACCTTTCTGGAACCTGGATTCAATATACCTAGAAAACAGTAAGTTGAAGAAGAAAAATTTTTAAAGTAACTGTCCAGGAATCAGAGAAACCTGACAGGAAAACTAGAAATGTTATAGAAATGGAGCAAAATACACAGAAAAGAATGAAGCAGTCTGGAAAGCTGATGCTGGTTCACCACCAATTGTTACATTTGCTAATCGAGCACAAGTTGACCAGTGTAGGAACTGTGTGTAGAAATAAAGCAGAAATTCCAAATGAAATGTTGCAAATTCAAAATAGAGAATTGTATATGACTGTTTGGATTTCAGAAAGATGAAACATTAACCTTGAATGTGGCAAAGAAAAACAATTACTGCTGATGTCAACATTGCCCATGATACAAGTATTGATAGGGAAACTTCAATAAAATGGAAGGCTGAAATGGAAAAACTTCCTACAACAAAACCAAAGACAGAATAGATGTTGTTTATGAGCTATGCAAAAACTATGATGCCACTTGAAACACAAGTGCTGCCAAATGGTTATTTTACTCAATTCTAAATATGTGTGGCATAAATAGTTTTAAAGTTTATAAAGAAAATAACAAGTCCAAAATCTTATGGAGAAATTTTCTTAAAAGACTGTGATGTAAATTCATAAGATATCATTTATAGCAGAGGAAACAGAAAATTTCTGCCTGGGAAACTGCAAAAAACAATGTGTGCACACTGGTGAGCTGACAGGTGAACAGGCAGGAGCAAAGACCTACTACAACAACAGGATGGCATTGGTTCCCTACAGTAAAGGACAGGAAAACAAAACATACGTGCTATGTCAGTGGAAGTGATACTTGCATGTGGAACGTGCAGCTTCTCGTGTGAAGATTGCCATGAGTGTGACAGTTGAAGCAAAGATTACTTCTGTGGTGGGCTTTTATTTGTATAGATTTTTATTTCTGATGTTATATTTTAGATTTTGTAAGCAGGTAACAGCTGATGTGAAAATGTTGATATCTATCTAAGCACTCATTGCATATATGGTATTTTATTGACATATTATTTTCCTACTAAGTGCACATTGTACAATATACAATACAGTAGTAGGGACCCATTCACAAAACATGAAGACAAGATAGGTGACCAGAGTGGCTGCCACATAGGAAAGAAAAACTGAGCACATGTGCTGTTAGTGTAAGTGAGACAGATGCCTGGAACATGTAGTTGTGTCTGAAGACTGCCTTGGGTGTGACAACTAAAGTGTACTATTTTTGTTGGTATTTTCATTGTAGTTTATACAGGAATTTATTTCTGTTGTTATCTTTTAGGTTTTGTAAGCAAGTACACAGCTGATGTGGAAATGTTGATGTTTGTTGTAAATATGCAATACATATTAAGAATGTAGTACTTTGATTGATACTTAATGTTCCTGTTAACTATACATTGTATAATATAATAAGGACCTCATGGCAAAACAACAAGACCAGCAAGATGTTGATTATGTCCTACAGAAAGGCCAAGAAAGCAAAAACATGTGCCGTCAGTGTAAGCGATGGATTTATGGATCCTGCAGTTATGTGTGAAGACTGCCTTAGGTGTGATGATTAAAGTTAAGATTATTTTTCTTGTAAAGCTCCATTGGTATTTTCACTGAATTCATATAGGAATTTATTTCTGATATTCTCTTTTAGGTTTTGTAAGCAAGTAAACACCTAATTTGAAAATCTGGATGTTTATTCTAAATGTGCAATACACATTAAGAATTCAATACTTTATTTCATTGGTATTTTATGTTCCTGTCAACTGTATGATATAATAAGATTGTCTGGACAAAATAGGAACTAATAGAGGACATTAATAAAACACTAGCTGAGCTAAACAAAATGATACAAAATTATTATTATTTTTGTTTTGTTTTGTTTTTTGTTTTTTTGTCTTTTTCTTTTTTATCGGTACCGGGGATCGAACTCACGACTGTCTGCTTGCAAGGCAGGTGCTTATGCCGCTGAGCTAAACCCCCAGCCCCTGATACAAAATTATTAAATTGACAAAGAATTAGAGTCCATGAAAGCATGCAAAAGAGAAATTCAAGACATTAGAAGTTTTATGGAAAAAATAGGCCACAAATGTGACAGAAATAGAACATAAGGTTGATGCAGAAGACTGTATGCACAGAGATACTTTAAGGATAATAAGAGTTCGTAGAAAGTAAATCCAGGATTAGCTAGATTATGCAAAGAAGACTAAGATAAACTGTAGTAAATTAAAAGTCAGAAGACAACAAAAAAGCTATGAAAAAATATTTACAGAAATAATAGCAGAAAACTTTCCCAACACGGGGAAAAAGTTTAACACAGATAAGGGAGACACGTAGAATCCCAAATAGCCATGATCACAATAGAACTTCTCATTACGCATGATAGTCAAAATCCCGTAAGCTCAACACAAGAACAAAATATTAAAAGCTGTTAGAGAAGATCAACAAATCACTTAATCACAGCATATTTCAACAGAAACATTAAATGGCAAGAGAGCTTGGAATGAAATGCTTCAAGCCTAGAAATAAAACCACCTTCAAGTCGGATTGATATATCCTTCAAAGCCATTGATGGAGAAATAAGGTCTTTGTACAAGAGAATTTTAAGATATTCATATTCACCAAACCAACACTCCAAAAACTCTTGAGAATGTCCTAGAGACAATAAAGCTATAAATGCCAAAAAGTAAATAAAGGAATGAGTACACAAGGCATAGTAAGCAGTTAAGCCAAATGGGAGGAAATGAATCAACATCAGGAAAATAACGCAATGACAGGAATGAATCAATGTCTTTCAAAGTGGTTGTCATTTCTTCTTTTACCTGAGGTATCATTTCTAATCTGATTTCTTTTGCAGGCTCATGAAGTTATTTCTTGACTTCAGTTGCTATCATTTCAGAAATTCATGTGTGCAACTTCTACATCTATGTCTCCTGGATTTTGTGTGGCCTGAATAAGGTGAAGGAGATTGCGTTTTGCTCCAGAATCTTGACATTTCCTGGCTTCCTCCAGGTGAGCTGGTTGCGGAGTCCCAGGTGCTTCCTATGTTGACTACCCAGTCACAATAGAGGAGAATGGGACAGGCACCTGGGTTTCTCTGAATCTAGTTTCCTGGGTAAGCAGTGGGGCATGGAGCAGGCCTCTGTAGACTACACGGAGGCTTCCTTAATGGCCATGGGGGTTGGGGCTGGGGATGCTTCTTCTCCCAGTCCATGCTAGCTGCTGTGGGATGGTCCCTGATGTTGAATGGTAAGTGCACTGAGACCTAGCTGGCTGCCTTTCCTGGATCATGCTGGCTACTGGTGGGAGGATCCCTGATGGTAATCAGCAGGATTGTAGGGGCATGCATGGCTACTTCTCCCAACCCGCACTGGCTACTGGCAGGAAGGTCCCCAGTAGTGCCAAGTGAGCATGCAGGGTAATGGCTGGTTGCCTCCCTGTCCCTGCTGGTTATCAGCAGGAGGATCCTAAATGAGGCTGGCCAAGATATTTAACTTAGAAAGGCAAAGGTTTTATCTGGAATCCTCAAGTCTATGGTTGGTTGGCCATGTGTCCCAGGTTAGTGGAAAGACAGAAAATCATGGGAGGAATGGAGAGCAGAACTGAACTGCTCACCTCATCACCAGGAAACAAAATAAAAACAAGGTGTCAGAATCCCCACACCTCCCTTGGGGGCTTACCCTAGATGACCTTTCACTAGACTCTGGCTGCACTTCCTAAAAGGTTGCCGTTTCCCAGAAACACCACTCTGAGGATTAAGCCTCTAAAACACAGGTTTTCGGGGACACTTACCCCAAATCATTGTAGACTTAGAATACTAATGAGGATTTCTCTTTTTTTTTTTATTAGATTTTGCATGCTATGTTTACAGTGTCCTCATCACCACTGTCACCTCTTATACAAAATCCAAACCTTTTTCTCCTATTCCATCACACATCTGGAGTAAAAATAATGCTATTTTACAGAAACTGGTTTGCAAGCATCTCTGCATATCTCTTACCCTCAAGTACTCAGGGACTCCGGGATCTGATCTTGCCCTATTTTCATCACATAAATATATTTGGAAAATCTATACATCTATATTCTCTTTTTTTATTTTTCCTGCCCTTGCCTCCATGAGGCCCTCTCTGCCACATATCTTTTGCAAAACTCAGCTAAGAAGAGCCAGAAGATATTAAAGTAATTGAGGTCTTTGTCATCTAATATGGATATTGGTTTCCTAGAAATGGTTCATCTTGCCAAGTGACACTAAGATGTGTAACATCTTCTCACCCACATAATATCCATTCCCACTTGTAGCCAAGATATAAGAGTTGATAAAAAAAATATGGTGTATGTTTAAATAACAAAGTTTGGGGCCAGCAGCCAGTGTAGGGCAAAGCCCAGGTCAGGGTAACCAGGTTTCCCAGAGGAATCCGGGTGTCTGGCTCTTCTCAACACACCATGGGACTGGCAGCCAGCACAGGGAAAAGCCCAGTGCTCAGTAACTGCTCATATACTCTCTCTCTCTCTCTCTCTCTCTCTCTTTTTTTTTTTTTTTTTTTGGTCTTCTGTTCCTTTTTCTCCTTCCTCTTCTTTTTTCATCCTTCCTTTCTTTTTTTTTCCTTTCTCTCTCTCTCTTTTTCATTTCCTCTCTCCTTTCCTTTTTATCTTTTTGCTAAATGGCTGAGAATTCCAGGCACACAGAAAACCCAGGGAAAACGTTCAGATGGTCCCTTGACTACACCTTCATTCTTTCTTTTCTACCCCCTTCTTTAGTTTCCCAAACTTTGTGTGATCAACCTTTGTCCTCCAGCCTTGCTTGTATTTTCTTTGCAGTTATCTTTGTTTTATGTACTATCCTCGCTAAATCTCCCCATCACAGGGTAAAACTACCCTACCAAGGGGAAACACCATACATACAAATGCCTAATTCATGAATGGTTCTGCTATATAAATACAGACTTTGCTCCTATGGTCTAAAGCACACAATAGTTACCACAGTTTGTCAGTTTCTAAATTGTGCTTGACATTATTGTTATTGCTAATTTTGCTACTTCAACAAGGATGTTAGATCTGTTGTAGTCAGATGTTATACCCTTTGTAATAATACTGGGAAACTGAGGTGATAACCTCAGCCCTACACAAAAGGACAGAAGACTAAATCAAACAGATACCATCATCTCACTCTTAAAACATTGGGAAGATATGATCTTCGGAAAGACACAAACCAAGAATCTCCTGCACACAGAAGACATCCCTGAATAATAGATTTCTCCTTGAGAGACTATTACATTAATATAGCTGCCTAATACAAAAACTCAAGGATGATCACAGAAAACAAAATTTTTTTTAAAAAATACAAAATGACAAGATGATCAATCAAAATGCAATCTCTGACCCCCAGCCCACTCAGAAAAAGTCCAAGAGACATCAACATACAAGAAATTGAAAGACATACTTGAAATTTTTGAAATAATAGCAACTGAAGTAAAGAAACAAATCCATGAAACTATGGATTAAATCAGATCAGAAATAATCTCTTAAAGAAAAAACAGTCAACATTTATAAAGAAAATGCTCAGCAAATCTAGAGTAGAGATTGATAAAGAAATGCTCATAGGAAGAGGATAAAACTGTTAAATATCAATATAGGAAAGACATAGAATGTATAAAATGGGTTCAAATAGATATCTAGGAAGTTACAAATTCCACTGTAAGCTGCTTGAATGAAACTGAAGCCAGACTTCCAACCCTTGAAGACAGTATCACAGCTAAACCATGAAGGGAAAGATTGCTTGAAAAGAACAAAAAATCAGGAAGCAATAATTCAACAGCTAAAAGACAATGCAAAGAAAATATAATAATAACAGGTGTCAGTGAAAAAGCAGGCATCAACACAAAAGACATAAAAAAAAACTATATGCAGATGTAAAGCAGAAAAGTTCCCACGAATGGGAAAAAAATCTCACATACACATAGGTGAAGCATATAGAACCCCACTTAGCCATAACCAAAATAAACATACACTCAGACATATAATAATCAAGATGCCAGAAATTCAGCACAAGAACAGAATATTAAGAGCTGCTAGAGAAAAGAAACAGATCACCTATAAAGGAAAGCCCATCAGAATCATAGCACACTTCTCAACACAAACCTTCAAGTCAAGAAGAGCTAGAGTGAAGCATTTCAAGTCCTGAATGCAAGCAACTTCCAACTCAGACTGATGTACCTGCAAAACTATCTTTCAAAATTAATGGAGAAATAAGATACTTCCATGACAAAGAACAGCTGAAGAAATTCATAATCACCAAACCAACACTACAAAGGGTACTAAAAGATATCCAGATAAAGACAAAATGACCACAATTCCAAGAACAACAACAGAAAGAAACCAAGCAATTAAACAAAGGGAAAAAGTAGGTAACTAACTGCAGGAAAATAACCTGACAAGGACAAATCAATACATATCAGTTATAACCATCAATGTAAACGGCCTCAATTCACCAATCAAAAGGAAAAGACTGGCAGAATGGATCAAGAAACAAGATACAACAATATTCTGTATATAAGAAACACATTTAACTCAAAAAAATTCATAGACTAAAAGTCAAAAGATGGAAAAGTAACCCAGTAAAAAGCAGAGCTAGTGATTCTGTATGCAGACAATGTGGACTTCAAACAAAAAATGATCAAAAGGGATAAAGAGGTCACTACATGCTTGTTAGTGGAAAAATTAAAGAGAAAGAGATAACAATCATAAATATATATGCTCTAAACACAGGAGCACCCAACTGTAGAAGAAAAATATTTATAGACATAAAAAATCAAATAAGCAATGAATCTATCATGACAGGGTTTTATTTTGTTGGTAAGTGTTTAATTACATGTTCAATTTCAGAAACTGATATTGGGTTTTTCAGAACTTTTATATCTTCTTGAGTCACCTTTGGTAATTCATGTATTTCCAGGAATCTGTCCATTTCTTCTGTGCTTTCTATCCTGTGTTAGTAAAAACTTTTGAAGTAGGTATGATGTAGGTATTGATGATAAAGTCAGCTAGGGGTTTATCAATTTTATTTATTCTTTCAAAGAACCAACTCTTCCATTTATTAATTCTTTGTATTGCCTTCTTAGTCTCTGTTATTTCTGCTCTGATCCTTATAATTTCTTCCCTTTCACGGGCTTTGGTTTTGACTTGAGGTACAGCATTAGGTTGTTTATTTGTGTTCATTCTCTTTTCCTAATGTGAGAATTCACCACCATAAATTTCCCTCTCAGGACTACTTTCATTGCATCCATACTGGAACCTCTTACAGGTTCCAGTAAGTCATATTTTTATTTTCATTTGCTTGTAGACAGTGTTTAAACAACTTAATGCTGCACCTCAAGTCAAAAATAGAATCTGAGGTTCTGTTCAATCCAGCTATTCCCCATCTGTGTATTTTCCCAGAAGAATTAAAAACGTCATTCCACAGCAATATATGTGCACCCATGTTTATAGATGTGATTTTTTTATACAATGGAATACAATTCAAATATAAAGAAGGATAAAGTTGAGGCTTTCTTAGGTAAATTTATGCAACTCTAGACCATACTCATAAGTGAAATAAATCAAGCATGCATGTGTAAACTTCATATTGTCCCTCTAGTGTAAGAAAATCAGAGTTAATAAAGCCAAAATGTCCAAAATGGTGAAAGGAGAAAAAAATTGCTCAAAAGGAAAAAAGCACTTAAGATGGGGAAAAGGAGAAAAGAAGGAAATAAAATATATATATATATATATATATATATATATATATATATAATGTACACACAACATACCTAAAATAATTATATGACTAATTTCTTTTAGTTCAGTGAAAAGAACAGTTTGTGCTTATATTGTTCAATTTTGCATGCCTTTGTCTTATAATCTGAGCAACTACTCTGAAGAAAACAATATACAATATATTAACCATTGTAAATTTCCTATTATCTCGTGTTGAAATTCTATATCATTTTTTCTCTTTTAAAAATAAAATAAAAAATAAATAACAAACTTTTTATTATAAAAGATTCATTGCCATTAATCCCCCTCAGATTACTTCTTCTCACTTCAAATATACTTATCCCATCATTGTTTTTTGGGTTTTGGATTTTTTTTTTCATTGTTATTGTTTTATTTTTGTTTTTGGAAATTGAACTCACAATGTCACTCTTGCCAGGCTGGCTCTGTGCTGCTGAGATATCCCCAGCCCTATCCCATCATATTGCCACTTTCTGAACCAATTCTGGAAGTCCTCTTTTGTGTCTTTTTTTATTATTTTAAAGGGAACAGTAAAAAGAAACAGAACAAAATATAGCAGAACAGTAAAAAGAAACAAAACAAAACAGTGAAAGGACACTAGCAAATCCACAATCATTACTATATTGCATTTTGTTGTCCTTTAAATAGCTGCCAGACTACTGGCCCCAGACCTGCAAAATCAATCAAACAGCATGAATGTCAATTTACTTCCCTACTTCAGTTATATGAGCACCTCAGCCTGTGTCGTGTCTGGCTGCCTATGGGGGAGGAGGGGACAGGAGGCAGAGGTGGCTTCCTTGCGGCTTCTCCCAAGCCAGCAGGGCAGAACTGGCACACAAGGAGGCTGCATGGCTCCCCTGCTGTTTCTCCCCAGTGGACACGGCCTCTACTCCCGCACAGTCTTCTGTGCCTTAGAGGTGTGATGTGAAGTGTGGAATGCTGCAGCCACACACCAGCTAAAGGAATAACATGCCTAAAATCACTGTGGTGAGTTCACACCTGCCTTGTTCAATAGATCTGGCACCATGCAACTTCTGGCTCTCCCTCAAAGTTAAATAGTAATGAAAGGCAAACACATTGAATCAAATGAGACATTATGTTAAGTCAGCCATGACAACACAAAAAGATATTCAAAAGAAGGACTTCCAGAGCTGTTTCAGAAAGTGGCAAAAAATGATCCGATAAATATGCTCATAGTAAGGGGGATTTGATGGAGATTTATGGCTATGTGTCTTTTACTGTAATAGCATTTTAAACATTTCAACAGTCTCCGTAGTTTCTCATCTTTCCTCATAATATTTTCTCTCTCAAATATATTCAGAACTTTCCACCTTGCATTCCTTGTCTTGCAAACTCGTCATTTTTTTCTGTGCAGCCATGCTGGTTGATTGTTTTTATTCTTTCTCTGTTTATATTTCTGTGTTCTTGATTCCCAAACAGTGGTCCATTGATCACCAGTATCCAAAGCCTGGGGATTTGGGGGAACCTCTGGCCCTCCTCCAGACTTGCTGTATCATAACTTGCGATGTAAGGGGATTCCTAGGTGCCTCCCATGCACATGAAATATAGAGAGGCGCCGCAATTAACATTAGCCAAATTTTGGATATCCTTCTTGTACTCCGAACTCTGAGTCCCTGTAGATGAGAGCCACTTATTTCATCTTTAAATCATGTAACACGATGTTGATTTTATGCCAAGCATTGCATGTATGTTCCATGAGTAGAACAAAACTTGAAACAAATGGCTCACAAGTGACCTAAGCACAAGCAACAAGGCCAGAACTCCATGGATCACTCTATTCAGACATTTTTAAAGGACTGTTCTATATTACTTTCAAAATATCTTTCTTTTCCATTTCAATATCCCACAAATGCTAAAGGAAACATTTAGAGTTCCAATGCTATTTAAGTGTTGAAAAGGACTGTAGAATATGAGGTTTTCACTGGATCCTTAGTTGAATAGCTTTCTATCGTGTTTTGGCCTCTGTCAGAAGGACAAATAGAAGTTAGGCATGGTGGCACATGTTTCCCAGCATTTGGGAGGCGTAGGCAAGGGGATCTCCTAAAGGCCAGCCTGAACTGCATAGTAAGTGGACCTCTTTCCAAAAAAAAGAACAAATGAAAAAAACAGTAGTTGAACTTCTACTCTCACAATTCAAATTGTAAAGAGCATCTCCCATAATGAATGTAGATATATTTGTATTTCTCAGTGTGCATCATTTTAATGTCCTGGATTACAGCGCAGTAAGTCAAGATCAATAAACATATTTATTTCAGTGTAAAGGCAGAGGCAGTCACTAAAAGTCAGAAATAAAAATTTAAGAAATAATTAGAAATATATTCAACTTATCAATGGTTTTTCTTTTTTGTCGCAATATATAATTTGCTTGTATCATTAGTTACATTTTTATAGTACATTTAAGTGTGTTGTATATTAAGTGATATATAATGAATACATAGTGATACATAATCATACATAGTGATATATAATGAATTAAAAATTACATTTTGAGTAAGATACTCCATTTTTAATATTTTGAGGAAAACCATTTATATAATTACCACCTATATATTTTGATTTGCTTTGTTTCAATTTTGAAATTACAAATTCAGTGTGCTATAAATGACCTAGTAACCATTATTCATTCATTTATTACATGCACTTTATGTTTCAAATACTGAGAAAGGCTCAGTCATCAGGAAATCCTAACTTCAAGAATCTTATGTACAAATAGGGAAGATAGTCAAAGAAGCAAATAACTAAATGGACTTAAACAAAGCAGGATTAAACACAGGTTACCTGCTATGATCTGAATTTTTGTGTTATCCCCCCCCCCCAACTTCATGTGTTGAAATCCTGACTCTACATGAAATGATACTACAGGGGATGCTATTAGGTCTAGAGGGTGGAGCCCCCACAGACAAGTTAGTGCCCTTATAAGAGGCTCTAGAGAGACTCTCATTCCTAAGAACTCTCTTTGAACCTCACTAGACGCTGAATGTGTCAGTGCTTTGATCATGGAGTTCCTGGTGAGAATTTGTCATTTGTAAGTCACTCAGGTATGGTATTTTGTTGTCACAGACTAAAAGAACTAATACAGTACTAAAAGGCATTTAGTAAGAAAAAGGAACTGGTGCAGATTTGAAAACCAGAAAAGCCTTTGCAGAGAAAATGATTATGAATGGGTAGAATTTAATAAGACAAATTATGTAGAGTAGAAGACTTCTTAGAGAAGAGTTGCATGTACAGAGCTAAGACAAGAGAAAAAATAAAACATTTAAAATAACTCCACTTTGCTCAGTAAGGGTAAAGCAGAACTCTGTTAGTCCCGAGAAGGGAATGGTATGAGAGTGGTAGGGGTTGGAACCAGACAGGAAAGCAGGAGCAAGGTCATGCTGAGTGCCCTGCAAATGAATTTGGATGTCATTCTAAATAGAGTACTTACGTAACACTTTTGTAGTGCTCTTTCTTGTTCCAAACTTATCTTACTTTTCACTACTGCCATGTGATCTAGGGACCGTTACTACTCTCAGGGTTACAGATCTGAAACACCAAGACAAACATTCCTTACTAAAGTCACAGTTATGTGGTAATGGAGCGGGGACCCTTGAGGCACCAGGAAGCGCATGATGTAATGTTTGTTTTGTAAAGGACACTCTGACTCTAGCATGAAGGAAGAATTCAAGATGACATTCCAATAATCCAAGTGGAATAGGCTGAGGTCTGAACTAAGTTGAAGCATTGGTGAAGAAAAGAAGTGGTGATTAGAGAGACAGTAAGGGACAAAGACAGGATTTAGTGATGGCTTGAGAGTTTGTGAGGTTAAGATGGACTCCTCCAAGCACTTGTGCCCCAAGTGTTAGGGCATAGATAATGGAATATGCCTGCTTCTCTGGAGAATTCTTTTTTAGGAATACATAAGGTGGGCCTGAATACATAATGTGAAACAAAACCCCTAAAAACCAGAGTAACAAACTGGCAAAAGCATCCTCATAAAATGTTATTTGAATAAGACAGTAAGAAATGTCCCTTTGGGGGTTCATATGATGGGACTCTCAAAAATGACATGTATTTTTCAGCAAGTTTATCATGCTAGCCCATTCTTGATGATGGTGAATAAAGGCCATTGAAATAGTTGCTTAAGAAAATCTATGTTGTCCACATAAGTCATTGATGCAACTGTTAACTTTAACCTTATAAAATTACCAAAAAGTATTTTGTTTATATACTCAAAATCTGAGTCACATGTGCAAAATTTATTAGTACTAGACAAACCATATCTGCATCAACATTGTTTTACCATTTAGGAATGCACAAGACCTCTTTGGGAATTTTTCTTTAACACAGACATAACATAGAATAAATAGAGCTAAATGTCTCCAAATAGCATGCTATTTGATGTATAGCACTGTTGAATGGCTATTTCAATTTCATGATCTCTCTGTTATAATCCTTTTTGCAAATTTGGAAAAATACAACTGTAAAGTGCATAAATCTTGGCAGAATATCATTTTATAAAAATGGCAAATATGATCCTCTGAATTTATAAGAGGTTGTTTTACTTTGAACGTTCTGTGTTATTCATATATGAGGACTGTGGGAGCCACCATGAATGAAATTTCTGAAGATTAACTTTGGTTCAGTGTTTGTTTCCAAAACATATACTGGGAAGTCCCTACAGTTCTCTTGTGAAACTCCATCACAGATACACTAACAGGGTCACTAGCCAGTTCTAGAGTGATGCTACATTTCCCTCCAAAAATATTTATGATAATTTCTCAAAAAGGAGAGGAAAGATCCAGTGTTGGATTGAAAAGTTTGTATGACCCTCAGAAGTAACATGTAGGACACTGAAGCCAGACTCAGATGAGGTGAGTGAAGTGGCAATCCCCTGATTTCCTCATAAAGAATCTTGCAACTAAGTCTTTCACGAAAGAATTTCTGTGGTCACTCTTTTGGGATTTCCCAAGTCACCCTATTAGAAACAGTGACTCCCGAGTTTGCTATTCTCTGCTCTACAGGCTCTCTCTAGACCTGTGTTGCAATTGAGAAAGCAAAATAAAACTAAATGAAAAATAAATTTCCAAATTCCTGCTCTCACAATAAAAAATTAGATGAATGAACATTAAACTTAATAATTTTTCAATAATATTTAATTGTACTTGTTTGCAGACATACATGAAACAATCTACTGGAACTTCAAAAAAAAATTAGCCAACTTAATTCACAGAGAATTTCTTTAAACTAGTGCAGTAGGTACTTCCAAAAAAGTACTAGTTTATGACTCCACTGTGGGAACGAGGTTCTGTGAATAACACTAGCAATAATTTTTAAAAGAAAGAGGAAGTTAAAGGTACAGTGAAAATTGGAGAGCAGAGGCCAAACTCTCCTCATAAATGAGAGAACTAAATAAGCATAACAGGGCTAGAAGTGTGGGGCTCTTGCTATTAATACAGTTTCATGAACTAAGTCTTACTTTTAACTCATCACTTTAATGATCACTTTAATGATTAAATAATCAGGGTAAGTATATTCAAATCATTTTTGCTTTACTTTTGTGTAACCATAATCTAAGCCCTTTTCTTCTTGGGGAGGAATTCCGTTGTGGAGAAGTCGAGAAGCAAAGCAAACAGAAACACCAAAATGACACCCTAGATTTGGAGGCAAATTTATGTATATTGACAGGCACGGATTGAGATCATTCCTAAAATATCAGTCCCTGATCTCTGGTCTAGGGCTTATAAGGAATAAGCGAGCAGAAAGGACAGAGGCAGAATGACTTGTCACCTAGGGATTTGTTCTTTCAATATGCACCATAGTGACCAGCTATGCGTCACAGTGACCACCCATTTCTAAGAGACAAAAGTAAAAAGAAATGTAACTGAAACTATTACCTGGGCAACTAACAAACAAGTGTACTGGCTGGGGTGGAGGGGGGGATCTTCAGCTACATTTCCCCCTTTTAGTTTCTTTGGTGAAGCTTTGCTGGGCATGTTACATGTTATCTTCTGAGACAAGGTCCAGCTAGAAGTGGTAACATTGGGGCTGTCAGTAGACCTAGGATGGGTCTCCAAGCTTGTCTTAATATAGAGTTTTTCCTAAATTGTTTTTAGGGAGAGACATAAATTAGGCTTGTCTATTCTGTAACATTACTCTGGCAAGGTAGTAAGGGAGTTAATCTAATCTAGGAGCATCCAAAATGCCTCAGATGCTCATCAAATCTTGGTTGAGTATTTGATTAATTGTTGTATTCTCTTGGGGCAACTGTCCATAGAATTCAAGGCAAAAATCACAGTTATCAGTGGAGCAGGGAAGTGAGGACTGTGGTAAGCAGCACAAAAATCAAGAGGATTAAGTGTGGAGCAAGCCTGTGAATGGTGTCCTCAAGCTTTAGCCATGTGTGGACTGGTCAGCATCCGGAGTGACCAGAGCAACATTTTCAGTGCATTGTCTCTTCAGAGTAAGCCCCAGAGGAGCTGTCCAGGTAAATTCTCCAACAAATCTAAGGCCGGCTTTCTGAAACTTGTAGAGGTGGTCAATATGCACCTGGGTTATATGTGTATAATGGAATATTTACAGTATTGCTGGTCTTTTAACTTGTTACAAGCTGTTTCTGTACAGTTATGTTTTATTTCTAATATATATATATTTAAATGAGGAAAGTCCATTATATTACATGAGGTAGGGTCAGTAACACAGGTGCTGAAACCTGACCTGGCTGCAGAGGTTTGAGTGCCAGTTCTGTGCCTGGAATTTGCAGATCAAACAGTGAGGGCAGGTCTAGCTGGGTTTATTTTAGTCAGTGGGTCCCCAGAAGGTGCTTAGGAGCACAGATTTGGTGTCATTAGTGGCAGGTTTCCAAACAGCAGGAGGAAGTGGTAGCAGCAGAATGTTGGCCAAAATAATTTTGTCCAAGGTGACCCCAGCATATCCAGTCTGTTGGACTCCATTCCTAACAGAGCTTCTTTCATCCATAAATAAGGGGTACTCAGCATCTTCCATGAGGTCCATTTTTCTGTCCAGTATAGCATGTGGCACATGGACAGTTAGGTATGAGCTTAAAGTGAGCTTGTCAGCTTTGTTGGTCATAAGAACAGTGGCTATAAGAGCACAGAGGCAAGGGAGGGAGGCAGCCTTTAGTGACTGGATCCAAGTATTTGCACATGTGGGCCACTAGGCACTTCCTGGGGCTGACAGTCTGAGTAAGCATCATTGTTTTTGTGAACTCAAGAATTCAGAGTCTATAGAAGTCAGCAGCTCCAAGAAATTTGTAGAACTGGTTTCTGCCAGATATTGCAGCACAGCTTTTGTGTCTTTCCAGCAAACATCTTGGGTATCATTAATCAGAAGTGCAGTGATATTTCATGCTGGAAAACTGTGAGGGTTTCTCCAAAAAGGTTAAACAAGTTTTTGGATCTCTTAGAGGTTGAGTCCAGGTCAATTGATTTTTGAGTCCAGAACTGGGAGCTTTCCATTTAAAGGCAAAGAGGAGGTGACTGGCAAAAGCCAACTGAGTAAAGAGGAAGGCATTCTTCAGTTCCAGGCAGGTGTACCAGCTGGCTAAGGGTGGCAGAAACTGAAGCAATGTATACAGAGATCAGTTGTGGCAGCACTGACAGCTTGGAGATCTTGAACTGGTTTTATAGATAGGAGAGGTGTATTTTACCAGTGTGACAGTCTATAAACCTTTTGTGGTTTGAAGCCTCGTTTTTTCTCCTTGGGGACCATGACAGAGCTGGAAGGGATAGAGTAAAGGTGTTGGTAGCTTGGCCAAATCTGTTGTCAGAGCCTCACCAAAAATAGTGAGAGAGTTCTTAATCCCTTATAGCAATTGAGTCCAAGTGAGATGGCATTATGTCTCAGAATTTTCTCCGTTGAAGGGGATTATGGGAGCATCTTGCAAGCAGAAGAAGGCATCTTTTAAATCTAGAACAGTTCAAAAAGGTTGTGTCAGTTGAGAACCACAGAGTGCAAGGTGATGGCTGTTTTCATGGCATAGAGACCTTGCACTGGTTGGTAATCCCCATTGGGCATTTTTACTAGGAGGAGAAGTGTGTACCAAGGTGAATAACAGTCTGTCAGGTTCCTGAACTGTTTTAGGCGACTGAGGTGTGGCTGGAGCATGGTTGGTGGTTAGGACTGGAGGCAAGTCTTGGCTCATACCCCTGGGAGTAGAATATTCAGAATTTTAGCATTGCAGTTACCTGTCTCAAGCTGATGCAAAGTTAAACAAGAGGGAAGCTGACTTGCTTGGTGCAAAGAAATGGTCACTTCTAACTTGAAGAGGAGATCTCTTCACAGAAATGGTATAGGGACTGGCTTATACAGGAATTCATGTTTGATGAGATCTCTTTCTAGGCTGCAAGTTTGTGCCTGGCAGAAGGAGCAAGAGGCAAGAGTCCCAATTGCCCTGGTGATAGTAACATTTTCACAGAGGGAAATTTTAAAGTCAGGGAGGTTTTTCTCTTCATTGTCTAACAGGAATGTCACAGGTTTGCCCCCAACTTTTGCAATGACTGAGGGCTCTTGCAGGCCCAGTTTGATAGAGCTCAATTTGTCCTATCCATCCATGCCTGACAGGATGAGGAGAGGTTCAGGTTAAGGTTATCCTGAAGACAGGTTTTTTGTGTCTCACAGATAGAGGAGGAACTTATTTTTTGGTGTCCATAACCATTATAACTCATAGCCAGAGGGTATGGTCTTCCACTAGACTGGATTTTCTTATGGACATCAGGTGTTTTTATTTTCTTTGTCAGATTTATGGATAACAGTGTTCAATAGGCCTTTTGTCCTCCTTTTTTGATATCTTTGAGAAGTGCTCAAATGGGTTGTTTCTAGGTGGGGTGGCCTTTAGGAAAGGCCATGATAACTTATTCATCAGGGCTGACAGTCTGATTTTTTCTCAGAATGTGGAACTCAGAATGAAATGTTAACAGTTATCTCAAGTGAGTGTTAAAACAGGATAGGTGTAGCCATGAAGCAGGTGTAGCCATGGGCAGAGGGTCTCTATAGCCAGATGTAAACAATGGCTACCTGCAATCAGTTCAATTGGCTGGAAGTAGATCAGTCAGGAGAGGAGAATAAAACTATAGGTCTTGGCCGCAACTGTGGTGGCTAAAAGGTGCCAAGGAAGAATTCTTGGGAAGAATGGGCATCTTTTTGTTTTTCTTTGAAATACAAGGAGTGCCTTGGTTTAATTTTTAACTCTGTAAAAGCCATTTTTCTGCAGCCAGTAACTATGAGTTTCAACTAATTTGTTCCCATATCTGGCTCTCTACATGCATGTGGTGTGCCCTTGAATGATGGCACAGCATACAAAGTGTGGGTGCCCCTCAGTGAGAGACCATTCAGATGCCCACTTGGCCATGCCTCTTGTGGGGACTTATGTGCAATTTAACTAAGGAGGGTACAAGTCTCCATTATGCCATATGTCAATTACCATAGAACCAAAGGTGAGGGTCCAATCAGCCACCACATCCAGTGCTTCCCAGTCTTGGTGCACAGACTGAGCATCCTATTACTTATTCTGTCTATTTCACTCACTCACACATTTAATCAGTAGGCATTCAGAAGTTAAACATTCTAATCTCCTTCCCATGAAGATGGTCCTGACTAATGGGAATTGATCAGACTGCCTGTCTACTTGAGGTGGACAGGACTGACAGACAGACAAACTAGGGTGTCCTTTGGGTCTTACCAGAATCAGGCATGCAACAGATAGATATATTGTATCCTTCTTTGGGGTCAGATGCAAGCTGCTGAAGCAGAAAGCTAGGAATCCTTTAGACCTCCAAGGGGACATGAGAAATCTCAAGGGCAGACCTTCCCATGGGGACCTGGAGAGTCCTTCTGTTTGCAAGACCCACAACCAGTCACCAAAGAGGCCATCACAATCAGTCTTCCCAACCAAGGCACCAGGTGCTACAATAAACAGAAACACCAAAATGAAATCCAGGATTTGGAGGCAGATTTATGTATGTTGAGAGGCACTGTTTGAGATCTTTCCCAAAATACTGGGCCCTGATTTCTGGTGGTCTAAGACTTTTATGGGATAAGCAAGCAGAAAGTACAGAGGCAGAATGGCTTATCAGCTTGTGATTTGTTCTGCTATGTATCAGTGATCAGCAATTTCCACAGACAAAAGTAACAGGAATTGTAATTGGAATTGTCATCTAAGCAACTAACAAACTGAAGTATAGTGGTCAGAGGTAGAAGCATCTTCTGCTACAATGAGACTGTTCCTAATATATGAACTGAGATACATTTTATTCTTCCCATTCTCTAATTCAGTCACTTTTCCTGAGTTTGATTCTTTAGGCTACCTACAGACACTCTGAGCCAGACTATACTCCTCCAAAGTTATGTTTCTCTAATTGGTAGAACCAGAGTTAGTTTTTCTTTAACTCAAGACTTTGATAAAAACAGAAATTATTATCAATAATGAGTTTTAGAATAGGATTTTGGAGAAGTTGGCAGGATGCAGAGGTTATTGTTGGTTTCATTGGAGTAGCAGGGATTTCAAATCCTAAGCAATTTATGGATTTAAAATCCTAGCCATTCTAGATTCACTTGATCCTAGCATGCAAAGGTCGAACAGCTAATTTATTTCTTGTAATCAACTGGAATTAAATAATAATACCCTGTGATTGTTATGGTATGTGGGTTCCAAAAGAAGCCAAATGTAGGTCCTCCAGTTGCCAGTCTTTGGATTAGCACTGTGTCAATACCAGACATTAAGCTTTCAGATGTTTCCAGGCCACAGTCAGAATCATCTCCATGATTCTAGACTGCTTAGTTAAAACTACAGACATCACAGAGCAGAAATAACCATCCCCACTGTGCCCCACCTCACCTGCAGACATTATTTTGAGACATTAAAGTGTGGGTTAATTTTTATGCAACAAAGATAATAAGTATGCAATCTTATGTCAATCGATGGATAATAGGTTCATCTGAGCATACACTCAGAAAAAAACAGTATTATGAAGAGCATCTGGGAAAACGATGTGTTGAAGGGTTATGACCTCTGCAAAGAGCTCAGAAAGTGAATACAGTCAGCCTTCCATATTGGCAGTTTATGCATTCTCAGATTCCACCAACCTCAAATCGAAAATATTTAAAAAGAATACATTGCATTTGTACCAAAAATGTGAAAATATTTTTCCTTGTCATTATTGCCTAAGTAGGTTTAAATAAGAGGATGTATATAGATTATATGCAATAATATGCCATTTTATGTAAGGGACTTGATCATCTACAGATTTGGTATCTATGTGTATGTTTGGAAAGGGATCCTGGAACTAATCTCCCAAAAATACCAAGAATGCCTATTTACTTCTTGGAAACTAATGTGTTTACCACAAGGCCTTCAGTGTAAATAAATTGATACATTCAGTAGATACAAGTCAACCTTTCTCAGCAATGCCAGTGACTTATGAACTGAATTTTCATGATGAAAGAAATGAAAAATAATCCTGGTTTCAATATCATAGAATTCTGATCAAAGGTGATAAGTGTAAGCAGTGATGTATCATGAGCTCCCGATAAGCATTTTACCTAGGGACTGAGCACTATTTGGAAACTATCATCTATGGTAGTGGTGAGCAAAAAATTTTCCTTGTTGCAGGAGGTATTTATTCTGGTTTTGTATATTTGTGTGGGATTTTAAAATTGTTTTTCTTTGCTTTCTTGGTCATTTTTCTCTGTCATTATGTAATCTGCTGTCATAAGGCAAGGCTTGCTATCTCATGCAAAGTTGCTTCAGTTTAAACAAAACAACTTTGTAATTGTTTTTAACATTTAGAGAAATAAATAAGGTGGTGGGAAAATGTTTAAGGGATTGTCTGGTGTTATTAGATACTGTATTACTCAGAAGGACCTGGTCAGTGGACAGTCAGATGAATTTTACTCAAAGATAAACAATTTGGAAATTTCATTTTCTGTCTTGCAAAATATTGTTCACATTCTGAGCAGATAATGACCACATGGAGCTCTTTTTCCCTTCAACTTTTATGCACAGGTCTGGAACTCTATGGTTTAAAAAAGAGATGAACGTTCTTTGGTTACAGCTACTGATTCACTTGTTCAGTTGTTTACTGTTGTCCTTCTGATTTTGGACTCAGAATTTGCCAAAAGAAGATAAATTCTCCCAACATGGGACACCATAATACTCTTTGAAACTGGAAGTCTGCTCTGATGAATAAAGTTATTCATGTTATAAATAAGTGAGCAAAAAAATCTTAAAAATTGTTAATACCGTTAATGTGATATTGTGTTGGTTGATTCTCCTTGCTACTACACTATGGGTAGGAAGAAAGTGTCAGTGGGATTATACCACAACCTGATTCAGTAAGGGCCACACAGGCCTTACCTTACCAGCAAAGAACATTGACCATTGAGATTCAAGGTGAAGGAAAGTTCCAATGAGGAAGAGAGTCATAAAATTCCATTAGTCCTCAGCCGAAGAACACACCCAGTAAAACCTATATTCCCTTTTTGCTATGTTTTGTTGCTGTGTTGGTGGTGATTTTTTTTTTCCAACCAAGGACCAACTAGTAAAATTTCCTAATTCACTGTTCATCTATTTTTATGGATAATGACACAAAAAAAGCAAATTTAATGTTAACTTTACATCTCATCAGAATAATATAAATTTGTATCTCTCCTAACTGAATTATGTTACTCTCTTGACTAAATTATGTTACTCACAATCATACCTCTAGGGAGAAGTATTTTATTCCAAAAAAGTGAACATTAATTTTTTTTCCAAATATTTATTTGAAACATTTCACTAGTGATTTAAGCCTAACAATTCCCCTATTTTCTAAATCCTATTGTTGTAGAGACTGTTCCTGGAAAGTTATTAGATTGTACTTTCATAAGTTTATCTTAGTTTGTTAAAAAGAAAATTTGTGTTATTATCTTTTTCATTTTTGTAAGAATGTTTTTGGTTTATATTTGCACTGAGTAACTTTTGAAAAAATGGTATGCAGTATAGTAACTATTGTTATTCTCTTATGATTTGGTTATGAAAATATGCTTTATTCTTTCATAAAATGAAGTATTACTTAACTTCTTTTCTATGCCACCATAAAAATGCCATTTCAAGCTGGGTGTTGAGGTGCATGCCTATAATCTTAGCACTAGGAAAGCTGAGACAAGAGGATTGCTGGGAGTTCAAGGCCAACATAAGCTACGAAGTGAGTTCAAGGCCGCCTGAATTGCACGCTGAAGTCTCATTTAAAACACACACACACACACACACACACACACACACACACACACACACACGGCATTTCAACTAGTTTCTATCATGACTCTGAACTCATTTTTAAAATGTTATTTAATAATAAACTGAGTCTGAAAGTAAAGCATGATTCCTTTGGTATAAATTATATTGCTTATTATTGGGGAAATGAATGTCAAAGTTTAAACATTTATCATTATTAGAGAGACTATAGGTCACTATGATATTTGCTACATTAACATAGAAATATTTTGAGTTACAATCTGCTTAAAATGGAATAAGTATTCTCCACATGTTTGAATTATTTGCACAGAACTGGAAAATAAATACTTAAATGATAGAAGTTTTAGATCATACAAAGAAAATAACAATGATTTGACATTGAAATCTTTTAAAAGATCTGGTAGTTATGTAAAAATATTTCAATATTTAAAGAGTGATTTTTAAGTGTTCAACTAAGACATTAAAATGATTTATCTCAGATATTTTAATCACATCTAATGATGTAGTTGAGTGTTACATTGTTAAGCAATGTTTCACTGTTGATTCGTATGGAAATCACAGAAGTTTTACTGATTACTATCACTTCACTGTATCTTAATGTAGATGTTATAGGTATTTGCAGAAGAATTACAATGTAAATTAACTTCTGCATGCCATTTTAAAGGTTAAAATAATTTTTTCAATGTTAAAATTTTTATGTGAATTTAGATACTATTTGGAACTCATATACTATTTAATTTATAAGTACCATTAATGTTACTTTAAGTAAAACCATATATTTGAATCAGTCATTTTCTTTTTCTTTTTTTTTTTTTTTTGAATCAGTCATTTTCTCATGCTTTGTGTTTATCAACACACAAATTATTGTCTGTTAAGGTATCTTTTTTTAATTATTACTAATATCCTACTCTACCAGAAAAATATTTATGGGATTAGGCTTTTCCTAATTTTGGCCTTTGGGCTTCCTAAAAACCATGAAAATTATTTAGCCCCTATTTATTCATATCAATATACACCAAAAGCAGTACAAAGCAGATTGCTGATATTTTAAGTATAGAAATATTAAAAGTTTTTCTAAGTTAATAAGATTTTAAATGAAGGAAAAATAACAATATAAAAGTTCAGTGGCACCAGGAGTGAGGGTAGCATCTAAAAATCAGTGATGAACGACACGTTTGGCTCTGAGCTCTCCAGCAGCTAGATATTCCTTAAATAGCTCGGGACTGTCTTCACACAGAAGCCAAAAGCTAGTCTGGATGACCTCTAGGCCATTCAACTTTGCTTAGTAAGTATAAGAAGATTATATATACTTGTGTTTCACACAATACATTTGTTACTGAGAAACTGGAAATGGCAATTTCACACATGAAACCATGGTATAAATGGTAGAGGGACCATAAATCCTCCTGTTTAAAAACACCTACTAATAAACTTCTGCCACACATTTGGAATAGTTTATGTTGGACATTCTAGAGAGTCACTGAACACTATTATAAGCCCATCTTTCATCTAACTATCATGGTAGTAGAAATAGTCGATGTATATACTCAACTTTTCAAGGCATAGTTTTAGTCTACTTTTAGTTAAAACTCTCCAACTTCTGCCCTGTTTTATCATGTTTTTCTTGCCAATGTTCAATTTGCTAAGGGGATTGGGCAACCTATATATTTAAATTTCTTGGTTAAGGGACATGTATTTGGAAATATAAATACACATATATATGGTTGTATTCACGCATGATCTTAATATTCAACAGTCAATTTTCAATCAAAATAAACTCTATACATGCTGAATCATGAATGAACTTAAGCTGTCTTTCTTTTAAAAAGAACAAAGCTTTTTACTGTCCCGAAATGTGTAATTTTTACAGTTCTTAAAAAACAATTAGATTAAGGGAAGATATTCTTGGAAGAGGCTTTAGAAATGAAGTAACAGTTTCCCATTTTGGAGGAAAAGAGCCTAGAATATGGATAAAGTTTTGCTTTTTGTTATGTTTTGGTGAGTACTTTTAAGTGAAGACATAAATATTTGCATATAACTCCATGATAACAGCTGAGATACATAACAGAGATTATGTATACTGGCAAAACAGCTCTTAGAAATGAACTTATGTGTCAACTATGAAAACCAGGAATCATCCCTGGTTTTCAGGAATATTTTGTTCCCATTTGGAGAAGCATAACTTTCTGTACTAAAATATGGCGTTCTCAGTTGTTAAAAGATCAAGGTTAATGAACAGAGTCAAGTAGTCCTTCTCTATAGTCAAGACTTGGTGTCAAAAAATTAACAGCCCAATTAATACAGTTATTAAGCTTTAGGGCAATTATTCACTTGGGAATAGAAAAATGTCACTAGCAACACAAAATGAAGGCCCAATCACTAAAATTTGTGGCTCTCCAACATGACAATAGTATATAGTACCATTCAACAATTAAAAGAACTACATAAACTAAGTGACAAAACTTTTAATAACAGGTAAAACTAAGAGTTAATATTCCTGAGGGCATCTATTTCTACTGAATAAATGTACAGAAATTTAAGCATCTGTAAAACAGAATCTGAGCAGAAGACAGGAATAATTAGATGTTCTTAGTGACATAAAACCATGGTCATTTAGCCTTCTGAGAAACTATTTGACCAAATAAAATCCTATTTAAGAGCTGGAATTGCATTAAATTTTAATTATTTTTAGCACAAGAATGACAGAGACACAAAACAAACACAAAACAAAGTGAGAGTAAAAACTATAGTAGGTAATTAATTGTAATAAATAGAAACAAAGAGTAAATGATCAAATCAAGACAGCAGTTAGCACAGAAAGCGTTTTGGTAGGGGGAAAAGCACTGTGGTGTACCACAGTGAAAGAAATGGGGGGAGATAGAGTAGGAAGGGAGAGGGAGAGGGAGATGGAGAGGCGCAGGGGAGAGGCAGGGGAGAGGAGGGGCAGGGGAGGGAAGGAAGGAGAGGGAGAGAAGAAAAAGAGCACGCTAAGTTTTGCAGTGAGATCTTACTATAATTTGAGGATCCTACACCAGGAGTTTGTTGTCCATCTCTTTTCTCGTGGTGGCGGCTGGGTCCTGTATCTAAGACCTACACGTACCAGCTCTCTTTGTTTTGTTGCATGTCAGGTTAGTTGGGCTTGGTCACTAAGGGTGGGAAAAGGAACATTCACCTGCACTTACAATCACAAAGAAGTCTCTTCATCTATTTGTCAGTCTTACTAATTAATTTGCATTCCTCCAAAAACAAAGAAATTTAAGAAAAAAAACTATACAGTCTGTATTCTTAATACCACTGCTTCTATTATTCAGTATCAACTGCCAATTCATTCACATTAGAAGGTATAATTGAAGAATATACTTTTGCACTCTGCTTTTTAACTTTTACTTTTTAAGTTTTTAGGCAGTTCATGCTTATAATTACTTGAGAGAGCAAAGTATTCCAAGGAAATTTATCTCTGTTTTGTTGAACAAGGTTTGCTGGTCAAAGTTTCATTTATGATTAACATTACATTTGAATTCTTCCTACATTTACATTTTTTTCTTCTTAAATATTGTCTTAGTATAAATTCCCAGGAATGAGAGAACTGTGCCAAGCAGTATGAACATTTATAGTACTTTGCAAATGCTGCCAAATTGTTTTCTAAATGGAATGTACCAATTTACATTTTCATCAGCACTATCTGAACATAGCAGTTTTCCCCAAAAGTTGACAGCAACTTTCTTTATTATTGGTCCACTGTTGTGGATTTGGACACTTTTCTGCCTTTTAAAAAATTTTTCCTTCACAAAGGAGGGGAACCCAGGGAGTTTGAAATGATTGAGTAATCTTGTTTCTATTCAATAGTATCATATCCATTCAATGAAGTATTATGCAGGAATAAATAAGGAGAAATACGAATGCTAATATGCACACATAAAAACACACCCTGAAACTCAATCCAAAGGAAAAGGGAAACTTACAGGTCTGGTTTGTCCACTTATGTTTCTAAACCCATACTATCTGAGAATCAACTGTCTATTCAGTCTTGTTGTATGCAAAAAGTCTTTCTTACGACATAATGTTTCCAAGAGTAACACAAATCTATTTTTCGAGGAATAGAGATTGCTGTCCATTCACTTCTAGTTAGCTACAAAGCTCAGAAGAAATGGACCCAATGAGAAGTCCTGTAACCTTAATGAAGGGGCATCAAGCCCACTTGGAAATATTAGAGACATTGTAGCTAAGAGTATATCACTGCCTCGTCTTTTCTAGCTACTATCTCTCCTTTCTCCTTATTAGTTATAAATTATGTGCTTTTTAGCATGTTTGATTTTTAATTGCAGTATTTACTAAATTCCTGATAAATGGTAAACTCTTCTGTATCTGTTTCCACAAATTGGACTGCAGAACTAAGAAGATTGTATCTGAATTCCAGTTTTGTCGCTGAGCTCAGAGATTGTGCATGTCAGTTAAGCTGCCTTTGACTCAACTTAGCTGTCTGTAGAATAAGAATAATAACAATCGGTCTCATAGGTCTGTTGTGTTAAACTATGACATCATAACATCCAGGGCTACATAATAAACTGGTTGTCTATTTTGCGGTTTGTGAAAAACTGAATTCTTGCACTGCAAAGACTCCAAAACCCCAGATCACAATAGCTCACTGATGACCATCATTTTTTCCTTGAATTATCATTTTTTAAATTTCAAGTAAAAAGTAAAGCAGTTAACTTTATCCAAAGCTTACCAGGTACCATGCAGTATTGTTCTATGTATTGTTTCACTAATCTTCACATTAATTCTGTGAAGTTGGTACCAATTTTCAGATGCAGTGGCAGATACTTAGAGAAGCTCCGTAACTTGCCAAAATTCAAGTAGTATGGTATGTGGCTGGAGTTAAATTCCAAAGCCATCCCGCCCTTTTCAGAGTATATACAGAAAGAGGGAAAATATGCCTAAATATTATTCGTGGCGTTCTGGATAAAGTTAGGGCGATCCTTGAAATTATCTGTGTATATATCTGTTTTATGTATAAGAACATATTTCTTTAATATGATAATAAGAAATTATTTAAGACTATTCCAAAAAGTGAAGACACTAGCATCTCTACTACAGTGTTAGCCACTGTTTACTCCTGTGAACTAAAAAATAGTGTATCTTTGAGTCAACTTTATCTTTTGCATAAAGTACTTCTATTATTGCTTCCTAAAATGAATATAGTGTTTTAGAACCTGAATTCCACCTAGTTCTTCGTAGCAAAAATGTAATGCGCAGATTTTTTAAAATTAAAGCTAAAGTCCAACATGAGTTTTAAACTGGCATCAGAAGGTCTCTTTGCTCTTACTCTTTGATTCCCTACGGGAAACTTCCCCATGGTGACCAGCAAAAAAGAAAAGAGGCCACATGAAGAAACCTAGCTGACAGCCCCGGAGGAGGCAAGTTTATTCCTCAATCATTTCTCAGAATTTATGAGAAATAGAAAAGTCAACTGATGAGCATTCTAGAGCCAGCTGGATGGTTTTACAAGCATTGGCCCTCTCATCTCAAGACAAATGTATTATTAGCTCACCTTACAAGTACAGCCGTGAAGCTCAGAGTTCAAGCAGCATCCCGGAAAATATATCAATAAGTAGTGGGCAAGGAAGTGAGACTCTGGTCTCCATATCTCCTACTCTTTTCTCTATATGACCTTGCCAAAACATTCATTTTTATCAATTTCCAGAAGTAAAAGTTAGGCAGTAACCTATTATTAGAAGCATTATGTGTAAGGAAGTATAAATTCAAATATATAATCTAAAAAGACAGTAAATAAAGATCCATGGGTTTGTTTGCACACCAGCTCTACACTTGCATTGCTTTTGCTAAGTGAGAACTCATCCTTTGAATGCACACTTCAGCTTAAAATAGTTTTTGTTAAGCCTATCATCCTTGCTATGAAGTGCGAGACAAAATTTCATCCAGTGACTCATGATAAATCTTATGCACAAAAACAAATCGCTACATTCAAAATACTACTGTAAGTAGAATCACATCCTCAAGAGATTTGCTAATTTTTCTCTCCTCTGAGGTCTCAGGAAAGATGAGGGTAACCAGTTCTGTGACCTGTCTCTAAGGCTCTTGGCATACTGACGTTTCTGTCAATTTATTATTTTATGTGTCTGTCAACATGGAGATTAAAAGGCAAGTGTGGACCTACACTGCTTCAGAACTTTATAAGGTTAAGGAAATTTAGACAATGGAATACGTTACTGAATCACATTAGAAAGATTTTTTTTATTTTCCAACAGGCTGAGCTGTCATTTGCCTGGAATGGTTCAGGACAGTTCTGCCTGCAGGCAGGACTATGGACTCATTAACCTCCTAGCCCTGCAACTCTGTCAATCTTAATTCTCTCCAGGGTTTCAATCAGATATAGCTGCCGCTAGTTTCATTCTGGTTGGCTTAGCGTGGCTCTGTGCTCTTGCAATTTTCTGTATTGCAGAGAGAAAAACCATCTTCAGTATGTGTTTGTTGCAGTGTGCCTGGTGGATCTCTCTTTACCAGAAGCCTCAGCAAAAATTGTACTGACAGATGAGTGCACTGGTCTATTGAAAAGTGCCATGTGCCAAAAATAGAAGATTCTTATTTTTCTTTGCATACAGATAGATGAACTCATGGCTGCGGTGCTCTCAGGAGGCCTAGGAGTTGACTTAGTCTACAGGAATGACTGTGCTATTTTTGCACTTTCCCTCACATTATTTCTCAAGGCTTGAGGGAATTTAAATGTGACTTATTTGGCAATGACAAGTCTCTGTCCCTCCGTACCTCCCAAATGAGATCATTTACACAAAATACTTCATCACAGCTCATTCTGTTTCTTCAGAAAGAAGCAGTGTAACTTAAATGGAATCTGGATTTTGTGAAAGGAGAATTTCTCCCCACCGTGGAACTGATTATTTTTTAAGTCACTTAATTTCATTGTATTGAGATTAAAAACTCAACATAGTGGTTCTAACAAAAGCAGCAAAATCTCTCAACTGTTACTCAGTTTTTGCCATGAAATAAAATTCTGAAGCAAGAAAACATATGAGTACACATAACTAGTATCTATTATCCCTTATGACTGTTATGTTTTTAATGCAACAGTGAAATTTGCCTGTTTTATTGTGAAAATCTATTAAAATGGAAACAATAATCAATTCAAGCCTAAATAAAAAATGAACATAAATTCAGTAAATACAGCCAGAAGTATTTGCCTCTTTAAGAATAAGGGTCTCGTGGAGAGGTGGGAATTGTTTACAAGCCTAGTACTTTACATAGTGAATAATTAATAAATATATTTAAAATTGAGTCATGAACTCTTCAGGAATTCCTGTTTGGAAGCCACTGTCAATATGAAAGAGTTCTCTGTGAAGGTAGTTGTGTGTATGACCAAATATGTTTAAATGGAAATGACAACTTTGAGCAAATTAAATTTAAACCAAAAATTTTTGATGTCTATTTCAAATGAGAGAATTGTACAATAATTAAGTTTTGCTGTTATCATGCAGTAAGTACTGGTGACTGCTGATTTTTGTTTTGTCTTTGTTTCTTACAGAATCTGTAGGGTGGTAGAGTCACTGCCTACAAATCAGAATTTGTAGGGTGTTTCTAATGAGAGTATAACAGAAAAATCAAATTATGTTTCTCATTTAGTCAAGCTAAAAAATGTAATTTAAAGTATAAATCAGGCAGTCTTTAAAAAAAAAATTACTGAAAGCCAAAAGAGAGGCAATCAAGTATAATGACAGATCGAGAATCAAGGTGTGTACTGTGTGTTCTGGTTTTCGGTTTATTAGATATGTGATCTTGGTAATTTATTGCTTGGTTTCTTTTTTGTTTATATTGGAAGGCTGACATCAATAAAACATTTTAAGAAGTATACAGCAAGAAAGAAAACTGTTAGTGTGGCATATAATGGATGAAGGATGGAGGCTAAATTAGATGTGATCTCTACCCCCATGAAGAATAAAATTAAGTGAGGGAACAGTCATTAAATAATTAAATAAAACTTTTAAACTACAACTATATTGTGATAAAGGAAGATACAGTATAATAAGTAACACAACTCTAACATCTCTAAGTGCATATAATTTCTCTCTACTATAGGGTAAGGAAAGTCACACTGCACAATGCTACTTTCAAAACCTTTGGTATTTCTATGGTAAATTGTATCCTTGTAAGTGATAAAAAGTATGATTTTATATCAGCAACCTTATTTTGAGCAGGCATTGTTGGAATAATTTACTTTTCCATTTTTCTTCTCATTTTCTTTATGACCAGTTAAAACTTTCAAGACAAGAGTCTTAATTCCATTTCGCTACATTCCTTAAAGCACAAATCTCTATGATGCTCCAGGGACCTTTGGATAACAAGTACTTCTGGGAAGAAATGAAAAGACCAACTGCCAGTGTTTGTTGAAAATAGGCTCAGTTTTTCCTCACATGATGCAACAGATGGCCTTGACAGACTGATGGGTGGGAAGGAGGAAACCTACAACCCCATTTACCCAGTCACTGTTGTCCCATCCTTCTCTGCCATGTTGGACTTACATATTCATGTCTTTTCGTATAATCCTCTCAGCTATCTAGAATTGAACTAATTTGGATAAACTACGAAAATATTAACCAGAACAGACAAAACTTATTTTATTATACTTTATTGCACACTGCAGATTTTGCATTTTTTAACCAATTCAGATTTTCTCTAAACTTAGATCTATTTGTGCCATTTTTCCCTACAGCTCGGATGACTGTTAGCATGTTTTTAGCAATAAAGCATTTTAATTATGGCATGCGCACCATTTTAAAGGCATACTTCTATCATATATAGACTTAATAGACTACATACAGTATAAACAAAATTTCTATATGCATATGGAAACAATAAACATGATTTGCTTGTGATATGTACATGACTGTTGCTGTCTAGAAGTGAACATGTTGTGTTTTCAAAGTATGCCTGTACTCTTAAAACACAGTTGCTATTTTGGCACTGTTATGGTTTAACTCTAGATGTGCCCTCACAACCTCATGTGCTCATTGGTGAGGTTTTTGGGAGGTGACTGGGTCATGGGTGTGTGATACTGGATTAGTCCACTGATGGGTTTGTATCTAGCTGGGTATCATGCTGGG
This sequence comes from Cavia porcellus, assembly GCF_034190915.1. Lineage (NCBI taxonomy): Eukaryota > Metazoa > Chordata > Mammalia > Rodentia > Caviidae > Cavia > Cavia porcellus. Next base: position 53,334,991 of record NW_026947495.1, read on the forward strand.
CGTGAAGCCTGGAAGGAGGTGGATCACTGTGGGCCTGACCTAGAGAATGTCCCTCATTTTCTCTTGATATTGGTGCCACATCCTGCCTGCCATGCCATGGGCTGTTTTTCTTCTATGTGCCACCTTGTCTTGGAGGCAGCTGATTATGGACTAAAACCTCTACAAAATCTGAACTAAAATAAATCCTTCCTCCTGTAACTTCTGGGTGTCAGGTATTTTTTCCTAGCAGTAAGAAAGTAACTAAAACAGGTTTTAAACACAAGCATTAAAAATGCATGAACAGATTTTAAATTCATACTTAAATGAACGTGGGCTTGTTCTTCAGACAGCTTATCTAGCCAAAGATTTAAGAGAAAGCTGTCAAATGGAAATCAGACTAATTGCTCTGATTCCTTTAAAAATTTTTTAAGAATTCTCAAAATCAAACACAGTTATTTATTTTTAAAACTTGAATTGTGTTATCTTACTTTTAGACAAAGTTTTGGTGGTCTCTTCCAGAATGCACAGCAACCAAATACTTTATCTTTCTTCTTCTTGCATAAACATGTATGCATGAAGAGGAAATTGGGGATTGACCTTTAAGTTGGAATACACCTACGCAGGTGCAGGCAGCCGCCTGCAGGGCAGGACTGCTGTGGTTATACAGTAAAGCGTTAAAGTATTTCCACGGTGTGGTACTTGAGTACACTAAAAATAGGCAACCCTTAACTATACTGCAGTTGAAGTCTGATTCCTTTAAAAATTTTTTAAGAATTCTCAAAATCAAACACAAAGTTATTTATTTTTAAAACTTGAATTGTGTTATCTTACTTTTAGACAAAGTTTTGGTGGTCTCTTCCAGAATGCACAGCAACCAAATACTTTATCTCTCTTCTTCTTGCATAAACATGTATGCATGAAGAGGAAATTGGGGATTGACCTTTTAAGTTGGAATACACCTACACAAGTGCAGGCAGCCGCCTGCAGGGCAGGACTGCTGTGGTTATACAGTAAAGCGTTAAAGTATTTCCACGGTGTGGTACTTGAGTACACTAAAAATAGGCAACCCTGAACTATACTGCAGTTGAAGGACAAGATAAAAATAGGAAATTAAATTGAAAAATAATCGTATAAATAGAGTACTAAGATTAACAAGTCAAACTACAGATCTGGATTCACTAGTAAGATTGGTTATTTTTATTGAGATCAGGAAATAGGATAGTACTTAAATATTTAAGAGAAACATTGGTATAGAAGTATATTTTGAACTGAATTATATTTAAAGTGATAACTTACATAATTTGTTTTTTAAATCTTTTTGACTGAGATATTCCTTTATATTACTAAATCGTATTTCTCTCTCCCTCTCACCCACCCCACCTCATAGTATATGCTGGCTTTAATATACACAAATGATTTTACAGACGTAGCAAAAATACCTTAGATGGAGTGTCAATAAATTATTCAGAATTTCATAGCTTTGGTTTTGTATTCAATTCCTAATAAAGAGTAAAACTAGTAAGAGCCTAGAACATGGAGGTAATTCGGTATTATTTAACATAAATTCTGCCACTATAGAGAGTACTGAGTGGCTTACAATTCTTATCTTTTTAAAAAGACTAAATTTACAATGCTGTCTTCAAGATTTCTGAGATGGAAAGCCTATCCTTGATTAAACTTTTGGTCCTGTTATTTTGGTCGTTTTTAAAACGTCCTGTTTTACCACCAAGATTATTATGAATTCCTAACCGTACTTCACTTTTTCCTGTCCTTTCTGCAATAGCACTGCCCAGCTCTTGCTGGTTATTTTTGAGGTGTGGCTCTATGCTGACTCATGACTCTAGTTCCTTCCTGCTGACTGCTGGATAGAAGCCTCTCGTCTGCATTTACTACCAATGGTGAGCACTGGTTAAAATCCTTTTCTGTGATTATAAACAAGTCTGTGTATACTATTTAGTAGATGTCACCTATACCTAAGCAACTTTTGAGGCAACATGGCAAAGATCATTTAATTTACTAGACACTATAAAAATGATTATCCCTGTGTATTCCATCAACCATAAGAGGTTTTGGTTTTGCTTCACATTTTTGATAATATGCTATTTTGAAACTTACATTTCTGTTTATTTGAAGTGATATTCTCATGTATCTGAAACTAGCATTTCCATGATTATCAATAAAGAATATCTTTTCCATATATCTGTTGGCCTTTTGGGTTTCCTATCACTATTTTATAAATTAATCCTTCTATATGCTGAAAATATTTGGTTACTTGTGGCTTAAGTTTTTGCCTTTATAGTTTCACATTTCAATGGATTTAAATGCACTGTAGCTTTTTACAATTGTGCCTTTGTTTTACTCAAAGAATTTTCACTTGCTGAAATCTGTAAGTATTGAATATATTCTTCTAAGCTTTAAGATACTACTTTTAAAATTAAGTCTTTAATTCTATTCAAATGTCTTTGATTATGGCTTGAAGCAGGAATCCAAATTTATTTAAGGGGATAGTCAATTATACAAGTAGATTTTCAAAAATTCTCTTTCTCTATTAGTTTATAATGACGTAGGTATCCATGATAAGGGTCTTATTCCAAGTCTGATTCAATGAAAACAGCAACAACATTTTGCACTAAAAATATCCCTGCCACATACCAGAATTGTGTGAAGCATTTTTATGTGATTCACCCACAGATTTTGGAGTCATAAAGCCAGGTTTAAAGGTATACTGGGAAGCCCTAATAAACAGCAGACCTTAATATTACTTATTTGTTTATTGGCAGAAATGCATCCTTCCGGTGAGGTATAAAATACGCTGGTTGCCATAAACTATGCACTTTGGAAAAATAAAGCACTCCAAATATACAACTTGCTTTTATTAAACAGGAGGGGAAAAAAATCACATTTTTTAAAGAGGCAGATATTCCAAAAACTTTAGGGAAAACCAACTTAATGTCAGCTTGTTTGAAAAAATATTTTAGAATAAGTGAAAAATTAAATTATTGAAGTAGAAAGGATACTAACAAGCTCTAGACCTTGCCAGATTAGGTGCTGTGCAACTCAACCATTTGAGTTTTCAGTAAATATACAGTAAATCAGAATAATAGCATCTCAACAACATCTTGACTATTTTATCATTTCACCTGAATTAAACCAGGATTTCTGAAACTTCCAAATAGTAAAGTTTTCCAATATGAATATACACCAACTATTCCTCTCTACATATCAAATGTGAAATAATTGTACAATATCTCAATATTTTCACAGGAAGATTTTTAAGGCTTCTGGCACATAAAATAAGTAATATTTCTGTCAATGTCATTATTATAAACAGAAAATATTTAAAATTCTCCTTGTGCAACTTAAACTCTAACGATTACAACATCAAGTGTTCATGTTAATAAAGTATTAAAATATGCTTCCTCTAAATTTGACACTGATTTGTAATTATAAAAAGAACAGACAAGCTAAGTTTTGTATACTAAATGATTCATCAATGAAAAAACTCAGCTTTATATACTTGATATCACTAATTTTCTAGATCATTCCTTCAGCACAAAACAGCCTGAAATGTAACATAAACATTTCCAATTAAACTAACACTGAGGCAGCAAATGTCAGGTCTGTTTGCTGGTATATGTGGCACAAACAGAAGTCTATAAATCTTCATTTATACTTTTAAGTCACCACTGTAGAGTGTGTCATCAATAAAGAGTAATTATTTGTCATTTGAAAAAAAATGAAAGTCATTTATAGCTGTGTTAAAGTTCTAAAGCAGCATATTTAATCTTTAAGGCAAAAAAGATCAAAAATTATTATAAATTATAAATTCTAATAATTCTTCTTTTGGCATTAATAGCCATAGCATAAAATCTCAGACTTTAACAGATAATATATTAGTGTACATCTGAATATACATTTGCCCACATTCCCCATTGGCGTGAAGCTGGGTCAGGAGGTGCAAGCAGGAAGCACAGTGTACGGGTGACATTAACAGCCTTCCTGGGCATCGGAGGACAGGGATTGGCTAAGTCGTGACCTTCCATTCACAGATATCGTATTCGATGGAACAGTAACCTAAGTGGAACAAAAACACTTGTATTCATCAATTTGAACTGGGACAGCTGTCTACTGTTCAACAATTACCACATTTTAACTTCTGCCTCATTGTAAATACTAACATTCAGTATTTCCCATTCAATAAATTACAAATAATTAAGAATAAATGTTCACCCTACCAGGAAATGAAAAATGACAGAGTTGTTATTTGCACAACAAACAAGTTAAATGACCCATTAACACATCTTGGCTTTATAAAGTTACCAAGTCATCATAAATGACAGCAACACAACAGACTGCAGGGCACGTTGTGACAGAGCATTGTTAGCAAGATTAATTCTGGCTCTCCAGAAGTACTTTGGAAAATGTAAAAAAGTCAAGTAAACTTCACAATGCAATGATTTTTACCACTTTTATAAATGTACATTAATTTGAAGTTCCTCTCTTAACGATCCCTTACTTGTTAAAACATATGGCTTTTTTAAATGATTTCATATGAAAGAGTAAAAAAAAAAAAAAAACAAATCTATGACCACTATATCAAAACAAACGTGGTATGAAAAGGTGCTTTTGTGATTTTATCCAGTAAATACTCCTCAAAGTTTTATAGCAGTCTTCTATTTGCAAACTATCAGTGAATAAAAACACTAAAAATTTTTCTAAGCAGCATGAAGTTTCAGATTAAAAAAAAATGTGGACATTGAATTGTAAATATGTATACTTTGAAATAGTAAAGTTAGAATTTAAAAAATTTTAAAAACGTATAGATTATAATGATAATTTAATTACAGAAGCAAACCCTATAGTCCTATAAAACAAAAACCAAAATACAAATGACGACAGATTCTTCTATCAACAAAGCAAAAACAAAAATTGGCAAATTTAGTTCAACTTTAGTTTTCTTGTGCTTTTATTTGTTGCCTTTTACTAAATGAAAATATGATCACCTACAATAATGAATTTCCTTGATGGCCTCATGAATCCAGGGTACAGCAGAGTGTTGGTCACTGCATGCCTGAAATAATATGGCTAAGAAGAGTGACTGCCAGGGGCAGGGAACTCATGGCCAGCCCGTTTAGTTCCCCTACGGGATTCCTTCCAGAGTGCAGCCACCAAAGGACAGGTAATGACTTTTCATTATATGACCTTGTCCCCAAAGTGTCGGTGTGTAGAACTATTTTTGTCATTGGTACCCAAGTTTCAGTTTTTGCTATTCTTTATACAGCAAAACAGAACATTTATTTTATGCATCTAAAAATCCTGACAGCTCTAAATATCTAGAGCCACTTGTTGTAGCATCCTATATGGGGTCCAGCCATATAGGATCTACAAGCCATGTCGCATTCACCCAGTCACATGTCATGTAGTCCTGAAAAGATGGTATGCATGGGTATGGAAGAAGATGGGATGATGGGCCAGGGATGCAGCCCAGCGGCCAGCACCTGCCTGGCAAGCGCGAGGTTGTGAGACTGATCTCCAGTTAAAAAAAAAAAAAAAAGATGTGTAGGTTGTGAAGGATTCAAGATATGTATGTTCAAAGATATGTATGTTTATGAAGGATTTCGTCGGGATTCTGTTTTTATAAGCTAAATATGTTTATGTATTTAAAAAGTGGTCTGGAAGTTGACACGAGTCTCTCAAGAGAAGTTACTTTGGGAGGACAGTGGCATTTCCTTTAATTTTTAGAAAATTTGTAGACTAAACTTTTAAACACACGACAGTATTATTAGATTATTCCATAAATTCTGAGGACAGAGATTGTGTCCACTTTGGTGCCCCTTTAACCCACTGTTTATTTCAGTATTTGGCACAGTGAAGTTTTTAATGAGTATTTCTTGAAATATGGTAACTTTTTACACATATTTCAAAAATAACAAAACACTGAATTCTTTGAACAAGGCACACATTGTACTTATAACAAAGATTTTTTAAAAATGTTTAATAATTTAGTGAAGTATCTACTAGCTGGTCATCTATCCTTGAGGTTTAAAGAGTTTTCAGTAATATGCACAAACCTTTAATTATAGAACTATTAAACTTTTCATCACTTATTTCTATTTCAAAAACATACACAATCATCAACCCAAAATCTTTTGTTCAAATTCAAACCCAGAAAATATACAAACAGTGCAAGTGAACAAACAAAACCAGCCAGCAAGTTTCTGAGTGACTTATATAGCTTTTTTTTTTCTTCCAAGTTTCTATCTAACCAGATAAATTCTGCATTCAAAGGGTACACTTAATATCAAGTGAAAAATCTCATTCATCAGTTTATTTTCAGACTTTAGCTTTACAAACTATTCTATTTGCAATACTGCAACTACCCAGGTTTTACTAATTTAGGCATTATAAATACTGAAGGCAGCCAAAATATTTCTTGGTCCCACAAAGGCCAATTATAATGGATTAATCGGATTCTCTGTAAATAATGTGCTGATTCATACACAAATTTTAATACTACAGATGATTTATAAACTATTAAGCTAGCTAGATTTAATAGTGCTTTACAAGGTAAGACTGATGTCGGTGACTACATGGGAGTTGGTTGAGGCTAAAATTTGGAAACATATTTTAGAAACATAAAAAAAGAACCAAGACATGTTCTTGACTACACTTATACTACAGCAATCAAGTAACTGTTCTAACATGAGCCAACCATTATAGTGAAGGTTAATTGCTTGGGTATGAACTAGAGCCTTAAGGCAAGTTAGTATCTGGAGTTAAACTGAACATTCAGATGCCAAGTTATAGACAAAACACAGAGCCAACTTTCTGATGAACAATCTAAACCTGCTGTCAAAATCACTGGAGAATTTATGTGGCAATATAATTACTGTTCTACAAAAGAAATGCCAGGATTTAAAAGAAACTAGGAAAAAGTCTTCAGTACAGGACAAAAAATGTAGAACTAAAACATTAAAAAAAAAGAATCTGCCTCTGTCCATTTTATTAGCTTTTGCAATTTTGGGAACAGAATACATGTGCAGCAAAGTGCACTGAACATTAATATGCAGCCTGGCAAAAGCAAACAAAAATAGATAATAACCCACCAGCCTGGTCAAGCTCTTCTTAAGTTCTCTTTATTCAAATTTTGATATTTTACCTAGAATCTTTACTAATTGGGTTATTTTAGATACATTTGCATTAAGGTAACATTTGGTTTCTAAAATTTCTCATTAAATTAGATGTCTATTCTATCCCAGTAAATCCTCAACAATCTTCTCTCTCCCTCTTCTCTGTCTCTTTCTCCTCTCCTTTTCTTTATGAAAGGACTCATAATCGTAATTTTTATAATTACTTTGGTTTTTTATTTATTACTTATGTGTGTAGTAGGGCTAAGGATTGATCGTGGAGCCTAATTCAATGCCAAACATATTCACCACCACTGACCTACCCGCCAGGCACATCGTTGCTTCTAAAAATAACGGGGTGACTATGCCTCCATCACTAATAGGAATTAGTTTTGCATGCTGTCAAAGTTTCTCATGTTATTTTTATGCTTTTATCTACACTGCCATATTAGCTGTACTCTGTTCATTTTATTGCTATACGGTGAGATTATCCTTTGAATTCAATGTTACGTATTCTATTATGTATTTGAATGTTAGGATTATACTTGTCTGGAGCCATTATGAATAATATTTTACGAACAATTATATTGAACTCATGAAAAATAAAATCACAATTTTTAGGGTATAAACTAGAAGTTAAAATGCTAATCATGGAGTGTGGATATTTTAAACATTACTAGATTATATGTTTTTAATGAAATAAAATGTTCACTTAAAAGGAATTAGGAGGTGGCACCCTACAGACTCTGAGCTATCAATAACCTCCTACTTGAAAAGATAAAATTTTATACTCAACAGAATCTAAAGTAATAAGCTTTAAATAGGACACAATTATAAGATCATCATTTAGGCCTCCTTTTCATGTGATTCACATCCAGCTGATTCCAAAGGCAATGAGAGCTTTCCATGTGAAAGGACCTGCCGAATCAGAGCCAGTTAAGACACCAAGTGTACCACTGCTGGCTCATACAAGGGGTGTGCCTAAAGGTATTTCCAATTTAACATACAGTGTTCCGCAGTTAGTTTACCGAAACTGAGTGCAAACATGAACTTAGCAGATAGGCACTGCCATCAATTTCTGGGGAGTTCCTTGGCTCTCTTGTGGGTCTGCTGTGCCACTATTTTTCAGTGCATAGGAGACAGAGGCTTCATGTTACTGCTTTTTATAACCATGGCAGAAAGTAAAATATTTGGTACTTATGTGCTTAAAATTACTTGGCAAATGTATTCAGTTGCTAAAGTTTTAGACTGGTAGTGCCTGGTTTGAAACTCACCTTCAAACTGCAAGATTAGAAATAGAAAAAATTTCGTAAGTGACAATGTGCAATTTATTAACATGGGTATATTTTACACTCAAAAATGTAAATTTATCATAATCTGTGGTAAACAAATTTCCGTGTGTACTTAAAGCTATACCAAATTTTTAAGCTGACCAGAGCCCTTTAGTTATTCCTCCACCCCTGAAAGCACTCGATATTTTGCCTGTGTCTATGTTTGTCCAGACTAGAGTACCAAATCCTAGAGAGAAGATGATCCACACTCACTACTCTGCCCAACACATACAGGAAACTGAGCTTCACCAGTTGAGTATGGCAAATGCTGACGGGACTGGAAAGAACTTTTTTTTTGTTTGTTTTTCTTCTATCTTTGTAAAATTTTTATTACAGTATAGATTTAATTTCTGCAGAGCTCAATGTATTGTTCAACACGTCCCTTAGCCCTTCTTGAAACTGACTGCAGAAGGAATTCACAAAGTGAAGGCCTAGCGAGGCAGGAGAATAGTGAGCACCTTTTCTGTCTTCAGTACTGCAGTACTTGTAATGAGAGGACTAGAGGACATGAGAAAAGTTAGGGAGACAACTGCCTCTGGATAGCGTTACTGATGCTGCTGCTCAAAGCTCTGCGCTGTCTTCTTTCAGGTGAGGAAGAGGGCAGAAAGGGGAATTACCTGCAGAAATTCTGTGACCTTCATTTAGTATTTGTGCTGGAAAAAAAAGCAAACACCTCTGCGCTCCAGAGATGTTCTTCTACATCACAGCAGGAGGCCCTGGACAACTCTGGCCAGACATTATGACATTGTGTTTCTGTATTAGGGCTCATCTAGATTCTCCAGACTTTTCTTACTGTTTGGTTAAAGCTATGAAATTTCCCCTAAAACCTAATGGCTACTTTGGTCCCTGGAGGAGCTATGACTGAAAAACTTACAGGCTGTCATCACTAAAAGTCCTCTTTTTCTGGAATAGGGATGAATTTCCAAAAGAATTTTCTTTGCTGCGCTATCAGAATTTCTTAAGAGTCCAAAGCACTTGGTATATGCAGTTATACAGTAAGGAACCAAAGTCATGTTCTGCACCTGGCCTATGCTGTGAAAAAGACAACCAGGTATGATATATGGGCCTGATATATTTTTAAATATATGTAAGACTCTGGACTGTCTCAGTTTATACTTTAAAAATGACCCCTGACATAACAAAGTAACTTCTGGCGTCTTCCCTATGTAGATTTCAATGGTAGGAAAAAATACCCCTTAAGTTTGGCAATATGGAAAAACCCACTGTCACCCATTTGATACGGAAAACTTACTCTTTTCAATTTAGCAGCAGCCTCTCCAGAACGGATTGCAGTCAGCAAACTCTGTCGGATCTGTTCTGGGTCAGAGCTTTGGAATGTTAAGGAACTTTGTCTCTTAAGAGTGAATGATGGGCAGTCAGTTGGAGTTGGCATTTTAGAATTCTGTTCATTATGTGCAGAGTTATTTTGCTACAAAAATAAATGCAAAATATTTATATGAATTCCATGAGAAGAATGGGCCATTTTTTTGCAAAACATTTTCATCATCCATACTTCTTTAAGAATCAGCATTTGCCACACTGGTGATTTAGACACAAGCTGTATTTCCTCACTCACTGAATTAGCCCTCTGCCAAAGCTGGGCTGGAAGACGTGGGCACTACTTTTTTTCCCCTTGAACTTAGAAGGCTAATGAGAAAAGGCAATGCCTCAGTTTGGTTCAGGAATACAGTGTTAATTTTACTGTGCTTGAGTCAAATAATGTGGACTTTGCCAATATATGAAGTTGGCTAGAAAAAGCCAAATTAATCAAAAAATTCCACAAACCTAAAAGTAACCCATTTTCTTGGTTCCAACATATTATCCTGGGAAATTACTATGTTTGCATGTCACAGGACAGTCAAATATTAACAATTTAATACAGGTTGTAGCTAATATGTCTCCTAATAAAGGAAAGTTAATTATTTTGCTGCAGGTAGTAGCGTACGTGGGGTTTCAGGAAGCATAGGGACATACATGTACTGACCAGGTTTTATTTTCCCCATGAGGCTAAAATAAATATTAAGAATTTCCAAATTGAAGAATCAAAAATCTGAACATTATAGGAGTATGATTTAGTAATCGATTTTACTAGCAGATGTTAATCAAGTAATCAAAACAATTGCTTTCTCAAACTGCCAAGTACCTATCTTTTTAAAAAATGAGCTAAATAGCGCTTAGGCAGTGACTCAGAACTGTATTATCTAAATCAAAGTTCCACGGTTTAGGAATGGTATTCCACTTTAAGAAAAAAATACAGGCTTTATTCCTAAGAATTAATCTCTATATCATATATCACTCCCTGACGCTATACCAAAATAATAAACATAAATGTAAACTATATGAAGAGATTCGTCAAGATAAATATTTCTTTAAAGTTATAAAAAATATTTACTTGGCAGTATAGTGAATGATCTTTTACACCAGCAATGTTTGAAACTGTAGTGTAAAATACTTCTGGAACTGTCTCACAATGTGAAAATATCTTTAAATATTATCAGTGTAAAAGTACCCAAAATATTTCTTAAAAATTGCATGTGATTATTGTGATTCATACCATGAATGTCATCCTCTTCTTTGACTATTTTATCTGAACCTTCCAAAATACAACACTGAGTTCACATTATCAATAACACATAAATTATTAAGGTTATTTAGTAGTCAGATGATGATCTGGTAAACATACAAATAACTGGAAAACTGATAAGAAATTAAGAAACAGGGAATTAAAAAATGACTTTTAAAACTACTTTTAGGACAACACACTTTCCAGGCCCTTTCTGTGCGTTTTAGACAAAAGCTTTCTTTCAATAAATTCTTTCTGCTCTTACCCTCCATCGTTCCTATAATTCATTCCTTGATTTTAGACAACATGAACTTGCCATTTTGGACATCTAGCAGGTTGGCAGTTTCATTCCCTTATCTCACCACTCTTCACTTTTACTTTCTTGAATAAATTTTGCCACTGCTTTTTTTGGGGAAAAAAAAAAAAAAAACAACCAAAAAAGCCTCCAAAACTACTTTCAGTTTAGATTAGTTACAAGGAACTAATGCTACGCTGTGGTTGAACGTATATAGTGGAAAATGCAGAGGCATGTTTGGAAACTTCAGTCTTTTATATTGCTTGTGTTTCATATAATGAAAACTTTTGCCATTATGTAGTACTATAAAATTAGAGGGGAAATTAAAGCAAACCAGAACCACCAAAACAGTTGAAAACAAACTAGCAAACCCCAGGTAGGTAAATACTTATAACTCTAAACTATGCAAATGTATAAAGAAACTTCAAAACACTTCATAATTATATAGTAATACACAGACGACTTTACAGTAATAATTAATCAAGTGATCTGAATAAAGGGACTGGACATGTTACCTATCCTGTCACTATAACAGCACGATATCCTACTAATATGAACTCAGAGTTATTAATACATGAACATACCAACATGCCCATTGTTCCTTATTTTAACCAGGTTCTGAGAGAATCTAAGTGCTCTTTTTCAAAAGGTACACTTACATTCTCTGTCGCATCAAGTCGTGGAACGTCAGGAAACTTGTTTACAGAGCCTGTCTTCCTGTCATCTGCACTGGCTGGAGGCTGGGCAGCTTCTTCCTCACTGGAGGGCTCCGTGTGCACCTTACTGAAAGACTGTGACCTTTTCACGACGGCAAGGGCAAATGGTGAAGAAGTGGAACTGGAGAATGGTCGGGGGGCGCCAAAAGTTTTCAGAGTCTTCAGATTTACTGCTGCTGGCTGAGGAGTGGGAAGAGGCACAGGCTTGGGTGCTATGGGGGGAGGAGCAGGCTTCTGGGTGAGGACGGCCTCGCCAGTGTGTCTAACATGGGGCAGGGGAGTACAGTGAGTTGTTTTACTTAAGGGAGAAAGAGTCTGCTCTGGAGAAGGCAGTGTGTCCTTGCCTGAGTCTCTATTTGGGAGTTCTTTGGGAGTAACGTTAGGTGCAGTGTGTGTGCTCTTGGCAGCTGCAGACGTGACATAATGGCCTGATGCTCTCTTTTGCATCTGCAAGAAAAAAGAATTTGGTTTGGCCTGGGGATTTGAAATCTGAGGTTTTATTTTTGACTCCAAAATATTGTTTATGTCTTCCAAAGTTGGCGCAAAAGGAGCCGTGCCAGTGTCTCCAGTCATCCTGGGAGGCTTTGGAGGCTTAGTCACTACCTCATCAGTAAAGCTCATAGCCCTGTGCAACTGCTGTGCTGCTCTCAAGCTGGGCTTGGGTGTGAGGCCTTGTTTGTGCTCCTCCACTGGGCCGTCAGAAGCAGCAGTGTTTTCTGTCTGGATGGAAGTTTCTTTCACATTCTCGTAAGCATGCTTTTTTCCTAAAGTATGTAACTTCTGATCATCTTTAAATACTACAGATTCTGACTCCCCGTCTTTCAGTATTTCCAGGGATTTGAGAGGCACTATTTTATAAGTCGTCATTCCAACTTTGGGTATATAATCTCTTGTAATTTCATTAGAAGGTTTTGGTTTGGCACTATAGTCCTGTCGGTAAAGTGGAGAGTTCTGTAGGTAAGAAACAGTTGAGTTTTTATCAATTCCATCTATGGGAGATGAAAGATCATCACTACCATAGGCATAGACTGGATCCTTTCTGGCAAGCCTATCTTCTGTATATACTGTTAGGGTACCCTGACTCCTCAATTTGCTTGTGGTATTTGCAGAATCTTGTAGAATTAAGGATGAATGTTGAGTTGACTTGTTATTTGAAGTTTGCACACTTTCATCAACTTTGAAGTCAGATAAATTACGATCTTGGTGGTTCCCATTCAAGCTGTTACAGGAAGGGGTGGTCTGAATTGCTGCATCTTGCATTTTTGTCTTTTCTGTTCTGTGTTGATTCAGTTTTTGGTCTGGCAGTGATGCTACCACTCCATGATTTTCCTTGGAACTTATAAAACTATCAGTTTCACACGCTCGACACTGTGGTAGTTTGTCAACTCTCATGTTTATGTCCTTATTTTTGGCTTCATCTACACAGATTTCTGTTTTTCTCACACTATTTTTCATCTTATCTTCTGTTTTTGTTGCAAGGATATTGGTTTCATTTTGAACTATTGAAAGAAGAAACGCTGTTAGTATATATTAAAAACTATAAAAATGCAGGTTTTTAATGTGTATCTTACCCAACCTATAACCAGTTTGAGTGTTACAGATAAATTTTAGCTCAACTGCTGCGGCCGTCCCAGGAGGAGAACCACCAGTGTCTCCTGAGATTTGTACCATGTTGGAATTTAGGGCGCTGGTAAACCAAGCAAGCAGCTCCCCTCCCTGATGAGCGGCTGTGGTGTGGCAGGCTGTGGCCCCTCTAGGAGGAGAACCACCAGTGTCTCCTGAGATTTGTACCATTGTTGGAACTTAGGGCGCAGGTAAACCAAGCAACCAGCTTGACTCCCTGCTAAGTGGTAGTGAGCCCACCAGTGCATGGGTTGAGAATCAAACATCTCCACTCCCCCACCACCACCCCATTAGCAAATTGGAGCCAGAGGTCTGAGCATTCCTTGGGAGGTTGACCACATGCAATATAGCAAATAAGGGGGATTTCCTTCTACCATCTCTTTGAAGGCAAATATTTTTATCACTGTTTTGCTTTATTCTGATTAATGTTATTGCTCTGTTCAATATTCTGTTTTACTAAGTTCTATAACGTTCTGTATTTCATTTTATTTTGCTATACCTGACTGAAAGAACAACTATTGTAAGATGTACTGTAGTACCTATTACTGTTATCCTGGTAACCTGCTGTGAGGTTCTGTACCAATTTCACTACACTGTCTAAATTGGCTTTGTTTCTCTTGTTCTGTTGTATTTTACTACCTTCAAAATAAATTTTTTTTTTCAAATTTAGCTCAACCATTATAAAAATGCAGGTATCAGCAGACAGAAAAAATAGTGCATGAAGACTTTAGTTAGGAACGCATTTAACTAGGGTGGCCACATGTTAGCTAACATGTTAATTTTGCACCTCTTTTTTTCATAGATATAAAAAGGTAAAAAAAAAAAAGAAAAAGAAAAGCATTTTGTAATATATACATATAAATAAGTTATATAACGATCTTTTAGGCTAGGCATTGCCCAGAACAAGTATGCCACAGAAATTCACTATTTTCCTCCTTACTGTAAAAACATCCTATTTCTTTTCTCTGTCAGTCAGTCAGTCTGTCTGTCTGTCTGTCTATCTGTATCAACAGAAGGTCTCCCTGTGTATTCCAGGCTGACCTTGGACCTATTATATGGCCCAAACTGGCCTCTAATTCACGACAGTCCTGCTTTGTCCTCCTCAGTGGAATTACAGGCAAGGGCCACCTCACTGGTAATATTTCTGTCATTTTTAAAGACAAAAAAGAAAAGCACTGAAAAATTCAGCAATTGTATTATTCCTCTTTCTTCCATTTAATCTTTCTTTTCTCTACCTCCTAGAGGAGTACATGTGTTTCAAAACTAACAATAAAACAATTCCAGCTAATGTCTTTTTTAACTAAAGATGGCAACAGAAAACATTACCTTTAAAATAATTTGAAGTAAAAGCAATCTATATTAATTATCTTATTGAGCGTTCTTGCTAGAGGGATTTTCTTTTAGAGGGATTTTCTTTCAGTAACAACATGGGTGATTTCATCAACATAAAAACAATCGTATTGGTTTTTATTTTTCTGTAGGAGCAAAAGATATCCCTAGTCTAATGTCAGAGCCCAAGAAGGACAGCTATCTCCCTTTTCCCTGAATGACTGTTCCCTCTGTTTCTAGTCAGGTCTCCTGTGAATCACTTGCCAGGGTCTTGGTTAACAAAGCATTAGCTTCCACTCAACAAGAAGATGGCAAAGATCTCAAATGAGAGACCTGGAATTATGTATCATGAATATGCACTACCTGTCTAGGACCTAACAAAGTGATTTCCATACCGTTCCCCCCATGAAGAACTGTTTCTCCTGTGTGACTAGTCCTCATCTTCAAAATCTTCAAAACCCTACTGGCCTCTCTTTTTAGATGTGGTAATATTTTATACAGAGTACAAGTCAGTTGCCTAATACAAGCATTTGGTAATGACAGCTGATATTCTGTATTGTTTGCACATTACCTATATAAATATATAATTTGAAATGCAATTTTAGTCCTTCCAAATGAAATGCAA
Source organism: Cavia porcellus (assembly GCF_034190915.1). Lineage (NCBI taxonomy): Eukaryota > Metazoa > Chordata > Mammalia > Rodentia > Caviidae > Cavia > Cavia porcellus. Next base: position 53,350,579 of record NW_026947495.1, read on the forward strand.
CTATTACCAGATCACGTATCATCTATTTGAGTGACTTAATTGGCAGTAACTAGTAATTTTTATGATTCAAAAATTAAGAATACATATCAGTAGGGAAACAGGGAAGAGGCAGGTTTCTGCTTCTGTTCCTAACTTGCTTGGTTCATAAGTATTTAATATTTATATGAAAAGCACGACTTTGAACACTATTATAAGAACAGAAGAATTTAACAAATGGTTTCTGGCAGTGGAAAATATGCCTAAATGTATTTCTTCCTCTCATTTATTTTTCATTTTCCAATGAATATAAGTGTTTCCAAGTTCACAAAATAGAAACAGTTTCCAAGCAAAGTAAATCAATTTAGAAATGTATTTAGATTAAATCCCCTTATAACAAAAACTAATTAATTTGTTTTTGGACTTCGAATTTCTGTTTTTTATATTTTCACCAGGTCACATTTAATTATTGTTTAACTCTGAATTTCTCAACAACATCCACAATGATTCCCACCAATTATGAAGACAGACAACCCAGAACAATTCCTGAACTGCTCAGCGACTCTGTCTTCATCCATGTCTGACAATGCTGCTTGGCCGGTTTCCTGCATTACTAGGCTGTTTTCCAAGGACGGAGAAAGCAGTTTTTTCATACTGTCCCCGTATTTCCCTATGCAAAACCAATACTGACATCTACTTCCTGACAAAAGGATGGGTTAAAAAAATGCACATGGTAGATGAAAAGGAAAACAGAAAACTTCTGGAATGATGAAGTTACTTATTTGCCTTATCAGCTAAAAGTTGACAAATCATTACACAGCATATGCAAATCAAACACTGTGTAAATGTACATGTAACACTAACTTGATGTCAAATTTCATTAAAAATTAATTTGGCTATTATTTAAAAATAAAGTAGCTTTTAAATGACTGCTCAAGAAGAATGCTGTTGTCATTACAGCTCTTTCTCAGTGTAGTGCAAAGTGGTACTAATCATGGAAATAAGAAACCAGAGACATCCACAGATGGCACACATATATATGACATTACAACTATCCCACTAAATTATATCCATTTTCTACGAATTTTATAACTTTATATATTAACATGGAAGACATGAACATCCATAAGCCACTGCCTTCATACTCCCTTGAAGCACACCACTGTGCCCTTCTTGAATTTTCTACTGTATACTGGTATTTTTAATTGAAATTTAATCTTAAGTATATATTTTAAGGATAGCTCAGTAGTGTGCTGGTGCTACTGGTGTTTCATACAAAGTATCAGATTAATTTCTCTGATCTAAAACTGCTTAATTCAGTTGAAGACTCAGGAATATAGAATTACACAGCTCCCAGTAAACAAGTAACAAAATAAATGGAATGGTAAGATTTGAATAGGAATGCGTGACATACTGTATGCAAAAATTATTTTCTATGCAAAGACATCATGATCACAAGGCAAATCATGAGAAAAATAAGGAACTGTCTTGATTTGAGGCTGTGAACTTGGAAACATTGGCGAATAAGGTTATATAATTAGACTATCTGGACCCTGAATATTGGTTAGACAAGTTTCATCCAAAGTGTAGCAACTGGATAAAGTAAAATAGGCTTGCACTAGAGTTAGAAGAAAAAAAGAAAAAGTCACAAATAGATGCATGCAGGATACAATTTTAAGATCCAAAGTTTAAGTTAGACAGACTCTAAGACTTAACAACATCCATGTACCCATGTACCTATGATAAATTAGACCACATTCTGAAATATTATTGCTTGAGTTCACATCCTGGAACCACTGCTTACTACTTGTAAGATTTAATATCTTTGTGGCTCAAGGATCTGTAAAATGAAACTAAAAATAACAGTACCTATAAATGAGTCAATCTACAGGACTAAACAAGTCAATGTGTTTTAAGAACAGTCTTTGGCACCTGACAGTTTATGACAGTGTTGGCTATTGGTATTTATATAACTCACCATTCTTTTCATTTGGGCTCAGTGACTGCAAATTTCTGACACCATCAGGTAACATATTTTCATTGCTTGAATCATACACAACACTGTGTGACCCTCTGGAAGACATAATACTATACATTATATACTATTCAAACACACAGTAAGAAAAGAGGCCATAATCTCCAAAGACAGATGGACGGAAATATTTATCTGCCAAATACTGGAAATGTAAGAGCAAAGAAAAAATACAACTGAGAGGAAATGCTGTTATCAAACATTAGGTTTCATATAGTGGTCCTATTCCAAAAAAAGAAAAAAAAAAGTAAGAGGGTTAGCAAAACAGGTATTTCCAAGCAGTGTCTTGATTTTGTTATTATCAGTTACTTATCTTTTAAAGAAAAAGGACATAAATGAAACATTTTAGACTTCCACCTGACCAACTCAACTATATAAGTCAGGATGTGGATTGACCTCACTGTTTTTTGTTTTATTTTTTTCTGGTGCCAGGAGAGTTTAATTTGCAGACAATCCCATGCAAATTCTGGTAAGCCTCTGATACAGACTTGTTTATTTAGCTTAGTTTATTTCACCTTTTCTTATGGAGCTGCATTTTTTCACACATCATAAAAGTGGTCTATAGTTTCAATTCCTAGGATCAAATGGAAAGTGCATGGTCTGCGCAGTAAGGGTGATCACATAATAGAGTGGTGATTTATCTTTGTACTCTAGTATGTGAAACTGTTTTCCTATACCATTCAGTGAAAATTCTTCAGGAGAATTTGGTAAAAATTGAAAATTAAGTGTTTCATTTAGGTCAAATAGGCAAAATACACAAGCAAATAATTTTAATGTTTGAGCTTGACAAGTTATGGGTGATCTGACATGTGGGTATTAGAACTGTTAAATTTTATTTTCTCTGAACACAACTGCCTGCACACAGGCACTTTATTAATAAACATACTGTGGTGGTAAGAGGTGGAATCTAAATGAAAGGGCCAACTTACATTTGTATTTAAAATGTCATATCTATACTTAAAAAGAATGATATTAACTAAGAAATCTGCCAACGTTCCTGGCACATAGACTACTTACTGTCCATCTGTGTTTCCAGCTTCTTGATTTTCTTCTTTGGAGTTTTGTGAAGCCTCTCCACTATCAGTGCCAAGGACTGAGTCAGGATCCTTCTTCAATGTGCTTATTATATCAGTAGATACAAAAGCAATGTCTGGTGACTTCAGAGAAATATTTTCAGCTTCATGTTTAGGCATCTCACTTAGTTCTTCCTTTTCATCTATCTCCTCAAGGCTATAATCCGAGCTTATTCCAGCTACAAAGAAATTCAGATATAGTTCTCAGTGTTAATTTTTTATTCATCCTACACAATCCTGGCAAGGAATTATCAGCTGAACTCTTTCAAAGCTGGTTCAAAATTGATAGGGGAATACCTTTCTAATGGTGAATGATCATGGTAACATATAACCACATTATCCCAGACTCATACAACTCTAGAAAACAATCTGTCATTATCCTAACTGTTACTCATGGAAGTTTAATTAATCCTACATACTTCAAGTTAAATATTTCACTTAAGAATATATATTCTGGGGGTTGGGGATTTAGCTCAGCGGCATAAGCGCCTGCCTTGTAAGCAGGCAGTTGTGAGTTCGATCCCTGGTACCGATAAAAATGAAAAAGACAAAAAAAGAATATATATTCTGGGGCTGGGGATTTAGCTCAGCAGCATAAGCGCCTGCCTTGCAAGTGTGTGGTCGTGAGTTCGATCCCTGGTACTGATAAAAAAGGAAAAAACAAAAACAAAAAAAAAAATTTAAAAAAGAATATATATTCTGTTACATGATTTTATACTTATGCAACCCAGTAATACAAATTACGCATAAATTAATTTTAAAATGCAAATTAGAAAAACATGAGATTTTTGTATCATCAACAAGTACACAACAAGTATAACAAGTCATTATCAGTATTGACAATACTTGAGAATTACTTGAGCCACTTTTGAAAATACTGAGGTTGATACTCTACTCCATAGTTATTAAATCATAATCTCTAAAGAGTAGGTCAAGAATTTTTCAGGTTAGCCTGGAAAGCACAAGATTATGAGTTCAATCCTCAAAACCAAAAAAAGAAAAATAAAAGAATTTTTAGGGTTCCATAGGTGATTCTAATGTACAACTAAGGTTAAGAATCATTGATATAGGAGCTGGGGATTTAGCTCAGCGGCATAAGCACCTGCCTTGCAAGCAGGCGGTCATGAGTTCGATCCTTGGTACCGATAAAAATGAAAAAGACAAAAAAAAAAAAAAAAAAAAAAAAAAAAGAATCATTGATATAAATGCTTAAAATAATTTAAAACACAAAAGTATTAAACAATAGAAGTTTCATTCCCAGTTTGATTCAACTTGAGGCAACTTCCTTAAACAATTATTTCCTGTACATTATCAGAAAGCATTATAAGCATTCATAAACAGATATCCACTCACATTTCATTTTGTTTATTTAATATAAACAGAAGCATACTATACCCAATGTTGTCTACTTAATTTTTTCCTTCACCCATATTAATAATTATGTGTAATTCTTTTCAATAACTGTGACAAATATTTTATTGTACAAAATGTTTGTCATTATTTCTTATTGTAAAGATAATCTTTAAAATTTCAAACAAACACTGAAGTTCTAGATTTTTGCTCAAATAAAATTAAACATTCTCCTTTGCACAACAGCATCTTAATGAAGTTCACATTTACCTCAAGGAGTGTGTGTATAAGATGATTTAGCATTAGGCCATTATAGTGATCAGTACATGTAAAAAATTTAATTAAAAGTTTAACAGATTTGAAACATTTAAAGTACTTAACAGGTATTTCTTTAATATTATCTCTAGTTATACAGGCAGACAAGAGTGTTATTTGTGCATTTTATGAAACAAATGTGGAGCTGGGCATCACGGTGTGTGCCTGTACTCCCAGCGAAGCAGGAGGCTAAGAAGGAATGACCATTCAGCTTCCAGGCTGAGGCCAGCTTGGGCAACACAGGACAGAGACAGAAAGAGAGGCGAGCAGGGAGGGAGGGTTATTTTAAAGGCATTTCACTGTTAAAATTACTCAGGGAAAATACTGAATTTAAATGAAATTTTGAAATGCACAAATTTTGGCAAATGTTTTATCATGGCATGTGAAACCTCACTGTGATGTCACTGCGTAGTGTCACAGGCCATGATATAATCTACTGCACCTATGTAGTAAGAATGTTATTTCCACAGTATGATACTGTGTAGTAACAAAAATGAAAGGCTATAATGATTTAGATGTAAATGTGTTTTATAAATGATTACGCAGAATATATTAAGTTCGTCTGGACATTACACTGAGGAAATGTTTAGAAAATTATTGGTCATTATGCTTATTCTTTCATGTCTATCACAAGTATTTTAGAGACACAATTTTTCTTTAAGGGCATACCCCTTACTGAGAAACCGGTCTCAATTAAGGTGCGAGTCATGAATTGCATCTTTGAAAAATCTTTTCAAATTATTCTTATAAAATTATAAGTTATAGATTGTATAACTTGGTAGTTACAAGAATCACATAAGAGTTCTTACACTCATTTTATAAAAAGTCTTAGAAAATGCAATGATTCTTTTAAAAAGAGGATTTTCATTCTGTTGTTTGACTAGCATATATTTTTCCCAGACTTAAAGGGAAAAAAATGAACTTTGCTTTGTATGTCTTGACCAAAATGTAGGATAACAGAAAGAAATGATGATAAAGGCTGTGAATAATCAGTTTTCATAAATGATGTATGATTACTACTGTATTTTAGTTTTGTAAGCTCCAAGAGCAAAATATTCATTTTCAAAAATAATGTCCAAAATCTGAAAGCATTTTTAGATCTACAACTTCTGAAGTATTGTTAAAGGTTATTTTAAAAAATTTGAAAATGCACTTAGTGACTTCACAAAATGCTACAGACTTTCAAAAATGTCTTTTACTTATGAAGTTATTAAAAGTTACAATTTAGGACTTTTTAAATACTTAATATAATTTTCCCAAGGATCACCAAACAGCAAAATTGCCCAATAATTATTATTCCTTTGTTAAAATATAATTATAGTACATTAATCCTATTCAAATACATTTTTTTGTTATTTGTTCATTCAAAAGATGCTCATTATGTCAGTGTTATTGCTAGATTGTTTTTCTTTCACTTTTAGAAAAGGAGACAATTTCTACTCAGTAAAATTCGCCATTTTTGGAGCACAGTTCTTTGAATTTTACTAGTATATACCGTATGCCTGTTACTATGTAACTACCACCACAATCAAGACACAGAAAAATCCCTGGTGCATTTCTCCATGCTTCCTTGTAATTGACCTCTTCCTCTAGTTCTAGCCTCTGGTAATTATTATCTCTATAGTTTTGCCTTGCAAAAATGTTATATGAATAAAAATACATGTGTCTAGCCAGTTGAGTCTGATTTCATCATTTGACGTAAGACATGAGAGAGTCTGTATGTAGATATTTGGCTCAGTGGTGTGTTCTTTTTTTGGTCTAGCTATCAGCATTGTGTTCCAGTATGGACAAGTCCAGTTTTTTTATCCATTCCTCAGGGACATTTGAGTTGTTTCTCATTTTTGACAACTGCAAATACAAACTCTCACACAGGTCTTTGTAGGTAAAAAATACCTAGAGGCAGTGCTGCTAGGTCATGCAGAAAATGATTATTTAAATTTCACTTAAAAAAAAACTCTGTCAAGGGCTGTGGATATAACATAATGATACAACACATGGTTAGCATGTATGACAGCCTGGGTTTAATCCCAGTCATAAACCTATCCAAAAATAAACAAACACAACAACTAAAAATACTGCCAAACTACTTTTCAAACCAGCCGTACAATTTCAGGTTCCCATAAGCAATTACAGTATACTAACTCTAAACTGCTGGTGTGAAGTGGCACAGGCTTTTTGTGAGTCACTGAAAAATTGGATACAATTATGATAAAATTCAAGTATTACACAAAGTTTGCTATGATGTAACAAAATAATTCAAAATTTTAAAATAGAAAACGCAACTGGGAACAGTATCATAGCCAACAGCCACATACAAACAAAGGATTATTTCAGTAAAAAATATATGTAAATATTCCTTAACACATATTTTAATATTGTAATGTAATATATTAAATTTAATATAATATTAAATATTTAAATATATAAATATATATTGTAATATCAAATATATTTTAAATTGTATATCATCAAGTTCAAACAGTTCCTTCAAAAAAGTAGAATATCATATAGAAAAGAAGGGGAAAGTCTTCAGAACCACTGATTTCATCAATCTTACACTATCACATTTCGTCAAATGATTAAGGGAAACACCATTCTACATAGAATTTTAAGAGAAAAGAGAAATGCATTTCTTTGGAAAACATTTTTTTATAGAATGGTTTAACGAGTAACAAGGTCTGTACTTCATGATGTCTTAATCTGCACAAAGCAAAGCACCAGCCAGAAAGGCCGGACCACCTACATGTCAAGGATGCCACAGCCGCCTCGGGGGTTCCAGGGCCCTCAGAGAGAGAAGATTCGTCAGGCAGTTTGGGCGTAGTGCACCGTTCCTGATGGAAGAGCCCAGGGCCAAGACAGCCTTCTGCCAAAGAAGTAGAGTCTGTAGAAATATCACTTAGACAGAAACGTTAAGGAAAGCAAAACCAAGAAGCACTGAGAAGAAATCAGACTTGTTAGCTCATAACCATCCATGCATTAAACAGGAAAAGCTAAAAAGAATAAAGGGAGAGAAACAGATACCAAAGTTTGAAGAGTATACACATTTTAAAGTATCTCAATCTAATTTCATTGCATATTTTAAGTTAACAATACTCCATGTACTTCTTTTAAAAACTAAGATAGTATCAAGTATCATTGATACTATTTTGAGAAAATCATTAGTCGTTACATAACAGTGATATTTTAAAGCACAAAAAAACTGAATAATTCTTAGTTAAAATTTCACACTCCTAAATATCAAATAAAAATTCAAAATTACAGCTTAGCTGCTCCTGTATCTTTCCAAATTTACAAATAAAAAAGTTAGGCAGCTACATTAAGTAACCTTCATACTTATCAAGTTATTCCCATGCTAAAGTAGTAGCAAGGTGATATCCTATTATACTACAACAATATTGGTCTATCATATTCTTTTTTATCTAACACTAAGTCTGTAGGTAAGAATTTTTTGTATGTATAAAACCTGAGTAACTTTCATTGCAAACAACTGCAAACATTGCAGTGTTAATTATTCAATTTTACTGGAATTTTATTTCTTTGAGGAGAATTCACAAGAATTAAATAATAGAAAGTATTTTCACAGTAACAAGTTTCTAATTATTAGAGCAGGATGCCTAATATGTTGAATTCATACTTGGAGTAGTTGGCCTAAAGAGATGCGCTTATATTTTAATGTAAGTTTACTTCTAAACACACCAAGGTACTTTCCAGTGATGTCATATTTTTTTTTCCTATTATCCTGTTTTGAAAACTGATGTCATATTTTTGGGGAGTGGGGGGAGAGGTTAATAAATGTCAACCTGACACTGCATAAAGAAAATGAGAGACCAAATAGGGAAATACTTAGGGTATAATTTCAGAATGAAATCTTCATTCTAATCTCAAATGCTACAGGGAGAAAGATAAGGAAAATGTTTCATCATATAAATATTGGGAAATGAAGCCAAAGAATCTGTATCTTTTTCATACATCGGACATTCTAATGATTCATTTCTCAATTGTCAAGAAAGCTCTCTCAATAATGACACATGGGGAAGTGGTGGCATCTTACCTGGGCTGGGGAGGCCCTCAGGAGAGGTTGCTTCTGAAATGCTGTCTGGGGAAACTCCATCTACTGCCTGCAGGACTAAAAGATGCAACACAACTTATACACAAGTCACAGTCATAGAGGAAACAAGTCCTGAAGGTTAATGTAGTTATTTGTATGTAACCCAAAAAGAAATGAGTCCTAACCTGGCTAGAAGCCATTTTACTATCTCTCCAGCTGTGAAATGACTCATGCTACTTAAGTTTCTAATTCTTTTTTTTTTTTTTTTGTCTTTTTCATTTTTATCGGTATCAGGGATCGAACTCAAGACTGCACACTTGCAAGGAAGGTGCTTATGCCGGTGCTAAATCCCCAGTCCCTTTAAGTTTCTAATTCTAAGTGTGGTAAATCCTGGAATGGCAGAATCTTTCTGAATCAATTTCCAAATTATAATATGATCATTTTAGAATAACGAACCGCACAACATCGTCATGCATTTTGTCAAAGGTTTTTAAAAAGTAGTTAAGAATGTAATAAATGACATTTAAAAAGCTTGAGTATTATCTAGTATCATTTCTCCTATCTACATCGAACAAAACACAATACAAATACACGGTAATGGGAAAAGTAACTTTACCTGTCGGATGGCCATTTTCAGTGCTTTGACGCAGCGGTATTTTGGTGGGTGGGGAAGGTGCTTTCCGCTTTGTCCTTTTCAGAGATAAATTCCCTTCAGATGTGCTGGAGAGCGGCAGTGAGCCCGTCCTCGCTCTACCTGCTTCACGGGGACTCTGTAGAGAACCAAAGGACCAAGCAATCTATGTGTAGAAACTACTTGTAAACCCTAGGAAGACATCTAACTTTACAACAGACACATCACATACCAAAATGGAGCATAACACTAATAAATTCAAAAAATATAATAACGATTCATTCAAAAACAGATTCATTCAGTCATGTTCCAAACCCAAGCTGTGGTATGGATATATAAAGAAAAATAAAATACAGGCATTTTCAAGACACGTAGGTTGGGAAGGGAGACTGACGTGCAAATAAGGAACCGCTGTGCGGAGGGCTAGTGAGGAATACAGTTAAAAGCTAGTTTCAAAGAAAAATCTGGAGACACTGTTGGATGCAAAGCAAGGGATGGGAGAGGGAAGAGTAATTGTATGTTAGCAGCCAGCTTGATTAGTCTCTCTCTTTGGCCTAGTTTATCAGTGAAAAACATCTCAAAAAATAGTATGTCTACTGATGGCAAGTCCTTTGATGTCACCAGGCACAAACAGTTAATGTTCCCACTCACAGCAGGTCAATGTCAGCAGACCCAAAGACAAGCCTGCCTCTCAGGAAGCTGGTTGATCCCGCCTGGCCAATTGCCGTATTATCTTTGCTCTTTATAATAAAACTGCTTTAAAGAGTTGTTTCCAGTTTGTATCTCCCATTTGGCTTTTCCCATTGAGTCTCTCCAGTTAAACTTTTCCCAACCTTTGATCTATTAAAACTTTTCGAAGCGACGTCACCAATGACCTTGCCCATAAATATACCAACAGGCCTTTCTCAGAACTCACTTCTGTGATCTGTTAACAGCATGAAAGACAGGCGATCACCCTTTAAAATCTTTATCTTGCTTCCAAGATACCACATTCTTTCTTGTCTAGGGATTCATACTTTCTGGACACTCAATTTTCTTTGTTTATTACTTTTTATCTCTTGACCAATGCTAATATCCTTCAGGGCAGAGTAATGGGATATAGTCTCCCTAGTATCTATGTTCACTGTCTTGGTGATCTATTCTCTTGCTTTTAAGTATTATTTCCATGCTTACAGACTCATGACTCCATCCTGGACCTCTGTTCTGATCGCCACTAAAGGTCTATAAGCAGTTTCACTTTAGAATGCCTAAAACTGAAATCACAACAACCCCATTCCCCAAAGATGTCATAGAAAAGAGCAAGTCATCTTTCCAACTGCCCTTATCTCCATGTCACAGTCCACACTGAGTCCATCATTTTGGCTCTGCTCTTAACAGACATCACCAATTCGGCTCAGTTCCTACAACACAGCCTCAATCATCAAACCCTCAAATGGTTCCCACTTGGCATGGAAAAAATCTTTAGAGTCGATGACCTGGTCTCTCTGATCTTCCTGCCACAGACTAGCTTGCTCTCTTACTGTTCTCCACTGTATCCGGAGAACCTCTATGTGGCGATGGCTACCTTGCTGTCCCTGAGTCTGGGAATTTTTTTTCTGATAACTCAATGTCTCACTCTTTCTTTTTTTCAGATTATTTCTCACATGCTGCCTTGCCCATGAGCTCCTCCCTGACTCCCAACAGTTCCTGTCCCCTTCCCAGCTTTAGTTTTGATTGGCACTTAATACCTTTCTAATGTTTTATATGTTTGGTTTATTTACTCATTTATTATCTGCTCCTATTAGAAATGACTGAAATGGAAGGGGCTTCCCCCTACTCTTTTGCTCATTGTTGTATTTCTAAAATGGCTCATGGAAGTTTCTCAATACTTGAGTAAATGAAAAATAAGATAACTGCACTCTTATTTGGTAAATAAGAGACCTTGATAAGACTGAACTAGGAATATGTATAATGCTTGGGCCACTCTAACCTTGCAAGGCAACATAAGTATATCTAGGGATTCAACAATTCATCAGAAATTTTCATTATGTCTTGCCACACACCAAGAAAAATTTGACAAATTTACTATTTCATAACTTTCTAACATTGCTGGCAGAGAAAAAAGGAAAGCTGCCCCAAAAGGAGAAACAAAATACTGTTTGTTATTATGACTGCTGCCAACTGTGTGAGATACTAAACAGGTCAGTTCACGGAGACAGTGGCGGGCGCTTGGCTAGAGAAACCTCTCACAAACCACTCCTCTTATAAGGTATACGACAAGAGAGCACCAAGGTGATCTCTTCAGAGGCCAAACTGTTGAAATTCCTCCATAGCAGCTGTCGAGGACTAAGCCCACCCTGCTCTCCCTAGTGGCACCACGGTATCCCAGAACCCTCCATAATCCAGCAAGAGAACAGCCAAAACCTGCTATCCAAAACCTAGTGTTAACTGAGTCACTAAAGTCTGTTCTGATCACTTTCATGGGGAGGATGTGAGGGTGGATCCTCAACGGACCTTTGAAAAATTCAAGAGAAAAGTCCCCGGCAACAAACAGCTCAGAAAGAAATGCAGAGAGCAATGAACATGTTTCAATATTTTTTTTGAGTAGAATATAAAAGTTAAATGTCCTTTTTACTGATCTGTGTTCTGAGACTTTTACAACTTTTCTTTTTATTCTTTCTTCTTTTTTTTTTTTGAGACAGAGTCTCACTAAGTAGTTCAGGCTGGCCTTGAACTCACTATGTAGCCCAGGTTGGCCTTGAACTCACGGCACTCCTGTGTCAGCCTCCCATGTACTCGCATTACAGGCATGTGCTACAATGCCTGGCTTCACCTGTTATAAAAGTAATAAATTTACACATCATTAGGACAAGGCCCAAAAATTCTAAAAAATTCATTTCCCTTTGTAAAAATATTTATCTAAAAACTAAACTTAGTAGATGTTATTTCTTGTTGACCCTACTTCTTCAAAGCCCTATTAAAGCAAAATACCTGTTGGAGACCTACTTTATAAGCAAGAATGCAGTGGGTAATCAATAAACAATTGCTGAATGCACCAGAAATGGCAACATTTGATTGTCCCCTCAGTTCTATGTTTCTTATGTTGACTGATTGCTTTCATGAGGTATATAACAAAAATATTTTCACCTTTAGGCCACATTTCTAAACACTATCATGTTTGGGTCTTTTTCATTACCTGAAAAAAGCAGCTGTGACACTAGTTTCCCAAGCTGCAGTCTGCTAGGAGTTAGACTATTAAATTTGGGGTATAATATAATAAAGCAGATAGCACAGAAATAAGAAAGGAGGAATTTTTACATGAAGATTCAGAAGTTCATGTATCCTAACCATAATGTGATGACAGCATACCCACAGACATATATTTATCAGTCTAGAAGTCTTAAAATAAGCTAGCATTTTTATACAGGATATTTTCTATGGGTAAGGAATTTTACACTTGTCAAAATAGATTTTGATAGAAATGCTAAAAGGTTTTCAATAACATTTATGAGGACAGTTGAGGGAACACACGTGGAAAGGGCACAGCTGTGGACATCTAAAGAAGCATATGTTCTTTCTATAATCTCAGTCTTTAAGATTCATCTCCTTATGCTGATGTTCAGATGTAAATATATGCACATTTCCAGAGCTGCAATTTTGATCAAAGATACCAAGAAAGAGGAGAGCAGGGGAGAACACTACCACCACAATGAGATAAGACCTGTCATAACTAGATTCCATGCTGTGATTAATAGTTAACTTATTAAATTTAATATAAATGTAATAACTATACAAGAGATGGTCTTAAGGCAGGAGTTTAGAATTAATAAGAACTGCAAGTTTAGATAATGGCAGATTAATGACAGAAACGTAAATTTTATTTTGAGATATAAATGGTATTATTTAGGGAAATAGCTTTCCATTGTTATAAAACAGAGAGGTAAGCAGTTTTCATAGTAAGACTTAGAAACAAACCTTATTCAGCTAAGGTATTGCTGAAGAAAGTTAATGTAATAAAAGTCAAACTTGGGGTTCTTTTCTGTTGTCTCAAATATCACTATACAGATGATATAAAGGAATCCCTCGGCCTAGGGGAAGAGATTCTCATCTATTGGGTGACTCCACAGGAAAAGGTGTGGGGGTGGATTTCAGTGAGAACACATCATTATTTCTTGGCTAGATTGTAGCCAAGAAAGCTGGTGTGAATTTGGAGTATACACAAAATACATACACTTATCACAGTTAGAAAGGCTCTAAATCCAAGAATATCTAATGTTAGAAAGCAGACACACTAAATAGTCAGTCATTAATACATGAGTTTCCACTTAGAATGTTAATAAACAAAGTCTGGTGAAGCTACTGCTGCCTAAACAGTAGCATTACCTGGGGAATTGAGGAAAATGATACTAATAATCCCTCAATAGTCTACTCTTAAATTAGCCACAGTGTTAAAAAGGGGAGTTTGTCTAACTGGAGGAAGGCACATAGAGGGTTTGCAGGTTGGCTGGTAGCCTACCACACAGTTACCAGATAAACAGGCTTTGCAGTAAACACCTGGGATCCAACCAAGAAATGTGCCATTTGTTGTCTCTGTGACCTACAGCCTTCTCATCAATGAGAAAGGAAAATGTATCTGTCAAAAAGGTTTGGGACACTTAATGTGGTTCTGTAAAACAGAACAGTGCCTAGCACACAACATATATGCCATAAACACTGACATCACCACATGACTTTTACCTATTTCTAGCATATATGAGTGTGTTCTGTAAATAAAGTAAGAAAATAGTTTTTTGGGTTAGAATAAAAGTGTGGACAGCCTGCTGTTTCTCTTTGGTGGCAGTAACAGTGAGAATTCTATCCTATAGGGATCAACTGCAGTTACAATCAGCCTTGAAACTCAATAGTGCTCACATTCAAACACCTCTGCTTGGCCCACTGCATAAGCGAAATACACTGCCTTGGGTGACTTCATCATACCAGGAAGGATTTTCATAAAAGTTAAATATTTAACACTACTTTGTGAAATCTTGGTGATAAGCACATGGGTGTGTATTTTAGTAAATAAATTTGAAATATTTCATAAGCTAATTTATTGTGAATTAAAAATAAAGAACTGCTTAGAATAGTCTTCAGCTTTTTCCACCAAGATACATTTCCTTTAGTCACATTATGATTACATTTTTAAAAATGAATTGAGATTAAATGCTTGTTAAGTCTGAAGGTTTTGCTAAATGAGAAAACAGGTTTCTACTTACTAGCAGAAACAGCTCTGGTTAATCATTAGAGATACTCAATTATTTACTTTAGTTTAAACCACTGATAAGTCTGCTGGCCATTAGTGAACATGGAGCCTGTAACAGGAACGTACCTCACAAACTTTATGGGCTGTGAAAGGAAACAGCTACAAGGAAAACCAGAAAACACTAACAAAAGAAAGTGGCAGTAAGGTCAGTTTGAAAACCACGCCAGGCAGTTAAAACTCCAGAATTCACATCTAGATCAGAATCTACTGGCTTGAAATGAAACTAAATTTTACAAAGACAATGGAACTAAATGGTGTTCAACAGATTTACTCTATACTGGTTGCTAAATCATTTATTAGTTACAATTGAGTTATAAAATGTGGGTAACAAATCAATATGTTCTAGATAAAGGAGTTAAATGAAAGATAATAAAATATAAAAATTAAACCAAAGAGACACAAATACAGTGGCTCACTGTTAGTGATGTTTTAAAAGGTTTCTATTAAATGTTTTTGGATATTTTTGCTTATAATATGATTTTCACATGTAGGGAAGGGCAGGGTTAGTGGAAAGATTTTAATCCCTTAAAATTACCTTAAAACTCATGTTTTTCTTCTTAAGGGATAGATATCCTACTCCAACCTGAACAATTTCAACAAATTCTATGGAATAATGTTAAATATCTTATGGTTGACATCAGGCTTACACAAATTTGTTATGAATTACCTCACAGGAGCTGAACTTCCCACATAAGTGACATAAAGTTATAACTCCTTGAATTCTTGACGTGAAAAGTTTAAAATAGTTTTAGAACTTAAGCAAGTCCCTTATCATACTATAAGGAATGTAATATAGAAGTATGAGGTATTGCTGGGCATGGTGGCACATACCTATAATGTCAGATAGTTTGGAGGCTGACAGGAGAAATGCAAGTTTAAGGCCAACCTGGGCAATTTTAAAAGATCTTAATTTTTTTTAAAGCAATAGGGATGTAGCTCAATGGTAGAATGCTAGCCAAACATATTTGAGGCCCTGAATTCAATCTCCAATACTGAACTAAAATGTAGAGGTATCTAAATTACAAAGTAGGCAAATTGTGAAGTTAAGTACAAGAATATGAGAAGCAAATAATGCATAAATTGATGGAAAGTATAGAAAAATCTGTAAATTCCAAAATTCCAATACAGATCACCTCATAGAAGTTTTGATGTCTATCTCTTTGTGCGTGTCTTTTATACCTATATACACATGAATACATGACACAGATTCTTCTTTATATTGGATGAAAGTGTAACATGCAAATTTTTTCTCTCTTATTATGCCTTAAGATAAAATGCTAACTTTTAGTTAATCATGGAAAGTTTATTTCTGATGTCTTGAATCTCTGTTCTACACTTATTTCTTCTTTGGGTGGCCCTTAATCCCCACTCCTGAAAACATAGAGCCTACATATCCTCTTTTATTATTCTCTCTTTGTAAACCTCCAAGGATTCTTCATCGATAGCACTGAAATTCTTAGCTTGTCTAGATCAACTTACATTACGAGAAATCAGATCACATCAAAGTAATGAGGTAGAAGAGATAGGAGTGGCTTGTCAAGTATCAAACAACCATAATTAGGAAAAAGAAATGTAACAGTAGTATCAGGGGCAAGAGCTCTTAAATCCACAAGTGGTAAATGGCTATTTTGCTACCCATTTGTTGAAATAAATACTATGACAGAAAGCAATGAGATTAGAGTTGATTTTATTAAAACAGTGCCTTGTGAGATACAAACTAAAGTTAAGTCTCTGTAGGGGATTCTAAGTGGCCAAGCTTTCCACTTGGTCTCTTTATCAAAAGTGCATCATTTAAAATTCACTAACTGGTCAACAATAAATTTATATCTTCTAACTAACATATCTATTCACTTGAGCACATCTTTATCGAACTAAGTCCCCGCCCCGCCCCCCTGCCCCGACAATGCTCATGCACTTAATACAGGAGAAAGATGTCAGTTACTCAAAGGTCCATGTTGTTGTGCTTGAAGTTTTAGAAATCTCTGGAGGGGTGAGAGGTATCACAATCTGATTATCACTGGACAAAGTTCCAAAAAACCAAAGCACTTTTACTTGTTAAACGTTATTTTAAAAGATAACGAAAGATATTTTTAGAAATCCACAGCAGACAAACCAAGCCACAGAGGGAAATTCAATGAGCAAGCTGACAAAACAAAACAAAAAAATGACAAAGACAAAACATAACAGACTCAATAGTAGAATGCAAGATTATAATCTCAACTCAGGCCAAAATATACATCATTTCCAGCTCTTCCCCATGCCAAAAACAAACAAACAATACATATGTGTGTGTGTGTATATGTGTGTGTGTGTGTGTATATATATATATATATATATATATATATATATATATCCATCTGCATTATGCACTTGAAAGATTATTACATTTCTTTTCATAAAGCTATCTATGCTTTCAATTCATCAATCCTAAATTCCTTTGAGAATGTCTTATGAGTGGTTATCCTTTGCTAGTTTTTCTTTTAATCTCAAAGATGAGGGCCTAACTCGTTGCTTCTTGGGTAAAAAAGGGATGAATCAGGAGAGAGTTGAGCACGGGATCAAGCTTGAAAGGCAGTGGTGGTGAGTCCAGATCTCTGTGACTTGAGTGAATAAGATGAGTCTCTCTTTACAGATTAGGAAAATATGAAATACCTATGGATTAGCCAAGCCTAACACCTACATCAGAGTGAAGTACCAACCAAAGGAACAAAATACACTCTGAGACCAATTCAGTTCATTCCAGAAGGCATCAAGGATGTACAGCAGGCTTTAGACAAGAAACCCCTCCCCATACTCCAAGAGTATCGTTGTGACTCCAGTAGAGACATGTGTCTCTGCTCTTTTCTGCCCTGCCTTCTGTTAACAAGTGTTGGTTATCAGATAAAGGCAATTCTCCCACTGAAGTACCAACCACCACCACAGTAGACAAACGAGTATATGTGGTGCTATGAGGACCAGTAAAGGTTGTCTCCTAACACTGATAGTTTTCAACGCTTTTTATGAACTCAGTGTGCAACCTTAGAGACACAACTTTTTGCGTATTGATACATAAGGAAAAGAAATCCACATTAATTCCATAAATGACCTATTATTGTTTAAATAATATGTTTCTTTATATTTTAACATATATAATGAACATAGTTCTTTACTTTTAGGTTAGAAGTAAAACTAGTAGAAACCTACAGTAGTGATACAGAGGGTTTTTTGAGGATTAAATGGATAATATTCTTAAAATTGTCTGAAATATTAATAACCAATATACAAGCATTTGCCACTATCATTATTTTTGTAATTATGACCTTAGTAATGAATCTAATGAAAATTGCAATGATGAAGTATGTATTACAGTCAGGAAAGGTTATGCTATGCTGGCACATTTCTCTATTGAATGAAACCAGTCATATTTTTGGAAGTACTAATCTGCATATCACACTGAAAATGCCACAATAACCACTGTTCCTAGGTAATTGTAGAATTATGTGTGTGGTCCCCTTCCTATATAATAAATATAAGATAGTAGAGGGGAAAATAAAGTGGCTATGTGATAACCTGGATATAAAAATAAGAAGTATATTAAAGATTATAAATGTTACAACAGAGGAGTATGATCTTAATTATTCTGAAAAATAAGATAAAAATTCACTAACTAAAATAAGAATAAAGATATGCCTATTTACTTCATAAATATCTGAGACTATATCATCTACTTGTAAACAATGGCATACAGGAAAAAAATTAAATGGGGTAAAGATGAATAACATTTTAGAAAAATAAGTCAGCTATTAAAAAACTAATACTGTAGGTATTAAATTTCACTTGCATAATACTAACTGGCAAAATATTTCAATTTCCCAATCTTTGAATATTTGTAGCAGAATGCAAAATGAGACCAAATGAAATGCCCCTCTTGCTTAATGAATTACCAGCCACATCCCAAGTAAAAGGATGTATTACATCAGTGGCCAGGAGAAACCTGTGTGCTGCTATAGATACATGTAATTCTAATGAGCAAATTCATATCAAATATGCCAAATGAAAAATTCTTGTCAAGATTATGTTTATTCTGTGGTTCAAGATCACCTGTAACTTTTTAACTCTTTAACCTCTTTTTTCAAATATAAAGTAGGCTTCACGGGATAATTGATTATCAATACAGCTAGGACATACTTTAGCCACTGATTTTATTTAATGTGTTCTTTGTAGCCAATAAAAACGGTGGTAGAGAAACTAAATTTTGACCTTAGTTTTATTCCCAGAATTCAAGTCACTTTCAATTTAAGTCAATGTCTTTGCATTTCTGACTTCCTGTTTCATAAACAGTAATTTTATTATATATAACTATGTACATTTAATACATAAGTGCCAGCAATGTGGTTCCTGTAAATAAAAACATAAGCCAACTACACTATGGTACACAAATGGCATTTTAAAACATTAGAAACATACTCACAAAATGCTTTAAAAGTTCCAAGAAAAACTATCAGAAAATTTTTAATAGGAGAGTTTTCTTTCCTAATGATTATTTTGGTAGAAGACAATATTTTACTTTTATAGGAAAATAAAATGAGGCCTGAAATCATGTGACTGTGCAAAGAATTCAGGGGTATGAAAAAGACAGTGCAGCACTGATAGTGCAAAGTGTGCTCCATCAGGCATATTCTTGATGGGGAAAATTTTAGATGCACAAATATTCCAAGGAAAGTTAGGACCAATTATTTTACTAACTTATACCCTTAGTGGATCCTCCTTGGAAATGTCATAATCAGCTGTCAAAATCAAGTCTGAAAAATCAAGAGCCTGTTTGTTATGTGACTGATTTCAGTACAAGCTCCAAAACCACTATCCAAATATTTTACTTTGCCAATATTGAGAAATGCCTTAGAAGAATGCGGCAAATTATTAAATATGGGCAGCAAGATGTATAAGAAATTTGGTTTAGCAAAGTTTTTTCCAATAAACAGATAAATTAATCAGTAAGCCTTGACTAAGGCCAACAAAGTTTTGCAACTACTTAAAAGAACATGAAAATGGAAAGCTCAAAATGTATAAAACTAATTATAAATCACTTTGTGATATATTACTGATATTTTCTCTATAGCTATATTTTCTATCATTTCACTCATGCAAAATAAGCTATTTCTAATAAAATGTGGCTATTTCTAATATTGTCTTTTTGCTTTATTAAAAGGATGCTTTAGACAAAAAATTAGAATGCTGTACTTCTGTTAAACAGCGCACCCTTGTGGTTTATTTTTCACGATAGGCAGTAAAAATTAAAGGATAAAAGTGCACCCAAAACTCTTCATGTACTTACACCAAATTTGGCCATATATTTTTTTTCTCCAGTTACATTTTCACACATTAGTACTTTCAATCATTAAAAAGAGAGATTGATTAAATTTTCAAGTTCAAAACAAAATGTTAAAGGATATGTTTAGCATGATAACAAATATTTTGATTTTAAATTTAATTAAAACAAGGACAATTTTCTCATAAATTGGTACTTTTCACTAAGCTTGCTGAATATGTTCATATATATAAAATCAATTCAAGTGTTAATTGTACTTGTATTCATCATGTAATGTACTGTGATGTTTCGGTTGCTGATCCCCAAATTTTCACTATTACTTTTTCAAAATTCTGGCTTTTCTGTAAAAATTTAAGAATTGCTAAGAATTGTGTGGGCCAACATGTATACTTGCTTCTTTGCCTTTGTCTCCTCCAGACTTAACGCTGTACACTTACCCAATATGAGAATGACCGGCACCTAGCAAGGGCCTTTAGACAGATTGCTGTGGAGTATCTCTGACTGCTGATCAACAACCAAGACTCCCCTCAGCCTGAAGAAGTTGGATGGGTCATTGCCCATTACTCCCTCATGGCAATTCGGGGTACTTCTTCAGAGAGAGGAATGTTGCAGATAGTTAAATTGGATAGAAATATTAAAGGCAGTCAGATAAGGCTGGGCCCTCAAAGGAGTCAGTACAGAAGATACCTAGCAATGGTGGGGGAGACAGACACCATCACTGAGGGCCAGATTTCAAGACAAAAGAGGAAACAAATGCACCCATGTACTTCCTAAGGATAAATATCAGGGAGTGATTCCTAATAGGCATTGATCACCCTAAGGAAGGCAGGAGAGCCCCTGTTCCATATCTATTCCCACTTGCTATGTGACTTGCTTCCCCATTTGATCCCAGTTTATTCAATATTACCTGAGTAATTATGCTTGTAATCTTACTGGTTGACCACAGTTCTGTTCCACCTCATGGCCACCTTGTGATTTCCCATTTTTCCCCATCTTGGATCCGCCTCACTTCATAGCTTTGCTTTTTACAAACCCCTCAAAACTGGCACGGTCCTTGGCAATCCACTCGGGACCCTTTCTGTCTCTCTCTCAGACAGAAACTTTCTTTCCCTAATAAATATATTCAGCTCTTAAAAAACAAACTGTGTGGGCCAATTACTATAAAATACAAGCAATCTTTAAGCTATTCAGTTGTTTCTAAAAACTTACCAGATATGCAAATGAAACTCTAAAATTTTGTGATGAAAGTGTGACAGATTCTTGCAGTCTCTATTGTATCTTGCTATATGAAAGCTATGGTTACTATCTACTGGTCAATTCTCTTAATAACTTACTAGTGGAATTTTGCTGAAGGACATGTCTCCTCCCTTTGGCTGAGGAGAGGGAAACAGGAAAGCTTAACAATGTTATCAGCTTTTAAAAGCAATAATCTAACTTTTAATGCTTACTTTTAGAGGCTAGAGTGAGTACAACATATTATAGCCATCATTGTAATATCAAGCAACCTCTAAAAAAGGGAAATCTCTGTGTACTGATCAGGCTGTCCAAAACAAATCACTGAGTATCAAAAAGTGAAATATAAACTGTGCATGTAGCATATAAAAGGTGATCAGCTGGCATAATTCTTGGCTTGAACATGCACAGTTGATCTCTGGCAGGATACATGAGAAACTGTTTACAGGGGCTGCTTTTGAGTAAGAGAATTTACTGGGGACAGGGCAGCAAAGGAGGGGAGAATTTTCACTGCATTTTCCATTTGCTCTTTAGAGCTACACAGATATACTATCAATAGATACAAATAAAAATCAAACAGAAAAAGTACAAGAGGCTCTTGGAAAATGGCGGCGAGCTAGAGGATCGAGCGAAGAATCTCTCCAGAGAATTCAAACTCAAAGATAAAAAAAGACAGCATGGAGAGGACCAGACAAATCGATAGCGATTCTTATTAACCAAGACAGTACAACTGGAGGATTTAAAGTCGTGCTGAGACCGGAGGCTACAAATCCCGCGCCCTTAAATCAACAAACAGACTCGTGGACCCAGCACGAAAAGCTGAGTTGCTTTTGGAGACCGCGGGAAACTGAGACCCAGATCGAGACTCCAAGTAGCAGCCAGTTCTGCACCGCTGCACCAGAGCGGATGTACAAAGCTCTGGCGATTCAAATCTAAACGGTGCACAGAAATCTGACTGGTCAGCGCTGAGCCGCGAGTGGGGGAAAAGTGGACAGCTTGGTGTGCGGCGGTCCCGGAACGAGGACTTGCACCGGACTCTGGTGAGTACAGAAAACCCCGCCGCTGCTGTGTTTGACCAGAGAACAGCTGGCCCGCCACCACGGGGAAATCAATAACACAGAGTCTGCTGCAGACATATTAGCCTGGCGGCAGAAATCGCAGCTTGGTAACATCACCAGGTCCCCCTGTAGGGAGGGCTGGTGGAAGACATCTTGAGTCCTGGCAGAGCCTGATTACTTGTTGGCTTCAGCTCCACACAGAGAACTTAGTGGGAGCCATCTTTGTTTTGGGCAGATCTGCTTTTCTGGTGCACCTATCACAGAGAGGTTTGGAAGAGAACGGCTGGGACCTGGGCAGAATCCTGTGCCACTACTCAGCTGCTTCTGATTCAAAGAGAACTGGCAGGAGCTTCTGGGGCTAAACCAAGCCTCTGCTTGGGGCCCAATAAGCAGATACAAAATAGTCACAACTCAGTGACAACCAGAAAGTACAGCCTAATTTATGAACTAACTGACACAGAGGCTAGAGGCTAGAGACTAGACTGTACCGCCCCTACATCCCAGCCTATCCCAGATAACAGCAAATTGGGGAGGACAGCAAAAACTCAAGCCAGCACGCTTCTGAAAGGCCCTAAGCAATTCGGAGAGGGCCAGAGAACTCCAGGACAGTCTGAAAGAAACCAGAAACATGACAAGAGATAAAAATAAAAAAAAACCTCCAGCTGTTCAACAGGAGAAATTAAACCCAAGAGAACTAAACACTGAAGAGAACAAGCACAGTAACCATCCTCTACTAGACACAGCATCAGCCGAAATTAAAAAGTACTTACATGATCTCATAGAGGAATTTAAAGATGTACTCCTGATCCAAGTGAGGCAAGATATAAAGAGATTAATTAAAGAAATGACAAGCCCCGCCCAAGAGAACACAGATGGAAGAACTGAGGAAATCAGAAAAGAAAGAGAAGCATCTGAAGAAGAATTTAAGCATAACTTAGAATACATGAAACAGATCCAAAGAGAATATCAGGAAACTCAGAACTCCATTGAATATTGGCAAAATGCCTTGACAGAAACTAAAGACAACCTTCTGAAACTTGAAGAGAGATTTAGGGCTTATGAACGTGAAAGAAAAAGCCTCTTAAAAATAACAAGGAACCAGAAAGAAGCAATTCTAAAACTGGAAGATGATAAAAAGATTCATAACCTAAGAATAAAGAATGTGAGTGAGGAAGCAGGAACATCCAAAAATGAAATACAAAAAATATTCACAGAGATATTAAAGCAAAATTTCCCACGTATAGCAAAAAGAAATGATATCCAGATAAAAGAAGCATACAGAACGCCAGCTACCTACAACCAAAACAGATCTACGCCTAGGCATATAATAATCGAGATCCCAGAAATCCACCAAAAAAACAGAATATTAAAAGCAGCCAGAGAAAGGATGCAGGTTACCTATAACGGGAAATCTATCAAAATAACAGCAGACTTATCAACACAAACTCTTAAGTCAAGAAGGGAGTGGGGAGAAATATTCCAAGTCCTGAAGGAAAAAAATATGCAACCTAAGTTCATATATCCGTCAAAACTCTCTCTAAAAATTAATGAAGAAATAAGATACTTTCAATACAAGGAGGAACTGTGGGAGTTCGTGGCCACCAATCCAACCCTACAGAGAGCGCTGAAGGACATTACAGAGAAAGAGAGGAAGAGATATCAGGATTACAGCTACAGTGGCAGAGAGGCCTCAGTGTACGGGGCAGACCATGGAATGAGGGAATAAGGTGGACAAATTATAGCAGAAAAGTGGAGTAGCAGACATGAGGCAGAGACGGTAAGCTAGTGTTTGGTAGAGACAGCTCTGAAACTATATTTTAAAAAAAAAAGCAGAGGTCATTGCTAATGGTGTATAACGATTTAAAAGACACAGTAGTCCTAGTGCCATATTTAGATTGAATTAAATTTGTTCTGGTCTGTCCACTCATATCAGATTTGAGGACACAGACCTCTAGAACCAAAAATAGCAGGTTATACCATGGTAACTATCCTTATTTTCCTATTGACTTAAGCTGAAATCCTGTATTACTTACATTGTCTTACTATGACTGATCTTAATTGTATCTGAATCATAAGACCATTGGTTGGCCTTGACTGATCCTATTTGAAATCGGTATGCGTGTTAGAATCAACCCTAAAAGTAGAGGAAACTACTCTGAGCATGACAGGATGTAAAGGATATCCATACTGGTATGAATCAGTAACAGCTCTCAAATACTACAATGCAGTCAAAGATAAGTTTTTATAAAAATAGGTGATAGTATATTTAACTATAATAAGCCAGTGTTGTTGACAAATCTATTGAAAATAACAAGAGAAAACATAGTAGCTACGGAAGATCATTTATATTATAATTTTATAAGTCTTATCCATTGCATGTTTATCTAGGAAATTGTTTCGCTGTCTTGTTATGACTTGGTTTTCCCTATAATACAGAGAGGATAGGAACAAATACTCTGAGGAAGAGACCTGAAAAACCCGAGGCTTATTTTGTAGCATTATAATATAAATTCTAGCAATCTATTGCTTGCTGATTAAAATGACTCTGGACTGGTTTCTTCAGCTCAACTTCAGCATATGCAGAGATGGGGACGGCTATCACAAAGAGAATGAGAGATGCGATGGTAGTTGGAAATGTCTTCCCTAATCTGGAACTTGAGGACCTAAAAAGACTCCATCATCCTGTAATGATTTGATTTGTTCTATAATATGCAATAAGTATAGAAAGTGGGTGAAGTTAGGGACAACTATTTGTAAGAAGCTAGAGACAGTTAGATAAGGTAGATCTCCAGTGGACTTGCTTTGAAATCTGTACTTCTTTAAATTGTTTTTTATTTTTTTTTAAAATGTTCTGTTCTGTTTTGATATGGTTAACCTTATCCTCTTAGAGATGTAAAACAAATAGGTGGGACTGATAATCATATTACGGAGCTTTTGTTCGGCCATAGAGCAGAATGGTTTGTAGGGTCATTTTTTTTTTTGAATGTCATTCTATATACTTTAATTCTATAACCTGAACAGCCATTTCGAAGATGACAATTTGTAACTTATCAACTGGCAATTTCTTACCTTTTGTTTGTCTGTAATTTAGAATTATTTCTACCCTTTTTTTTTAATCTCCATGTATTTTTTTTTTCGTTTCCTTTTCTTTAAATAAAAAAAAAAAAAAAGAAAAAGTACAAGAGACATAACTTCAGAGAAAGTAAAAAAAGAATGAATCAACAGAAGAGATAGACAGACATGAAGAGGCAGAGTCATTCCATAATGAGTCAAATCTTCTGAAGTTAAAAACCGTCCTAAAAGTGAAGAGGAATTAAAGCTTAAAAGTAAAATTATGATCAGTTTGTAAAGAATTTGAGATTCAGAAAATTACAGCTGACTAAAGATTCTCAACTGGGAAGTAATAATTAAGAAATATAAACATGGCAGTTTGCCACACTCAGAACATGCTGAAGACAAGTTAAATACTGGTTCTCTCCTTAGTCTTTGCACAGGATTTCTTTAGCAATGGCTTTAAGAGGGAATGCAAGATATAAGAAAGTGAGACTGCAGGAAGAATCGGTCTTTAAGTGGATGTGAAAAAAAAGAAAAAAGTCAGGAAAAAGGCAAAAGTAACAAGTAAGAAAAAAATAGTAGGGCTTCTCAGTTGGAAAGAAAAAACTGAAGATAGCTCTAAATTTGCTGATTTTTCATGTAGTGATAAGTCAGTAACTATCCAAGAGTTCAAACTACAACCAGGACTGTAATTACAAAACTGATGTCATTAGTATCATGGGTTACCACCACAAATTATTCTGACTGAACCGTTTAAACAATAGCAAGTTACTCCTCCGTGGTTCCGAGGTCCAGAAACCTAAAATAACAGCATCTCAGGGTCTTTTATCCTCAAAAGGCATTAGGTCGTATTCCGCTGGTCTCTCTGGGCTTCTGTGGGCTCGAGCTCCAACCTCTGCCTTCACCTTCACAGGACCTGCTCCTCCTGTCTCCACACCTGTGTGCTGTCTCTTCACAGAATACCAGTCATAGGATTTGGGCTCAGCCCCAAACCAAGTTCTCTTCTCTAAATCCTTAACTACATCTATAAAAACCTATTTCTAATAAGGTCATCTTAATTATAGGAACTGGGGATTAGGACATGGACATATCTCTTAGGGGACAATATTCAGATCACCATAGTTGAGATCCTTAAGTCCATGAATTTGACCAAAAAAAAAAAAAAAAAAAAAAAAAAAGATGTCCTTCCTAAATAATGCAGAACATATAAATAAGATCATGTATTCCAGTATCTCTACTTAGAAAATGGCTAAAGGAAATAGCAAGAAAAAACAGCAGAGTTGAGATGTAAGAACAGTATCAAGACAAAGAAAGTGAGAAATTAATCATATAAAATACGATCACAAATGTAATGTGCTGAGATGCTTGGAAGGCACAAGTTTATGTGTGTGCATGTGTATACTCACACTAAAAAACATACCCGTAGCTTAATTATTAAAAAATTCTGTAATGAATAAATAAAAAATGGTTCTTTGGCTTCTCTAAGAAAAAACAAATAATTCTGGGTCCTTCTGAACAATACATCAAAGAACAACCCAGATGTCCAGATCAAAAGGAAAAATAATTAGAAAATTATATAAAGATGTGTACTTTGCCAAAGGCAACATACTAAAAAAAAAAAATATTACTTAACAGAGGGGCATCAACTGCTCATAGAGCAGAGGGTGAGAATCAAAAGAAAGAGCTTTCAGCAAGGTCATTGGAAGTGGAGTTTTAAGATGCAGACTATTATAAAGACAAGCTAGACCTCTTGGGGATCCAAGTACAAAGGAAGTTTACCGGAACAGATTGAATGAGGACAGCTATAATAAAGAGCAGTGAGCAGGAGCTAAGAATACTTCCACACCAAAGTCAAAATACTTTGGTAGCCACCTGAGAGTAATATAATCATTTATATTCTTATCATGCACTTTTATGTTAATCAAAAATATGAAACAATCCTGAAAATGCTACAGTTCCCTATGAAGAAATTTAAGGATACTACAAGCACAAAAAAAGTCACTGGAGCCTGACTTGGCCTCGATTTTCCCTGCTTAGTTTCTGTCTGTTTCTTGCCCGGGCCCAGGCCCGCTGTCGGCTTACCATTTCTGAGTCTCTGACCAGCATGATTCCCCTGAGAAAGCACTGCTCCTACATATTTGAGAAGTGAATTCGAGAATCACCATTCTCTGGCTTCTCAAGCTTCCTCTAACAATAAGCAGCTACCCAGAAGACAGGATACAATTCTACCATTAAAAAATTATTCTCCTTCTGATTTATAAAATTGGACTTTATGCTACAAATACTAAATTATACAAGAAAATCTTATAGAAATGAGAGTTGAACAGGTGATTTTCCAAGAACCTCCTTAGAGTGAGCATTTTAAAAGTTCATTTCTATTTGAGTTGCTGCTTTCTAAAGACACATATGATAATTTACAAACTAAAGAAAAATATATTTTAAGTTAAGACACAAATATATATTAGGTGTTTGGGAACTGCTTGCTTGCTTGAGCATTAAACTTAGTAAATTTCCAAGACAGAAATAGCATACTTCAATGAGATACAAGAAATGTACTATCTCAAGTATCTCAAAATAAAATTTGTTTTCAAAGTCATGTAAGTTATTCTCTCTTATGAACAGCAACAGAATATACGGCCTCACAATCACATTTACCTAAAAACACTGTCATTCTGCATAAATAAAGGAATGCAGAGGTTGTATAGATATAAAAAAAAATAGTTTGCGAATGGATTCCCATGAAATGGTATACTCAGATTAAAGGAAAGAAATAAATTAGCAAAGCTTTGAAGAAAAGGTACACCTAGAACAATGCTTTGAACCTAGCTATTATGGTTTATATCTGGATGTGCCTCCACAGCTTCTTAATACTCATGGATGGGATTTGTGGGAAATAACTGGATCAGGGGATGTGATAATCATCACTGAATGAGTCCACTGCTGAGTTTACAGCTGACTTGCGGTTAGGAGGTGGGATCTGGTCGGAAGACAGGGGTGCCGAGTCACGGCCAGGAAGAGTCTCTCTTTGCTGCTCCTCCTTCACACTCTGCTTCCCGCCTCCATGCAGTGAGCAGCCCTCCGCTGCCTGCCTGCATGCCTCCCTGCCTTGGAGCAGGGACTATGGACTTGGAGCAGGGGATTCTCCTCATATAAGTTGTGGGTGTTGGGTATTTTGTCTCAGCAAGGAATTGTAGTATTTTCATTTAAAAACCCATTTAAAAAACAGACTATCAATATACAGGTTGACACTGGAGATTTCCCTGGAGAATCCCAAAGTCAGGCCAAGAAGATACCTGCAGGTAGAAACCCATGAACATATCAAAGATGGCCAGTTTAACTTTAAAAAAAAGAAAAAAAAAAAAAAAAAAAAAAGACGGCTAGTTCTTAAAAAGAATATGTGTTTGAAAATGAGTATTTCAAATGCACCAAGCAAGGGACCCTGTTGGGTTTTAGGAAACAATGACTAGATTTATACACCATTTACTTGCCTAAAAATGAAAACTACTTAAATTAAATTTATTCTTCATTACATGGCAGAGCTACACATACTCTCTTCTGGTGCAAATGTTATTAGGAACTAGCTGTTCATTTTACTACATATTAATATCTGTTACTAACTTTCTTCAGAATTGTGTGGAAAACAACAAGTCAGGTAAAAGAAAAAAACAGATGATTCCCTGCATCCTTAAAACATACAAATAAAACAAAACAGCCCACCTCATCAGCTTCCTCCACGCCTGTGGACTTCACCACGGAAGAGCCTGCTCTCTCCTGGGGCTGCTCAAGGTCCTGTGGTGCAATCTGCGATGCCAGCATGGGTGGCAGTGGGGCCCGCCTCTTCTTGGGTGCATCGGATGGCAGGGTGTTGGACACATATGGCCTGGAGAGGGTATTGGATCTCACAAAAGTTGGGCGGTGCTTATTTATTAGAGGAGTTGCAGGAGCACTCGCAGTCTAGTAAAAGAATAAAGACAGTGTCTGCATGTAATTTCAAGACGAAAAGCACTGATATTTTTTTTAAAAGACTTGATTAATTTTAGGCAGTGGTAGATAAGAAAATACTTACTTGCTCCCGCTTTTTCTTACTGCGTTGAAAAAAGCTGAAAAACCCCTTACTTTCTTTCTCCTTCATGATATCTAGGTTTGGTGATACTTGAGAAGACTCTGAAAAGGAAGAAAAGTGTCTTAACTTTCATAAGCAGTGCTGAATGCTCACTTCCAATGTTTTCTTCTTTTTCCTTTAAAAACATGTAATGATAAAAGCTACTAATTATAGTCTGCTATAATCCAGGCTCTATGCTGTATCATTAAATTCTCAAGGCAACTAGCAAATATTGCTGCTACCTCACAGCAGAAATAAAGCTTAAAGAAACCAAGACATACCAGTTTTCACAGCCAGCACTCAGTTAGGCTATACACTCAGTTCTTCATGACTCAATCTGTGTTGCAAAGCAATTACCAACATTTTGCAAGTACAATTAAAATTAAATAAAGAAGATATGACATTGCTACCAGTTTGCCTTTACTTTGACTACAATTTTTTCTCAACACTAAACTATCATGAAATATTTTACTCTCCAAAATATAAAATATGTATACTTTATATAGCATTTACAGGACAGAACTATTTATATAGCATTTGTATCGTATTAGGCATTATAAGAAATTTAAAGATGATTTAAAGTATATAGGAGGGTGTGCATAGGTTATAGGAAAATACCATCAGAGCTTTAAGCATCTGTAACTTTTGGTATCTGCAAGAAGGGAAAGGTCTGTGGAACTAACTCCCACCAGGCCCTAAGGGAGCAGTGAACCTGACTAGCACTTTGTAAAATATTTCTTAAATGTTATTTGTTTGCTCCAGTTGTTCTTTAGCTGGGCATTATGGTGCACACCAGTAATCCCAGCACTCTCAGGAGGAGGATCATCATGAGTTCAAGGCCACCCTAAACTATACCCTGTCTTAAAAAAAGAAAAAAACCTAAATAATTAATCCCGTTGTTTTTAAATAGGGGAAATTTTCTTTCCCAGACCACACCTGATCATAATCGCTGGGGACAATATTGATTGTGACTGGCCTGGAGTCGGGGGAATGTGTTAAGGGCATGACTGGGTCAGAGCTGGTAAGGAGACTACATACAGTGCAATACACAAGACAGCATCCACCACCTGTGGAGAAGCAACTACCTCCAAACAGTAACAGTGAAGTGGAGAAGACCAAATTTAATCAGAATTCAAATGTCAAACCTCAAGGTTGCAACCAAAATATTTTTTTAAATGTTTCCAAAAATAAGTACCTGTGTCAATAAAGGACCTTACCCACCATGACAAATCCACCAGCACCAACCCAGTATGGCTCAGAATGTTTCTAATTCCATTCCACACTAAAAGAAATAATTGCTTAAGAATGGCTGATCTTCTGTTGGTATCAAATATGTGCAAAATGAGTTTGAAACAAAGTCATACTACAAAGAAAGCTGTCAAAGCCTACTAGGGGTGGTGGAAAAAGCACTCAGGAACCAACCTAAGATGGTTTTTGTTGGTAAAAATCAGGACTATTTTGGGCATCATTGTCTAACTACATCAAAGGAAACACCACAGATGATCAATTCTATGCACTCATTATAGTAAAAAAAAAAATAACCAAAACTCATCCTTACTGCTGTATCTTGGTAGAGTATCAGTCCATCATTTAAAAACTACTGGAGAAAAATAATGCACCATTACCTGTTCCTTTTTCTGACTAAATCCTATATATATTATAAAACAGCTTGTATGAGCAGGCTTGCTTGTAGAGATATCTCAGCTAATAAAGAAGTGTTTCCTGCACAGTATCATTCTTTTTCAACTCCTAGTCAAGATGCAGACACAATTATTAATAGTCAATGCCAGACAAGGTAACTTGTTATTTGAGTCTGCTAACTGACATATGAAATACCACCTATGAATGGGTTTTGTTATTCTTTTCTTTTTCCTCTCCTCTGTCTCCTCCTCTTCTTCCTCCTCAATATTGAGACAGTCTCATGAAGTTGCCATGGTTAGGCTTGAATTTGACTCTCCTGCTTCATTCCTCTAGAGTGCTAAGATTACAAGTGAGTAACAGATTCCCACCCACCCCCTCATTGACGCAAGCTACATCGCTGGGGTTGAACTCCAGGATTCATGTGATCCTACTGTCTCAGCCTCCTCAGTAGCTGGTATTACAGGTGAGTGCCACTATGCCTAGCTCTTCTGAGGTACTCTCAAAAATGCCATCTCCAAAACCTGGCAACATCTTTAAATTTAATAGTTAATTCACAAAAAATAGATGGAGAAAAGAAACATGTGAAGTGATACTACAGGGTGCATAAATAAAACTTTGAATAAGACAAACTATAAGACAAGTAAGTGACCTGATTTCTTCAATAAATGAACTGAAAATTTCGGAACACAGACAAGGAGTAAAATTTAAAAACATTACCTCTATAAAGTAACATTGGATTTTATGGCGAATCACAATATAATTTCAATGATACTGGAAACAAAGCACTATGTATCAAAATTAGATATAGCTAAAGCAGAACTTAGCAGTGAATGTATATTAAATGATTTTAAAATGTTTAAAAAACTAAATAAATATAGGGACTACTCTAGGAAAGCAAAGACAGTTAAAATCAATACATATAAGGAAAACTATTTTTAATAAACTAAAACTCAACTCTGATAAATATAAATAAGCAGCTTACATTTGACACAAAGATGCTAACAATTAATAGTGATGAATATGTGAACACCACTTTGTGCTTAAAGATTTTTACATATACCTGATTTATTTCTTAGAATAACCCTTTGAAGGAGGCACCATAAGCTATTCTGAGCCTGGTGTCTCATTTTGGTGATGTTAGCATTTACCTGCCACCATATGTAAGAAACATAAGCAGAGGTTTACCCCATTTCACATCTAAGAAACAAGAGAACACCGCTTTGAATAATTTAGACACACATGCATTAAATGATAGTATTGCAATTACTATCATTGAAATGATAGTATTGAATGGATAGTATCCATTTAAACATTATTTATAATGCCTGTGATTTTTTTTGTCCCTTTCATTTAAAGACAGAATCTTCTACCAAATGAACAGAGACATACAATTAAATTTAGTTAGAATAGTAAGTTGAAAATTCATATGGTGGCATAGTAGGATAAATATAAGACTATTTCAAATGTTGATTTTCAGACAACTGGTCATCCTCCACACTAACTGATCTGTCTTCATTTACAGCTCTATGTAAGGAGGAC
The DNA here is from genome assembly GCF_034190915.1 of Cavia porcellus. Taxonomy (NCBI): domain Eukaryota; kingdom Metazoa; phylum Chordata; class Mammalia; order Rodentia; family Caviidae; genus Cavia; species Cavia porcellus. The sequence goes on from NW_026947495.1 coordinate 53,383,220, forward strand.
TGAAAGTGAGAGTTAAACACAAGTCATGTGAATACTTGAGCTTAGACAAATAACTCAAGTACTTTAATTTCCTCTTTTTAGAAGAGAGCGTAAAAGTAACTGTATACAAAGTTCAAAATCTTTTGATGATACCAATAAAGAAATAAAATGAAATAACAACTAAGAAAGAGATAAACATTTACAACATTGGGATTGACACTGTAGATGCTGATACTGCAAAAGAGCTGTCTTATTTTTACTATTCCAAGCTCTTAAGGTTGTGTTCACAACATTTACTCCTTCCATGCCTGAAAAGAATATTAGAAATCAATGCATTCGACACCCTCAAAATGAGCCTAAAAACATTAGGGAATTTGCTTAGGGTTACACATGTGGTAAAGTGAACAGCAAAAGCCAAGTACAAGTTACAGAATACAAGTTCCTGGAAAGAAGTACAGACATCCCTTTTTCCAGTGTTTAAATTATTTCTCTAGAGCCCAGCCTGTTTAGCTGCCGCGCCTGGCCATAGGTCTGCAGAGGAGGAGGTGGGCAGATCTGGGGTGCCCTCACTGCCCTCTCTGCGTGTCTGGAGGACTCTGGATATCTGCGCCCAGACTGCTGGAGTTCCCTCAGGCTTCCAGGTGCAGTGAAGGAGAGAGGTGGGTTTGAGGCTTCCACATCAGCCTCCCCATTCCCGGCTTCATTTGGAGACCTGCTGAGCTCCCGATAGGTGGGCTGGCCCACACTACCAGCCTAGCCCAGCCTGTTTAGCTGCCGCGCCTGGCCATAGGTCTGCAGAGGAGGAGCTGGGCAGATCTGGGGTGCCCTCACTGGCCTCCCTGCGTGTCTGGAGGACTCTGGATATCTGTGCCCAGACTGCTGGAGTTCCCTCAGGCTTCCAGGTGCAGAGAAGGAGAGAGGTGGATTTGAGGCTTCCACATCAGCCTCCCCATTCCCCGGCTTCATTTGGAGACATGCTGAGCTCCCCATAGGTGGGCTGGCCCACACTACCAGCCTAGCCCAGCCTGTTTAGCTGCCGCGCCTGGCCATAGGTCTGCAGAGGAGGAGCTGGGCAGATCTGGGGTGCCCTCACTGGCCTCTCTGTGTGTCTGGAGGACTCTGGATATCTGCGCCCAGACTGCTGGAGTTCCCTCAGGCTTCCAGGTGCAGTGAAAGAGAGAGGTGGGTTTGAGGCTTCCACATCAGCCTCCCCATTCCCAGCTTCACTTGGAGACCTGCTGAGCTCCCCATAGGTAGGCTGGCCCACACTACCAGCCTAGCCCAGCCGGTTTAGCTGCCGCGCCTGGCCATAGGCCTGCAGAGGAGGAGCTGGGCAGATCTGGGGTGCCCTCACTGGCCTCTCTGCGTGTCTGGAGGACTCTGGATATCTGCACCCAGACTGCTGGAGTTCCCTCAGGCTTCCAGGTGCAGTGAAGGGGAGAGGTGGGTTTGAGGCTTCCACATCAGCCTCCCCATTCCGGCTTCACTTGGAGACCTGCTGAGCTCCCGATAGGTGGGCTGGCCCACATACCAGCCTAGCCCAGCCTGTTTAGCTGCCGCGCCTGGCCATTGGTCTGCAGAGGAGGAGCTGGGCAGATTTGGGGTGCCTGCATCGGCCTCTCCATGCGTCTGGAGGACTGTGGATATCTCTGCAACCAGGGAGGGTCCACAGGTTGCTGAAGCACTGTGGCCTGTGGTGAGTACCCTAACCCGGCTGCGATTGAAGAACTGTGGAGCTTCCAAGGGGCAGGTGGGCGCACAGTGTCCCTGAGGCCCAGCTTGTCTGGAACTGCAGAGTTCTGAGCAGGCAGAGGAGGGCCACTGGTTCTGTAGGCCTAATGGCTTGGGGTAGCGCGGCGCCAGAGTCTCAGAGCCAGAGTCCAAACATAGAAGGGGATTTTCAACAGATCCTGAGGAAGCTTTCAAATAACACTTGAAACACAGAAATATAGGAAAATGACAAAACGAAAGACCAAATTACAACCTCAAACCTCCAGCCCATCTCAAGAAACCCTAGGAGCGATGTATATAGAAGAAAATATATCCCATCCACCTCATATATCGGACACAATAGCCACTGAAATTGACAAGCAACTCCAGGAAGCTTTAAAGAAATTCAAACTCGAAATAATCTCCCAGATAAAAGAAGAAATGATAAAAGAAATGAAAGAGATTCTAAATATATCTAAAGAAAACACAGATAAAAAATTGGAGGAACTAAACAAAAAGATAGAATCCCTAGACGAGCAATATAAGAAACAAACAGAATACAAAATGCAGATGCACAGAGATATACAGGAAATAAAAAACTCCACTGAAAGTTGTAAAAACCGCCTTAATGAAAGTGAAGATAGAATTTCAGACCTTGAAGACAGGATTGCAGCTAGTGAATAGGAAAGGAAAGATCTTTTGAAAATAACAAGGAACCAGGAAACAACAATTCAACAACTGCAAGACGATGCAAAGAAGAATAGCATAAGAATGATAGGGATTAATGAAAGAGAGGGAGACAACATGAAGGATGTCAGGAGGATATTTAGAGAAGTAATAGCTGAAAATTTCCCAAGCATGAGATCAGAAACTGACATCAGGATCAGTGAAGCATATAGAACTCCAAACAGTCATAACCAAAATAAAACTACACCCAGACATATAATAGTCACCATCCCAGAAATCCAACACAAGAATAGATTATTAAAAGCTGTCAGAGAGAAAAGACAAATCACTTATAAAGGAAAACCTATCAGAATCACAGCAGACTTCTCAGCACAAACGATAAAGTCAAGAAGAGCATGGAGTGAAGTATTCCAGATCCTAAAGCAAAATGATTTCCAACCAAGACTGATATATCCTGCAAAACTATCATTCAAAATAGATGGTGCAATACGATACTTCCATGACAAAGAACAGCTGAAGAACTTCATGAACACCAAACCAACCCTGCAAAAAATATTGAAAGACAGTTTAGATACACAAAGGAAAAAAGCACTAAGCAAAGCAAATAATTAAACAGAACAGAAAGATAAAGATGCAACAACAGAGAGATAACATTCCTACAATTAACCAGCATTTAACAGTAATAACCATTAATGTAAATGGTCTCAATGCACCAATCAAAAGAAACAGACTAGCAGAATGGATCAAGAAACAAAATCCAACCATATGCTGTTTACAGGAAACCCATCTAACCCAGAAAGATACTCACAGACTGAAAGTCAAAGGATGGAAAACAATTCTTCATGCAGCAGGAATCCAAAAAAAGGCAGGAGTAGCCATTCTGTTTGCAGACAACGTGAACTTTAAACCAACAATGACCATAAAGGACAAAGAAGGTCACTACATACTCGTAAGGGGAAAACTCCAAGAGGAAGAGATAACTATCTTAAATATATACGCACCAAACTCCAGAGCACCCAGTTATATAAAACAATTATTAACAGAAATGAAAACTCAAATTATCAGTAACACAATTGTAACAGGAGACCTTAATACACCACTGACACCAAGGGACAGATCAACCAGACAGAAAATGAGCAAAGAAATAACAGAACTGAATCACACCTGTGAACAAATGGGTTTGATAGACATATACAGAATGTTCCACCCAACAACATCAGAATACACATTCTTCTCAGCAGTACATGGATCATTTTCTAAAATAGACCATATATTAGCTCACAGAACATATTTAAGCAAATGCAAAAGAGTTGAAATCATCCCTTGCATATTATTGGATCATAGCGCTCTGAAATTAGAAATTAATGACAAAGGATACTGCAAAAATTCCGCAAACACATGGAAACTAAATAACACACTCTTGAGTAATCAGTGGGTCACAGAAGAAATTAAAGAAGAAATTAAACAATACCTAAAAGAAAATGAAAATGCAGATACAACTTACCGGAATCTGTGGGATGCAATGAAAGCCGTTCTGAGAGGAAAATTTATTGCACTGAGATCCCACATCAGGAAAACAGAACGAATACAAATAAATAACTTGATGCTACACCTCAAACAGCTAGAAAAAGAAGAGCAAGTCAAGCCCAAAGCCAAAAGAAGAGAGGAAATTATAAAAATCAGAGCAGAAATCAATGCAATAGAGACTAAGAAAACAATCCAAAGAATCAACGAATCAAAGAGTTGGTTCTTTGAAAGAATAAATAAAATCGATAAGCCCCTAGCCAACCTTATTAAAAAAAGGAAAGAAAAAGCTCAAATTCATGCAATAAGAAATGAAAAAGGAGAAATCACTACAGACCCAATAGAAATACAGAGGATCATCAACACCTATTTCGAAAACCTCTACTCTCAAAAGTTTGATAACACAGAAGAAATAGACAGATTCTTACAAGCATATGAAGTACCAAAGCTAGATCAAGAGGATATAAAACTGTTGAATAACCCAATCTCTGCTAATGAAATTGAGAATGTAATTGGGTCCTTGCCCACCAAGAAGAGCCCAGGCCCAGATGGATTCACTGCAGAATTCTACAAGAAATATAAAGAAGACCTAATGCCGACACTCCTCAAACTATTCAATGAAATTGAAAGGGAAGCAATCCTTCCTAAGTCATTCCTGGAAGCAAATATTACTCTAGTACCAAAACCTGAGAAAGACCCAACTATAAAAGAGAACTATAGACCGATCTCCCTAATGAACACAGATGCAAAAATCCTCAATAAAATATTGGCAAATAGGATCCAGCAAATCATCAAGAAGATTATACACCATGACCAAGTGGGATTCATCCCAGGAATGCAAGGATGGTTCAACATACGCAAATCAATAAATGTAATCCACCATATCAATAAAGCCAAAAATAAGAATCACATGATCATCTCTATAGATGCAGAAAAAGCCTTCGATAAGGTCCAACACTTATTCATGATAAGAACTTTACAGAAAATTGGAATAAATGGTCTTTACCTCAATATAATAAAGGCCATTTATGACAAACCAACAGCCAGCATCATACTAAATGGCCAAAAATTGAAAGCCTTTACTTTAAAATTGGGTACAAGACAAGGATGTCCTTTATCACCACTCCTATTTAATATAGTACTGGAAGTACTAGCCAGAGCAATTAGGCAAGAAAGAGAAATAAAAGGGGTAAAGATAGGAAAAGAAGAAGTTAAATTATCATTGTTTGCAGATGACAGGATACTCTACATAGAAGACCCCCTAAACTCCATTGAAATACTCTTAGATACAATAAATAAATTCAGTAATGTGGCTGGATACAAAATCAATACTCAGAAATCAATAGCATTCCTATACACGAACAACAAAATTACAGAGAGGGAAATAAGAGAAACTGGACTATTCACATTAGCAAGCAAAAAAATGAAATATTTAGGAATTACTCTTACGAAAGAAGTGAAAGACTTATACAGTGAAAATTATAATACACTGAAAAAGGAAATTGAAGATGATCTCAGAAAATGGAAAGACATCCCTTGCTCATGGATAGGAAGAACAAACATTGTGAAAATGGCCATTCTCCCAAAACTGTTATACAGATTCAATGCAATCCCAATAGAAATACCATCAACATACCTTATAGATCTAGAGAAATCACTCCTAAATTTCATCTGGAACCAGAAGAGACCTAGAATCGCAAAGGCAATTCTAAGCAGCAAAGACAAAGCAGGAGGCATCACAATCCCTGACTTGAAGTTATACTACAAAGCAACAGTAGTAAAATCAACATGGTATTGGAATCAAAACAGAGCTGAAGATCAGTGGAATAGATTAGAAGATACAACCACAACTACAAACACACTCAACCACCTTATTTTTGATAAAGGAGCCAAGCAGGTTCACTGGAAGAACGACAGTCTCTTTAATAAATGGTGCTGGAAAAACTGGCTCTCCATTTGCCGAAAACTAAAGCTAGACCCATGTCTATCACCATGTACTAAATTAAAATCTAAATGGGTCAAAGATCTGAATATTAAAACAGAAACACTAAATCTATTGGAAGACAAAATAGGTAGAAACCTTGGAGACATAGGAGTAGGTAAAGAATTCATGAACAGGACTCAAACCGCACGGGAAATACTTCCCAGAATCAATAACTGGGACCACTTCTTATTAAAAAGTTTCTGCATGTCAAAAGAAATCTCCAGCATAGTGAAAAGAAAACCCACAAACTGGGAAAAGATTTTAGTGAACTCTCTCTCAGACAAGGGCCTCTTGTCTAAAACATATAAAGAATTAAAGAAACTCAGACCTCCGAAATTCAAAGATCCAATCCAAAAATGGGCATCTGAGATGAATATGCAATTCTCAGATGAAGAAATGCAAATGGCAAATAAATACATGAAAAAATGCTCATCATCATTGGTCATTAGAGAAATGCAAATTAAAACCACACTGAGATACCATCTCACTCCTGAAAGAATGGCTAGGATCAAGAAAACCGACAACAAATGCTGGAGAGGCTGTGGGGAAAAAGGAACTCTCCTGCACTGCTGGTGGGAGTGTAGACTGGTACAGCCTTTGTGGAGATCTGTCTGGAGATTTCTCAAAAAGTTGGGACTGGAAATCCCATTTATTCCAGCTATTCCACTTCTAGGCATATTCCCAGAAGAACTGAAAGCATCATACCACAGTGATATATGTGCACCTATGTTTATAGCAGCACAATTTGTAATCGCCAGATCTTGGAAACAACCCAAGTGCCCATCAACTGAGGAATGGATAAAAAAGTTGTGGTATTTCTATACAATGGAGTATTATTCAGCTATAAAGAAGGATCACATTGAGATATTTATCAATAAATGGGCGCAGCTTGAGACCATACTCATTAGTGAAATAAATCAATCTCGCATGTGTGAATACCGAATAGTTTCCCTAATGTAAATAATGATTCAAATATATAAAAATATGTGGTAATCATGATTCCCCATTAGGTGGCCTTGAAGCCTTATAAAGTTTTCACTCATTAATTAGAAAGGCTTTATTCTGGGCTTCTTGATATGAAAATATTTGAAGCTAGAGTATATGAAGTTTTATCCAAATATTTCAAGGAAAAAGACACTATGGTAACTACTATTAAGTCAGGTTATAAGGTGGTGAAGTACTAGGTTGTTGAAACAGTCATGCTGTGACCTCTATTGTTATATTGTTATGTCCTGTTTTATCTCAATCTCCCCCTTATTGTTTCAAAAAAATTATTTAGTCATTTCTTATGTTTGTCTTAATTAAAGAAAAAATTCAAAAAAATTAGGATATATAAATAGTAACTCTTTTCGATTTCCTATTAACTTGTTTTGAAGTCCTTTAGTACTCCCACGATCTTGTTTTGACTGATTAGACTCTGTTCCATTCTATATGATAGTATCAAGTTTGAAGACATAGGCAACTACTTTGAAGACAATAAGATTCACTAAGATACCCATTCTGGTTTGACTAGTGTCTTCTTTGGAAGTCCTGTAATGTTTACAATGCCTAAGTTTTATTGGTCTTGTTCTCTACTGTTTTGTCCAACTTTATAATATCTAATAAGATAGACAATTCTTTTTAAGGAAACAAGGGACAACGTTGATAACCATTGTTGATAAACTTGTACTCTGTTCTACACCATGTGCTATGTCTATCCTTGGTATTGACTGACAGCTTTGTTTTGCCATATTTGACTGTATTCTTCCCCCCCCCCCAAGAAAGTAATAAGCACTAAGGAGTAATAAAATCCAAGATGTGTAAATTTTGTTGTAAAAAAGAGAGGGAAAAAAAAAAAAAGAAAAAGAGCTCTAACGGATATAACAGCAAGTGTGTTTGGGGGTGTTAAATAGCTGACTTTATCAATGTTTTTGGAACATTGAACACAGCTGTTTGCAGTCTCCCTGTTTGAATGTCCACCTTGTGTTCTTTGATACTGTGATTTGAGGAACTATTTTCAAGAAGATAGTGTGTAATCTACTAGCAGGTGATTTCTTACTGTTATGTTGTTTTGTTTTGTTTTGTTTTGTTTTGTTTTGTAGTTCTGTATTGCATGTACCCTTACGCCGCTTTGGTTTGTTTTGTGTTTTTCTCTTTTTCCTCTTAAATAAAAAAATAATAATAATAAATAAATAAATAAATAAATAAATAATTTCTCTAGAAGTGGAAAGGCAAGATCCAGACAGATAAGGCTACTATCCCTACAAGCTTGACAAAGCCAACAATGTCTCAGCATTAAAATACCTATGTCTGATTCTTGGCCAGTATACAACATAGGTCCTAAGAATTTCCAACTTGGATCAGGCTAGTTTTCAAGACAGCCACAGATAACAAACAGTCGACACTGTTGGTTATGTGGTTTAATTCTTGGAACAGAGTGTTATCAGTGTGCTTCAGGAAAACTGGAAATAACAAAGCAGATTGCAATAACATGTAATGTACAGTTTATTAAGGTTCTTTGTAAAGGAGGGTGGTAATTATTAGAGTAATCAATTATCTAAGCCTGCCCTTTTTAATGGGCAAAAAAAAAAAGTCTTCCAGAGTTTATTGGACAATTTTTAATAAAGTTTTTCTCCAGGAATGTAATACATGCTTATTATAAAATCCTATAATAAAGAAATATGAAAAGTAGTTCACAGCCCTATCACCCAAAGGTAACTACTATTAAAATTTTTTATGTATTTACTTTCAGATTTCACATAAAAATGTTTTTCTATATTGTTTTAAATATATTTCTATGTTTTAAAAACAATTCTAGCATAAGCATTTTCCTGTTATTACGAAGTGTTCACAATTTAATGGCTGCAAAAGAAAAAGTCCTTTGGTCAGTGTATTGTCATTTTTCTGAACAACTGTTCAGTGGAAATCATCTAAGATCCTACCACAGTACCAAACTATTAGCAATTGTATCCTCCTCCCCAAAAGACCCTGGTGAAATTGTTTTTCTTGTATGAGAGTAAGGCATACGTTTTCTCACACATCTAGGATGGTGCAACTATGAATTTAGAAATCAAGAAGGGGAACTTATAAATTATTTTTCAGAAATAAAAACCAAAGATTTTCTAAGAGTCTCTTTCAGAATATGCATATTAGTAATGTTAGGAAAGCAGGTTATACTAGAAGCTTATTTTCAATTTATCCAATTGCATGTTACAAGTTGCAGCCTCTAGTGATTCACATCTTACCTTGTAAAGATGACTTACTGAAGGCAGTGACAGAAGTGGCTATTGAAGGAGCAGGTAAAAGAGGTAAATTGACTGTACAGATCATGCTTGTTCAAGTATAAAACAACACTGGGTTTAAAAGTAATCCACAGGTTACATAACATCACAACATTAAGTTTTGAACTTCTTTGTGCATAACGTATGTAACGATCTCCACCAAACTATTCTTTATCCTAGTAAAATGGATTTGCGTTGAATAAGACTGCCTTAGATATCATACAAATCAACATTATCTAAGATCTCCAAATTTTAATACATTACATTGTTTCTATAGATTAAAGTCATAAGCTATTTGAAAATTCTAGGGGGGTTGATTCATTTTATAAACCTATTTATTTATTTATTTTTAGAAAACAACTGGCAAGAAACTTCTATCCTTGAATTATAATTAAACCAACACAAAACCATAGGGAGTCTACCTGACTAGAAAAACAATGAATTCACATGTAAATTTTATTTTCTGTTTAAATATAAAAGCCACAAAGAATTATGCTAAATGAAACCAAAAAGCCAGACATGATGGGCATGAAAATTTAGTCCTAACTACTTGGGGCTAAAGCATGAGGATCCCTTGAGCTCAAGTTGCAAGAGAAGCCTGCACAGCTAACTAAGACTCCCATGCCTGAAAAAAAGGGAAGGAGAGACACCGGAGGAGAAAGAGGCCAAAGAGAGGAAGAAACAAGAAAAAAAAAATCCATAGGTATACAGAATTCATAGGTATACAGAAATCCATAGGTATATAGAATAAAAATTCATAGGTACATAGAAAACTATAAAATGTAAATGTCCCCTAAAAAGACAGGCTTTATTCAAATTTCAGTAACTAAAATTATTTGTTATTTATCTACATTTAATTTTTTCTTCTTTTCCCCAATGGCATGTATTTACTTGCCTAAAGGATCAATTAACTTGCCATCGTGAAACTGAGAACACACACATATATATTACATATATATCCCTATATTATATATATCCATATATAACATATAGATATTATATATCCACATATAACATAGACATAATGTGCACACACGCACATAAATATATATTCAGGTAAATGAGTAACACAAAAAGTCTAACTCACCTCCACTGACATCCATGGCATATAATTCTCTCAGTCCCAGGTCATTAAGAGACTTCGTCAAATCCAATGGTTCCTGAGATTGATAATCTTTCAGCAACAAGGTGTGAGACGGGTCAAACTCACACTTGCTACATATCGTAGGAACAAGTTCTTGAAGCGATGCATGTGGACTGACTCTCACTATGGCCTTTTGTGTTTTCTTAAAATTGATCACTACTCTCACAGTTTTCTGAAATGCAGATTAAAACTACAGTTTAGCACAAATTTACTAAAACAAACTTTCCATGATGCTGTCTGGAATAAGAAATTGATCTGCAATGACATATTTATACAACAGACAATTCTCCCCTATTCTGGTGTAAAATTCCTTTTCAGTAATGTTACTTCCTAAACCTAAAGCAAATTCTATCAAAAAATTAGTTTATTAAATCATCTAAATTAAATTCACAACCTCTGTACCATAAAACAGTAAGTAGATCCAAATCCAAAAGGAACAAAAGCCTCATATCTAGTACTACTATTTCTACGTTTTTCTTAAAACATGTTCTGTAAAATTAGGAACTATACATAAAAATAATTATGCATGCTTTCTTCTGTCCTTTAAGCAATATTTATATTTTGAATGGCTTCTCAGCTGTCTCTGTGAAAATTGTGGAAACGAACCTAAAATTTTTGTTTTCTCTACTCAAAGTAGGACAAAATAAGACAAAATGAGCTTTATAGTATTTGTCATAATCAGTAAATAAAAAGTAGTGATCGTGAGTAGCTTTTGTTATTGTTACTATTATACACCGACTAATTTAAATATAATAGTACTAAAACTTTTATTTAGTTAACACGAGTAATTCAGAGTTACTAGGAATCTTTAAAGAATCTCATCATCTTGATGTAACTGAATTACATCTTGTAAATATGTAGAACCTTAGCAACATTTGGGTATGCTAAGTGAAATTTACAGTTTACAGATTCTCAAAGACATTCATTCATAAAAATCTTAAGTATAATCGAGGGGCTTCGAGACTGATAATCTACACTGTCAGCATAAACTACTTCCAGCATGACAAATGGCACAGATACGCAAAAATAAGAACATACCTAGACAGTAGTAACTCAATATCTTAGATAATATTTAATATTCAATCACATATAAAAGTGAAAATTTTAATATAAAAGACCCTGCTAACTTTTTTGGTAAATGTTTCATAATATTTTTAAAAAATGAAAATACTAATATTTAAATAATATGTAGATAAACAACAATTTAAAACTATGTAAAATTTCATATAATTTATGACATGAAAAATGGTTGGTATTTCTGATAAAAGAATTTAATACCAAAAACTTCTACACTATGACAGTGTAATTTTATAAGGAGCTGATTTAAGGGCCTGGGGATGTAGCTCAATGGTATGGCATCTGCCTACATGTGCAATGTGCTGAATCTAATCTTCAGAACTGCAAAAGAAAAAATATATCCATATATAAAATATGTATTTTTGTACATATAAAGAACTGGTTATACTAGAACTGTTTGGGTTAAAAATTATAAAGAAAACTGAGTCACTGAGTAGCATAAATAACAATAATTCAGGCATGAGGAAATTATAACTGCCACTTATTAGGAGCCAAAATATTATTTTAATAAATTAGTACAAAAAATTTCATTAAAAATTCTAAAACTTTATGTGTAACATTTTTTAAAAACCAACTTAAAACACAGCACACCCATTCTGGTCAGCCTTTGATATATTACAGTTCACATTATAGCATTTGATATCTAAAGTATTTCCCCAATTCTAGGTGATCCAAGGATAAATAACCAACTAAATCTTAAATTAAGTGGTCTAATATAAAATGATAATCATGTTCAGATCAAATTTGATTAGAAATTCAATTTTTATTTCATTTATAATGAGGGTTAGGTATTGACTAAAAAAATCAACTTAATATCTTAGTCAATAGTCATTATAATCTATGGTGGAATCCTTACCTCTGGTATTATAGGTGTAGGTTTTTTCTTATCCAAATTTTTTGGCTTTAAAATCACTTTCTCTACATCCAACATTCCTATAGGTGTATTTGGCTTAAATTTAATGTTATTCTTCTCAGCTGACAGCAGATCAATTGTGTAGCTTGATGGATTTAAGTGATACTGTGCACACAGGAATATCAGCAAGTCCATCATAGGCTTACTGTAAAACAAGAGTAATATTGATCATAAGTGTCCATAAAACAATTTCATTAACTATTAGTTATTGTTTTGACAATTATTCTTAGAGTATGTTTATCTTCAATAGATAAAGCAAGGCTACACAGTAACTGCGAAAGCACCCTAAAAATCTATATTTAATTGAGCTGGATGTTGTGGCACATGCCTGTAATTCCAACACACTGGAAGGCAGAGGCAGGAACATCAATTTGATTCCAGCATGGACAACTGAGCAACTTGGTGCCCTATTTCAAAATACAAAGCAAAAGGGACTGGATTACAGATCAATGCAAAGGTCTGGGGTTTAATACCCAAGACCAGAAAAAAATTTAAAAATTTTAAGAGTTAAAAAGTCCTACATAGCTCGGAAGAGACTTAAATCCTAGTGTTGGTTCAACCCAATTATTACATTCTTATTATTATGTTCTTATTTGCCTCTTTTGTCACATCATAAATTCTAGGAAAAGGGAGGTGGAGGAAAGGGGAGAAAGGAGGAGACAGAAAGGGAGGCGAAAGCGGGGGAAAAAGGGACAGTCATCATCCTTTCCTGAGCCACATGGACATTAGTTTAGCAGGGACGCCTTCACAAAATGCTTGGAATAATGACAGCCCTGGGCTAATAAACTGGGTGTACCCCAAATGAAGCATTTAGAACCACCACAACCTTTTTTGGATTTGGAAAGTGCAGATACCATCTATGTGAGGAGGCCCACAAAATCCTAAAGAGCACAGTACAGATTTCTCAAGTCACAGAATTTTTAACATTTCTTAGCTGTAGCATCACATAATAAAGTATTATGGATTAGCTGATCTCACAGATCTAACACACTGTTAGACAGACTAGACCAAGAGCAGCAAAGTACAACCTGCAGGACAAAGTAGGTACAGTGTATTTTTAAAAATAAAGTTTTATTGAAACATAGCCACATCTGTTTCTTTACATAAATAGCTGAGATTCCTGTTGTGTTACCATGGAATATGGAAGTAGACATGATATAGATTGGAAGGACCACAAAACCCACTATTTTTACTGTCTGAAACTTGAGAGAAAACACTGACAGCTCCTCATGCTGTGTACAGTGGTGCATACCTGCAATCTCAGCCCTGGGGGAGTGTGAGCAAGGAATTTAGGAATTTAGTTATCAAGACTGTCTTAAAATTAAAAGGGGGGCTAAGGACACAGCTTGATGTGAAGACTTTGGCCTCAAATCCCAGTGCCATGCCATAAATAAATAAATAAACAAATAAATAAATAAATGCACGAGATCATTGCAAACAGTGATTGTCAGATCCTAATGGTAATTCAGGACCTATTTTTATAGGAACTTGCATACCCAATTTGATATTCATTTGATTTAGTAGTATATATTTGTCATACATAATTACATTCATCTGGGTAAGTGGTACATTTGCATATTACCACCTCATTTTTGCTTCCCTTTCTCACCCCAGATCTTCTAGATACTTCCCAGTTCTTTGTTTTGCTTTCCAAAGATGTCAACTGTTGACACAGACTTCTGTTTTCACTCACAAATGTCAACAGGTCAAGGCAGTCACTGGGTCTTTATCAATCTTTAAAGAACACTGAAAACTCTTCTGTATCACCTGCTTCCCTCAAATGCCTGAGACTCCTAAATTGGCAGTTCACACATAGTACAAAGGCACTGAAACACCGTACAGAGGTCCTGAGCTCAAGATGGAAGTGTAGGTCCAGGGTTTGGGGTAAGCAGGGAAGCCCATTTTGTGCCACCAGGAAATGTACATGTCAGTAAAAATGAGTCTCTCATTTCTTAACTAGAGATCCAAACCGAGCTACTGGCTCTCCGGAATTTGACCAGGACAGGAGCCTGGGAATCTCACCCTGCAGCGTACCTATTTTCACATGGCCCCTCTCTGTCCTCTTCTGGGCAGTTGGTCACGTTTGGGGTCCTCTATGCTTTCACAGCAGGAGCCTCTGGTACAGGTGGGGAAAGGTCAGTTGTCTAGAACTGTGTGATCCTGAGGTCAAAATTGTGAGTAGATTTTCAAGCTCTGCCCTGTGGTCAGCCCCTGCATTACCCTCACCTTCCTGGTTGACTGTAGTTCTTAGGCCACTCTAGTACCTTGTCACAAGTGGTTTTTCAATGGGCCTCCCTTCTCTTCTGCCACACCATACATATATCAAGAGAAGTAAACAAAAGACTAAATCCTACAATTAAAAATGCTCCGGGTGTGGGGGCTCACGCCTGTAATCCCAGCACTCAGGAGGCTGAGGCAGGAGGATTGTTGTGAGTTTGAGACCAGCCTGGGCTACAAAGTGAGCTCAAGGTCAGCCTGAACTGCAGAGCAAGACCCTGTCTCAAAAAGACCAAAACCAAAACAAAAATGCTCTCTAGAATACAGTTCATGCTACAAAATAGTATTTCCTATCTCTGTAGCTGTTACAAAGAAACATGTAGGAGCTTTATGTCCTCTTTCTGAGCAGCACACTGTGCTCATATATGAATGTGGACAGCTGCCTCAATTTTAGAAGTTTATTTCCTGGCAATATACTACTCTGGTGGTGCTACACATTGGTTCTAGATTAGGAAATAGTACTGTCTTTGAAAATAGAAAGAATTAAAGAGAATTAGATAATGTCTACAATAACATAAATCTGTTTATGTTACACATAAACTGGAAGAAGAGAGAACTCTGTCATTCAAATTGAGACAGAGTTGTTTGCTGTCATCTATGTGTAGGTAGAGAACGGTTCAGATTATATTTCTCTTTCTAAATATGACAAGTAATAAATGAGAAAACATTAAAGGGTACAAGTCAAGCACCTTTTATTTCTAGCAGAAATGTTAAGTTAAAACAAAAGTTGTAATTCTGTTAAAAAGTAGTTAAGTGTAAGAACATTGCTTGAGTTTTTAATTGGTGGGACTGAGAAATTCTGTATCCAGGATCTGGTACTGCCCTACCCCACACCCCTGTGGCCTCTGTGGGTGAAGCCATCTGGGAAAGGGGTGACAGAGGCCTCACCGGGGTCCTCTGAATGCAATTCTTCCAGGACTGCTTTCCTCCTTTTCTTCTCTAGGCATCTACACCTCCTAACAATGACGCTTTTTAATTTAGTTTATTTTTTTTTTTACAATTCAGAATGTGACTGTTAAACATTTTTGAAAGCTAGAAAATTCAGATAAGCCAAAAAATTAAAACATGATGTTATTACTGAGCAGGCAGATTAAAAATATTATTAATATTGTGGGACTTAATCTTCTAGTCACATACACCCTGATACATGTACAGGCAGGTGTTTTTTAATACCAGCATGGCATTATACTGTCTATGCTATGCTGTAATCTGATTTTTTTTTATTTAAAAGGAAAAAGAGAAAAAAACAGAACAAAGCAAAACAGTATAAGGGTACAAGTAATACAGAACTACAAAAGAAAAAAAAAACCAGATATCACCAATTAATAGATTACACACTATCATCTTTGAAACAGTGATTCAGGTCACAGGATCAAAGCATACAAAGTGAACATTCAAATAGTGAGACTACAAATAATTGTGTCAATGATCCAATCAAAAATATTAATATGGTCATCTATTTAACACACCTAAACACACTTGCTGTTGTATACTTTTGGGCACTTTTTTTTTCTCCCTCTCTTTATTACAACAAAATTTACACATTTTGGGTTTTATTGCTCCCATAGATCTTATTACTTTTTTTGTAAGAGAATAAAATCAAACATGATAAAACAAAGCTGTCAGTCAAAACCAAGGATAGACATAGCACATGATGTAAAAACAGAGTACAAGGTTATCAACAACGGTTACCATAATGCCTCTTGCTTCCTTAAGAAAAATTGTCCATCTCATTAGGTATTATAAAGTTGAACAAAACAGTAGAGAACAAGTCCAGTAAAACCTAAACATTGTAAACCTTACAGAACTTCGAAAGAGGATAATAGTCAAACCAGAATGGGCATCAAGTGAATCTTATTGCCTTAAAGCAATTGCCTATACTCTGATACTTAATACTATCATACAGAGCGGAACACAGTCTAATCAGTCAAAACAAGATAGTGGGAGTTGTAATCTGCTTTTGTACAGTTACAGTTTTCGAATTTTCATGACAATAAAAGTCTACTGTTACTTTGTCTATATTCAAATTATGACAATCACAGTGAACAATTTATGGGGTTTTGCTTTTATAAATATATGTGTTTAGTAAGTATGTTCTTAAATCAGTTTTTATAAAAGTAATAATTTATAGCTACTTCTGCTTCTGAATATAACACTCAAGATAAATGACCAGTAGAGTCCAGTGCATTATGGTGACTTTCAACTTTTTCTTTTATAATAATGTGTCTGTTTTCACTATTTAAGAATTTTATCAGCTTAGTAATAACCCATCTATTATCTTGAAATCTTGCTTATGTTACCTTCTTTTCTTACAGTGTAATTATTTTTTAATTGATGTATATTTATAACATTATATTTACATTAAGTTTGAGGAATTAGGACACACACACATTTATTATTTTTTAATTCCTCCCACTCCAGTCTCCCATCTCCAATTCCAGAGTCTATCTCCCTGTTTCCTCTTACCTTTTTTTGGTATCAGGGATTGAGCTCATGACCTCATGCTTGCCAGGCAGATGCTTGTGCTACTGAGCTAAACCCCCAGCCCCGTACTCTTTAATTATATTTTGAGCTTTCATGTAAGACAAACTATACCGAAAACAGGAATTCTATTTGACTCAGCTATACCTCTCCTGGGTCCCTAGACAATCAAAATCATTATCATCATACATGTGTACCCAGGTATGTAGCCACACAATGGTATGTAGCCACACAATTCACAATAGCTAAGCTCCCGAAGGAGCCTGTATCCGCATCAATAGATGAACAGAGAAAGAAAATATGATTGATATATATATATACACAATGTAATTTTATTCAGCAATGAAGAATGAATTGATGTCATTTGCAGGAAAACGGATCTCGAATGCAAGTCAGACACAAACTTCTAGCATAATTCAATAGGCATTCTCAACTTCGAGATTAGATTTATACAGGGGTAGTTAGAAAGCAATGTTTCATTTTTTAATTCATCACTGACTTGTATAGGTTAGCATCACATGGATAAATGTTAGTATCAATAGAGGGTAGTCTAAAAATTTCTTTACTATTACTTGTATGTCAATCTGGTATTTCAAACTAGTTGATCAATTCTGTAGTGAATTTATTGGTAAGCGATTTTGTTTAAACACATGTAGAATGTATAAGTTTATACAGGTAGTGTTTGCATTCCTCGTATGATTTAGTTATGTTTTTTGCTATTGTTTTGCTATACTGGAGGTTAAACCAAGGGCCTTTGAACTGAACTATATATTTAGCCTTTTAAAAATTTTTATGAGTCTTGCTAAGTCACTAAATTGCTCATGCTGGGCTTAAACTGTCAATTCTCCAACCTCAACCTCTCAGAGAGCTGGAATTACAGGCATGCACCACCACACCCAGATTCCCAAGTGAATCTTTAAAACACAGAAGACTTGTCTTACAAGTGGGCAGGGTTACTACTAGTATGTGCGTGATGAGTGCAGAAAGAGACAGCAGGACTTAGGGATAATGTGGTGAAATCATCACTCTATAAAGTTAAACTGCAATCCATGGTGTGTTTCAAACCATTTGTCCCATCCTGATTGGCAATACTTTAGTTACTGTGATGCTAAAATGTAGCTGAAGGACTACTGGATTGAAAAGTGAGAAAACCTCCATGAGTTCTACCTGTGCTGTGCACAATCTGGTCCTGGTCCTGTGACCTCTCTAACCTCAGCTGTTTCCTTCAAAAACCGAGAGGTTGTGGTTGTTGTGAGCTGAAATGTCTTAACAGATAACACAGGGTTCTCCTCCTCCTCCTCTTCCTCCTCCTCTCCTTCTCTTTTTTCTTTCTTTCTTTTTTTTTTTTTTTTTTTTTTTTTTTTTTTTGTACCAGGAATCAAACTCAAGCCCTTGTGCTTCACAGGCAGGCACTGTCCACTGAGGTCTAGCCCCACTCTCATTTATTTCCAAAAGGAAATGTGGGAATCTTCTAACGAATAGGTTTTAAAGAGTTTTAAAAAAAATCATCTTTCAAGAAATCATTTTCCTGTAAGGGAAAAAAAGACCTCAAATAATAATAATAATAATAATAATAATAATAATAATAATAATAATAACGCAAAGCTGATTTTGTTAAGTAATAAAGTAAACCAAAAACCAAAGTAATGTGACAATAAGAAGGAAGGAGAAACTGACGTGCACTTGAATGATGAAGTGTTGATCAGGTTTACACACTCCCTTATCCACTTTCAATAATTTGCCTCAGGTTAAGATGGTCTGCAGGGTGCATTTCTGCCTTAGGTAACAGGAAGACAGATGTCTTTCTTGTGGCAAGCCTGTGATCCAATCTGTCAGCCAGTGGCTATCAGGTATATCAGTTCAGGGTAATTATTCTCAAGCCCAAATTATTAGCATTGGCAGCAGCAGTGTGGTATCCAGGTGGATAATTGGAAATAACTATATCCTTTTTTGTAGGTGCAATTTGTGCCTATTTAGTCCCAGCACCAACCACAGGATACAAGACCAGCTTCAAAGTTAATATCCTACTTTTCCAGAGTGATGGGTCCTTGCTAGTAGAGCTAGGTAACCTGTATTTCCCACTCTCAAAATCCTCCGGTCGGGGTCAACTCTTCAGGACTTTAGGGCCAAATACTGAAGGTTCAGTTAAATACTCCAAGCACACAAGTCTGACCCTATGTTGGGGAAAGGTCTTAGCCCTACTCAAGGCTGATGGCATTGCTTTAGACACTGTCACTTAAATGTGTTAACATAACCCGAGTATATGAATTTGCTTTCAGTAACCATGTTTTCTCATACATCAGATACTTTTGCAGAGATCTCAGTTGTATGTAATTTGCTGTCTCGAACACTAATGTCTAAGCAGAATTACCTAATGAAAAAAAAGTCAATCTCTGTAAATTCCTCACTCAACACTCAAGAATCCGTACTCCTAACAAGAGTCCATACTGATACTGCTGGTCCCTGGATCACACTTTGAGAACCAAGGTGCTTGTGACTACTCTTGTCCAGGAGGGGGAGACATTCATCATGCGGTACCCATCCAAACTGAATTTAAGAGCACCATTCTCGGACTATGGGTAGGATAGAACAAAGATTCACCAGGAAGCAAGCCCTCCTCCTGCGAACCACAGCTCAGAGTGGGCCTCTGCTGGCAGGGGTGACACCCAGATACCAGCCTCTTCAGCACGTGGGCTGGCAAATGAGAAGAGCCAATTGCTATCCATCCTCCTCCTAAGTGACTGGCTGATCCGGAGAAACACAGGCTGTGATGACAGCTATTGAAATGCAATGTGATGCTTGTGTGTTTTGTTGTTTTGCTGACCTTGCAAGTCTAGGTCTGATCATCTATTCAGAGGATAGCGGGACACACTGTGACACCTAGAGGGGATCTCCTTCAGAGGGTGGTAGCCAATGTTGTTTTGTTTTGAAGTTCTGTGTGGTTTTCATTGTTTTTTTGGCTTTTGTTATACCCAATGGCATGAGCAGCTGTTTCAGGGATAGCAAGATACATTATGGTGGCCATTTTGGATTCACTACTGTCTTGCCTTGAAGTCCTTTGTTGCATTCATTGTTTTGTTTTTATTGGTTTTATTCTGTTCTGTTCTGTTTGATTTTTACTATGTCTGAAGGTATCACAGCTATTTTGAAGACAAGAGGCATTATGGTAATTATGCTGATTTCATATTGTTTTGAAGTCCTATATCACTAACACTGGTTTGTTTTGATTGGTTTTATTTTCCTTGGGTTTATCCTCTTTAAAATAAAAAAATTTTAAATTATAAAAAAACCTGAATTTAAAGGTAAATGAAATTTAAAATTTCACTTTTTTGTCCACCAACTCAGTGGCCACTGTATTGGACAGCACAGATTGAAAACATCTCCAAGACTGCAGAAAGTTCTACGGGATGCACTGCTCTAGGAGGTAAACAACATAAAGGTAGATTTCTTTTTTGTTTTTATCTTTCTTCTCCCTCCAACATTATAATTTCATGTTTATATAGCTAATCTAGCTGGAGCTTAATTTTGTATAAGAAAAATACTAATTTTATTAATAGCTAGTTTTCTATTAAAAACTCAGTTTTCTCCAGAAGTCTGATATACCGTTTATCATATGCAGTATTAAACACCTACAGACTCATAAGGATCTAAACCAAAATATAAACAAGCATTAAACATAGTCATAAATAGGTTTTTAGCAGTTTTTAAATTAGTCTATTATTTACTACATATTAATTTGTATTATTTACCACATAACTATTACCATTTGACACTTTTCAACAAATATAAATACGATGTGAATTTTTTCAGTCCTGAGATCCATACTACAGTTTTATTCCTTTATTTTGTTTTAACCAAAAGAACACAAAATAATCTAGCACTCTGGTCGTTTTCATGTACACTTGTTTCCAACAGGTGGCGCTGAGCTCCACATAAAATGCTCTGGGTTCCTTACTTGACAGCCTGTGCTAGTTAAAACTCCTGGCGTTTCTGGATAGTCAAATCAGGCCACAAATCAGCATTTCTCTGAGTCATTTTACAGCACAAGCTCAGAGAAGTGAGGCTGCTTGTTTCAAGTCGCATAGCAAATTATCAAGCAATGTATAACTCCTAGTTGGAGCTACAAGCTTCAAGTTCTGCGCTTGTATTTTCATTCATGATATCCTCAGGTTTGTTAAAAATCAAAACGAATTCCCATTTATGGTAGAGAGAAATAGCCTCCACTACTACAAATTGTATTTTTTTCCTTCCTCCCTTAATGCCAACCTTTTATCAAGTTTACCAAATTTAAAAGTAAAATAAGTATTTTGCTTTAAAAGTAAACCCAAAGAGGAAAAAAAGAACTAACATTTATTCAGTGATTACACGCTGAGCAAAATATGACTATAAGGAAGGTTTTTAAAATCTTTTAATTAATACATCTTTGCATCGCATATTAATTATATTCATCATACCTATATACTCCTTTAACTCTGTGTAGTGTCTGTAACAGTTTAGGCTGTCAGCTCACTTTCATTAAAAATTAACTTTTGCCCAGTACTAGCAAGATTTTCTGAGAAGCACAGCCTTTAGGCAGCTTGTCTTAACAGCAATATCCTTATCCTTTCATGGTCATTTTTAATAAGGGGAAGAATAGCTTTGGTGAAAACGCTAAATTATCAGTACACACACGTGTATGCACGTGCACACCCCCTACATTAATAGGATATACTAGGATATACTGTATGTTTTGTATGTATATAAATAAAATATTTTAATTGCTCCTTCCTTCGATCATCTCTGAGGTCAGGATACAGAGAAATACTCCAGAGTCTTCAGTTTACCACTGCAGATAAAATCAGCGTAAGCAAAGGATCTCAAAGGTACCATGGCAGAGACTTAATCATCTACTATGCGGAATCACTAAGCTTTGATACCAAAAGTCTTTTAGCTACCAAAAGGTTACCAGAAGGCTACCAACCTAGTTCTGAGTAACAAATTTTTAGTTTTTTTTCTGAGCACAGTCTCCTACTACTCCAATCTTACTGTGTTCTCTACTCTCAAAAAGCTCTTTGGTGAAAATCAATGTACAAACAAGGGCATTTTTCTGAAGATAGTGCAGTTATGTGCTCAAATTTCTGCAAATGGGACATTTTATGCATATCTCTGCATTAGACATACAAGAAGACAAAGGGAAATCTTCTAAAAATAGGATTCCTTCGGGATAGATTGTGGGGGAAAAACATTTCTGAAAAGTTTAGTGAAACATGTAAGTTTCTAAGTGCCTATTTCAGTCTAATGCTGATGTTATTTTTCACAACAAATGCATAATAAATACCATCAAAACAAATAAGACCTTTAGACAAATTAAAAAAAGATAGGTCTGAGAGTACTATATTAGAGACCTTTTAGAATCTGATTGTATTTAAAAATCCTTAAGTGTGTGAATCAATTATTTAAAATTATCTTTCTCAGTTCTCCATCATATTCTTCTATAATCTGTAGAAATCGTCCCTATTTTTATAACAAAATCATAAGATATTAATCTCCATTATTGAGTCTTCTCATCAGTTAGCTAACATTTTTCAGAAACACAGAATATTTGTGTTTGAATACTTTTAAATTGTTAAATAATTTTTATTATTTTATTTTATTTGGTGCCAGGAATGGAACTCAGAACCTTGTGCTTGCCAGGCAAATGCTTGTGTCACTGAACTATATCCCTGGTCCTAAATACTTTTTAAAATGATAGGCCAGCAATAACTATGTCAAGATAGTTGCAATTGCCCTATTAATATTTCCTAAATCACACTCCTATGATATTCCAACTATGCTCTTAATATATGTCAAGTTGCATTCTAAAATATCTTGAATCAATTTCTAAAGATATTCTAGAATCATATCCTTAACATATTCAAAATCACAGACTTTAATCATAAACACAATATAAAAAAATTATCATAGTATCTACAAGTCATTCTTAGGTGATCAAACTATCAAGAATGAAACTGTTAAATTCTGTAGTAAAAACACTAATGACAAATACATTCTATCCTCTGAAAAACTCTTCAGCCCTGAATAATCTAAAAACAAAAAAAATTGAGAGCTTTACCATTCAGGGCATTCCTATTTTGCTGTCTGTATAAGGAAAATATCTTTTATTAAAGATTCTGGAAAAGCAGTAAAGTTCATTCCAAATTCCAAACACCATATAAGTTGCTACCACTAACTACCACTAACTATATACAAGGACTTCAAGTAATAATATTTATTTCAATAAATGAAATACCCACTGCCCTGCTAGAAAGTGCTGGAAAATGTTTTAGGCATTATAAAGAAAAGCACTGACATCTGGTGTGGCCCTTACGGTTTACTCAAGAAGAGAAGACATACATAAAAACGACAGCACAGGAAAACAGTCAACATCCATAGTATAAGGAAACCAAAGGAAGCAATTGAAAAGAACAGCTGATTCTGGGAAACTTAGGGAGTCTTTATATAAAAGGTGTCAGTTGAGCTACATAAATTAATTGGAGAAAGTAAAAGTGATAAATTCTGCCAGGGTTTTAAAAAAAAAGTTCAAAGCGGAATGGAAGTGGAAAACATGGAGTATCTATAGGAAAACAAAGAACCATGCGGTAAAGCTTAAGACCTACAAAGGAGAGCAGCAAAGGAAAAGCCTACTTTATTTCAGAGAAGAAAATCACACGTCCCGATCTCCATAATCAGCAGTTTGAACTTCCTTAGTTTGGTATTCAGTTGCTGTCCTTTGCAGTCTTTTATCAAAGGAGGTGCCACAAAATGAGAGGTGCCTTAGTCAGATTAGTCTGTGGGTGCTGGGTAAATGGAAAGTCTCCCTAGGAAGGACAGCAGCCCCCAGGAGAAAACAGACTCTTTCTGCACTGCCATAAAAAATAAATAAAAATAAAAAATAAAAAAGCTGTAATAAGCATCAAGCACTGATAGTATTTCACTTAATCTTAGCAAAATTTCCATAGACAGGAACACAGTAATTCAACAATAGGCAGTGGCCCCAGGAAAAGCATGGATGGAAAGTTACACAGGTGTGGGGACTTGGAAGACAACATGCTGGAGGGTCGCAGGAAGGTGAGAAAAGTCCAGGGTCCTGGCTGAGTAGAAATGAAGCAGAAAGGGCTGATATAAACTTATAATTAGATAGGAACAGAAATTGGACATGACAAAATTTAGACATGAAAAGATGCAACAAAGAAAGGTCTTAACAGGTTTGGGGGGAGGTGAAGAAAA